>NC_137079.1:37455276-38168276 GCF_951640355.1 Cnephaeus nilssonii | reverse complement strand
GATAAGCAGTCATCAAATGCCCTTGGTCCCCTATAATGGATATTGATTACCAGTGCTGGTCACTATAGCCCAGATTATGTGGTTAATCCCATGCACTGCCTGGTACCTAAAGAAAAAAAAACACTAGGAGACATGGATAGGATATGCCTACCTGCACTAGAATAAACATGAGTGGCTTCCTGAGGATAGAGTCCATAGATGTGTTTCAAAGAGACAGGGTGGGTACCAGAGATGGACAAAGACCACACAGAATACTCCATGTGCATAGACATACAGGTGTGTGATGGTGTATGCTTTGTGTCAGTAACTCTCAGGGAAAAAGGGAAAGATTTTGAGGAAAATTAAGTACCACACTGAAAAATCAAAGCAGTTCTATTTCTATGGCCCAAACTTGAACAATGAACACAAGAGCAAATGTTAAGAAGAAAGGACATTGTTGCAACCCATTTGGCTAGAATGTGAACTCTACATGGAGACATACAATTAATGGTAGCATGAGGCGAGGAGGTCTGAGGCTTTCCTGTCTAGGAGGCTTTGAAAAATTACGGATGGAGAGCAACACAATTCGAGGCACATCAGTAAGAGATGTCTGCTGGCACCGAGGAGGGAAGGTGGAACCATCTTTGTAAGAGAGGCTTATGAATGTATTTCTGAAATATGACTGTGATATTAGAAAATTATCTCATATAAAGTAGATAAGACTTGGAAGGTCTTGCAAATGTTTTTTGCATAATACATAGCATTTATCTTTTTTCCTTAAACAAAAGAACATTTCATCACTGTGCTCACATTCATTGTATATTGTTGGATGGGTTGATCCCAGCATACAGAGGTGACAGTAAGCAGGTGCCCCAGAGCTTCTGGGTTGCTGCATTAGTTAAGAAGAAGTATGGGATTTCTCTAAACCTCAACTTAGTAGGAGGTGAAGTTAGGAAAACCAAATGATTTATTTTATTCCATGATGGTCTTTGAGCCTGGTTAGTCTTCATACCACTGTCTCCAACTCTACTCTCACCAGTTGGTCTAAAGCTGTCATCATCTCCCCCACTGGCCATTGCAGGAATGCTTGTTGTGTGGTTATTGATTGTTGAGTTGTAGAATCACCCACCAGTGGGCAGGTGGGAGAGGTAGATTCCTGGGCCTCGCACGGGACCTAATGAATTGAAGTAGCTGGAAGTTGATCCATGGAATCTGCTTTTTCCTCTCTTCAGGTGATTCTTTTGGGCCCTATTATTTGCAAACCACAATAGCAGAGCATTCTCTTGATTCATTATAAAAACCTACATGAAAAGGGATTATCTTCCTCTCTACTTGTATCTCTTGGTTATTAGACTCAGCTGAAATATTAATTTCAGGAGAATACCAGGGCTTACTGCCTCCCAGATGGCAGCATCTAGGTAATAGAAACATTTAGAGCACCATTTGGAAACTAATATTCTCATAAATGCCTGCCAGTGGTAAGACAGTACTAACGAATCTTTATACATTTTAGGTACATTTTTTACTTCATCATCCAGAAAAATCAATCAGACTAACACCAACATTTTAAACTTCAACATTAACTTAAAGCATCCAGGAAACCCTTTCATTTTACAGATGGGAAGACTGGGAGCCAGAGAGTCTGGGACATGATAACACAACACAAGAATCCGCTGTCAGATCCAAGATCCAAGATGAAGTTGTTCTGATAAAAGCCCAGGGCTTTCCCCATTGTATTATCAGTCTCTTTTCCTTCCCTTCCTCCATACACCTCTTTCTTACATCAGAATGACTATTCTTTATCTCTGGTCAAATAAGGAATAACAGAGGTTTTTTTTTCATTTCACGTTTTTCTTCAGTGTTCAGAATTTACTTCAGAGGATTCTCTTAGTCTTTCTAAGTCATAGGTTGTTTGGAAGAGGAAAAAAAAAAACTTGACTGTTCCTCACAGCACCATAAATAGTTTATAGTTGATCAAAATACATTTTTATCCTAAACATCACTTCAGACTCATTTTCTAACAAAGTATTTCCTTGTCAGTTTCTGTTCTGCAACATTGCAGTTTACCTTCAAGGAAACTGTTTATATCTAACACTAAATCTCTTGAGGTACATCTTCAAGAAACATGTTACAATCATTATGACCATAAATGAAATCACTGCTGTCATATTAAAGAAAATATTCCACAGGTGACAAGTAGCTTCAGCATAAGAAAGATGATATTTACATCTCAGTCAGATAACTGTTTTGTCCCACTGAGGCAGAATTACCTGACAAATTCAATATCTTTATTTGGATGGCAAGGGATGATGAGAGTTACTTCCTGAAACGCAGAGGAATACATCTACCTTGAGTCAAATCACTGGTGTGATTTTCATTTAACAGAATTCACTTTGCTCTGAGTATTTTATTGCCTACATTCTCAAAAAAATTGCTCCCGTATTAGACATTGGTTTACACTCCACAAACATTAAGTTGATCATTTTAAAGTGGGTGTAAGCTTAAAACAGATTCCTCCATTTCCCAGACTTAAATCTTTAAACTTTTTTCTTTAAACCTGAGCTTGGAGTTCTCCTTTAAAAAAATTTACTCAAACTTGTTCAAAATTTCTTAGTTGGGTTAGCCACCCTGGCTTTTAAATTTAAAGCCCAAACATTACGTGTAATACACTTTAAGAATATTTGACACCCAGTATTTAATATCAAACATTTCTTGAATAAATAGAATTCCCTATGATTTGTATTGTTTTATTTGAGAATCTCCAAAGAAAACAGATCGTTTCAAATTATACTTCTTAATATCTAAAATGAAGTTTCTTCCCAAGGTACCAAATCCCTAATGGTTTTCATTACATCATCACATGCTTATAAGTTGTTACTAGAATGGGTGCCAGACCATATTATGAACATGTCTGGCACATGGAAGCAATGCTGTACAGTGAAACAGTTAAAAAGTAAACTATGAGCCAGACTAATAGTGCTCAAATCTTGTCTTCTCTACTTGGAAGACTTCACACAGCTTCTCAAACTTTCTGTACATCAGTATCATCATTTTAACAGTATTTGCTTAATAGGTTGCTGCAAGGATGAAATGGTCTAACCTATAAAGTGCCGAAATCCGTGCTAGGCAGAGTGCACTATATACATATAGTGGCTATTATTATTTTATAAGTAGAACTATTATTGCATAGTATAATAATTGTTGTATTGTGCTGTTATGTTATTATTTTAGTAGGCTCTCAGTAACTAATTATGGAATAAATGAGTGAATGTGAGAAAACATTCTTTTTGCCGAAATATTTGAACTTCAATTTTTATTACATTGAAATACACAGGACACTTTAACTAACGAGTATTAGTAAAAACTGGAAATTTCATTTGATTTTTATCTAAGTCCCTTTCCTACAAGATGGAGAAATATGCCTGGAGTTGTCATTGGGACAATTCCTGGGGCAGGGGCTGTTGCCAACAGATGTGATTCCTGGGCAGGGAGGTCCTATTTGGAACTCAGAAGAAGGTTCCAAATTAGCAAGAGCATTTCCCACTTCACCACAAAAGGAATCCACCACTCACATTTTAAGGGCCTGGTCTGGGCAGAGGGGATCTCTTAGGGTAGGGGGTGGGCGAATAGAGTGCCTCTTACCAGATCCTGATCTCAGAGCACAGTGTCAAAGATGGGAAGGGGAGAAAACCAAGATCCGCAAAGCAGAGAATCAAGCCACCAAAGAAAGGGTGGTCCAGAAGCCAAGTAATAGGAGAGCCAGAGAGTTGCGAGTAGAAAATATGCCTGGAGTTGCCATTGGGACAATTCCTGGGGCAGGGCTGTTGCCAACAGATGTGATTCCTGGGCAGGGAGGTCCTATTTAAGATGCCGAAGACTGGGCCAGTCAGTTGGTGCCTTCCTCACTTCTATTTCTGCTGCACTGCTTACATGGCAACAAATATAACCAGGACTCCCTTGCATTTTAGGCTAATGCACATACTCCTACCTTTAAAAAAAATAGCACACTCGCACAACATCATCACAAAAAAATATAAAGTATCTTTCTCAGTAGCAAAAGTAAAACAAACATTTAAATTTCTCCTGACATCAACACATATATCAGAGCATAACAATGTAATCTGGGGAGGAGGTCCAAGGTGGGGGGAGGGGACATCTGCAATACTTTCAACAATAAATATGAATTTTTAAAAAATCATCAACAGAAACCAAGGACTAGAGGCTATGGCAGATACTGAATCTAATAATGTTTAGGCATCTCAAAGATTACTTGGGGGAAGAGAAACAAAAGTAACAGAATAAATGTCAACTCAATAAAGTTGATTTGTATCTGAAATAACGCATCTTTAGAAAATGATCTTCATCTAAATAGAATTTTTCCTCAAGGGGGATAGGGAATTCTAGCTTGAGCATGCTTGCAGATGTTGAATATTCATCTTATGTAACCAAATGCAATTTGCACAATTTGGGGCCAGGTCTGCATGCAGGAACACCTTCAGGGAACTCAGAAGGTTCCAAATTAGCAAGAGCATTTCCCACCTCACCACAAAAGGAATCCACAACTCACATTTTATTTTCTTGGACAGATTTTCCAGATTTGTTAAAGAAAATGTATCAAATTTCATGGGAGGCCCTAAAGAATGTTTCTGCTTAAGTTCTGTGTGCATGTGTGTGCCTGTGCATAATATTTGTATGAATATTTACATGCAGTTTTTTTGATGATGGCATTTAACAACAACAGAACTAGTATTTAACAACAACAAAAGCAAATAAAAACATTTTTTCCTTGAGGCACTATGACTTTGATCTATTGATTTTTGCTCAGAGAAAAGCAGAAAGAAGTACTTTCATCTAAGTATCTAATGCTGGAACCTGTGTTGAAAATTAACTCTAACAGCATTATAATGTATGTATACAGCACATCTGAATGCAAATTATTTGTAAAGAGTAAATATTCCAGAAGAGGTTATATGTCTGGAAAAGTGCTCAACTTTATAAACGCAAAACAAGGAGACTTGCTTAGAGTTAAAAGCAATATACATTTTGATATTAGAAGTTGTTCCTAGTAAAATGCTTACACATTTTGAATTCTTATTTTTAAAAGAACTAGTCCCTTTAAATGTTTCTATTTTCTGTTCAGAATTCACATTAAGTCTGTTTCTTTTTATAAAATAATCTTTTACAAGAGGTTCTCAAAGACAAGTACATTTCTAAATAGAAATAAAAAGATTATATTAACATAAACTCTTTCAAAATTGCTCAATTTTCTATAAACTGGGTCACTTTTTAAAATATGCAAATACACAATTTTACAAGGTAATAATGTCACTCTTCTGCTTGATATGCTGTTATTAACAAACACTGATGAATAATGAATAAACAGCTCCCACAACACTGTAGCAAAGATAAAAAACAGAGGCAATAGACAGGACTTTCTCATTTTGTTATTGCTAATGCTATTGCTATTTTGCAAACATTGAAAGAAGGACCAATGACTACGGCATGCTACTTACTGATGGATAGAGATAACCTTCTCCATTCATGGCTATGTACAACCCTGTCTTCACTCCCTGGATGGCAACAACGCGCAGTCCCACTGGTATGAGGTTGAACAGTGCTGGAAAGATAAACATGGTCTGTCACAAATGGGCAGAAAGTCGCAAAGCACTGCCATCACCTATCTCTCATTTATTTTATTTAAGAAACATCATCTTTGTTACAACCTCCTGAGAAGTTCCAATTAACTAACTTTTATTTCTCTTTATAATTAAGAAGTGTCTGCTATGAATAGAATTAGCACTTGAACTTTAGTTTGTAGATCTTAGCAGTCTGTCTATAGCATTTTGAAGAGCTGGTGGGAAAATGAGCAGAATCAAGCCTGTAATTATGCTTCTAGTGTCACAGTCTCTGACACCACTTGATACCAAAGTAATCAGCTGTAAAGATTCTCAAAGAGGAGAATTTAAAAAGTCCAAGTTGACTGTTTATCCTGGCCTTTCCTGCAGAAGGTGTGCTTAAATCACTGCAATGCAGCACAGCCCAGAGTTAAAAAGGCAATTCCAAAACTCAATTACTGTTGCTGAACCAACATGATAATCCAGCAGAGCCCAGGAAAGATGTACATCTGATAATGTGCTAAATCTAGAAAGAACTAATCAAACTGAATGCAATGCAAATTTTAGAAAGAAATACTCTTTATTAATAGTTCATAAAACTATTAATGAAAACTAAAATAAAAGAGGAAAAAGTTCTCAATTTTACCCACCTTAGAGAAAAAAGATCATTTGTTACCATGTTTTTGTTTCTTCCCTTATTGACAAAGAAGTGTTTTTATATGTGTGTGTTTTTTACAGAGTGTAGAAAGCAATGTTATATTGGTTTTATAAAAAGTATTAACACATTTCCATGCCAGTGTCACATGTTGACTGTTTAGTGGGTTTTCTGGCACCAGGTTTAGTAATCATTTGATGATTTGGGAGACTTTATTATAGATACATTTATAAGAGAACTATTAGTTATCCACAGTGAGTTTGTCTGCTCCCATCCAAGTTCTTTTTAATTTACGTCTAATCCTAAGCAATAGAACCAGACCAGAATAGTCAATACAGAAGTAAAATGCTGAAGTAAATATATAAATAAAATATTTTCACTTTTTGTTTATTAACTGTATTACATAAAAGATAAATAATTTTTAAAATGTGGGAAATTTTGACTTCAATCTATGGGTCTACTCAATATATAGATATGTATTGTGCTCTATTTAATTTGGAGGCATATTTTTAATAGGGTAGACAAAGTTACACCTTCTCTTTCAGGTATTACATCCCATCCCAGTATCCAAAGATGTCTGTGCTACACAACTGATAAAAGACAGGCGATGGCTGTAGGTAATTTTCTCTAGAAGAATACTCAGGGGCATATATGATTAGGTAGATCATTAGCTTTCCTGATACAAACTAACATTGGGATGTTCAAACTGAGGAATGAAATTTATATTTGCTTATTTCTACTATTTAATATTAAACATGAGTGTGAAGTTGGTGAGTACTATGAGGTACTTGTGTCATTGTAGCTCTTAGTATTCTTTGTTTGTAGAAGACCATTGGCCATTTTCACTCTTGTCTAGAACATCTGCACTGTTCCATCTTCCCCATAATTTGAAAGGATGGATGGGCACCAGGATAATTCCTAAATTATGTGCAAAACATTTTTTAGGGAAAACATACTGGTATGCCTGACCATGCAAACTAGTCTAACCTAATATGTTTAAATTTAATTACTCTAAATTTCATATCCCTAACGGTATTTGTAGGTTCCATATATTTGGTATAGACCAGCTGGTATAATTCATGAGCTCACCAAAATAAAAGGGTGTGGGAAAAATAAAAATTATAAAGGATAGTCTAAAATGACCATACTAAAATTAACACACTGGGTTTTTCTTCCAGGATTTTGTTTTGGACCTGAATTATAAATACAAGTTATTATCATTTATGAAATGATAATAAAAAGTGAATCCAATAATCACTGTCATGTGGAAGACTGTCCAGAGCTGACCATGTTGGATACATGGTGTTAATTAAAGCCACGGGTCCCCACATTAATTGAGACATTATATTTTTTAATTCTTTTTGTATTATACATAATTATAAAGCAATGCCACAAAGTTTAGGGGAGTAAAAATAATGAAGAAGTTCATGCTATTTTGTTTACTCTGTGGAATACTCTAGGTCTCCGCAGAGTAGTGATTTTCAATGCTGGCTGTACTTTAAAACTAGGACAGCCATGTCCAATCCCAGGTAAAATCAGAATTTCAGGAAGTTGGTGTAGGGCATAATACACTTATTTTGAAAGCTCCTCAACGGACCCTAAGCTATAGCCAAGATGAGGAGCGCCATCCTAAGGCTTTGTGGGGTGGTGGTCACTGTGAGCTATCAACCATTTTTACATATCAAGGTATTATGTTGAGAATTTCTAAGGTGAGAGGGGTTGGTTTGTGTGAGGTTTTAACATTGCTATCGTTACTAGCCTATTGATATTTCTGTAGTCCTAGTCTGCTTGCAGTATCTATTAGGTCTGGTAACTGGAACAATGGAGCTTGGCAGCATAAAAAAAACTGCATGGCATCCCCAAAAGCAAAATAAAGAAAAGAAAACCACTACCTAATCAAATACCATAGTTCATGGTACTACTACTTACCATGGTTCATAGTTCATGGTATGTCTAGTTATCTGAATAATATCACATTTTTAAGGAAGTACCCCCTAAAAATGAGTGTGGTCATGAACAACCCGGGTGTTCATTTCATCTTGTGAAAGATCCTTCAAGGGCATAAAGAAGTCAGTGATAAACAGTCAAGTTGCTGCAGCATCCTCTCTATTATCAAGCTTTTTTTTTGTTGCTTGCCATTTTTTCCTCTCAGAGGCTCCTGGATCTCAGGCTGGAAACCCTAGGACGACATTAGTGTCAGCTTCACCTACCTGCTGGCCTTTTCCTCTTCTTAATTTATCTAAAAAGTATGACAAATGCAGCTTAGCAGGGTGGTTCTGACTTTGTCTACTTCTAAATAATTTCACATTCAAAAGTGGGATCTGTGTTGAACTCAAATCACAAAGATCTGAAGGTTTAAGCCTCAGGCTTGTCCTGTTAGTAAATGTGGGTGGCATCAGGGCCACTTTTAGGTGATTTCTCCTTATTTTCCCTACTTATGGATGACTAAACCTTGTTTGGTGGTCAGAGAATTATCATAAAACTGAAACATGTCAGTGAAAACTTGTATCACACCCTTCCTCCAACCAAAAGGACAATGCTCTCATCAGGAGCCGTCTCTAATGCTCGCTCTCAGTTAAAGAATACCTTTCTGGGCTAACAATTTTCTTAAGATTCATGAGACTACTGCAATGAACCCGAGAAAAGAAAATATCTTAAAATTCATCATTAACAAAACTGTATACTTTAGTTCAAAAGGTGACAGTACACAAAAGCAGAGTTAATTAGTAATTCCTACTGCTTTTGTAAAGCTGCTATAATTCTGCCAAGTTTTATTAAATTTTATGGTTATACAATTTTTATAGCCTTTTGAGGAGAGAACCTGTTTCTCACCCTGCCTTATACTGTTCTTCTATGGCTCTGCCAGTGTTGAAATGGTAACAAAACCAGCCAAATTGGCTTACAGTGTATAAAAATGCAATGAAAGTTGTAAGAAAAGAAGCTGCAGACCAGATCTTTGCATAAGAATTTAACTCCCTTGAGTGTGGGCAAGGTGATTTAGTTCTGATTTGCTTTTACACAGGGGCTCCTGTCCCGGCTTCATGCCCCAAACTGTTCACCTGCAGCATTTAGGGGAATAAGAGGTGATCTCAAGAGTTACCAGGAGATTCTGTTCCTTCTGATGCAGTTACACAATAGGAGGGAAGAAGCCCATACATTTAGAGAACAGAACGTCACGTATCTTTGAGTATGTGAGCTTTCCAGTTCAGTGTGTGATATTATTCAGATAACTAGACATATAATTATGTGTGGATGTATACAATGTCTACATCTGCACTTTACAATTTAGAAAAGATTGTGCTACTTCTTCAATTCGGAAGGATTATGCTTTTAAACGGTCTACTAGAACATTCTGAATCTGATATTGATTCTCATCACTAAAAGGAACCAATTCATTTGGCATTATAAAAACCAAAGAAGAAGGTAGGAAAAAAATCATAAAACATTCATTTGAAGGAAATTGTTTTTCTAAGAATTCCAATTATGCAGCATCTTCATACAGCTGTATTTTATTTCCTTTTTTAAAAAAAACATTTGTGATAATAGATGACAACAGCCTCTAGTCTGATGAATCAGAGTCGGCTCTTGTAGTGATCAGAGTTAGGAAACCTAGTTCCCTTGCTCTACTAGACTCTGGTCAAAGGAAATCAGAGAACATTGAAGACATCAGAACTTATTTATATCAAAAGTTCATGACCCCCGTAACTGTGAGATGTAAGAAAAAGGGAGCACCTTCTTTGAAATAATTGGCAAGGAGTTAAAGATTTTAAAAAAAAGAGCAGAAGTATGTGTGAACTTGAACCAGGAGAAATTGGCATCTTTTACAGAACAAAGATAGTCAAGTACTGATAATTTTAAAAACATTTGACCAAATTATCAAAATGATAAGTAAACAATGACACTGATCTTTTAATAAAAATGCCTCCTCTTTCTTCTGTCTGAATTAATTTACCTTCTCTTTTCTTAAGTCAAAAAATGAAATAAAACAAAAATAAACCAAAGAGCAAATATGATAGGGAAAAGTTAAAAATAGAAAGGATGATATAATAGATACATAAAGGGAAAACTATTAGAAATTGAAAAAGAGTAAAGTGTAGATAAACCAAAAAGAATTTTAAAGTTAAAAAAAAAAGGAAAATGAAGCAATATCCAAGTTTAAAAAATAAACACAGTGGCTTTAAAAATATTGATATTTCACACAGTAATATCAATTGCAAAAATATTCTATTTCATATTATTAGGGGCTCTCAGAATCAATATTAGTGAAACTTTGATTACTAGAATTTAAAATAAAAAAATGCCTATAATTGGCTTACATGCATTCAAATCCTTCCTTCTTGGTATTGGAATGAAGTTCTATAAAGAATAAATAAGTCTTGGCCAGAAATCTCAGTTGGTTGGAGCGTTGGCCCCTGCACTGAAGGGTCCAGGTCAAGGGCATGTACCTGGATTGCAGGTCCAATCCCTGGCCCAGATCTGAGCACATGTGGGAGGCAACTAATCAGTGTCTGTCTCGCATTAACGTTTCTCTCTCCGCCCCCCCCAACCCCTTCCTCTCTTCCACTATCTCTAAAAAAAAAAAAAAATCAATGGGAAAATATCCTTGGGTGAGCAATAATAGCAATTAAAAAAATAATAAATGATAAATGGATGAAAAGCTTCAGATCCATTCCTGATCCACTGGTAATATATGGTTAAATATTTTTAATAAAATCAGGTTTTGCTTTTCACTAATTTTCCTGAGCAGTAGAAAGTGTGTCTATTTTAGAACTGATGTGCTAAATTAAAAGAAATCAGATGCCCATGTAAATACAAAATGGGAAAGAAAAACACATAAAAATTGAATAAGGAGCAACACCAGAATACAAATACAAAGAAATATTATATATTAAAAAATAACAAAATGAAGACAGACATTAATATGATAGGAAGTGTGTGGCTTTTTACTAAAAAATTTTATCACAGACCCAATTCTATATCGTAGTCAAACATTGTATACAATGTATTTAGAGGCACACAGCCTTCAAGTCCTCTCTCTAAAGAGATCCTTTCTTGTTGAATGCAAATGTTTAAAAAATTAAATTTTTATTACTTAAACCAGTGGTCGGCAAACTCATTAGTCAACAGAGCCAAATATCAACAGTACAACGATTGAAATTTCTTTTGAGAGCCAAACTTTTTTAAACTTAAACTTCTTCTAACGCCACTTCTTCAAAATAGACTCGCCCAGGCCGTGGTATTTTGTGGAAGAGCCACGCCCAACGAGCCGCATGTGGCTCATGAGTCGCAGTTTGCCAACCACGGACTTAAACCAATTTGTAGCCCTTGAGTTTCCAGAATTATCATTAATAAGCTACAGTCCTGATAAAAATAACACTTCCAAAGTAAACATGTAATCAACTTCTATTTTAAAGCTCTAGTGTACTTACTTGACTTTTAGGGCAATGAGGCTAAAAGTAATGATAATATGTGAGTTATGACAATTGTTTGAAAAATGCTTAAGATATTAACAGGACTGTCTTAAAGTAGCAGGTTTCTTTCATTGCTCTATTAATATTTTTATCCATGAGGTCCAAGTAAAATTGTGTTATTCTAGTTGCAACATTGTAAGAATGAGCCAACATAACCCAATAATTGCAAATGTGTTTTTTAAAAAGTCATTTAAGTAGCAGTAGCGGCGCGTCTTCTACCAACTGTGTTAACAACTGGCGGCCTGAGGCTGTCACTTACTAGAATTAGTGCTGTCATCCTTGGTTCCATCGAGAGCTCCATCGGGGTGCATTTGCAAGTAGTAGCCTTGCCTGCAATATAACCTGGTCACTATACCCTTGAGCTGGGGATCTGAAAGGCAAACACAGTTTTCATAAGCCTCACAATGTATCACAATAGAATTTCTTTTTCTTTTTTCTTTCTTTCTTTTTAAGAATCAAGAGGGCATTTTAGAGAAGTAGCATCTTATAGTTTGTATCTCCCAGGTTTCTCAGTATTTGTGAAACCTGGAGTATACTAAGCATAGAAGGTAAAGAAAACATTGTTGTAAGCTGCATCTGTCAGCAGCAGAAAATGGGTCATTTTATAAAACTAATATGCATGCATTTAAAATATTAGTTAAAACGATTAAACTAATTAATCTATTAGTTTAGCTGTTAGTTGAGTCCTAAAATAATTAATAGTTTAAGCTACTATCATTCAGGATGTCAATACAAGAGTTTTATAAAGTTCAGACTCAAACAAACGATATTAAAGCCTTATGAAGGGAATTTAAAACTTAATTTAATAAGTAACCCCAAAGTGTGAAAAACCTGTATTTTTTTTTTAAAGTCATACTGGCCCTGGCTAGATAGTTCATTTGGTTAGAGCATCTTAACCATACATCAAGGTTTCCTGTCCAATCCCTTGTCAAGACACACAAGAGTCAACCAGAGGATACAAAAATTAGAAAAACAACAAATCTCTCTCTCTCTCTCTCTCTCTCTCTCTCTCTCTCTCTCTCTCTCAAATCAACAAATAATTAAAAATTTAAACAACAACAAAAATCATACAAACATTTTTATGAACATTCTTAGAAAAAGCCCCAATATGGGGAATGTTGCCTGCATGTCTAAAGGGTCACTCTAACTTGCATGGAGGGATCTTTGGTTCTTATGCATGATCCAGAGGAAAATGAGAAAGCTGGCTTCTGAACTCAGGATGAGACCAAATAACAAGCCTATGCTGTGAGGTCAGCTCTGGCCACAATCTAGACAAATCAGACAAATTTAATAGATAATCCCCATTTATAGAACTAAGAAGGAAAGTAAAATTATCAATAGGCATTATGGTTCCTGGCCAAAAGGTCTTGAGGTAGAGGACAATGGAAGTTTATTAAAATAAAAACGGAGCTTACATAGGAACACACTTCTTATTTAATGATTCAGTGAAAACAGGACCACTCTAGTGATCCAGTGCTTCACACAGAGCCAGTTGTATCTTTGAAAATAAATATTGCCGGTGGCTTTTCAAAAGCCATGCCCATATCAGAACTAGATTTGATGTGGTATATCACAATCCTCACCATCTCCACAATTGCTGAAAGGGACATGCAAATCTGCTCATGTTATCCAAACAATAGATGTCACAGAACAATGAAGCCTAGCACCTTGTAATCAACAGAAAAATTGTGGTCGCCACTCCAACTCAAGTCTCCTCCTACTGGGGTGGTGAACACACAGATTATATAAAATAGTGCACCTGAAACCTATGTAATTTTATTAACCAATGTCATCCCACTAAATTCAATAAAAATAAAAAATATTCCTTGCTATATTATAGGGTGTTTTTTATAAAGAAAAAAAATGTGGATTTGTAAAAAGGTGAACACAGTACACACACATGCAAAAACTTAAACAGAAAAAGATGTTCAAAAGTAGAATAGTCTTAGCCTTTTGTTTAGTCCTCAAGAAGTTAAAAATGCCAATATCTGTTTAAATGTACATCTGATAATACTAATAACTTGAAAAATGACTCCATGGTACACAGATTTTCTTCAAAGTTAGCATAACATTATAGAAAACCTGAAACATAATGTATGAACACCACAGCACCATATCAGTGTGATTAAATATATCCTATCTAATAAAGAGGGGATATGCGAATTGACTGTCATGCCATCACAAAGATGGTGGTGCCCATAGCCACAAGATGGTGGCACCCAGTCCTCTTAGCCCTGCTGGAATCCCCCAGTCCTTTCAGCCTCAACGGGTGGGGTGGCAGACACACGGTGTGGCCAAACCCACCCTCAGCCCCCCAGCCACCCAGGGCCGGTCCAAGGCACAGGCATGCCTCGGATGTCAGTGGCCCAGCCACCCAGGGCAGGCCCGAGGCACAGGCAAGTCTTGGATGGCAGCTGCCCAGGGCCGCCTGAGGCTCAGGTAACCAGGGGTGGCCAAGGCTTGTGCTGCTGGCAGTGGCAGCAGCAGAGGTGTGATGGGGACATTGCCTTTCCCTGATTACTGGGTCACCTCGCGCCCCTGAAGGCTCTCGGACTGTGAGAGGGGGCAGGCTGGGCTCAGGGACCGCCCCCCTGCCCTCCAGTGCATGAATTTTCATGCACTGGGCCTCTAGTTAGAATATAAATGTTTTCAGAAGGCTAGGATTTAAAAAAGAAACATCTAAGTGATTATTAGATCATGTTATGCAGGTGCCTTATTCTGTAGTATATTAACTTTAAAAATCACATCACTCTAAGATATGCATTAGTGGAAAAAAAATACTCTTGCACCTTAGTCTGCCCATCACTCAGTAAGACTTGACTGGGCAATCAGCCCTCTAAGTATTGAGGACTTCTTTTCTTAGGTTTGCTGCATCAGATTTTTGCTCATCACTGAGAACAGTAGCATAGAAGAGAACAAAAGTAAAAAGGCAGGGGAGGGGAGGCAAATTCTTAATTGCTACAAAAACATAGAGAATTTCAGAGATTGGCAATTTTTCTATAAATTGTTTATGTCCTGAATCACTTATTTTAAATAATCGCATGTTTTAGCTACTATATCTTCTGAACTTGAATTAACTAGGTCAGCCAACGCAGTTCGAAGGCACACGCTCCCTCACACTTGCAAGAAGAGAGCCCTACTTTTATGATTTTTCTATTATCAGAATAAAAAGAGATAACAAGTATTGATGGGAATGTAGAGAAAAGGGAACCTGCATGCACTGCAGGTGGAAATGTAAATTGGTGCAGCCACTGGGGAAAAAACGTTCCTCAAAAAATTAAAAATTGAACTACCATGTGATCTAGCAATAACACTTCTGGGGACTTATCTGAAGGAAAGGAAATCAGGATCTCAAAGAGATATCTGCATCCCCATCTCATAGATGGCATCATTATTCACAATGTGCAAGACATGGAAACAAGGTGTGACCATCAACAAGTAAATAAATAAAGAACATGTAAATATTACAATGAAACATTATTGCGCTTTAAAAAGAAGGAAACCATGCCATTTGTGACAACATGGATGAACCTGGAGGACTTCATCCTAAGAGAGCCCTGCGTGACCTCACTTTATTTCTGATAAAGGAAGTGTAAGCAAAACATGGAATTGTGGTTTTTGAGTTCTCAATTAACTCCAAGAAAACAAAATAAATTTGATTTCTATTTACCTAGTTTCATATTACTTGGTATTTTCTTTTTAGAAACCATAACAACACTGTGTTCTTCTCGGGTGCCAGGCACTGTTCTAAGCACATCACAGGACTAACTCATTGCATCCTCACCACAAGTTATTTAATAGGAAGCCCTTTCTGACAATGAGGAAGTGGAGACACAGGGCTAGTAAGTAACCTGATGAAGAGCTCATAACTAACAAGTGCAAAGCTGGGTTTTAACGTGTTCCTGCCCACTTCACTACGACCCTATGTGGCTTCTATAAATTGAAGAATCAAAATAAACCATCTTAAAAACCTAAAATAAAATGGAAACCAATCTGGTTTGTTTTCTGAAACTAGGTGTTTAAAGATCAACCACGTGTGTATCTAAACCCAAATCCTGCATACCTGCAGCCAAATCTGTGATATAAAGCAATAACATGAAGTTAGAAAGAATCAAAGTTCTTGAAAATCTATTCCACGATCCATCCCACTTTGCCACTGGCTGCATTTCCAATAAATCTCTCTACCCATGCCATTTAATACTGTAAGTTTAAACCTCCTCCAGTATCATCTTCACCAACTCCATCCAAAAGGTATTTCTGCCCTTGACATGACTACTTATATTAACAGTATCTGTCCCCTAAAGATCAATTCCATGCTTGACTTTAAAAATATATATTTTTATTGATTTCAGAGAGGAAGGGAGAGGGAGAGAGAGAAACATCAATGATGAGAGAGAATCATTAATTGGCTGCCTCCTGCACGCCCGACCTCTTGGTTCATAGGTCGAAGCTCACCCACCAAGCCACACCAGCTGGGCAATGCTTGCTTTTGTTTTTTTTTTATTTCCCCTAATGAGCTGTCTAATACCTACAGATACTGTCTTCCCAAGCTCCTTCATTCTTTTTCCATTTTCACAGCTAGCAGCAGCTAAACCCCTCAGGGCCTCTCCTCTCCTAGGTGGTCTTCCTATTTGTATTGTGTCTGTTCTAATCCATCAGATCCTGAAATACTTAGCCACTCTTTGCTGCCGGCTCAATCACTCAAACACCCTGCAGCCATGGGGCCCCATCTTGTCTGCCTGGCCTTGTTTTCTCCTGCTCCCACGCAGTGCCCTGTTTGTAGCCCAACCTGGGTCACTGTGGACTGCCTGCAAACATTCCGTTATCTCCCACATTCATCCTGTTCCTTCAACCTTACCTGTCTCAAATACGCCCACCTGCATAAAGCTGCCCCTTGAACATCTGTGCGCATACACCCACACACATCCTTGCATGGTTAACTCCTTTTCCCCCTTGCCAAGGTCAGCTCCATCAGCACTTCCTCTAGGGCACGCTCCTAACGCCTCAGACAAAGCCAGATTCCTCCTTGAATGCTTTTATGGCAGCATTTTTTCAAAGGGGTAACTTATTTTTTAAGCATCAAAATTATATTTCTTTTATATGAGCAAAACTTTTTTTTTTTTTTTGTATAACAGGAAAACATTCAAGTTATCTGAAAAGGCAGGGCAGACACTGGATGTTCAGTATGATCCACATTTTTAAACAAATATATTGTGCCCAAGTTTCCTACTCCTCTTATCTCTTTTAGTTTATTTTATTTTTAAATTAAATTAAATTAAAAATTTTCCATCACCATTTATCCCCTCTATGCTCTCCTCTATCTTCCCCCAACCCCCCGCCCCAATCCTCCAATCACCACACTGTTTCCGTTAGTTCTCTCTCTCGTTTTTTTGCTTAATCTCACCCCCCAACAACCTCCCCACCCCACCAGAGATGTCTGCCTGCTCTCTATCTATGAGTCTGTCTTTATTTTGCTTAGTAGTTCTGATATATCTCCTTGGGCAAGGGAAACAAAAGAAAAAATAAATAAATGTGACTACATCAAACTAAAGAGATTTTGCACAGCAAAGGAAACCATCAAAAAAATAAAAAACAGAGCCCACTGAATGGGAGAACATATTGGCCAATAATACATCTTGATAAGAGGTTAATGTCCAAAATTTATAAAGAACTTCTAAAAGTCAACACACACCAAAAAAAACACACACCCACAAACAATTCAATTAAAAGATGGGCAAAAGACCTGAATAGAAACTTCTCCAAAGAGGACAGATGGGCAATAGACATATGTGGGTTCAATGTCACTAATCATCATAGAAATGTAAATTAAGACCACAGTGAGATATCTCAGCTGTCAGAATGACTATCATCAATAAATCAATAAACAACAGTGTTGGTGAGGATGTGGAGAAAAGGGAACCCTCATGCAGATTGGTGCAGCCATTGTGGAAAGCAGTGTGGAGTTACCTCAAAAAATAAAAAATGATACTGACTTATGACCCAGTAATTCCACTTCTGGGAATTTATCTGAAGAAACCCAAAATACCAATTCAAAGAATATATGTACCCCTATGTTCACTGCAGCATTATTTACAATAGCCAAGATTTGGAAGCAGCATATGTGTCCATCAGTAGAGGAGTGGATAAAAAAAATCTGTGGTTTACACAATGGAATTCTATTTAGTCATAAAAGCAAGAAAATTTCACCCTTTGTGACAGCATGGATGGACCTGGAGAACGTTATGCTAAATGAAAGAAGCCAGTCAGAGAAAGACAAGTACCATATGATTTCACTTATACGTGAAATCTAATGAACAAAATTATTTCACACTGAAGTGTTTTTAATACATTACAAGATATAGAAAACAATGAAACCTACATCCATATACCCACCACTGAGATTAAACAGATGGTAATATTTTGCTTTATAATTCATGGTTTTAATTCCACATTCATTTTTGCAATTTTATGATTCATGTCTGTCTCTGAATTGGACTGCAAGTTTCAAAAAGAAAATTGAAATATATGATATTGCTCACCATTACAACTTCAGGGTCTAGTTAAATAGGAGCTACGCAATATATATTTTGTACATGAATTCTGATGAGGTAATTTGTAATTTCATACATTGCTGGTACAAGTGAAAATTGGAACAACATAAAAAGCAAGATAGTGATCACAAAAAAAGCCTTTAAAATGTTCACGATTTGTCTTGGCCCGGTAGCTCAGTTAGTTAGAGCATCATCATGATATGCCAAGGTTGTGGGTCCTATCTCTGGTCAGGGCACATACAAGAAACAACCAATGAATGCATAAATAAGTGGAGTAACAAATTAATGTTTCTCTCTCTCTTCCTTCCTCAGACGCTCTATGATCAATTAACCAATAAAAAATGTTCACAACTGTACTTCCCAGACTTCTTATTTAAAAATAAATTTTCCGGCTGAGAAGAGCAGAGCGCGGCTGGTGGAAGCCGGTGAGGCAGAGCCGCGATGTTCCCTATGGAGGCCTCACACGGAAGCTGGACCCCGAGGAGATGAAACTGGAAGATGCGCCAGGAACTTCCTCATCTATGTAGCCCTGCGGTGAGTCACTCCTTTTATCTTAAAGAAATTGGACAGCATATAAAGATTGGGCGTTCCATGTGAATGCATGATATGAAGAACCTGGTGACAGTTTCTACTCTGCAAAGGAATAGGCCCAGAAAGATGTAAGAGACTCTGGTTGAATGGACATAACATTTCTACTTGTGAAGAACAAGTTTGGTTGTGGTAACTGACCTTCATAGCTAAAACAGAAAACTACTTCGGAAACATGAAAACACGTTTCTTATGCCTGTAGTACTCAGCCTCCATGGATGTTGGTATAATTGTAAATAATGTCAAACTCCATTTTCTAGCAATTATTAATTATATAAGGGAATTATGTCTGCAGTGGCCCTGTCTTGTCAGTCATTTCTAGTGACCTTTTTACTTCTGTCAGGAGTATACTGAAGAGCTCCTTATGATTAGTTATGTTTTATGGAATCCAGCACACATCCACAACAACATTTAAGCACAGGACCATTAGTCTATATTTTTAATAAATGTACCAATTAAGAAAAAATTAAAAAATAAATAAATAATAAAATAAAAATAAATTTTCAGTGTTAAAAAGTTTTGTGTAATAATATACATATATATAACATGAACATGACTATTTAAAAATTACTATCTATAAATAAAAATACATGGGAGAGAAAACACCAAAATGTTAAATTTAATGATATTTTGATAGTTATTGAAACATTTATTTTTCAACAGTTTATTATTTGCAAAATTTCTTATAATGATGGCATGATACATTTATAATGAAAATGTAGAAATTTTAATAAAAATGTATTAATGCCTCCCGACTGGTGTAGCTCCGCAGTTGAGTGTTGACCTGTGAACCGAGAGGTCGCCAGTTCAATTCCCAATTGGGCATATGCCCAGGTTACAGGCTTGATCCCCAGTGTGGGACTTGAAGGAGGCAGCCGATCAGTGATGTTTCTCTTTCATCATTGATGTTTCTATCTCTCTCTCCTTCTCCCTTCCTCTCTCTCTAAAAATCAACAAAAATATATTTTACAAAATTTATCAATGCCTTTTGCCAAGAAACGAGTAAAAATATAATTCCATACATACTCACAAATAATATTGCATGCATATATGCAAATAATCTAAATGTAATTACAGTGTAGATTAACTGGTTGCCCTAATTTTCAAAAATTAAATTTATTAGTTTCTTTTTGTGCATAGTCACAATCCATGAAACCTTCACTATGATTCTTCATTACTTATAAAATTGACCATTATGCAATGTGACCATTTATACTTGAAGGGCATTCTTTCAAATAATTAAAATAAAAGGAAAAGAAAACTTTCCTCCAAGGTAAAAAGTATGCAACCAAATAAACATAGCAAAAAATAAACAAAACAAAAAACTGCTTTATTGAGAAAACAACTACATCAGTTATGTGCAGTCAGGCAAAGCAAACACATTACAAAACTTACAGATCTCCTGTGTATAGAAGGATATAACACTTCATTTTTGCACTTAACTTCAGTCTAATATGTGCTGGACAGCTCACTTTCGTGTATTATTTCCTGACTCTAGAAAAGTTGAAAAAAAGGGACTAAGAAAATCTCACACAAATGTCAGCGGACAGGAACCAGACTGGGCCGTAGCAATAATAGCACATGTCTCCAAAACAATAGCAAACCCTGGCATTGTGTGAAGACCCAGGATTAGAACTTCCGGTTCATTTATTATCTCCAAAAATAAAAAATGTTAGCTTTGCTATCCTTTAACACGAATTGACATAGAAGTTTTCAGGGTCACATGTCACACTGGGTCCTTGGAATGCCTGAGGCAGTTTGGGTCACACCCTAATTCTGAGGGGCTGACATAGTGACCCTGGCTCTCAGTCCTGTTGCTAATGAGTGCTTGCAATATGTTGAAGTTTGTGTGTTCCTGACTAAGTAAACGTATAACTCATATTATTTAGCTTAACTAAAGTTATTATAATTTAGGGAAAACATATAAAAACGGAGATAGTGTGGATTAAAGGTGATATTGGGGGGAAAAGCTAACACCAAGAATATAGCTAATAGGATATCTTTGTATATATCTGCTGCATGGATTATATGGTTAAGAATAAATACACACAAGTCTTTGATTATTAACAAATGGAATTTATAAAATTACATTATCAGTAAGTCCAAGGGTAGATAAGCTCCAAGTATGATGAGGTAAGAATCATTTTGTTTGAATGTGCTCCTTAGCCAGGCATGGGTCCCCCTGGCACCATCCCCCTAAATTTTATAGGCTGAGTATCAGAGAAGAGTGGCTCCCAAAAGGAAAATCAAAGTACTATTAAAATAACCAAGTAAAATAGGAGTGGAATTAGGGCAGTTACACCAGAAGCAAGATAATATGGGAGCCCAGACTCCACCTCCCAGCAAAAGGTGGCAAACTTCCCTAGATGGTAGCACTATGGAGAATTGTGGATTAGCCCTGCGTAAACTAGACAACAGAGATAAGGAAAGTGAAATAACATTTTTGAGCATTGTAATGCCAAGCACAGTGTTAGTAGCAATATTTGTTCACCTTCCCACAACTACTGCTGACCTTTCAACAATTTTCTTTGAAAGTTATCACATGAAACTATATTGGCATTCAGCCTGAACTACTGGATTGGTATTTAGAGTTCCTTAATTGTGTTCAGGAAAAATCAACAACCATATGGGTTTTTAAAAATGAATGTTTGGGGTGAAAAAGGTGATGAGATTAAGAAAAAGAGAGAGAGAGAAAGCGAGAGAGAGAGAGAGAGAGAGAGAGAGAGAGAGAGAGAGAAATACCTACCCCATAGACACAAACAACAGTATGGTGATTACCAGAAAGAAATGAAGGTGGGGACAGGTAGAGGAGGGAAAAGAGGGGATAAATGGTGACTGAAAAAGACCTAACATTCGGTGGTGAACACACAATACAGCATACAGAGGATATATTATAGAATTATACACCTGAAATCTATAAATTTTATTAACCAATGTCACCCCAATAAATAAAAATTTTAAAAATAACAAATAAAAATGAACATTTTATCAATTCAACAATGAATATAAAAATTAGAAAGTAATCATATAAAAAAGTACACAAAATAAGTAACAAAGCAATGATGATCTAGTCAGATCTAATAGGAACTCAATCAAAAGAGTTTGAAATGTTAAGACAATCTGAAATACATCTACTATCCTAAAAATGGAACATCACCCTAAATGAATATTATGCCTTGATATATTATAAAACAGTAAAAATATTACATGTGTGAACAAATTTTTATTGAGGTACATGCTCACTTTTTTCTTTAAATAATGGGATAAGAAGGTTTGGTGATATTCTTCTAATAAATATTAAATATAAGACCTACCAGAAAAGGATTTTGTATTCAATATACTGATATATTCCAAACTTCTATATCTGAAGTTCCACACCCATATTTGAGTTAGCCATGTAAAACTGCAAAATATTTTTCAATTCATTAAATTGTTAGAGTTCTTTATTCTTTTCCAAAAACATTTATGCATTCAACATATCCACTCTGCTTAAGAAAATAAGAAAACTTAGGTTGTCTTCATTTAATTTTCTCCTGTTTTTTATTTTATTTTCCATTTGCTGTGCCTCAAGTATTTTAAGGATACTTCTTATGTGACACTCTGTTCTATGCTCTCTGATATTAGTTAAAATAGAAATAATGAAAGCTAATGTCCATGTGCACCAAGAGAAAAAAAAAAGATGTTTCATAATATATTAGCCTCAACACTCAGAACTGAAAGAAATGCAAATCAGTCCAGCTGCCTTCAGATATAGGGGAAAAAATACCCAACATTTTAATTAAAACAATCACTCTCTAAGAAGTGGCTTCATTTAAATCAATCACTGTCACAAATTGTTTTCATCCAATATGCAAGACTGACAAAAGAGAAATCAGGAAAACCCCTACACTGATGTTTACATTTTAATAATTATTTAAATAGAAAAATGTATAGCATACACACATTTTTATATACCGAATATATAAATATGTACACATCACAAATACTATGTTTATTTACATATAAATTGCGGTATTAATTGGTTATCAGTGTAAGTTCTTGAATATCACTTCTCTATTACCCATGGAAAATCAGTTTTTTACAGGGCAGAAAGCAACTTTTAAAATATACATTTTGTGGTAAATCTAATTAGATTTGGCACTCCTAAGTAGCAGAAAACAGTATTGCAAACAATTTACTCAAAGCCATAAATTATCATATAATTCAATCATAAAAATAAGCCAGGCCCAGGAACTCTTCCAAAGGGCTGAGGGGGGAAAGGTGGGTTGGAGCACTAAGAATAATGATAAATAAAATTGAAGGTATGTGGAAATTTGCTATTTGTTGTTGTTGTTGTTAATTCCTCAGGATGGCATCTAGTCTCT
Organism: Cnephaeus nilssonii; assembly: GCF_951640355.1. Lineage (NCBI taxonomy): Eukaryota > Metazoa > Chordata > Mammalia > Chiroptera > Vespertilionidae > Cnephaeus > Cnephaeus nilssonii. The sequence goes on along the minus strand of NC_137079.1, from coordinate 38,145,053 downwards.
TCTAGGGACTGACCCCATGCTACCTTGAGAGCCCCATATGGCTAGGAAAGTTGGTTCAGCCACTTCAAAACCTACCATCTTAATTCAATGCATTATCATGTCTGTTAAATTTTAATTGCCACCTTTGCCTACCAGAATCCTATGCCTGTAGGCTCTAAGGATAAACCTTGCATTAAACAAAACAAAACAAAACAAAAACAGATTTGCCCTCAAATAGCTTGCTGTCTATTGAGGAGAGATTTGGGAGAACACATAAACCTGTGATATGGCTTTATGTCAATTAATCATGTGTTAAATTATTGGGTTTACACATCTTCCTTCCTTTCAAATACATTATAAACCCCTTGATAGTCTGCAGCATATGTTATTCAAAATAGCCTATCACTATGCTTTGCACACAGCAGATGCTCAACAAATACTTATTGAACTAAATTCATTTGCTTTGAGTTTCTAAAAGAGTCTATATATAAGCCATGAAAGGCATTCAAGGCAAAATGCATTTTAATATCTTATTTAAGAATTGAAGAAGCTGAGCATGCTTAAAATAAAGATAAATGTGGGTTTTGAAATGGAAACACCAATACTTTAAAACACTTTTTCTATTTTGTTCCCCGCAAAAAAATCCCTTTATATAAAGTACACGAAGAAAACAAAAGCGAATAAAGCCTCTTCTTGGGGAAAATGTTTGAGAAGATCACTAACAGAAAGGCAGGCAGTAAAGATCCTACGTAACATTTGACATAAGTTCCAAGGAGCAGGCAGACCTCAGAACGGCATTGTGGGGTTCCTAGCGCAGGGTTTCAATCTCGCTAGTTTTATGAATATATATTCAGGATATACAAGCTCCAGAAGTAAGCAAATCTTTAGAGTTCAGTTAGAAAAGCACCTCTTTTGAATAATATTTTCCAGTGAGGTTCTCTAATTACAACATTCCACACTAAAGACACTTTAGAGCTACTCGAATCCCAACATAATCCAGAATTGGACAATAAAATGGCCAAAATGTTGGATCTATTGTTCTACCTTATCGATTAATCACTTACAAAGGTGAATAATTACATCATAAACCATTGTGTGCTTTATTCCACTAATTTATTCCATCTAAAGTTTAACTAAATATTTTTGAAAATTAAATTTTAAATGTTAATTGTATAATTTCAAAGGCAATACACAAAAGTCTTGTGAATACTTAAATAAGAAAAATATGTGTCCTTTAGTGACAATATTTGAGACTTAAGTCAATTCATTATAATTATTACATCTAGAGAATGCTTTCCTGATAATACACTGTGCCAGGGATTCCTAATTTATGAATGACTTTATTTGCTGCTTGCCAGAACACATAAGTGCATGTGCAGAGAAGCGGTATGCTCTGTCTCATTCAGTGTGCTAATGTGTCACTCTGCATAGCATCTGCTGCACGTGGAAGTACGAGCACATTATTCATGTGCAGATTCCTCGTTAACATGTCAATGACACGAAATATTAAAAAGAAACAATATTACCTTGAAGACATTTTATATCTTCTTTGTTATATTAGCATAAATATTAGCAAGGACTATGCTGCCAGCTGACAAAGAGTATGATATATCCTAGGTTGCTAAGCAAATAGCTAAGCATTTTACTTAAATTTTCAAATGCTATTACCATAGAAAGAGTGGAATATGAGATGCTTTAGTGTAATTGCTATCTGCATGTTATTATTTTTTAACTCCATATATACATTCTGGTGTGTTCCTAATGCTGTTTTTATTGCAAATAAGTACATATAACTAGATATTAAATACCACAATAGTCCCTGATTATTCAGCAAGTCTCTAAATATTTAGTAACCATCTTATTTTTATTGCTTATTACAGGATTCTTTTTTTATTCCTAAGGAAATCACTATGCCAATAACTAATGCAGACCTCTTTTTGAATAACTGATTCTGAAAAGAAACTGTACCATCTCGAAACACAAATTCTATGTTTAACTTGTGATACTTTGCCATAATAAAGAAATACACACACACACACACACACACACACACACACACATACACACATGCATGAGCAACAAATAGCAAAGATGAAGAAAATGTTTTTACTTTACCATGTAAGTGACCAAAATTACATTCTTTAATTTTAATAGCTAATCCTACAACTGTATGATGAAATACTACAGCCATAAGAAAATATGAAATACTGACTTTTGGGACAACATGATGCACCTTGAGAATATCAGGGGAAGCGAAATAAGTCCGACGGAAAAAGTTAAGAGCGATATGACTTCCCTCATAAATGGGATGTGAAACTTAAAGCAACAAATGAACAAACAATGAAACAAACAAAAATTCATAGACACAGACAACAATATGGCAGTTACCAGAGGGAAGGGAGGTGTGGGAGGAGTAGTAGAGAGTAAAGGGGGGTGGGGTCATACCTATGGTGTGACAAAAGATGATTTGACTTTGGGTGGTGAGCACACAATGCAATATACAGATAATGTATCATAAAAGCATACACTTGAAAACTATATAAGCATATTGACCAATGTCACTCCAATAAATTTAATTTAGAAAAATAAAAATAAAGAATACACAATCCTTTCATTTCTTACTGCCCAACACAAAAGTCATTTATACGAATCATAATACAAAATATAACACCATATTATAAATATTAATCATGCTTCTCACTATGTTCTTCATAATGTGTGAAGCTAATCAAATGTACCTGAATGGCTTGAGGAATATTGTTACCATTTGCTAATATTTCATAGTCACATACTACCATCATGAACAAATTTCAATGCTTGAAATATAACCAAAAAGAATGTGAACGTTACAAGAATCTTGCCCCATAATCTGAGAGCTTAATAATTACGCAAACTTTCTTTAAAAGCCTAAGTGACTTCTACTTCTGACAGATAGATTAACAGAGACCAGAGGACCCTCTGACATAAAACAATAAAAAAGTTTGACAAATTGAATTTTTCATGACATTTGTCATTAGGAAAGGAAGGACATCAGTCCCTAAGAAATGGGAAACAAATAAGGTAAATCCTACTATTACTTGAGTCCAAAGCCTTGACAGAGATTCCAGGATATGGTAAAGGGAAGGAACACCAATGGGTTCTTTAAACTGAGAGTCCCAGGAGATCAGGGTAGACAGTGTACAGAGCACTGGAAAGGCGGAGCTGCAGAGATACAGAACTTCCAGGATGTACAGAAGATTCCCTCAAGTATTCAGCTGCGTACTGATCAGCAATTTTATGTGAAGAAACCACTCCAGGCTGGGGAAAACCATCTGAGAAGATCAGAGTTTAGCGGTGACCTGAAATAGCACCTTTTCCCACTAGTAAGACTGAATAAATTCATGGGATACAGAGTATAAATAAGGGTCTTGCATCAGTAGTGGGGAAAATTAGTCTTAGTCTAATCACTGATTCAGTCTCACCTAACAAATTCTGAAAGAAGATCTAAAAAGAGTATACATACTGCTTCCAAGCAAGTTAACTGAATCCCAGAATAAGCTCAATAATACTTATAGGAATACAGAAATATCAAGCATCCAACAAAGTAAAGTTAAAAATATTTTTAATCCAATATATGATGGTACACATGAAAAGAAGCAGGAAAATGTGACCTGTAACAAGGGGAAGAATTAATGAGTCAAAAGTGACTTAGAACTAACCCAGATACTAGAATATTAGACAAGGACATACGCACAATCATAATAACTGTATCCCATGCATTCAAACAGTTAAGTACAAACATAGAAAATGTAAAGAAGGACCCAAATCAACTTCTATAGATGAAAACCACAATTGGTTAAATGGAAAAGACACACTGGATAAGATTGATTGCTGATTAGAAGCTGAAAAATGCAAGTGGTAAACTTGAAAACAGTAATAAAAATGATCCCAAATGAAATCCACAGAGAAGAGAGAATTTTTAAAATTTAACAGAGCCTCAGTGAGTTGTGGGATAACTTCAAGTAACTAGATAAATATTTAACTGGAGTCTCCAGAGAGAGAGTATCAAGAGGGCAAGAAAAGAAAAATATTTGAAAAAATAATGACTGAAATTTTTCCAAATTGGTGAAAACTATAAAACTAAAGCTCCAAATCGGTTAATTCCATGTACAAGGAACAAGAAGAAAATCCATACCAAGATACATCATATTGAAAGTAGCCAAAACTATTGATAAAGAGACAATATCATCTTTCCCTTAAACAGAAAAAACACAGTATATACAGAAGAACGAAGATAGGACAGCAAATATCTTATTTGTAACAACTGAAGCAAGAATACAATGAAGCAACATCATCAATATACTGAAAGAAAAAAAATATCCTAAAATTCTAAAAAAATGAACATCCCTTTAAAAAACAAAGGTAAAATAAAGATGTTTTAAGACATACAGAAGTGGAGAATCTATCATCAGAGGATCTTCACTACAAAACATGTTAAAGGAAGTCCTCCAGGAACTAAGAAAATGATACCTGATAAAAATATGGATCTAAACCAAGGAACAAAGAACCTTGTGCTAAATACACAGGTTAATATGTACATGTATATATTAAAGCTAATTGATTGTTTAAACAAAAATAATAACCATGTAATGTGGGGTTCATAAAATATGTAAAAGTAAAATGTCTGACAACAATCCTATATAATAAAAGGCTAATATGCAAATAGACCAAACGGCGGAACAACCAAACAACCAGTCGCTTTGATGTGCGCTGACCACCAGGAGGTGTGCACGGAACATGGCGGGCATTGGCTGTGGCGGGCTGGTGGAGCAGGTGAACAGGGGCACCAGTGGGGAGCCAGTCACTGTCATCGGGGCAAGCCTCTAGTAGTTACTGAAAATTCTATGCTCCTGCACGCCATGGTCCCATCAGGCGCTTGCACCTGCTGCCAGTGCCGGCCCCACTCGCATCCGCTGCTGGCGCCGGCCCCAACAGCTCCACGCCATCAGCAAGTGCAAGAGGGGCCAGCGCTATCAGCATGTGGGAGCAGCGGGAGCAGGGATGCTGGCAGACAAGGGACCAGGGGCCAAGGCGGGAGGGGCCGGGCGAGGGTGGGGAGGGGAGGATGGGCCGAGACCCACCCTGTGCCCACCGCAGCCTCGCAGCCCACAGTTCCTTTCAAGGTGCACGAATTCATGCACTGGGCCCCTAGTAATATAAATAATAGCAGGAATAAATAAATGGAATACTATATGGCCTCAGAGATTATATATATATATATATATATATATATATATATATATATATATATATATATGCTATTAGTAAGGCCACACTTAGTTTAATGCTCTGCTGACACCATCCTGAAATTTTTAATAATTTTCAACAATAGAATCATCATTTTCATTTTGCCCTGGTCTCCTGGATTTTATATACCTGGCCCTGCCTTTAAACATGACACCAAAAGCACGATCCATTGGGAAAAAAATGATAAATTGAACTTCATAAAAATTCAAAACTTATCTTCAAAAGAAACTGATAAGAGACTATAAAGACAAGTCACAGACTAGGTAAAAATATTTGCATGTTTTATATCTGATGAAAGGCTTGTATCTACTAATATACAAAGACTTAAAACTCAATAACAAGAAAACAAACATTACAATAAAACAACTGGGTGAAACTGTATAGCACTTTATCAGAGAATACTTATGGATGAAAAAGAAGTTCATAAAAAGATGTTCAAAATCTCTCATCATTGGGGAAATAAAAATTAAAACCACAATGAGATAAAATTACACATATTAGAAGATTAAAATTAAAAAGAATATCATTCCAATTGTTGGCAAGAATGTGAATAAAATAAACTCAAATAAAATAATGAGAGAAAGGAAAAAATGCTCCAACCACTTTGGAAAAATGTTTGCAAATTCTTAAAATTTTCAACATAAACCTGTCAACATTATCCAGCCATTCCACTCCTAAATATTTACTCAAAAGAAAATAAAAGCATAAGTTCATACAAACCACGTACAAGAACATTCACAGCAGCTTTATTTGTAATTAGAGGCCCGGTGCATGAAAATTCATGCACTGGAGGGGGTCTCTCAGCCCGGCCTGCCCCCTCTCATAGTCCGGGAGCCCTCAGGGGCGAGAGGTGACCCAGCAATCAGGGGAGGAAGAGGACGCTTCATCACACCTCTGCTGCTGCCACTGCCGGCAGTGCAAGCCTCAGCTGGCCCTGGTTACCTGAGCCTCAGGTGGCCCTGAGCGGCTGGGCAGCTGCCACCCGAGGCTTGCCTGTGCCTCGGGCTGGCCCTGGGTGGCTGGGGGGGGGAGGGGACTGGGGGACTCCGAAGGCAGACATGAGCAGTGGCCAGGCCCACCTGGGGGTGGGCCCAGCCTTGCCACACGCCTGCCACCCTGGTGGGGCCAAGGGGACTGGGCGCTGCCATCTTGTGGCTGTGGGTGCCACCATCTTTGAGGGTATGGCAGTCAATTAGCATATTTACCTCCTTATTGGCTGTGGGCGCCGCCATCTTTGTGAAGGCGTGAGGTTCAATTAGCATATTCCCTCTTTATTAAATAGGATAGCCCAAACCCAAATGTCCATTCAACAGATGAATGGATTAAACTGCATATATCCATACAATGGAATACTACTCGGCAAAGAGAGAGAGAGAGACTGAACTATTGACAGATGCAACAAAATGGATGAATTTCAAAATAATTATGCTGAATAAAAGTAATACCCACTGTAGGTTTTCATTTGTATAATGTTCTAAACAAATATATACAAAAACAATACCTATGACTGTTTGGGGATTGGTGAATGGACAAGAAGAAGCCAGGAGGTTAGAAGTATCAAGGAGCTTTAGAAAAGTTTTGCGGTGATGGAAATATTCATAATCTTGGGTATGATAACGGTTTCTCTGTCAAAACTCATAAAATTGTACACTTTAAATAAGTAAAGAATATTTCATGATAATTATACTTTAGTAGAGCTATTAAAAATAAAAGTAAAAGAATAGGAAGTAATAAACAATGCTAATAATAACCAATCAACATTAATAAAGGACAAAATAGATTTCTGAGCAGAGGATTTTATCCTTTCATAATGACATAGGATTCAATTCATTAAGAATACATAACAAGCGTTGATACTGTTCATCTACTGACAAAGTTTCAAGTACATGAAGCAAAAACTGATAGAACTTCAGGGAAAAATAGAAAAATCAAAGATTATAATTAGATATTTCAACTCACTCTTTAAAAATTATATAACAAATAAAAAATCAGAATATAGGGGAAAAGTCTAAGGCTTGTAGTATTATATATTAAATTTAAAACAGTTAAATTGCTGCAAAGTGATTCACATCTCCTTTCAGGAACTGAAATGGCATTCCCTAAATGTGAGGGATCTGAAAACAACTACTAGTTGACTCATTTGTAGAATTTCCACAGCCAGTCAATCCAATACCAGGCCGTGTTAACTTGCTCTCCAGCTGTTATTATATTATCTGAAATGAGGATTAGCATGTCAAAGTACGATGTTAAAGAATCAAGGGCGTCTGTTGAAGTGAATGTGCATTACTTTAAGTAAAATCCAGTATCAAAGGTCTTTTGGTGAAAGTTATATGGTAATCAGGATATATCATATTGCATGAAGAAAAGAATTATGGTAGATGTGTATTTTTATTAGTTTTTGTAACAGAAATTGTAGAGCAGTAGACTGCTAACTTTGCACAGTAAAACAAAAACAAAAAGTTTCAGTTTTTTAAGCACACATTGGCTTTAGGGTCAGGCAGCCTTTCCCTAGAGGTGTTATGCCAAGAGAATCATCAAGATAGTGGATGAAATTAAGAAAATAATTGCAAAGAGACCTCCACACAATGGACAGAGTTGGCTGTGCAAATAGTTGAAAGTGGTGCTGACAAATTCTTTAAGGCTACTTCCATTTAAAGAAGGTGCAAATGCTCCCTGCTAAGTTTCTGTCTCAGACACTTATCTTCCAGATGCTAGTAGGAAGAGACAAGTCATAAACTCTATCCTTAACCAGTGCCCCTCCTCCGAAACCCACAGAGCAGCAGGGGAAGGAGCAGGAAGAAGGCATCAGGGATACCTATTCATCACAGTGGACATGGGCACTTTCGATGACAGGGGGAAACATTTAAGCCAGCAAAAATGAAAAATGCGTGGATATCAATGTGGAAGTCCCATAAATAATGATGTAAAATTAAGTCTCTAATTCAGAGTTCTGTTGTGACCAGGTGTATGTATATTGAAAACCCAAACCTTCTGAATATTTTATCACCAAGAAACGGTGCCTCTCCATTTTTAGTTAAGGTTTAAAATGAATGGCAGATCATAACGATTTCCCCCAAAAATCCTTAATGGCACTTTAATCACAAAAACTCCACAATGCATTTTACATTGGAAAACAGGAGGAAAAATTCTTCTCATGTTCTGCTTAAGAATATTTTCAAAAGCCAAATACTTAACTTGCTTATTTAGCAGCCATTTCTTAGACATTTACTTTGTCCCAGGCTCCTTGCTAAGAGCTGAGATAAATTTATAGCCAAAGTAGTTTGCTGTCCATTATTCCCAGCATCAATAATACGATGTGGGTCCTAAATCCACAAGGCTGCATAAACAGAAAGGTACTATCCAAACCAATTATAACAATAATAAGAATAACAACTGCCATTTCTTGAGCATATACTTTGGACCAGGAACTACTTTAAATCTTTTAACTATATTAATTCATTTAATCCTATAGCAACTTTTTGAGGTAAGTGGCATTATTATCTCTTTACACAAGAGGAAACTGAGGCACAGAGTGGTATGATTCTTGCCCAATGTAACACCAGAAGGAAATGATGGAGCTTGAGTTGATGCCCCTAGACTGACTTCCCAGCCTGTCCATGTGCCACTCGGCCAGGCTCTGGTTGAAGACCCCAGTGTGCCCAGACCACACGAGGTCACAATGACTCACCAAAAGTGCACAAGGAGGGGACACAGACAGATTAGAGGAGAGCAACTGACATAATGGGCCCTGGTAAAACTGTGTCGGAGAATGTTTAATCTGAAGAAGGTAAAATGTATTCATTTCCCAATATTTGTGAGGCTGTCATGAAAAAGGAGAGTAGAATTATTTAATTTTGTGTTGGAACACAGAAATGGAACAAATAACTAGAGCGATACCAGTATTGAATATAAATAAGGGCAGTGACTGTCATCTCTTTAGTCACTAGTATATCCCAGGTGCCTAGCACAGTGCCTGTCATAAACTAGGCTCTCAATACATAAACGATTAATATATGAATCCATAAGTTAACAGGAACAGAGAAATTTCCAACTCTATTATCCAGTGTAAGAAATGACTGAATCTCCCACAAATTCACCAAACATTCCCAGGCACTCAATGTTCAGTGAGTTTGTGGGAGATATGGTCATTTCTTACACTGGTTATTTATTAAGAGAAATAGGGAAAGAATTCCTACTTTTTGCCCTAATGACAGGCTCGCTTTGAACAAATTATCTGAATATACAAAACAATTATGATAAAAAGCCAACTTTATTAAAAATGTGAAAATCTAGTACCATCTGAAAAGGACCGGATTAGGACCGCTGCCCTCTCCTCACACACAGTGAAGTGTGGCAAGCACTGCCTTCTCCTCTCCCTGTGGGTGGGGCATGAACTCTGGAGAAGTGAGGAAGAGTGGGCAGAAATGAGGGACCATGGAGGAGAAAGCGAAACTATTTCTCACTAAGTTGTTAAAGGAAAACACACAGACCTTGCTTAGTAGGGCAAAAGGTTAGAAAGAGGAAACCCATAGCAATTGAAAGACTGAGAAGTTTCCATACCTCATAAAGCAAACTGTGGGGTGTGGAGATGTAGACAAGCAAAGGACATTTTAAAGGGAGTTAAATCTACTCAAATCTAGGAGAAAATTTGCAGTTGATTTTCTTTTTCCTTTTTTTTTTTTTTTGTATTTCAATATTTTTTAAATTTTACTTTAACTGTTTCACAAATATAGTCACATAGACACAGTGTGCTAATTTAATAAGCAATCTCGCTGTTGGGACATGCTTTCAGGTACAGGGTGGTGGGAGAAGAGAAGTGGGGGGAATTAATTGAGAATGGGATTCTCCTTCCATCCCACCCCACCTCTTCTGAATATACACTTATGTATATTGATTTTCTTTGCTAAAATTGGAATTGTGGTTTGTGGCTCTGGCATCTGATCCAAACCTTTAATTTAAAAAAAAAAATCCTAGGAAAGGCACTGTGCAGAGAGCACATTTTGGCACACTCCTTTAGAAATGGCAAAGAGAACTGCTTATTCCTTATTCCACAGGCTCCATACTGCCATCCACCCTGCAGCTCTGTTCAGTGCATTCGGCTCTTCTTGACCCAAACATTTTTCTGACCTGTCACTGATCTGGTGCTGGGAAAAAATCACAGTGCCCTGTAGAAAACCAGAGAGGCCAGGGTAACCTGGAGCCACAGAGGAGGACAGGGTCTGGGAGGCTTGCAGTCACACCTCAGAGAGCCTGGCTTCCAAGGATGAAAATAGGAAGAGAAAAAGGCAAAGCAACACTTTATGACACCGCACTCAGAAACATCACTTAACTATGGGCATGCCCATGCCTGCCCTTTCCTTTTATTTTATAATGCAACTTGGTAGGACGTAGAAGTTCCAATATTTTTACCAATTTAAAAATCTTAGTTTAGCCCTTCAGCACATGTACATAAAATAAATTTAAAAATTCTTTAAATTCCAACTCTGTACAAAAGACAGATCTACCAGGCAGTATAAGGTGTTTTCTTCATTACAGATTTTACAGCTTTATGTGGACTTCAGGTTGGATTAGACAGAAAACAGAGCAATAATAAAAAAAAAAGACTTAACCATTCATGTATAGAATGCCACTGGCCAAATAAGGTAGCTATCCTTCATAACTAACTGAAAAATGCATGGTATAGACATAAACTCATGGGTAAGAGATGGTCATTCTAAACCTTGTGGTTAATGGAAGGCTTCAGAGAGAAAGTGAGTATGAGCCAAGCCAGTGACAGGATGTGGATGATGGAATGAGGAATTATGTTACAGCTGAGGGAAATGTCTTCATGAGGGAAGTAGTTTCAGAAGACATTCTGACTGACAGATGGGTTCAGGGTTTATGGGTAATGGTAGATAAGGCTGAAGGCAGTCTGCAGTTGGCGCAGGAATACATGACACGCAAGCTAAGTGGTTGGCATGTTAAACAGTGGACTGATAGGAAGATGCTTTCTCTGGTTTCCTTAATGGAGAAGCGATCTGATGGTGCGACATTTTTGAGAACATTATTAACGGCAAACGATTGCTCTACACAAAATGAATGCTGGCTAAAATAAAATTTTAACCTGGGAAATTAATTTGTATTTCTGAATTGTCAAACCCAAAATTTAAGCTTTGCTGTAGAGAATTTTAGGAGTGTGTGTGTGTGTGTGTGTGTGTGTGTGTGTGTGTGTGTGTGATGAAATTTAAAGACTGGATATAGTCTGGTATTGGAAGACTTTTAAAATGCTGTGACTTCAAGAATGATTCAAGATCATTCTTCCGGACGTTTCCACAAGAGATTAATTTAAGTAATATCAAGAGAGTGGGGATGAGAGAGAGAGTAATGTTTTATGAAGTAATGATATGTAATAAGATGATTGATAAAAAAAACTTTAAATTCCTATCAACATATTTCTGAAATGTGCTCATGCCTATAATCAAATTAGTATCTCCCTGACCAAATTAAAGGAAGACAATTTTAAAAGGCCATGTCTTCTTTTTTGAGATTGCCTTCTGATGAAAACAACAACCAAAAGGTACTTCTGTAAACACACACACACACACACACAAAACAACAACAACAACAACACATAAACAGAACCACTTCAAACTGGAGCTGGAACTACCATCCCAGAGAAACTGCCTTGCACCTTTGGAATGTTAAAATGGGCAAAACCACCTCTGGACTGGACCTAAAGCAACACTGTGTGCCAAAGAACGGTTTGCAAGGATAACAACAAAGCAAATATGGTGACTACTGGACTAATGGCTACCAGACTGAAGATTAAAAATACACTTTAAAATAAACATCACTACTCTCTGGCCCATGTGGCTCAGTTGGCTGAGCATCATCCTGTGCACGCAGAGGTGGAGGGTTCAATTCCCAGTCAGGGCACAGGCCCAGACTGAAAGTTTGATCCTTGCCAAAACCGGTTTGGCTCAGTGGATAGAGCGTCAGCCTGCGGACTCAAGGGTCCCAGGTTCGATTCCGGTCAAGGGCATGTACCTTGGTTGGGGGCACATCCCCAGTGGGGGGTGTGCAAGAGGCAGCTGATCGATGTTTCTCTCTCATCGATGTTTCTGACTCTCTATCCCTCTCTCTTCCTCTCTGTAAAAAATCAATAAAATATATTTTAAAAAAAAATAAAAGAAAGTTTGATCCTTGGTCAGGGTGCGTACAGGAGGCAACAGATCTCTCTCACATCGATGTTTCTCTCTCTCTCTCTCTCTCTCTCTCTCTCTAAAAATCAATAAAAACAGGTTTTTAAATAAATAAGTAAATAAACATCACTATGTTCTGCCCCAACAGAAATGCTTTACTTCTATTGATGGAATTGCTCCTTCCCTTGCGCATCAACACATCCCGCTTTTGTCTCCTAATTGGATCACTGTTTGGGTTCTGGCTGGATCAGTCCATGTGTCCACATATCTATTCTCTTTGATCCCAAATAAATGCTTATTGCCTCTCATTTTGAAAAGCCTTTTATTTTTGGGTTAACACTTCTTAAGAGATTTATTTATCTTACTTGTGTACTATTGTGTGAAAGCTTCAAAGGGAGTACCAATTAAAAAAATAAAATTTAAATATCATGATGACTGACTTAGTGTAGAAACAGATGAGAAAAAACTGAGCTACAATTTTCACCTCCCTGGAGAGCTGTTGTCTTTTATCATGTAGAAACATATGAGAAGAAATGGAGATAAATGTGGTATCTCAATATCAGTAATATAATGTATTCTACAGAATTTAAAGAAATTATAAAATTGTCTTATCCCCCCAAATTTAATCTAGGGTGCATAAGTAAAAAGAAGAGACACAACTGAACATGTTTATAAAGCCACACTTGCAGAAATCTGTCAATTTCCATGTTGGGAAGTAAGTTACAAACCACAGTTCAAAAGCAAAATGTCAAGTTGATCTTTCATTAGATAAAAGAAAGGGAAATAGAGCTTTGGTATATGCTTCTTTGACCTAGAAACTTTTAATGAACTCTACTTGTTTCCATTTTAGCCCAACCCGTGTAATACACGAAGAAAACTTGTCCCTGAGAACACACATCATTGCCTACCATTGCCCAGTTAGTGAGAGAGTTGATTCTAAGTCTGGCATGTTTTGGGCTCTGAGAGTACCTTTGTTTTGTGGTGCTTCTTTGCCTACACATACTCATATTTAATATATGCATCTTTATTCAAACTATTTCCTTTTCCTTTACACCTACTGAAATACGGCCCTACAGCAAGGCCTCACCTAGATATCCCTCTGTTTATGAAATGTACTTTTACCCTCCATATGGGGAACTAGTCCTTGTTTCATTGATTAGATATTTTACTAAACCAGCTTTGTTTAATTTTAAAGCTCAATTTATTTAGACAATACAACGTAAAACAGAACAAAAACATAACTTCTCCGTAGTGAAAAACGTCACAGCTGAGTTCTGACAGAAGTCTTGATTTAGGCCACAGCCTGAACACAAGGTAAAAAGTGCTTATGTGCAGGTTTCAGTGGCTTTCTTGGGAGTGGCTTGGGGCATTCTTGTACAATAGTTTGGTTTCTACCCTCATCAGCTGACATCTGTGAAATACCAGTAAGTTCCATTTGCAAAAAGTGTTCCCTGGCTCACCTGAGAAGACACCGATCTCATGAATGGACTAATGCCGACTTGCCGGGACTCCTTTATGAAACCTTTACATCGGCTTCGCTCTGCAGTGCGCCAGGGAGAGCCATTTGGTGACTGCTGTTCACGTAAGTCCCTCTATTCAAATGAGATCTGTAGTTCACAAGGTCATCCCAGAAAGGCAAAGCTTTAAATAAAATTGGAACTAATAAAAAAGAACCCTCCAATACCAGAGAGGACCGCATAAAATAGGTTATAACAATATGGGTTGTCACCACAACGCTCTACTTCCACACAGATGACAAGCTGGAACAAAATGCTTCTCAGTCAGAGCTCAGAGTTCACATGTCTGTAAATTCATGAAAGCAAACCAAAGCAATGGGGGACCCTATAACCGAGTGATCCTCTGGCCACGCCTTGCACAGTACAAGAGAGATCCAAGCACTTCCTCTAGCCTTCTGCTCAGACACCTGCAGGTCTTACTCTAGAGTCTAGAGAGAATGGGATTTGGGGTGGAGAGAAAACGCCTGGATTTGGGGCAAAGATGGATGGGCTCAGGTACTCTCAGATTCGTTTGTTGGATAAATGCCTAACTTTTCAGAGCCTGTTTTTGCATCTGTAAGAAGACAAGCTGAGTAATGTTCACCCATCAAGGCAGGCCCATTAGATCAGGTACATACTGGTTTGAGGACTACACCTGGCACTTAGGAGAAGCTAAGCAGAGGTACCCACCTTCTACCATTTATTTTCACTACTCCTTTTATAGGAATTTAAATTAGAATCCCTAATCTCCAAATCTTTGGTGAAATTGGAAACAATAATAAAGTGAAGTGGAATAGTTTGTGTGGGGGGACTCTCTCTGTGCCTCTTCTTCTACAAGAGCACCTCTGGTCACCACACTCCGGACACCTGGACCCTCAAAAAGCCATCATCCATCCCTCTCCCCAGCTGTGTTGGATGCTCCTCAGGGAGATGGGTCCCTTTGTCTCCCAGCATTCAGACAGGAGCATCACAGAGGAGCAGGTCATTGCAGCCTACTTCCAAAATGCACCTCATGTCTAGAAATAGCAGCATGAGTCCTTCTCTCTCCTCATTCCTCTATTATCCACACAGAAAGAACAGTCCTCATGTTTTGTTCAGATCTTCCAAAATGTTGTGGTGATGCAAATAGTAATAATAATAATGACAGCCATTATTTAGTCCAGGCGTCCTCAAACTACGGCCCATGGGCCACATGCGGGTGTTTTTGCCGTTTTGTTTTTTTACTTCAAAATAAGATATGTGCAGTGTGCATAGGAATTTGTTCATACTTTTTTTTAAACTATAGTCTGGCCCTCCAACGGTCTGAGGGACAGTGAACTGGCCCCCTGTTTAAAAAGTTTGAGGACCCCTGATTTAGTCATTATTCAGTATGTGTTAAGCACAATACTAAGAACACAAATCAATTAATATTATTTAATTTTATTTATTTAAATACATATTTGAGATTTAACCAAATAAATAATTTGACAGTATTCACACAGTAAGATGTACATCTAGGCTTCAATCCCTATTTTCAAAGCTGCTAGATATAGTAGTAAATAATTACAGAGTTTTCATTTATTCTACTAGTCACAAAGAAATCTCCTAATTAATGCTTCTGATGGATTGTATTAGAAATAGGGGGAGAGGATGCGGACTGAGAGCTGTATGTACAAGTGCAGAGCCTGAGAGTGTCCATGTCAGAGGTAAAGAGACTGAGACATAGACAAATAAAAGTTATCCAGTTATTTCCTATGACTTGCAGCACAATTGTTAATAGTATCAATGGTTAAACTTTAAGACATCTAGAGTTTGCATAGCCGGGAAAAAATAATAAGGAAATGGACAGCTCATAGTCAATTCAATGACGCAAAACAAACAGGTTCCTTTTTACATTTCTTTGTGTAATTTTTAAATAATTGTGTCACTTATTAAAACTCATAATTTTCTCTGAAAGAAAAGTGCCATATATTACATAAACACTTTTGTTATGAAGATTTCCATATACGTTATCTTTGTAAAGTCTTTAAAGAGTACTTGAGAAACAAAGGAGAATAATCCTCACAGAATTGTTTACCAGTTTGCCACATATATTATTTGGGCATCAGAAAAGGCTTAGTAAAAGCTAATTAAGATCAAGACCTTCCTAACTGGATAATTCTATTAACAGTAGAGAGGAAGTGCCTGTGCTTTGCAATTAAGTGGGCCATTGAACATGTGAAGTAAAAGGAATTAAACTTGTTATGACTCACTATAATGCCCCTCCCCCCCAAAAAAAAAACACAACAATCCCGTGTTATCTGGTTTCAGGGAAAATGAATTATCAGAAAACAGGGGGATAGTTTGTCCTCATATCCCTGAACTCCCCAGGAACAAAATCTGTAGTTTGACAATGGACTGGTTTTACCACACCCTTGGGAAGAACACGGGCATCATCCATTTATTGGCTGTGTGATTTGAGGTCAGTTATAGCCTCCCAAATCTCTCTGTAAAGTGGATATAAAAATACTTGGCCAACCAATTTCACAGGATGCTACATGAATTGCATACCTTATTTTAAAGACGTGAGGAGCCCTAGCTGGTTTGGCTCAGTGGGTAGAGCATCAGCCTGTGGACTGAAGGGTCCTAGGTTTGATTCCAGTCAAAGGCACATGCCTGGGTTTTGGGCTCAATCCCCGGGGGGGGGGGGGGGTTGGGGGCGTGCAGGAGGCAGCCGATCAATTATTCTTTCTCATCATTGATGTTTCTCTCTCTCTCTCCCTCTCTTTCCTCTCTGAAATCAATAAAAATATATTTTAAAAAAAATAAAGAAGTGAGGAGCAAAACCAAGGAATAAGGCTGAAATGGTGAGTAACTCACTATCCAAAACTTAAGAGGTCTGGTTAATTACATCAAAATGAATTTTATCCTGAGACTATGGTTGGTCAATAAGTTAAAGTAGGCAAGGGACAAGACCCTAGGGAGATGCTTAATGTATTGTCTGGTCACTGAACTGTCAGATATGATGCATGTAGTTAAAATACTATCCCTGTGACCATACCATAGATGGCAGGGCATTTCTCAGAGGCAGGAGCAATGGGATGGTGAGTGCACAGATGTGAGAGCTCTGGAGGAGGTAAGATGAATTTATTCAAGGCCTATTGTCTGCATTGGCTACCTGCTGTTTAAAGAATGTAGAAATGTGAGGAAGAATTCAATTCAATAACCATGGTATCACTAATCAAGACTGTGAAATATATTTGTGCTTCTTTACTCTAGTACTAGTTACCTTTTAATTTTGTATTTCCAGCACAATTTGCATTTATAACATTGAGAGCCCAGTATGGAAAAAAGAAAAATATTAACTCTACTATAACCTAAGACAACAAAGTAAAATAGATTTAAAAAGCATGTTTCCCATTTAAGGGACAAAGAGAAAATATTTATCTATTATAGATCATTTTTCCCCAAATCGTTAATCTGGGACTTTTAAAATAAATTATTTCCTAAATATATAGTTGATAATTTAACTTTTCAAGACTCAGTTAATATTAATATCTACCACTAGATTTCCTTACATCAAGGTCTAAATGTATTTCATTTTGCCATAATTGTATGTGGGAAAATGCTTCAGAGCTTTTATGCTATTAATTTCATAATGGCTATTAGGAAAGGATCATTTTACTTTTACCAAAGCATATTGTCTTTTTTAAAAAATCCATTGGATTTTCAACATTTAGAAGTTTGATCACTTAATTTACTTTCAAATTCCTTGAGTCCTTCACAAAGTAAGGCCATCAATTTCAGTACGTAATTCTATCAGGTGAAGCATTTTATTAATTTCTTCTTCATTTCCCCCTTTATTTTCTCCCAGATTCATTCTTTCAAAGTTGGTTTTGCACAGTAGAAATGCCTTGTTCTCACCCTGGACATAAATATAACATAGTCTTTCTCTTTAGGCAAAGAATCATTCAAATTTATAAAACCTTTGAAAGGCAGTGAAAAATAATTACTCTCATGATAAGGAGCACAAAGATGCAAACACAGATGTACAAGAGAAGTAACTGAAGCAAATTAAAATGTAGAGGCAAGAATGCATCAACTAATCCAAAGAGCTCTGCATCACCAAGGCAATTAAGGGAGGGTCCTGAACTAGCACCAGCATCAAAAAGTGCCATTGAATTCAAGTAGAAATACTCAATTTCTTGTCAGGAGTACTCCAATTTCTTCAGAGTATATATGAGTAAGAATAAGACTGTTGCCCGGAGTATTCATAGCAGCCTGGATCTTGGAATCTACTATTTCATCGTTCTTGTAATTAGACACCCACAAATTAGAACACCCACAAAACTTTATATTACTCTTTAAAAGGTAAACCCACAATTTCTTTTTAACATTATAGAAGGTGGCTTGATAATCTACAACTTTGATGTCGCTAGCAACTGTTAGAAAACAAATTTGAAGAATGAAAGAATACAATTTTTACAATAAAACACAAAAGGTTTAAGATAACTCTAGCTGACAATATTAGCAGTATAGTAGCATGGCAGATATACTATACAAAAGATGTATATCCAGAAATAATTATTGACAAAAATGTCCTTCTTTGGCCCAGATTTTATGAGAAATTAGAACTGGAAATGAGTTCAATCAGTAGGTCAAATAAAATTTAAAAACTGGTAAAAAAATTTTCTCCCAATAAATCCAAATGACTTACCAAAAAAAATTGTACTGAAGAGTTTATCATACTTATTAATCACAAAAACTCTCTCAATTTCTCTCACAATACTGATTTTCTTTCTATATTCCGGAAATAGAAACCAAAAAGGGAGATAATTTCTAATTGCCCGTTTCTCTGAAAGTTAGATTTAAAATTAAGAAAACAATTTCCCTCTGAGTTATGAACAACTAATCAGTATAAGATCAATTCTCCTACCAAATATGAAAGCTAGATTTTTTTAAGAAATAAATTTTATTGAATGCCTTATAGAGCTTTCCAGGCAACCAAGACTTGATAGGCCAATATTTCACATTCTGTCTCTCAAGAATGTGCTGTTACAGAAGTGGAGGAAGGAAAAAAGCTATAAAGATCAAAGCAAAGGATTTGGTAATCCACAATGCTAAGGAGACAAAAATTGGAGCTCATGCTTGCCAATGAGTAGTAATAGCTTTGGCAAATCCAGACTTTCAATTGAAACCCCTTCAAAGGTAAACATTAGCCAAAAACAAAAAACAGACACCAAACAAACAAACTAGAAATAGACCACACACACACACACACACACACACACACACACACACACACACACTTGAAAATAATCTTCAAATATATTCCATATTAGAATAATTTGGGATTTCCTGCCCCTACTCTATTTACAACCCTCCCCAATACTCTATAAGGAAGATAGAATCATAGACAGCCTCTATGGTTTTCTATCCAAAATGTGCAGTATTAAATAAAAACTGCCAAAATTACCAAAGAAAATACAAAAATATTGAAGAGAAAAAGAGAAATTAAAACAGATGCTTAGGTGGTTCAGATATTATGGTTAATAGAAACAGACTTTAAAATAACTCTGATCAATATGTTTAAGAAAATAGAAGAAATGATGAAGCGTTAACCACACAACTGAAATAATGAAATGGAACTTCTAAAATTGAAAAGAAATCATTGAAAGAAAAATGTCAATAGATGAGTGTTAACACCAAAAGATAAAAGGATTAAATAATTGAAAAGTAACTCAATTGTCAATATCCAGACTAAAGCACAGGGCATGATAATGTATAAAATTTAGAAAAGAGAGTAGAACATGTGGGGCATAATGAAATGAATGAACATAAATGTAACTGAAGTCCTAGAAAGACAGAAGTGAGAGAAGGGTGAAGTAATATCTATATAATAAAAGCCTAAGCGACTCTTACAGCAGAACGACTGGAACGACCGGTCACTATGATGCACACTGACCACCAAGGGGCAGATGCTCAATGCAGGAGCTGCCCCTGGTAGTCAATGCACTCCCACAGGGGGAGCACTGCTCAGCCAGAAGCTGGGCTTACGGCTGGCAAGCACAGCGGCAGTGGCGGGAGCCTCTCCTGCCTCCGCGGCAGCACTAAGGAGCAGCGAGAAGGTGGACAGTAAGGAGCGAGGGGTCCCAGACTGTGAGAGGGTGCAGACCAGGCTAGGGAAACCCACCCCCACCCCCGCACAGTGCACGAATTTCATGCACCGGGCCTCTAGTTTGAGTATAATAAAAAAAAAATCTAAAACTGACAAAAACCTTATATCCCAGATTCAGAATGTGCTGCAAACCTTATCCAAGATAAATACAAATAAAATGACAGCTAGTCACATCATGATAAAATTGCTGAACTAAAGGACAAAAGAAAATCATAAAAGCATCCAGAGAAAAATGATTACATATTCCCTTCAAATGAGAAATGATAAGATGATAGTTGAATTTTCAATAGGAAATAATGGAAGTCAGAAGAGAATGGAATGACATCATTAAAATGAGGAAAGAAAATAAGTTCCAATCTAGAATTCTACACCCAGTAAAAATACTATTCAAAGATAAAAACAAAATATTTTTATGCAAACAAAACTGACAGAATTTATAACAAGTACACTGCACTAAAATAATAGCAATAAAAAATAAGACAAGTAGGCAGAGGGGGAAATCACATATAAAATACAAAAATGTAGAAATAAATAAAGAGTAATTAAAAGGAAAATATCTAAATAAATATTGAGTGTATTAAGCAATAACTTATATGAGTTTTAAATATACTTAGAAATAAAAGCATGACAATAAGGAACAAAAAAATGACACACTAAATGACAAAGTATACTAAGGTTCTCATATTGTATTAAAAGTGTTAAGTATTCAAACTTATATTACATTCTGTTACATCAATATTAAATGTAGTAATACCCAGGGTACTCACTAAAATATATTGCAATATATTTATAAGCTTCGGTCTAATACTAGGGGAAAGTGGAGTAATAAAAATATTCTTAACACATTAAAAGAATACAAGAAAACAAAAAGGAACATAAAATAGGTTGGACAAATAGAAAACAAATATTAAGAGATATAATTAAGCCCAGCTGGTGTAGCTCAATGGTTGAGCTACACCTGTGAACCAGGAAGTCATGGTTCAATTCCCAGTCAGGGCACATGCCTGGGTTGCCGGCTTGATCCCCAGTGTGGGGTGTGCAGGGAGCAGCCAATCAATGATTCTCTCTCATCATTGATGCTTCTATCTCTCTCTCCTTCTCCCTTCCTCTCTGAAACCAATAAAAATATATATTAAAAAAAGATATATAATTAAACTCAATTATATCATAATTTCATTAAATGTAAATTGACTATATATTCCAAATAAAAGTCAGAGAATGTTAAATGGTGTTTAAAACAAAAAAAGTAAAGCAAAACCAAATAAATCCTTGCTTATAGGGTGCCCACCTTAAGTATAAGGATATAAAAAATTTTAAATTATGAAAAAAAATCACCATACAAATATTAAACCAAACAAAAGTTGGTATAGTTATACTAAAAGTAAACATTAAAGCAAAAATCAGGGCAGTATGATAAAAGGGCATATGTACCAATAGATATAATAATAATTTCATATTAACCTATGACAAAAACTGACAGACATAAAGGAGATGTGGAAAATCTACAATCATATGGGAGGTTTTTATCACAGCTAACTCAGTAACTAACAAAAGTGGAGACATGCAAATCAATATTAAAAGAGAACATTTAAATTACACAATTAACTAAGTTGGTATAATTAATATACATAAAATGTTGCACCTGCCATCTGAAAAAAGATTTGTTTTCAATGTTCACATAATTCGTTGTTCTCTGAATGTGGTGAATTTAACCTTGAAATTTAATTATTTGTTTTTATAAAAAGATGTCTAGACAATCTCTAAATATTTGAAAATTAAAGACTTTTAAATCCTCATGAGTCAAAGAAAAAAAGCACACTGCGGATTAGAAAACATTTTACTAAATGAAAATTAATATATAGCACAGCACAACTTATTCATTGCAGCTAAATGTAAATGCTTACAGGTGCCATGCTTACAGATAAATTTATATTCTTAAATGTATGCTTAAGCTCCTTAAGGCTTAAACTTAGTAAGCTTAAAATTTATATTCCCTACAAGTTTAAAAACCTGCAAATTTAGTCTAAAGAAAATAGAAGGAAATAAAGTTAAGAACAGAAATTACTAAAACACAAAAATGTACAATAGAAAACATCAAGAAAGTCAAATGTGGCTCTCTGAAAAAGACTAATGAAACAATATCTACACCAATAAAAGAGAAACATGCAAATTAACCATCACTCTGCTACAACCACAACCCACGCCCACCAGCCAATCAGGATCGAGTATGCAAATTAACCCAACCAAGATGGCGGCCGGACACGGAGCAAGCGGGAGGCTTGGGTTTCTCCAGCGATGGAGAAAGCCAAGCTTTCCGCCTGCTCTGGCTGGCCCTGGCCTTCGCTCAAGGCTACAAAGTTTCAATTATAGAAGATAAATAAATCCCAGATCCCAGGGCCTCCGCTTGCGTTGCCAGAGGGTGTGGCAAGCCTGCAAACCACCCTGAATTGGGGCACCCTTCAGGGCAAACCAGCTGGCCCTCACCCGTGCACCAGGCCTCTATCCTATCTAATAAAAGAGTAATATGCAAATTGACCATCACTCCAACACACAAGATGGCTGCCCCTATGTGATCAAAGACCCTGCCCCCATGTGGACACAAGATGGCCACCACAAGATGGCCAGCAGGGGAGGGCAGTTGGGAGGGACCAGGCCTGCAAGGGAAGGCAGTTGGGGTGATCAAGCCTACAGGGGAGGCCAGTTAGGGGTGACCAGGCTGGCAGAGGAGAGAAGTTGGGGGCGACCGGGTCTGCAGGTAAGAGCAGGTGGTGGCGGGTACCCAGGCCTGCAGGGGAGAGAAGTTGGGGGAAACCAGGCCTGCAGGGGAGGGTAGTTGGGGGTGACCAGGCCTGCAGGGGAGGGCAGTTAGGAGTGACCAGGCCTGCAGGGAAGGGCAGTTAGGGGTGACCAGGCCTGCAGGGGCGGGTAGTTAGGGGCAATCAGGCTGGCAGGGGAGTGGTTAGGGGGTGATCAGGCTGGCAGGCAGAAGTAGTTAGGGGCAATCAGGAAGGCAGGCAAGTGAGCAGATGGGAGCCAGCAGTCCTGGATTGTGAGAGGGATGGCCGACTGGGATCCCTACTGGGATTGGGCCTAAACAGGCAATCAGATATCCCTCAAAGAGTGACAGATTGGAGAGGATGCAGGCTTGGCTGAGGGACACACACCCCTGTGCACGAATTTCATGCACCGGACCTCTAGTATGTTAATAAAACTGTTCAAGATAAAAAGAGAAAAGGCACAAATGATCAATATCAGGAAAATGGATGATATTGCTATAGATGTTATGAGCTACTCCCAGAGTTAACATTAATGTATCTCCAAACATATTGTTAAGTAAAAGAAGACAGACACAAAAAAACACATAATTTATATAAAGTTTTGAAGCATGCAAAACTAATATACTGTGTTAGAAGTTAAAATAGTGCCTACCTTTAGGGTTCATTGATTGGAAAAACATTAACAGTGGGATTTCCGGGGCATTGTTCTATTCTTGATTCAGATGGTCTCTGTACAAGTTTATATATTGTGAAAATTCATGATGTATATGATTTGTGCACCTTTCACTGTGCATGTAATATTGCAATAAAATACTTATCTTGAAATTGAAATAGCATTTTGAATGTAAAATTGTGATATAATATATGAAATAATCTTAGACAACTTACATATCACCTGCAACTTATAGGACATTTAATAACCCTTCTTACATGTTTCACTCTGGGAATTTTTTACATCTTCAACTCAGTCTTGCATGAGAAACACTCAGAGGATTTTCAACTGTAGTCTTGCCTGAGAAATACTTAGAGGAATTTCTAATCCACAGAAAAACAAACTTTAAAAAAAAATGAAAGCTAAAGATGGACAAAGAGAAGAATTATACTGTTTCCCAAAAGTTGGAGAAGAATATTTATTCTGTTATGTTGTCTCCTGGATTTCATAGTTTTGCAAATTTTACAAAGCAATAA
Source organism: Cnephaeus nilssonii (assembly GCF_951640355.1). Lineage (NCBI taxonomy): Eukaryota > Metazoa > Chordata > Mammalia > Chiroptera > Vespertilionidae > Cnephaeus > Cnephaeus nilssonii. The sequence goes on along the minus strand of NC_137079.1, from coordinate 38,121,010 downwards.
AAATAAGCAAGTCTTTCTGAAAATAAATGGAGTGGAATTGCTCATAATTATATAGAGGCACATAAGAGAAAGAAGAGGTGGGAGGTGAACTGGAGCTATATTTCTTATCATCTCCCTCCCACTTTCCAAGGGCAGACATCCAACCCTGATTGGGAAGAATGTTCTCTCAATTTGCAACTTATTTCCAGAATGGGGGACAAGAACTTTTCATTATCAAGAAACCTTAAGGGAAGAAGGTAGTTGGATCATAAGAGAGCAGCTTTCACACTAGAAATCCAAAAACACAAGGTTGTTAATCCTACTACTCCTCTGATATAGACTAAATGACCCAGAAAAAAAATTACTAATACCCATAAGCTTCCATTCTTTCATGAAAAATAGCCATAATGTGGTCTACTTTAAAGAGTTTTTATGAGGTTCAATGCAGATAACAGTAAAGTTTGATCAGCTAAGATATTTATTGTCTTATATTTATTTGCAACAATGAGAATATCTCAGTATTATCAGTTTACCAATCCCTTAGATTATGGTTAACAGATGCTTAAAGATACAACCACTTGGCCAGAGCAATACATGCAAGAGTGTACAAGGTCTCCAACCTTTAGAATTCTGCTTGCTGACTACAGCTTCTATGTTTTACCTGTGTTTCTCTCTCTCTCTCTCTCTCTCTCTCTCTCTCTCTCTCTCTCTCTCTCTCTCTTTCTCTCTTCTCTTTTGTTCTGTACTATTTTTAACTTCCTGATGGTGTTTCAATTTAAGTTGTTGTTTTTTTATTATTTTGGGGGGTGGTCAGAAATATTTGAATGAAAGAGGCTGATATTTTTTTTTAAGAATAAACCCATCAGGCAAGTATCAAAAACTCTTCTTTCTGTGATCTTAACTGCAACTTGAAATCCCATATTAGAATATGCAGTAGATGGATCATTCACATTTTCCCTCATTAAATAAGATGCTTGCAGCCAATACAGCAGCCATTAAGCCAGAATATTTAATCAAACCACTTACGTCTAATGCACTCTTTAAATGGAATCACCTTGGATGCCAGAGCTAATAACCACATAACCATCTCCCTGAAGCATAAAGGAATCCTCTTGAGTTATAATTATTTTCTTCATTAGGAAAAGTACTATTTACTGAGATTTTTACTAAAGGTTATTTCTCCTGTTCCAAACCCTGTCATGGTTTTTGAGAATCTAAATTTTCACTGGCTAATCAGAAACACTTTAGTCTAGCCTACTTTCAAAACCAGCCATTTTGGTACAAATCCAATAGCTTTAATCCTATGTTTGATTAATTCAACCTTTAAAAATGGAGAACATCACTTATTAAGTGTTTCTCCATCCTTTCCAAAAATAGGGGTTGCTGTCTCTATTTAACTGGTTAATATCCAATGATCTTATTTTTCTAGTCCTTCAAATGTTGCCATTAGATTACTTTTCCCAGTTTTCTGTTTAAGTTTCTTCATCGCACTCTTTAAATGCATTCTAGTTGCTATTTATGGGCATGGTATGCTGTTCTTAAGGAATGTGTTCAATACTACTTAACAAAACTTAAAATTGAAGATTGAAATCCCTATGGGAACCCTGACATTAATTTAAGTTGCAGATGTATGTGTGTGTGTGTGTCTATTCATTTTAGTTACACCTTTTTTTCTAGGCTTCTCATTGTTTTCACATTCCCTCATTGAAGCTTTATTCCTTTCATATAAGCTTCAATTTAGTACCTAATGTAACTGTGTCATGTGTACCACAGCTGTAATTTTTTCAAAGAAAAATCTGTGCAGATGTCAACCCCAGAAAAATATGATGAGGTTTGTTAAGGTAAAAATAAATAAATAAATAAATACATAAATAAATAAATAATAAATAAATAAATAAATACATAAATAAAGTCTAAAGGAATTGAGTTCTAGAAGTATTGACTTTTAGTAGAGACCCGAGTAAGCTTCTTTTGGTAGAGACCTGAGCAAGCTTCTTTTTCATTTTGTCTGAATATTCACATCTGGGAATATAGGGGAATTGTAGCTTTTATCTGCATAAAGATGGTGTGGATAATTACAGGGGTGAGAAGTGAGGGGGCTGAGCACACCAACTTGAAATCCTGTATAATAAAAGGCTAATATGCAAATCAGCAGAATGACCGGTTGCTATGATGCACACTGACCACCAGGGGGCAGATGCTCAATGCAGAAGCTGCCCCCTGGTGGTCAGTGCGCTTCCACAGGTGGAGCGCCACTCAGCCAGAAGCCAGAAGCCGGGCTCATGGCTTGCAAGTGCAGCGGCTGTGGCAGGAGCCAAGGAGTGAGGGGTCCCAGACTGCGAGATGGCACAGGCTGGGCTGAAAGACACCCCCCCCCAGTGAAATTTCATGCACTGGGCCTCTAGTATATATATAAATTTTAAATTGAACATTCTTAGCAGTTTTTATATCTCCTGTTTTATCTGCAACATATAGCATGCTTTGCATTAATCATTTTATTTATATATACACACACCATACATTCTCTCCTTTTCATACACACACATACACACACACACACAGAGAAACACCTTTAGATTCTGTTGTCTCAAACTTGAACAATAGACAAGAATGTAATTATTTGATTATAATGAATACGTAGTAGAATAAATAGAATAAATGTAACATAAAAGGATAATTCACCAACTACGTTCAAGTTGTATTTAGTGAGCAGCCAACATAAAGCATGGAACCAGAGTAAATCCAAAAGCACAGGGGTTCTAGAAGCACGAGGAGATGGGATTCTGGAGCAGGGGGACTGACACTGAGAACGGACCACTGAGAGGACAATTCTGCTCCGTAGAAGGATGGACTTTTAATTTAAATGTAACCTCTGAGACAAACAAATGAGCAAAAGAAGAATTTAAAACTAAAAGGTGTCTTCCAAAGCATCTTATCCAACCTGCTCATTGCATAGAGGTGTCCACTTAGTAACAGACGCGCTGGAGTTTGCGCAGGCATTGAGAACTCAGCCGGCAAGAGGTACAGTGCAACCTAGCATTTCTCGTGTCTGAATCCACGCTCCCACCGTTACCCCAGCGCACCTGGAAGGGTGGGTGCTGCTTGTGGAGAGTAGGGCTGGATAAAGATAGTGGTGTATAATAGTGATGGAAGTGTGTGAGAGAGGCAGTGCAGGTGAGATTTGAGTATTTCCTTTCATTCATGTTTTATGAAAAAAATCAACAGGACAACCTCAGAAGACAATGGACATTTATAAGGGAAAGTAGAAGAAAGGAACAGTAGTATAAGCCAGCCAACTCTGACAGCATTTCAGTTCACGTTAAAAAGCTGTGATTGCAACAACAAAAGAGATTTTGCAAAGTGCTGTTGTTTCCTTTTTTAAAAAAGTGAACCCATAAGAATATTTATGTTATAAATGAATGCAGCTAGGGAGATTGTGCTGAATTAATCTCTTGCTACTATTATCCTGGGACAAAGAAAAACCCACACAGATATGAAAATTTTACCTTTAGGCTGATTTGTTGGTGTAGAAGTTGCAAAAAGTGCTTAATACTGTACTGTGATTCTCAGTTTTCCTTGACTGTACAACAATAAACCATCAAGAAAGTGAAAATGATAACAGTCATGGGAGCATTTGGATACCAGGGACATTTCTAATGGTAAAAATCGCATCAGGTAAGCAGCAGTGGCATGAAAAGAGGAAATGTTTTTTTATTGTTGCCATATTCTTAAAACTTCAGCAACTTTTATTACTTTTACAAGTTTCCAAAATGCAAAGGTCTTGGGGTGAAAAATATGAACGTTCTACAAACATAAAATGCTCCAAGTCTTACAGGAAAACGTCAACATTGCCACACGCTCTGTGATGGCTTGCTCCAAGAAGAAAGAGATGATGGAATGATCGTGACTGGGTCCTGCTGTCCCATGCAGCTTGTTAACCTGGTGTTCAAAGCATTGGACAGAAATGGAAAAGTGGGTGCATAGCTGATGACATCACTTCTATGTGAGATGGTCCAAATGTGCAGCATTGCTGGTCACTGTGGTTGCTGAAGCAGCCTTGTTCTCTCATATGGAGGCTATAAGAATGAACAGAAGCAAACCTTGTGATTGACATTCTAGCCCACCCCAGGAATGAACCCAGAAAGGCACTGGAATATGATGTTGAATATTGTTATTATATAGGGTCCACCGAATTAACTTTAAAGATGTACACCCTGTATCTGTTAGGCCCGCAATCAAAGATCACTTCTGCCAAGTATAAATCACTGAAGAAATTACTTCATTTCTTCTCTCCTCTGAAAATGAAAACAATACCAACTGTTTCCTGTGACTGGGAGACGTAAGAGATGTGGCATACAGTGCTTCCAATCCCAGAAGATGCAATGAAGATGTTTGCTTACTTTCCCTACATTTTTCTTTTATATGTCAGGCATGAAGTCAAGACTTCTAGGTTGCATAAACGTGTCCAATTTCCTCATTCCTCCATTCAAATCTGACCCCACCCCCAGAGAGGAGGGATAGAGCAGATGCATTCAGTCTTCTACAGTAAAGTTGGCCCTGGCATAAAATTATTTTCATGAAAAGAGCAGTCATCTCATTTGATGGAATAAGGATGAGGTAATTATTGAACAATCTAAGCCACAGAAATGATTAAGGCACTGATGGCATTTACTTATACAGAAAGATTAATAGAGTTAAACAATTGTAAGTTGGACAAAAGGTAAGGAGGATAAGAAGCCATGAACAAATATTTAAAGGGCATACTGTAGCAAAGGCTAGGCAGAAATTATTTACAGAAATTAAAGAGATAAAATGAGGCATGTTGCAGAAAAAAAAAAAGACATTAAGCAGTAAGATTCTGACTGTTTTGAAGACCTTTTCATAAGGAAGAAAATTATTGGATTCTGAAGAAAACAAATAATTGCCCATCAAAAATTCAAGAGTTTCCTGAGAAAAAAAGACCATATTCATGGGTTAGCCACTGAACCTTGTAGTTACATATCACCCTGGAGAGCCTAACCAGAAAAGATATCTAAAAATGTATTCTTAAACTCCAATTGCTAGCACTTTGCCATTTCTCATTCCTCAAAAGCTCTTTGTCATTCTGACAGGAGATTTAAAAACATCAAAACCGCAAATGTGAAAAAGTTAACCTTTTCACCAGAGTTCATTATTAGGTGCCTATATATAATAGGCATATACATAAGAGAACATCTTACTTAAAACCAAACATATCAGTGAAAATTTTCCACATACAGAAAATAAGCTATGTTAAATGGCCCTTCTTACATTTATGACTGTTTCTTTCTATATAATGCTTGAATTTGAGTGATATTTTTAATTTAGCAAATAAACTAAATATTTTACTTTGTGGAAATGTCACCTAGCCCCAATATAAATATGTACAATAAAAATAATATTCTTCACAAGTAAGAAAACACTAAGTTTGTGTTCTTTTTAATTGATTTTTTAGAAAGAGAGAGAAAGAAAAACATCCATTGGCTGCTTCTTAATTCCTGTTTCCTGCACATCCCCTAATGGGGCAAACCAGCGACCTTTCCGTGCACGGGATGATGTGCATGTCACATGATGGCAATAATTAACATTAACATACTCAGAAACCCAGATATCTCATAAATATGAAAAGATGATCACCTGTTTAGTGGGATAAACAATATGTTAAAAGTATTTTGAAGGAAACTTCATGCACATTATTGTACAAATTTACAAATTAATTGTGAAAAGTTGAATTCTAAATCCTGTACAAGTAGGATAAGGGCTGAGAATAAACCCTTGGATTTGACCACTTGCAGGTCATTGGTGATCTCAACAGGTGCGGCTTATTGTTTGGGACAAAAACTCTGATTTGAAAGGGTTCAAGGGAGGGCAAGAGATGGGAAATTGGAGATTCCTCTTTCAAGAAGTTTTGCCAATAAAAGACAGGTGGTTTAATAGCTAGAGAGGAGTGGATGACCAAGAGGAGATTATTTTTCCAAAATGGGATATATTACAGCATATTTGTATGTTTATTATAATAAGACAGTGGGATATAAAAGTTATATGATGCAGAATAGAAAATTATTGAACTGATGTCCTTGAGTAGGAGAAAAGATTTATTTCTTAATATGAGGAGGTCTTCATCTTAAATAGGTACTCTAAGAGCTCATCCCCAAGCTCAAAAAAAGTAAAAAAAATAGATCTGCAGATAGGTTTGTGAAAGCAACTGTAGCATATGTGAAAATTTAGTTTTGATTATTTCTATTTTCTTGGAGAAATGGAAGTAAGGCCATATTTGATAATGGAGATTGGGGATTGGGTATAGGAGTTTTGAAGAGAAAAAAGGTAAAAAAATAGCATCTACTAAAGTGGTGGCTGCAGGCATAATGGAGTCCTCTCTGCTCGTGAGTTAAGTTGGGAATATTTACCCCAAATCAGAGAACTCAGGAAATGACTGTGGAGGAACAGGTGTGAACCTTTCTGGGGGAGGCCGAGGCTTGGCCCCAGTCAGGTGAGGGTGGATGGAGGGTTTCCTCTTGATCTCAAAGCACAACATGGATTCTGGGACCAAAGGTCAGAGACACATTCTGTTGGAGGACCTGCAGTTGGGATTGTGGTGAGAAGTGGGAGGAGGTCCTGGAGGAGCAAGAAATAGCCTTTTCACTAAGCTTAATTTTCCTTTCAAAACAAGACAAGCCAGCCACTGGAATCTTGCTGCCTGGCCCTCTGCTGGTCCCATCCTAAAAATAGGGGACCTTTTTTTATACAACCCACAGACGGGAGGGACTACCACACTGGTGCTGAGGGACCCACGGGCTGCTGGGAGTCCTTGTTCCTTTCCAGAACCATCCATCCCTAGAAGAGCACAGAACCTGAGGGCTGGGCTGAGGCCCTGGTCTTCTCTTACAGTTCATGGAAGTATTTTAGCCAATATCCCAGGAAAGAACATACATCAAAGCTAGAATGTGAAAATGACGTTAGTGGACCAATAATAAAATACAAGAAGCCCAATGGTGAGAAAAGTGAATTCTCTCAACACTGCTTCCTGTTTTCTTCCTCATGTGCCTCCAGGGAAAACTACTTTATTGCTTAATTTCTGCATTTTTTCCCTTCACGTATGCACTTTGGGGCCTTTTTTTTTTAAAGCTGGGAACAAATACCACCTCACAAACCTGTATTTAAAAAGAAACAGAAATGACCACGTGAGATTTGCCTCTGTCCAAACCTGTCATCCATGTGTGTGAAGCCATCATTCACCTTTTTATACAGGTGGTTGTCTCTCCTTGGTTTGTGTGGTCCCCTCCCTCGTGGGCTTGTGCTTGGGATCAAATCCTGCTGGCCTGTTGTGATTCTGAACATTTGACTTGGACCACAAGTGAATCTTTCTGGTGACTCAAATAAAAATATAATAAAAATAAAATAAATAAAAATATACCCAGGGTCCACTTGATGTTTTTGATTATAGATTTAAAGTAGATTCAATTCATATATATGTGTGTTTTCTCTTTAGCCAAAATCAACTGTGTAGGTGAAGGCACAAAGTAGTTTGGCAGTTGAATTAACCAAGTCGTTTTACTATGTAAGGTAACAAGAAAATAAAAGCCAGGTAAACCAAATAATGTATGACTAGATTTGTAAGGCTGTCCAAGAGTAAAATATTAATCGGTGTGCAATGTCTACAAAGTGTATAATACAGTTTACAAACAACTTATATTTGACTACATTATGTTTTCTGATATCAGTAGTATCTAGGACTTACTAGAAAAGGACTCTGAACCATGTGTTAAATCAAAAGCAGCATGTAACATAGAGTATCTAGATTTCTAACCGTCTGTAATTTTTGTGATTAATGTATAACCTTGATGGTTTACTTGTACAATATGGCCAATAATGAATGTAACCAATAAGTCATCTTATTAGAAATGAGAAATGTCTAAAATACATAGTCATGAAAAATTAATGAAAGACTTAACATGAAATTCATTATGAGCTAATGAAAGCACTCTAAATTAATCCTTTTCAGATTTTTGGGTCAATGTTGCAATTCATTATCAACATGTCTCACATCCAAACACTTTTGGGGAAAAAGCTACAGTCCTATGACAGAAAAGGCTTGGTAAAATTCAGCACTTTTTTGTCTCTACTCCCAAAGTCCACAAAAACGTCTCTACTTTTAAGACAGACCTTCTTACACTCTCAATTTAAAATAAACATATTACACTACAGCATATGTTGAACATCTACTTGCCTTGTGGTAACAGGTATTCCATTAATTATGAGTTCACAATGTCATGAAGAATTGAGAGTGTAAAGTAGTGGGGAAAATAAGATTTAAGGACAGACAGATTGTTTTTTTAACTCTGATTGTGTCACTAGCTAGGTTTAAGTTTTCTGAAAAAACAAACTTTTTGAGCCTCAGTTTCCTTGGCTATGAAATAGTGATGAATCTCAACTAATCGAGATGATAAAAAATATGGCAATTGAGAAGTGGCTTTTGTTAAGAGCTGGTACTCTGGAGTCAGCCTGGCAACCTGAGTTTTAATCCCAGCCCAACTCTCTGAGGTTTTATGGAATTGGACAATTTGTTCAATTGAGGAGGGAGGGGGCAGTATTCAGATTCCTCATTTATAAAATGGATGGATGGAGAATATTAGTGTATCATAGATTAATTGAATGTATCCATGGATGGTAGTGTAGTGTATCTACTACATAAGTTTGTTGTGAGGATAAAAGAATATTCAATGGAACAAAGGCTGATGCACAGTAAGTGTCATATAGATTAGTGGTAAAGTGTATTAATACGTACTGAGTCAATTATAGCCATTGTAATGTGCCCACTGATCTCAGCTGTCACTCTTTATCACTTCTGCAATTTCTACATGTAAATCCTTGGAAATACAGGATTTTTCCTTTAACTCAAAAAATGCTTGTGGAATGTTAATTATATGCCAAGCACTTGTGAGACAATGACTTTTAAGTGGCTGTCCTCCATCTTCATACTATATGGATCCCTATTAAACTTGATATCTAGAACTATAAAAGCATAGGGTGAAACACATATTACACACACACACATTTCAGACAATATAGCTTTATGAAAAGAGTTTTTCCCTGAATGACAAAGTAGTCATTAGCATAAGATATTTTTGTTAAGTGTCTAGATTTCTACTAACACTCCCTACTACTAGCCTCTCACTCCCAGTAAACAGATTGTGACATATTTACGTAATCTGAGTGTCTTAAAATGAAAATTGAAATCAGTATAAATAAAATTTCTAAATCAGCTGTTTTCTAGTTATGCCAACAAGTGTGATTGACTAAATTGTATCAATCCCCCTAAAATGGTCTCTTATGTGTTTGAGTGTACCATTATATTTTTGTTTGGGTTATGTTTTTGTTTTTGTTTTTTTAGTTCTTAAGTGCTAAAACAATAATATGTAAAAAAAAACATATACAACTAGAGGCCCGGTGCATGAAAATTCATGCGCTGGAGGGGTGTCCCTCAGCTCGGCCTGCCCCTTCTCACAGTCTGGGAGCCCTCAGGGGCGGGAGGTGACCCGGTGATCAGGGGAAGGCGATGCCCCATCATACCTCTGCTGCTGCCACTGCCAGCAGCACAAGCCTTGGCCAACCCTGGTTATCTGAGCCTCGTGCAGCCCTGGGCGGCTGGAAAGCTGCCATCTGAGGCTTGCCTGTGCCTCAGGCCAGCCCTGAGCAGCTGGGCAGCCGCCATCTGAGGCTTGCCTGTGCCTCGGGCCGGCCCTGGGTGGCTGGGCAGCTGACACCTGGGGCTTGCCTGCAACTTGGGCGTCAGCTGGGCAGCCACCATCCGAGGCTTGCCTGCACCTCGGGCCAGCCCTGGGTGGCTGGGAGGCTGAGGGGACTGGGGGACTCTGCAGGCAGGCACACGGAGTGGCTGGACTGCCTGGGGGCAGGTCCAGCCTTGCTGTGCGCCTGCTGCCCTGGCAGGGCTGAGGGAACTGGGTGCCGCCATCTTGTGGCTGTGGGTGCCACCATCTTTGAGGGTGGGGAAGTCAATTAGCGTATTCCCTCCTTATTGGCTGTGGGCGCTGCCATCTTTGCGATGGCGTGAGGGTCAATTAGCATATTCCCTCTTTATTAGATAGGATTGGTATTATCAAAACACACAGTCATTTTTGGCTAAAGTTCCTCAGTATTTTGGGAGAAATTAATATAAAGCATACTTAGAAAGAAACCTAGATTTCCATAACTAAATGAACAAATAAGATTAAAAAATATTTCATCTACATTTTCCTGTAAGTTTCTGCCAATATTTTTAAGTTAAGTAAATAAAATTTAGAATACATCATTTTACATTGAAGAGAGGGAGGTTCATGTGTATTTGAAAAAAAATTCTTATAGTAGCATTATTTAAAATAAAATTATTAACAGAAAAACAGAATTTGGGGGCCAAACACAGAACTATACTAATAATTCTACTCATCCTATATAATAAAGAGCCAATATGCTAATTAGACCGGACTGCGGAACGACCTTCTGGAACAACCTTCTGGAATGACATTCGGGAATAACCAGTGCACAGGGCCGTGGGCCCACGAGGCAGCCAGGGCCATGAGGCAGCCAGGGCTGCAAGAGCCGAGCCCCTTGCACAAATTTTGTGCATCGGGCCTCCAGTTTGAAATATAAAGTGAAACCTGTGACTAATACTGGTAACCAGGAGCGTGGCTTTGGAGGAGTTTGTTCTTCTAAAATCTTATATTAAGAAATGCCAAAGGATATCTTCACCAGCTAGCAATACTATTTTCTCAATATATGTAAACTCAATTTAGTCTCTAAATCTGAAACAACCCAAAGCAAGCCATCTTACTTAACCTAACAATGTACCTAACCTACTAGCTATCTTAAAGATTCATTTTACTTATCACACCACTTCTGAAGTTATTGCACCACTGTGGCATTAACCATTTCAGAAGCCGGTAGAAGATGTGGAATGCTGAAATCATGAAAAGTAAACCTCAAAAAATATACATAAGCAAGCAAGGACAGCATCTCTAAAAATCTTTAACATTATTTTATTTACCAGTATTCTCATAAAGTCTCTCACTTAGAAACCCTGCATTTAACAAAATACCCTTGTTTTTAAAAAATGGACATTTCAATTTAGAAAAACTATAATTTTGTCTTACCTTAATACTACTAACAAATAATACAACTCTGTTTATCAAAAAGTTAGCAACAGGTATTATCAAAGGATATAGAAGAAGACGCCCACAAATTGGCCTTACTTAAAAAGCTAAACAATACACTTCCAAAAGAAAAGAAGCGTGATCCTTTGGGGAAAAATATCATCTTGTTTTATTTTTACCTAAACAGCCAACATATCCACTTGGTCTTTGTATTTTCACATGGTAATAGCTCTGCAGCAGTAGCACAAAGAAAGGTGGCTTTTTGAAGACTCTCTGCTGTTGATTACTCTCTGAGAGGTAGACAAGTACTGCCTTATCCAGTACCTTATAGGAAGGAAGACCACTTTTTTTAGGATAGCTGATGGGTTTCATTAGCACACTGGAGCAAAGCAGTTTTGTTTTTATTGGTGTGATGCACTTGTGCTTTTTATAGTACAGAATAACTTGAAAACAAATGACACATGATACCATGGTTCCTATACAGTAGCCCAAACAAGTAGATTGCAAGAAGCAACTGCATTAGCCGTACTGAAGATTTGGAAAGGTTATTATCCTATAGGTAATGAAGGTTCTTGCTTAGTTTAAAAACTCACAATAAAAATGTAACACTTTAGGATAACATGTTCATTATCCATCATTGAATGCAGTTTCTATTTTAGTTTTATTTTTTTTGTTAGGATTCAAATAATAAAACTATTGTTTGTTGCCTTGTGCCTTCTTTCTTTAGTTAATTTAGCGTATAGCTACATATATATTATTATGAATTAAGTCTTAAAATGAGGTTGGTCATATTCTTGCATTTTTTAGAATAACTTCCAACTATATAATCACTTCCTAATTCTTTAAAAATGGGATAAATTACATAGGTATATATTTAGGGAAAGTAAAAAGATATAAAAGTTTTAAAAGTATATTTCTAAAATGGCCCATATAGAGCACTGTGATTCAAGGACTTGTTTTTTAGCTTTCCGCCTGTTGACCTTTCTTAATTCACTTCAATTCAAGGTCAATGATGAGTGTCTAGAGCATGGCAGACATTCAATCAATATTTGAAAGTCTATAAAGTGCAGGTAACATAAACTTGCTCCTAACTACAACCTATTGAAAATATGTGCTGGGTTAAACAGCTTTAGTGAGGTATAAAATGCCACAGGAATATTATTTTTACTTATCTTCAACGAGCAAATACTTCTCAGAGGAGATGGCATTTTGTCCAAGCTTTAAGAAATGTGGATAATTTCAACAGGTGAAGATGGAAGACCGAAGATTCTATGCACAAAATAAAGCACAAACAAAAGCACAGGGATTTGCAATCATGTGGCTAATTAGGGGAATCTGAATGGTGCTTGGACCAAGTAGGCAGGGGAAGGATAGAGAGAGAGGAATCTGGAAAAGTGGGATAGAGTCATGGTGCCCACACAACCACAAAATGTCACCTTGCAAATTCCTGTCCTTTATAAATACAAAATGGTACAACTGGTACTCAACTGGTACAAAAATCACTCTTTTATAGGGGTTGGAGGTGATCAGAGTGGGGGATAGGGCTCTACCCAAAAGGGCATAAGTGAATAAGTCATACTGTTCACATTGATTTAATTACTACTTAAAGAAGCATTAAAAATAAGAAAAAAAAAATCTACACTTAAGAATGTGTATTACCCTTCCCAAACCGACAAAATATGAACTTACTCTTTTATTCCATTTGTCAAAATGTAAAATGTATTTGTATTTGCATGTCAAAATGTAAACTTCAGTCAAAATATAAAATTCAGCCAAAATGGACTATGATAGAAGATGAAAGTGCACTTAGTTTCCACACCTCCTTTGCTTCTCCCAACAGGCTAAGATGTTTGCCACATCATAGTCTTCACACATACACACACATTACTCTTGAAATCTTTGTATCCATCTCAGAGGTCAGCCCTCAACCTGTTACTCTCAATGTGGCCCATCAGAACTTAATCAGAACTATTGGTTCTGATTAAGTCCCTCTCCTCATGGATCTCTACCTCAGCCCTCTTTATGCTTTATAGGACTTTGAGTTTTGTAATTCCTTCATTTCCAGTTGCAATAACTTCCTACCCCGCATTTGTAAGCTCTATGATGGAAGGAACTTCATCTGTTCTATTCGCTGCTTTACATATAATACCTGAAACAGACCTGACATATCATAAAGACTCAATAACTATTTGTCAAATTAATGATTTTCAAATATGAAGATATACAGTGTTGTCCCACCTAAAAATTGTATCTTTAAATTTACAAAATAGATTTTTAAAAATTCCTTGGGTGATACCTATGCAAAGAATGAGTATTGGAGGAAAAGGTAAATTTGAATAAAAATATTTCCAAGAGTATTTAATAAAACATTAAAATAATTATATATAATATAAATTCATATAAGTATATTAATATATAATTTACATACTATAAACTTCTAATATTTCTTTTGCTTAAATTAAAAATAAGAAAATGCCGAAACCGGTTTGGCTCAGTGGATAGAGCCTCGGCCTGCGGACTCAAGAGTCCCAGGTTCGATTCCGGTCAAGGGCATGTTCCTTGGTTGCGGGCACATCCCCAGTAGGGGGTGTGCAAGAGGCAGCTGATCGATGTTTCTCTCTCATCGATGTTTCTAACTCTCTATCCCTCTCTCTTCCTCTCTGTAAAAAATCAATAAAATATATTTTAAAAAAAAGAAAATAATTTCTTTCCAATACTCAAGAGATATAGCTATATTTTTCTTCACTGATATATTTGTTTATATATAAGAAATATAAAGAGGATAAAAAAAGAGGTTCTGATGTAATTTCCTTCCACCTATCTTATTTTCCATTCTCCCATAAAAAAATAAGATAGTAAAAGTGACCTCAAGTATATTTTTCTTACAGATCACTGAGGCATGTATATCACTTTTAACTCATGAATACCAAGGGTGCAGTCATGGTTGAAATGGTGAAACAGACTACTGGGAAGCTCAGCTGTCTTACTATATCTGGGAAAAAGTATAATGCCATCTTAAGACTCTAAAGTGTAAAACAAACCCTCCATCACCCAATATGACACAAAACATTTACTGTATGTATTTATAAAATAATCTACTGGTTGTGTATTTAAAGAAACACACAATAAGTTTTAATCATTGTTTATATTAAAATAATCTTATCTAGAAGGGAGTATGTTTGTTTACTTCAAGTAGATGGCAAATTTGTAGCTCTACCTGCTGAGAACTGTGTTCTAAAAGATAATCTGATGAAATAAGGGGAGAAGCAAACACTTTAAGCTACGATAACATGACCCTCCATGGATCAAAAATATTTAAAATAGTCAAGTGGGTCTTCTAATACAAAGTTTTGTTGGATAAAGCTCTAAGCTAAAGTGGAAAATTAAAATCCATTTTTTTCTTAATAGCTTCTACACTGTTCTAAAAATATTGTCCCCAAAAACTTCATCTAAAAGTATTAGATTTATTAATTTTTTATTTTACTTTTAAAAGTCTTATATTTATATAATTATTATATTTATATAATTATTGCATTCATATAATTATTACTTTCATATAATTTTATCTCCCTTCACACAGCCACTGTTATATTTCTCAAAATTTTTTAAGCTTGATTCTAAGAGCAAGTAACCTCCAATTTCTTATTGTGACAATAAGGTAATGTCCTTGAAAAATATTTAGCTTAGCCTTTTTTTTAAAAAAAAAAAAGAGCATTAAAACTTTTGGTCATAAATCTGTAAATGTGTGGAACACTCACATAGATTCACATGTATAACATATGCTTCTCTTCTCCTGTCTTTGGAACAACAGGACATTTAAAACAAATACAGCTGGGAACTGAGAATACAATGTGCTGGGCAAACATATACTCCTATTAACGTAAATATATCCTTTGATGTTTCCTGACAAGCCCACATAGTTATGAAAAGCAAGCAATCCCCATTTCTCCCACAGAACACCCCACATGCTCCTCTCAAAGCAACCGCCCTTAGCAACTGGATGTGGAGATGAACAAAAGCCGCTGGGCTCTCTGGCTCCTCAGTGAGTTGCTTTCTCAGACCCTGACATTTCAAAGGTAGCAAAAGAAGGTCATGCTGGGCACTAGTTATTCCTATATTTTTAAGGCATGGCATGGCAGCGACAGTAGTCATCTGAAGTGTAGTAACTGCTAGGTTTGCCTCACGTAATTGGCAAGTCCTTGAATTAACACCGACACATAGGGGGGATGTGTACCTCGCCAATCCTCTAATTAAGACTCATCCTTCCTTAGGCTGCGCCCCTCTCTGAAGGTGTGACTCAGGGGCTTGGGAGGGCTCAATGCCGCAGGTTGGGCAGCTTCCCCTAAATCCCAACGGAACTAGCCCTTGGTTCACACACGTACACCCTTCACACACTTCTCTCACACCAGCCCCTGCGGAGGGCACTGTGGGGATCACCCCATTTCATGCAGGTCTAGGAGCCAAGGAGGTTTCCAGACAACCTGGGGGAACCAGCTGAGGTCAGACACACACACAAATTCCTGACACCCCCCCAATCAGACTGGAAGCAGCCAGCGCGACCCCAGGGGTCGCAGCAGAGATCTTTGCCCCAGGGTTCTGGAGTCAGACTCTCTCCCCGGGGGGGGGGGGGAACCAAGCCCCTCCGGAGCAGAATGCCTGTCTCTGGAACCCAGCTCCAATGAGACTCAAGAGGCAGCGGGCAGAGCGGGCCACCTGGCCGGCTCCTGGCGGGGCTGAGTTCTCAGGGGCTACAGGTTGCCTGGGAGCAGGTTCCCGGCTCCCGCGGTCAGAAGGCGCTCAGAGCGCTGGTCAGGGAGACTCGGGGGGGGGGGGGGGGGGGGAGAGACTGGGAGGCTAATGGAGGAAAGGGGAAGCCCCCCCGAGAGGTCCATGCAGGCGGGGAGATGGGGAGATCCGAGGGTGCACCACCCAACAGTGACCCACACAGACCTTGGCGCCGCAACCTGCGCTTCTTGAGACCGAAGATGCGTACTTTGGAAAAAATATCCACCAGGTTGCCGTTGCAGAGCCCGCGGTTCTTGCTGGGGCTGCTCCGCCTCCTGCTGGCGGAAGGCCGGTCCCAGTGCTGCTCCCGAGCCTGCCGCTTCTGGCGGATCAAGCCGCTGGCGATGGCCGCAGCCATGGTGGCTCGGGAACGGGTCCGGAGGAGGTGGCGGGCCGAGGGGAGGGGAGCTGGGGGGCGCGGGAGAGGGAAGAGGCGGCGCGGACCCCGGCTCACCCTCGGGGAGGCGGATGGGGGAAGCCGGAGGGGCTGGGGAGACGGGTCGGGGCGCTCAGTCCCGACTGGGACCCATGGTCCTCTCCACCGGTCGCGGGGCCAGGTGCGCAGATGCGCCCTGGGCGCGGCGGGGCGAGCCCGAGGAGCCCGAGGTCCAGGTCCGGTCCGCAGGTTTCTGGCCGCGCCGGAGCCGGGAGTGGGTTTGAGGTGGCGGCCGCCGCGGTCACCGCACGACGCCGGAGCCCTCCCGGGCACCGCCACCGCCACTCGCGCTGCCTTTTTGCCCTGCCCACCTTCTCGGCAGGCGGTGGAACTCGCCGCCTTCTTCCAGGGCACGGGAGGGAGGCGGGTCCCGGCTGGGACCCGGCGAGTCCGTCGGATCTGTGCTCCTGGAGTAGGACTCAGCTTCTGGCTGGAGCTGCCCCGGGTCCGGTGCCGCCGCCGGCGCCGCCGCCGCCGCCGCCCGCTCTGGGGTTCTGCCGGTGATTGTCAAGTGCTTTGAAAATCAGCATCTGGAGAAAGCAATCTTCTCCTTGAAGATCTCTAATCAAAGCGCTTCGTGGCCATCCACTACCCCCACCTCACGTCCCCCTCCTCTCTTCAGGAAGGAAAGAAAAGTATGCATCGATAATACTAGGTTAAAAAAAATATTATTAACAATAAAGACAGCTAAAAAATGGATTGCAAGAGGTGTGGTGCTAAGAGGTTGAGCCAAAGCAGATGGAACTGAAGGAATTATCGCCGCGCTTTTTCTTAGATCAAACTCCTAGGTTTCCGAGGCGTCAGTGGCCTAGCCGGGGCTTCTGGATCTCCCGGTTCACAGAAACTCTGAGCTTCGGTTGAAGGGGGAGGTGGTTTCCGCCCTCCCCAGTCATCCCTCTGGCACCAAAGCCACCCCACCCAGGGAAGGAGGAGGAGGAAGCGGAGAGGCTGGGAGGGAGGAGAGCGTGTCCTGAGGAGGGAGGCGCCTCCAGTCTTTACCTAGTCCACCCAAACTTGCTGCACTCTCCCTTCTGCTGCCAGGAAGGGTAGGCTTGTCATTTTGAAAAGGCAACACGGAGCAAAAAGGAGGGAGGATGGGGAAGGTGAGAAGATGTGGCAAAGTGACGGAAGACCCCTTTCCAAACCTGCTCTCTGGCACTTAGAGGGAGAGCCCCCTGTGGTTGCTACAAAACAGCAGCTGGACAGGATAAAAGCCTAAGGAAAACTGAAGAAGTCACAGCGGAAATGTTAAGGGTGGGGGAGCATGTCACAGTATCCCGATGGCAACAAAAAGCCGCCAGACTGAAGGACAGTCCACACTGAGCTCCCGACTTTGTGTCTCTGGACAAAGAAACTCTGTGAGAGGGCAAAACCAGGTGGACTGTGTCTGAAATTCATGTACAACAAGCTGCTTCCCCTCCCTGAGTCCCTGTCTGTGGCCCCCGCGGTGTTCTGTCTTCGATAACTGAAAATCTGAAGGCCCTCGAGGAAGGGATCCAGTGGAAGGCACCCTAGGAAAGGAGGTTTTGGGGTGGGGGGAGGAAAAAGAAAACACTTCACGCTTGGATGAGACAGATCCATGGTTTCTAGGATACACTCTGAGTGACAGACCGAGTGTAGCTTTTGCTAATGTGGCTTCTTACCTTTTCCTCTCCCCTCTTAGCTGCTTTGCTTGTCATTACAGGGAGATGGAGAAAAGGAATGCCAGACTAGACTTCTCACCGTCCAGAGTGAAGAATGGAGGAAAGGAGACTCATTTGGTAGTCAGAGACTTGTAGCAATCAATTCTCTGGTAACTGCTTTAGAGCTGGAGTGAAGAGGCACCGTCTAAAAGCAACCCAGGGAGCAGTTTTGAGCCAGCGCACACTTTCTCTTTGTTTCAGGAATAAGCAGCAAAGTACTACAAGGACTTGCAACCAGGCCAATGAAAGAAATGCAGCCAAGGGCTGATGACAGAGAGGCTAGACACCTTCTCCTCTACAGAACTTTCCCACATTCTCGCCACGCAAGTAATTACTGCTGAGCTGGTCTTTGTCCTATTCACTCCATTGTTGCTAACAAGTCTCCTTTGGGGAAGATCATTTAATGTAAAGGGAGTACATGTAGATTTGGGTCCAAAGCAGTCAGGACCGTGTATATCATATTTAACATTAAAGAACATACTCTGTTAGCTTCTTTTCCCTCTCTTGTTATATCCACAAAATAACCACAGTATTAAAAGGAATAGGGCCCTGGCCTGTGTGGCTCAGTGGACAGAGAATAGGCCTATGCACCAAAAGGGGCCCAGGATCGATTTCCCGCCAAGGGCAATACCTGGGTTGCAGGTTCCACCTCTGGTCCTGGTCGGGGCGCGTGTGGAAGGCAACCCATGGATGAGTCTCTTTCCCATCGATGTTTCTCTCTCTCCTCCCCCCTCCCTTCCACACTCTAAAAATCAATGGAAAAAATATCCTCAGTGTGGATTAACAAAATGAAGAAGAAGAAGAAGAAGAAGAAAGAAATATGTAGGAGTAATTTTGCCAGAAATTTATAATCCCTAATCACCATGAGATAGTAAAAATGAGGAAAAGGGATGTATTAGCTATTTTGCTCTATCTCTATCACTTTATTTTCTGTTTTACATATCTTTGTTCTTACATTTTTACTAAGTATGTATTAAAGTTGTGTGGTCATGCCCCTTCTTAAAAAGGCCATCTGCAGAGATGGATACCTCTAATAAAAGGCTACTAAAGTATGTCTTTTTTAAAATCCACTAAAATAAGTCCAATTGAACATGAAGAGTAGCTACTCCTGCCTTCCATTATTGAAGACAGGTCATTAGGACATTTAGGATGTTATGGCTTCGAATATTCAAATGACTTTACAATTAAAGCAAACATATTTGCCTAAAGCCACTGGTGAGTTTTTCAAAGAAGCAAAATGTTAAGTATATTGGCCTGTTAAATATAGTACAACTCCCTCAATCAACATATCCCAGTCTACTTTGCAAGGTTGTTCCTTTTTGTCTTTATATGTGGCTATTATAGTAATTTGAACAGAGTGAGATTAAGCTTGGTACTATTATAGCTGTTTTAGTTATTTTATTTCCAGGCATTTTCTTACATTGCAGTCTCTCCAATTCCTTGGTTTGGATAATTTCGGGGTGGGGGGGGGGGTGGGGGGGTTGGGCTCCTTTATTGTCCCAGCAACCTATAGACAAGGCTGTGGTTCAGCACCACGGACAGGGATCCCGCCCCAGCCACAGCTCTCAGAACAGAAGCAAGTTCCCCCCAGGGTAGGAGCTTTGTCCTCAGTCTCTGAAATTGTCCTCCCTAAAGAGCGCTACCTACCATTTTTCTTCCCCCTCCCCGCCGCCCCCCAGAAGGAAAGGGAATTAATCCCCACAGTTTAACTGACATTAATAACACACACCTTGGAGCACAAAGCCTTTCAGTTTTTTGATAACCGAGAAATACTCTTTCTTTCCTGATGCATTCCGACCACCTGGTGCAGCGCCTAAAACAGCGGACTCCTCAGTCTCAGGGCTTCTATTCAGACTGTGAATTTCATAAGCTTTGAGCAGTCGTTTCTATTTTACGTGGTTTCCTGTTTTTAAGGAAGCTTGGAGTGGGGGCAGCATGGGATAATCAAGGTCTTTTTTTTTTTTTTTTTTTTTTAGCTTAATCCCTGCGTTTCCCTTTTACCTTCCCAAAACACTGTTGTTTACAGATAGAGGTAATAGAAAGAAAACGCAAGAGAGCCATCTGCTGTCTTAAGCTGTGATAAAAGCCTGTGCAAAACTAGAGTGAAAAGCCGTTCAGGGTGGATGAACACAAATCCACACTTAGAAAGTAATTTCTCACTCACGAGAAGCTCCTTGCAGTTGTTAATTTCACCACTGACTTGAAAACAACAACAACAAAAATGAAGTACTACCCAGGTAGAGTGGCTGCTGACCAACCGGTTAGGAGGAGTCCGAACTCTGATTTGAGACAGTCTTGGTTCATGTCTTGATTCTGCTGCTGCCTGGCCATATGATAAAACAACTATAGCAAGTTGCTTTATTCTCTCTCAGCTTCAATGCCTTCATTCTAAAATGAAGATCCTAATAGAATCTCCTTTTCAACTTTGGTGAGATCAAATTTAGTAAGTGAATGTAGAGATCCTAGTACAGTGTTTGGCACATCCTAAGTGCTCCAAAATGACAGCTATTATTTTTATTATCTTCCAGATCACTCATTTCTATTTTGTAATTTTTTTTCCAATTTTCAATATCAAAATATATGTATTCTCATGTATATTTTCTCACCTCCTAAATGGGTAGATGGTAAGACTTAAAACAATCAGAAACTTAAAAATTACTTCACATTTTGGTGAAAGAGTCCAAGTTCAAACCTTAGTTTATCATTCACTAAATTTATAAACTCCATTCTGTAAGTCTACTTCCCTACTCATTGAATACTGGTAATAAAAGCATTTTCCTTCCTTACAGAGATTAATATGTGACCTATGAGAAAACAGGTCTAAACTGTAATGTACCACAAAAGCATGAGTTTGCGA
The DNA here is from genome assembly GCF_951640355.1 of Cnephaeus nilssonii. Classification (NCBI taxonomy): domain Eukaryota; kingdom Metazoa; phylum Chordata; class Mammalia; order Chiroptera; family Vespertilionidae; genus Cnephaeus; species Cnephaeus nilssonii. Next base: position 38,100,106 of record NC_137079.1, on the reverse strand, counting down.
TAAGCTGATTATTTGACTACTTCTCTGTACTTTCAGGTCTCCTGAAGATGTCATGCTCCCTTTGGCCCCTCTGCTTTGCATATGTTGTTCCCTCTGCCTGGACATCTTTATTGCCCCTTGTCCATACCCCTCTTGGTAATATAAAACTTGATAAAAACACAACTGGAGTAAGGGAATCATAACCTTAACTGTGTGTCTTTGAGCAATCCATTTAAACCTAGGTCTCAATTTCCTCTTCTGTAAAGCTGCCATAATAATGTAAGGCTATTATGAGGATTAAATGAGAACATATATGTAAAACACTTAAAGCAGTGCTCTCCACAAAGTGCTAATTCAGTAGATAATAGCTACTGGTAATCACTTAACTCTGCATCACTCAGGTCTTCCTTTTATCAATGACCAAGTCCTTCATTGACATCTCTGTGAAGATGTCTAGTGAGCATCTCATGCCTCACTTAGCCAAGATTGAATTCTCATTCTTCTTTCTCAAACCTGGTCTTCTTCAATCCTCCCATCTCTGGAATGACAACTCCAATCTTCTCGTTCCTCAGGCCCAAAACTTTGACAAGGTACTAATCTCATTTCTTTCTTTAATATCCCATATGTAATTCCTCAGCAATATCTCTGTCTTTAAAATATTATTATTTCTCACCATCTCCACTTCTGCTGGCCATCATCATGTAGACTATCACAAGAGCTACCTGATTGGTCTCTTTGGATCCAACCTTGCTTTTCTTCGATATGCCCTCAGTTCTGTGGCTAACGTGTTGAAGAAATAAATCAGATATCGCACTACTGCTCAAAATCCTATACCTCAATAGAAACCTAAAACCTCACAGTAACTACAATCTCTATAAAAGCCTAAGCAACAGTTAGACCGTTTGACTGGTAGCTATGGTGTGCACTGACCACCAGGGGGCAGGCACTCAATGCACAGGCATGGAAACATGGAAACAGACTGATGAATCTCAGAAGGAAGGAGGGAGAGGGGAGGGCGGGAAGAGATTAACCAAAGATCTTATATGCATACTAGAGGGCCGGGTGTACGGATGTGTGCACCAGTGGGGTCCCTCGGCCTGGCCTGCGGGGATCAGGCCGAAACCGGCAGTCCAATATCCCCTGAGGGGTCCTGGATTGTGAGAAGGTGCAGGCCAGGCTGAGGGGCCCCACTGGTGCACGAGTATGTGCACCGGGCCTCTAGTGCCCAGTATAATTTGCATTTCACATGTGCCTTCATTTGGTATCTGATATTTCTACTTCTTTCTTCTTTTTTTTTTAAGTATATTTTTGTTGATTTCAGAGAGAAAGGAAAAGGGGGAGAGAGATGGAAACATCAATGATGAAAGAGAATCATTGATCGGCTGTCTCCTGCACGCCCCCTACTGGAGATCGAGCCCATCAGGGCATGTGCCCTAATGATGAGCTGAACATAGGTCGATGCTCAATCATTGAGCTATAATGGCTGGGCTCTACTTTTTTCTTTTTATTCACCAGTTGCTATTCCTCAAACCATCGGGCATGCTCCTATGGCAGGACATTTATACTTGATCTTCCATGAGATTCTCACTTCCTTCAGTCCTTTGCTTACATATTATCATCTCAGGTGAGATCTTCTCTAACAAATCTATTTAAAATAGCAACCTCCAAACACAGTCAATCCCTTCTTCCTTCCCTGCTTTCCAGTTCTACTTAGCACTCCCAACTATTTAAAATTCTGTACATTTCCTTTATTTATTTGGATTATCTTGCTCTTAAAATATAAGCCTCTGAGAGAACATATTTTGTCTCATTTGTCTACTGCCACATGCCCAGTGCTTAACATGGTGCTAGGCAGAGTCAGTGCTCAATAAAATATTTGTTTATTGAAAGTATTAATAAGTTGGATACATACATAGATATACAGACATTAATACCAATAAGAGGAAGAGAAAATCCTGCTTAGTGATGTCTTTCAAAGATGAATTACCCTCTGATGCTCAAACTCTTTAAGCACCAAGACATCTAAAATTCTGTGTGGATTACACACAATCTCAACCCCATGAATAGGATATACAGAGAGTACCTTAGCCTTTGCTTGTTGAACTTGGGCTCAACCTAACATGGCATGCAGTTTGAGTTCTGAATTCCAACAGTGATACCTAAGGCAACGATTCTCATCCTTTCTCATCTAATGGAACATATAAACTAATTAATAAAATTCTGCAGTTCACCAAAAATATATATTTTTTGCTGACTTGACAAAAAAAGTATAATGTTGATTCATTCACACCAAATGGCTATTCTTGTGTTGGCTGTTGTCATTTCTTTCTTTCTTTTCTTTTCTTTTTTTTTTAACAATCTAAAGGAAAAGAGGTTAGTGCCCTTGACTAAATAGTCAGGTATTGCATGTTTTAAAAATTATTGCAGCACACTGTTTGAAAATCACTGTGCTAGGGGCTTACTGAGGATGGGAGATGATTCCACCTGATCTGGACAGGACTATACTACTGATCTTTGTGGCTCATCTCCCTGCACCTTGTTTTCTCCCTTGCTTTCAGGTTGCCAGTTGACAATATGCCCCTTTTTAAATTTGTTACATCAAATCCATCATGAATTCATCATAAATTGGAAACTAGATGAACATATTCATTAGAATTATCTGCAAATACAAAAGTAAATGAAGTCTAAGGGAAGAGAGTATGTAAACAAATACAGTCTTATTGATATTGGTTACATTATTTAAAAAGCCTTTTCCCCATTGTCTTCTGAGTTTTTGTTATGCTCCAGTGGATTTTGATACATAGACTGTTTAAGTGCCAAATAGATAAGTTTCTATAATAATTTTGTATTTATTTCAAATAAACATAATTTGGTGTTTATTTCAACTTCAAATAAACAAAAAGTCCAAAGAACATATTTTGTGACATTGATGTTTATATTAAATGCTATCACTTCTTATTTTTAACAAAGTAACAATCTGTCTATTTTTTCTTTTATTTCTGCCATTGCCATAGCCATTTATTTGATCTTAACCAAATTCCTCAAATCTAAGAAATCATTTAAGATGCATCATTATTTTTGGTAAGACAAGAAAAGAAAAAAACCCACTTTATTAAATTATATCATACCATAAATTATAAGATTTATACCAATTTCAGAGATGTTTTTGCCTTTTAGAAGTAGTGAAATTGCATCTAATGGGATTTTGTAAGTCTATAAATGTGAGTTGTACTCTTATTAAGTTGTTTTACTATATTTTGCTTAGACATTACAAATTTTTGGCTAAAAAAAAAAACTTTAAGTGCCTCAGAGTATCCGAGTTCTAAAACATCTTTAGTTTTCTTATTGTTATCATTTTAATTCCTTTATCTCAAAGTGGCTCTAAATTGGAGAGATACATAGGGTAGAAGCAAATATTCCCCAAATGTTCCCTGTCTACCTACTTGATTATCTCCATACAGTGAGTGACTCAGCCCACTTTTTGTCACATGGTCTCCTTTGTACATCACTTTTGAACATTTCAAACATCTCCTAAATTAAGGATAAAATCTCAGGGTCCAACATTTTTTTACACAACAAAGTTATTATAGAGTAAGCTATAGTAGGCTTTTTAGGATATATTGGCATTTATGTTTTTAACTTTATTCTGGATAAATGAGTTCTATTTGAAAGTGGACGAGATAATCTGAGAATGAAGGAAATACTAATGTCCCTTACATTTGTCACTCATTTGGGAGAACATAAAAAAGAAATGTTAAGTTGTACTTGGACAAACTTTCAGCTAGTTAATTAAGATTGTGTCTCTACTCATTACAATTCAAATTCATATTTTATAATTTTCTGTGACAGTATTATTGATCTTTAGGTATAAAGGATAATCTAAATAAATGTTAAAATATTTTAAATTAGATTTTTTTAGGAAGTGATTGCATTATAAGAGTTTTATTAAATAATTTTGATGAATATATTTATTTCTAGTAGGCAGCAGATTTCAATCTATTAAAACACACACACACACACACACACACACACACACACACACAAAAACACCTTGACATGGCCAATGTGACTCAGAGGTTTAGTATTGACTTATGAACCAGGAGGTCATAGTTCGATTCCTGGTCAGGACACATGCCCAGGGTTGCAGGTTTGATCCCTGGTAGAGGGCATACAGGAGTCAGCCAGTCGATGATTCTCTCTCATAACTGATGTTTCTAACTCTCTTTCCTTCTCCCTTCATCTCTGAAATTAATAAAAATATTTTTAAAAAAACCTGGAAGGAATTTAATGTTACTTAATATTTTTATTCAATAAAGAAAAAGTGAAAACTATTGGTACCAAAAACTTGTGAACATTCTTCCCGATAGAAGCAATACCAGATTGATAATAGCAGATGGCTTAGCTTTACATACTTATCTAGTGTATTTTTTAAATCTAACTAATATGTTAGAAAAATATTCTCAGTGGCTTCCAGCCTTCTATATTAAAATGAATCCAAAATGTGTATAACATTCATTTCAGAACTGTGAATATTGACTTATATTTCCTTATTCTATATTAGTAGTGGGAGATGATAACATCAAGTTTAAGGATATATCAGTGAATTGGTTGTTTAAAAAGACTACTGAATATCTCAAAAAAAATTTTTACTCAATTTCTAAAAAGATTTTTTGAGAAATTAATGTTCATTTATAATCTCCATGCAAAGATTCTGTGTGCATATATAATATAATTTATCAGTATTTAACATTGTGACCAATTCCTATTTAATGATTACTGGAATGATCACTTTCATAACAATTAATTGTTCTAGGTTGATTATGTTCTTTGTATATATGGGTTAAACATGTATATAAACATATATATCTGCACACACATGCATACATACACTCACATACACACATGCATGCAACATAAAACTTAACTAAATTCCTGAATTTAGCAAAGATAACTGTGAAACATTAGTGATTTCCAAAGAAAAACAACTTGCAATTCAAGTCTCTTAGAAAGATTCTCAACTCAAGACCTTTAGAAAACTATCTTCATTACCATCTAAGAGTGTAGGTTCCTAGGACTCAGGGAAGTAATTTAAGATTTTTCAATTCTTATGTATTAAGTAGGAACTCGGCTCATGAATGTGACATCAATTTATAATAACATTTCTTAATTAAAGTGTATGACCTGAAAGACCATCAGAAAACACTATATTCTACACACCTCCAAAAACTCTTTACAACTCAGAGATTATTTCCTTCTAAACTCTGGGACCAATCCTTGTCTTAGGGTTCAGAGTTTAGGAAATATAGCTAAGTACCTTAAACCTTAGGGTTCTAGAAAAGTTGCTATTTATCTGTTTTTGATCATGTAATCTATTTCTAAAAGATGTATATGAAAGCAATTTCCAAAGTGCATTGTACTTAAGAAATGTTATTATTATAAACTAGAGGCCCGGTGCACAAAATTAGTGCACGGGTTCGAGTTGGGGTTCCTTCAGCCCGGCCTGCACCCTCTCGCAATCCAAGACTGCTGGCTCCTAACCGCTCACCTGCCTGCCTGCCTGATCGCCCCTAACCCCTCTGCCTGCCTGCCTGATCACCCCTAACCCCTCTGCCTGCCTGCCTGATCACCCCTAACCCCTCTGCCTGCCTGCCTGATCACCCCTAACTGCCTCTGCCTGCCTGCCTAATCACCCCTAACTGCCTCTGCCTGCCTGCCTGATCACCCCTAACTGCCTCTGCCTCGGCCCCCGCTGCCACAGCTTCATCAGGAAGTACATCCGGAATGACGTCCGGAAGGTCGTTCGATTGTCCGGTCTAATTGGCATATTATGCTTTTATTATTATAGATTGATTCTTGAGTCTAGGCCCTACTTTGTAGGTAAGAACTGAAAATTTGACCCTTAATTATTCCCCTTAGTCCCAGTAACCTACAAAAAGCTTCCCATTGTTTCTGTAACAAATTACTACATAAGTAATTGCTTAAAACAATATATTTATTCTCTCAAAGTTCTGAAGGTAGGAAGTCCCTAGTAAGTTTCACTAGGTTTTGTCAAGGTATCTGTGGAGTTGGTTCCTTCTGGAAGCTCTGAGGAAAGAATAAGCTAGTTTTTTGTTTGTTTGTTTTTTCTTCTAAAGGCCAACTTCATCCCATGGCTCACTTCTGTTGTCACATCTCTTACTACTGATTCTGATCCTCCTGCCTCCCTCTAATATGAACCCTAGTAATTACATTGGGTCCACCCAGATAATTTGGAATAATCTCCCTATTTCAAAGTCTCTTATTTAATTACATATGCAAAATCTCATTCATCATGTCAACTAACATATTAATAGACTGCATGGATTAGGGCTTGGACATCTTCGGGGGTTATTATGCAGTCTTCCATACTTACCCTATATCTAAAGCACATGGAAATAGAGCCTTACCTTAGCATTTGACAATCATTCACCCAAATCCACTACCATGACAGGATAATTGCTTCAGAATGTTAGTTTTTAAATTAAGAGTCCTTCTTCTTGCAAATACACACACACAGAGACACACACACACACACCAGAGGCCCGGTGCACAAATTCGTGCATGGGTGGGGTCTCTTGTCCTGGCTGGCAATCGAGGCAATTGGGGCCATCTCGCCCAGTCCCAATAGGAGTTGATCGGGTCCAGCCGGCTGGGGGGGAGGGACCACGGGCAATTGGCAGGCAGCAGGAGATTGACTATGGGAGCACACTGACCACCAGGGAGCAGCTCTTGCATTGAGCATCTGCCCCCTGGTGGTCAGTGCGCGTCATAGCAACTGGTCGACCAGTCATAACGGTCACTTAGGCTTTTATATATACATAGATATTTTTTAACACCAACTGTTTACTTGGTTGAATCTCTGATGACTGCCTGCCTCTGTACTCCCATTGCTTTACTCCCTGCTCAGAATAATGTCTTATTATTGGCTGGGTGTCTCTGATATCACCCTTTTAACTAAATTTCTTGGCTTTACTTATCTCATCTCTCAGAAAGAAATGTACAGCAATTCTCAGTAGATATGGAAACGTTTGCTCCCCTGGGGGTAATGAGTATGCATTTTCTGAGACCCACATAAATCCATGGAGAATTTAATTTCTTGAGTTTATAACATGCTTTTCATGAAATTTAGAGCCATAGAATTGAGCTGACTAAAACTAAAGCTAGACAGGTGATGCTCCACAAGATGAGATTTGGGGCCTAAGGCTATCACCAAATGAGGGAAATAGATTCTGAAAATCCTTTTTTTCCCCCATTCCATTTTCATTCTTATATAACAATAGGGGCAGTACATAATTGCTGTTTTCTTTCTGAAATGTAGACTAGCTCCGTAAGTAAGAATTTGACTTAACTATAGATTGAACGCTAACTAACTAACTATAAACGAAAGATGCCATTCATGTCAATGATTTTTAAAGGAGTAAAAAATATTTTCCACAGTTTGATGTGAACAGAAAGAGGAGAAATGTAAGAAAAAAAGGAATCATTTCAGGTGAAACACCATGGAGAGTTTTACATAAGCAAAACTTTCGGGCCCTAGTCTCTTAGTCTCTTTGCTCTCTCCTTTGCCCCTCTTGTCCTTTTATATTGTAACTTACTTTTCCTTCCTCTGGGTCCCTCCAGGGATTTGAAACTGATTTCCAGAGATGAGAGTACCCAATGATTGAAAAAAATCTCTGGCTGTGATTCAAGAATAGCAGGTATTCTATTTTACAGGTAGATACAGATATAGTTATATAGTATACCTATATAGATATATAAACTTGAAACACCAAGATATTTCAGTGCACAGATCTCTTCCAATGGGCAGGAATAAACTATCCACACAGAATTATTCTTCCCCAGATACCTAATTGGTGCAATCAGCTGGGCGAAGGAAAGGGTAGCTCTGGCCACACTCATAAGTCTATGTTCATCTCTCCATAAAATGGGCTTAGTGGTCCACTCAAGAGATTTAGTTCTAACAGGACAAGTCTCATAGGTAGTTTATATCAGGGACTCTTGACTGCAAACAGGAGAAAGGACTTTAACATACCTTAATACTATAAAGTTTAAAATGTAGTCCTTGTTGTCCTTCTATAAGAGAGCAGATATTCAAATGGTCCTTTTCACTTTTCAGGCCCCCTTAGGCAGAGATAAACCAGGTGTCCTGACTTCCAGACCCTGACTGCGAAGTGCTCCTCTCCTTGCCCTTTCGAGGGACATTCCACCATCTCTCCATAAAGTCATGCCCACCTACTCCCAGCTTCCCAAGCTCTCCTGGGATGCTCTGTTTGGCTCCGAAAAACTCCCAGCCACCCCTGGGCCTGGAATATGCTGACACACTATAGGTACTCAATTAGAGCTTGTGGAAGGGAGGAAGAGAATCAAAAAGGAATAGCCTCGGGTTCTAGACTTTTGATCTATTTAATTCTTTACCCAACAGTAAAATATACCTACGTTGGGTCCCATTTCCCCAGCAACACTATAACTTTTCAAAGGATGTGGAAACAATACCCAATACCATCTCTGAAAGAAGCTACTCTTACTCTTGAAGCAATAAAAAGGGCCCAAGGGGAAGAGTCTTGTGGAAGAGGATGGGAGGTATTCAGATCCCCTGATTTTGGTTAATCTCAATAAATAGGAAAAATACTAATATGTGCACCAGACTCATATTTTATTCCTCAATTCTAATTATTTATGGATTGGAACTGAAATTTTAATTTGTTACATTATATCGTTATCCCCTATCTTTAAAAAATCAGAACAAGAAGTAACCTTAAAGATGATATAATCTAATAAGCACATTTTACTGATTAATAAACTCAACCCTAAGGAGGTTAATTAATTCACTAGTGAATTCATAAGCTAAGAGGAAGCAGCTCCAGGCCTGGATTCCACATCTGATGAGGACCTCTTGATTACACCTCTCCACTACCTAGAAGAGCTTGGCTACACTGGAGAAGAGTCCATTCTACTGTCCCCAGAGCAATTCTGGAACAAAACTATCCTCATTTCCTTCTTGTTCCCTTTTCTTCTATGCAGTTGTATATACTATTCTTAAATAACCTGAGTTGCCTATGAATTATTGCTTATGATATTTGGAAAACAGGTTCCCTTTGGTTAATATATTGATAAAAAGATACTTTTCATAAAAGCATATATTTTAGTTTACATGACCAACCTTCATTCATTCATTCATTCATTCATTCAGTCAGTCAGTCAATTAGCAAGTCCATTGAGCACTAATTCTCCATCATTATACTTGACCCAGTATTCAGACATTAAAACATGACTCTACCCTCAAGCAGCTCAGAGTATAGGGGAAGATCACTGCCTGCTTATATGGAACTAATTGTTACAGATGCTGAGTGTAAAGATGGCGCCAGAGTGGAGAGAAGAGTCAGTTCTACCTGAGGAGAGTCAGGAAGACGTCCAGGAAACCATCGCACTTCACACCGAGATTTAAAAGATGGGAGGTATTTGCCAGGTAGACAAAGGGGACAAGGAGATTCCAGAGGGAAAATGTCAAATGAGAGAAACCCCAAGTTAAGACACAGCTTAATGTGTGAAGGTCAGTAAAAACAGTTTTTGGCACCAAACACACCCAATCCATGTACCAAGAGCCTCACCTGGTGACCATGTTAAGAATCATATGTCATTGGAGAAGTTTGCATCAGCTTTAGAACTAGGAGAGCAAATAAATATTATGTACTAATTCATGGAGATATGTTTTTCCATGTAGGTTTGCAATGTGACCCACTTACCTGGGTTATTTTCATGTCATCACACTATTCTCATACTCCCTTTGCCCCATACTTTTTTACTAATCTGAGGGACAGGGTCATTAGAGTTTAAATGTACACAAAATAGGATATATTATATATATGTACACACACACACACACACACACACACACACACACACATATATTTGGTACTTTTCCTCCAACCAATTCTTTACCAGGAGTATGTTCTACCTTCATAATCATAAAAGGATATCTTTTTAAAAAAACAGAGAAGTTGATTTAGAAGAAACTGGGAAAACACAGATATCAGGGGAAAGTCTTTATGTTTAGCTGAGGAGCTAGCTGTGGATATCCATTACCTGAATAGATTATTCTTTCTTCCGATTTTCATATAATCCTGTTGCACTTTTTAACATGAGAGCATATTCTATTTATGTGGCATCAAAAGCCTTGCATTTCGAATACTTAAATATAAAAATCTATCCCTTTCCCCTTCTGCATTGAGATGTCAAATATTACTGTTTCAATAAAATCATTATAATAAAAATCAATTAAAACAATAATATCTTTTTCCTTGCAAAAATGCACGGTTGCAGTCTTTAGACAATCTTCAACATAGCTTTTTTGGATATGGGTAATATAAGTTATGGGTTTGCAAATATTTAAAAGGTTGGTGCCATAAAGAGCAAAATTAATTTCCTGCAATAAAGTATTGCTCTCTTTATGGCCATATGTTGGCTCCTGGGTTAACAACCTGATTTTATTTATAATTCACTCATGCTCCCATATTTCAGCATTAATTGTGCACTGATAACCAAAGAAATCATCTCTGTCACTGGGATACTCTGTTCTCATGATACTCTCTGTGTGGTTATGCTATCACACAGATTATTTTTACCTTAGAGCGACTGAGTCACTTGCAAAGTTCCCTCCATCAATTTTCCTGGCTAGTTGGGATAATAGTTCAATTTCATTTTCTTCACAGAAGTAAATTATTTTATACTGTGATAATCCTTGCACATCCAGTCTAGATTAAAACTCACACGCAGCTAAATAAACATTCTTAAACCCTCTGGGTCTGTCAAGGAAAATAAAGATAACTGCTTCCACACAGAGTTCCAGAGACCAGCTTGTTAAATTCACATGTGCTCTTCTGCTCAGAATTTCCATAGGAAGGGGCCTTCGAATCACCAAGTCCTATGTGGTTCTAACAATGCTGTTAAGAGGATGTCTGATTTCCTCTTGAATTCTCCAATGATTTCGGACTCACCAGGCCCAGAGTCACCCTCTCCTTTTCCAGATGGCTCTAATTTTAGAAGGCTCTTATCAGGATTGGGCCCAAAGCCTAATTTTGTATTACCCACTGAAACACAATGTTTCCCTCTTCCACATGACAGTCTTTAAGTATTTTATTACAACGCATACCCCTCTATTTCTGTCCCTCTAGTTTCAATACATTGAAATGGCACTGACTCATCCATGAGAACTATCAACAAGGTCACACAAAACCTTTAGGCTTTTTTTATGCTTGTCTGTGGACATTTTCTGCTTGTTTCTAGAATTCAAATGAGCCTTTTCACTCTCAATTTCTCTTTCCCTTCCTTATATATGGATGTTATGTTTAGTCACAAATATTGAGACGTCAAAAATAAAGTTGCTTTTATATTAATTCTCTTAAAATCTATGGACTGGCTGCTCACCACGCTCCTCCTCTACCATGTTAGAAGAATGAGGGAGATTTTCAGCTTCACTCCATCAGGGAACTTGTCTATTTTATTCACTGCTCCCATAACCTAGCATCACCTTGGCCCTAGAAGTGATCCAGTGACTGTTGTTGTATAACTTTGGAAGGTTGGTATGCTCTGGGCATACTGGACAGGATACTGATTAAACCGTCAGATCAGAGTTTCATACTGCAGAGACAAGTAGGATAAATAACTCAATGGGCTTGTACCCTTCATTGGGCCAAATGGCTAAAGAACACGTTTGATCCATTCTGAACTTTCCCTTTGCAATATTATAAATTAGATTATTATTTTAGTCTAATCAAGCTCCACAGCTGCTGCTCATGAGAATCACAACTTTTAAAAAGAATTTCTGGGGATGGGAATGTTCTAAGTATGAGAATCTTCTCAAACACTTCTCTAAGATCAATTTCAAATATTAATTCATTAGGTCAATGATCAGAAAATTCCATTAAAATTAAAAGAGTGAAGCTATTCAAAGATATTGGTGAAGCATCTGATTTCTTTCAAGGGCCAACCCACACAAGCCTTGCTCTATAATTTTTCTCATATGGAAAATAAAGTCTTTTAATGAAAGACAATCTGGCCCTTATTTTGAGTCTATTGGGGGGGGGAAGGAATGTTGTTCTTTTCATCATTGTTTAAAAGAAAATCATAAATACATAAAATAGACAATATTATCACAAAATTTCATGAGAATAATTAAGAAACCAAAGTTTCTTGGCTCTTGTGTAATTACTGGTTGAGTTGAATTAGGCCGTGGGTAAGTTTTCTAAAATAATTTTTTAAATAAATGAAGTTATTTGTCAATCAGTTGCCCTTACTTTTGCTAAGGCTCTTTTTAAAATTTAATTATAGTGCATTATTTATTTTTTTAATAAAGCACTTAGGAAGAATTCTAAGGGCAAGAAGCAGGTTCTGAAATTCCAGGTCAAGACCTTTTTTTTTTTTTTTGCCTCAGTGTTTAACACAGGGGACACATTTAGAGGGAAGGGAAAACCCCAATCAAATGACTCTAAGGAGAAGATAGAAGCCGAGGGAAGATGGAACAGCCAACCAGTTACAGCAACGCCTGAAGTCCTGTTTTCTCTCACATCTGTTGCTTTTTCCTTTTTTATAAAACAATTTTTAGCCTTAATTTTTAACTCTGTCCATCCCTATTTCTCATAATGATCACAATATAGAAATAGCTAAATTAGCATTAAAAACATTGGTGATATTATGTATTTTCTCATTACCATTTTTTAAAAGTGGAGTTCAATTATCGTTATTCCCCAAAAAAATATGTTCAAAAAGTAGATTAAAACTAACCAAAATTACTGATATTCTTTTTCTTTAAAACACAATTTGTAGTCAGATCCCACTATTTTCTTATCTCTAAACTCCCATTGTTCATAAAACAAATTCTATAATAGCAATAAATAATTGTTCACTACAAGATTCTCTTTTGTGAATATGTTTGTTGTATTAGATTGAATTAATGTTATTAATTACCTATCAGTATATTTACCTAATTAATTGATGATTCTAAGTTTGCAGATTATACTAATCTTTGCAATTTAAGTAACTCAATATTAGTATTATTATTGCTTCTATGTACACAAATATGCAGGTTACACACACACACACACACACACATATATATACATTTTTATTTGTTTTTTACAAGTATGTCTCAGAGTAGAAAACACATTTTAATTTCACAACTAATTTACTTTGGGTTGTTATTGTTAGCAGAGCGTGAAACTATAAATTTCCATATCCAACATGACTTTTCTAATAGCCAAGGGAAGATAAGCATTTTATGTACTTGCTAATTCCAAACTTTTAATTTGTTTCATCACTAAGGCAAGGAAGTAAACCTTGAGTAAGTCAAGTGATACACATATTGGAAAAGTTTAATATACATTCCAATCTTCAAGAAAGGAGATGCCAAGGAGTATTCTAGTAGTAACTTTAGGGCCACTGATCTAGTTTCCCACACAAGTAAAGTGATGCTCGAGGTGATGTAACAAAGATTCTACCTTATATAGAGCAGAAAGTGCGGATGTTCAAGCTGGAATCAGAAAATGAAGAACCACTTGAAATCTAAATGAGAGCATTTGCTGGATGCTGGAGTGCTCCAAAGAATTTCAGAAGGATAGTCTGTGCTTTGTAGACTATAGTGTGAATCACGAAGAGCTATGAGTTGTTCTGAAAGAAATGGGCATGCCTAGCACTCTATTGACCTGGTTTTTAATTTGCATTGTATACAGGAAGCCACTGTTGGGACAGAATATGGATAGAGTAGTTTCCTATAGGCAAAGGTGTAAGACAATGATGCATTTTATCTCCCTAATGTTTAATCTGTGCACATAACATATCATATGAAAAATTGGCCTAGACTTAGAGCAGGGGTCCTCAAACTTTTTAAACAGGGGGCCAGTTCACTGTCCCTCAGACCGTTGGAGGGCCAGACTATAGTTTTAAAAAAACTATGAACAAATTCCTATGCACACTGCACATATCTTATTTTGAAGTAAAAAAACAAAATGGCAAAAACACCTGCATGTGGCCCACGGGCCGTAGTTTGAGGACGCCTGACTTAGAGGTAGGAGGAGTGAAAATTGGAAGAATAGATATCAATAACAAGATAGGCAGATGACACCATCTTACCGGCAGAATGTAGCAATTATTTGAAATGACTTCCCATAAAAGTGATAGAAGAAAGTGCCAAAGCAGCAAAGCATTTGAATATCAAGAAGACAAAAATCATGACTACAGAAGAAATACACATTTTTATATAGACAATGAAGACATTGAAATTGTTAAGGATATTGCTTACCTTGATTCAGTCATCAATTCAAATGGAGACTGCAGCCAAGAAATCAAGAGAAGGCTGAGACTCAGAAGGGCAGCGATGGAAGAATTAAGAGAGATCTCCAAGAGCAAAGATGAGTCATTAGTGACCAAGGTTAAGATCACCCACACCCTTGTATTCCCAATTACTATGTATGAAGGTGAAAGTTGGACAGTGAAGAAGGCTGATAGGTAAAAATCTGATTCATTTGTAAGATGATGTTAGAGGAGAGCTCTATAGATACCCTGGACTTCCAGAAAGATGAAAAAAAAAAAAAGAGTCCTAGAGCAAATGAAGCCTGAAACATGGCTGGAGGCAAAAATAACAAAACTGAAGCTGCCCTACTTTGGGCTCATCATGAGCAGGCAGGGTTTTTTGGAAGACAGTAATTCTGGGAAAATAGAAGGTAGAAAGAAAAGAGGAAGACCAAATGTAGCACAATTTACTCCATAAAAGAAGTAAGAAATATGAGTCTATGGCTGAGCAGGGCCCTTGAGGGCAGGACTTTATGGACATCACTCATTCATAGGGTCACCAGGAGTCAGACCTGACTCAATGGCATATAACACACACATGTTATACTTAAATAAAGTGCTATTAGAAGAAACAATAGCACAAGCATCTACTCAAATGAGCCTATAGCCCTTCTCACAATTACAGCACATGGATATTCTCTGAAAGTTCATATTGCCCATAATCTGAACTTTCTCATTGTACCCCAAGTCATCTTCACATCACTTCTCTATTGTCTCAATTAAAGACCCTCTGACTATAGGTGGAGATTTGGGGGATATAATGTCCTCCTGCTACAGACTGTCAGGTGGTTGGTTTGGTTTCACAGTCCAAACTGTAACAAAGAAAATCAATTCTATATTTGTTTTAGACACATAAACAGAACCACAGATACAGTACACTGGAGTTGAAGAAAATAAAAGTAAATTCAATGATTCGCAAAAATACATTTTTTAAAAATCTTCATCTGAGGATATGTATTTAGATAGAGGAAGGGGGGTGGGAGGGAGAGAGACATTGATGTGAGAGAA
Organism: Cnephaeus nilssonii; assembly: GCF_951640355.1. Taxonomy (NCBI): domain Eukaryota; kingdom Metazoa; phylum Chordata; class Mammalia; order Chiroptera; family Vespertilionidae; genus Cnephaeus; species Cnephaeus nilssonii. The sequence continues at coordinate 38,084,758 of NC_137079.1, read as the reverse complement.
ACATCAATCAGTTGCCTCCCAAATGTACATTGAGGCAGGATTAAACCTGCAACCAAGGTATGTGCCCTCGACCAGGAATTGAACCCACAACTTTTTGGTGTACAGAACAACGTTCAACTAACTAAGCCACCCAACCAGGGCCCAAGAATACATTTTAATAAAACATTTTCTACTAGATCTGGCTGGTTTGGCTCAGTGGATAGAGCATCAGCCTGTGGACTGAAGGGTCCCGGGTTTGATTCCAGTCAAGGGCACATGCCCAGGTTTCAGGCTCAGTCCCCGGTAGGGGCGTGCAGGAGGCAGCCGATCAATGATTCTCTCTGATCATTAATGTTTCTATCTCTCCCTCCTTCTCCCTTCCTCTCTGAAATCAATAAAAATATATTTTTTTAAAATTCTACTAAAGTTGAACTGATAACAGAAGCTCATCACTTTCTATAATTAGTCATAGGCAAATTGTGACTGAGTTGAAGTCAGACCAACTTCCTCCTTTCAATGACTTCAGGGCTGCAATTCAGCAGCCTATTGGGCTCCTAATATTCGTTGTTGAGACTAAACAGGCAAGGCTGACCCCTCACATCCTCCAATAGACCTGCCCTGTGCTTCTTGGTCCTGATGTCCTGATATACAGTCATCTGTTCAAGAAATTGTCTCTTTTCCCCACCAGGCTTCTAAGTTGTCATCTAATTATTGTGACTAGTTAATCTGAGAATGCACTAAAAGCATTTTCTTTCTTGATTGGTAAGATGTTGTAATTCTTAATAAAAGATTTTTTAAACATAGTATTTACTCTTGAAAGAATAAGGGATTGGTAGACCTGTGGCAGGTTAATGAATGGAGAGATTTTGAAGGTTGGATGGTACTGGTGAAAAGAGTCTTTCAGGATCTCAAACGTCTTATATAAACTAAGATTTATTGAGTGCCACAGTAACAGACATTATCTCCTTTAACCCTTGAGGTGACCTTAGGAAGGAGAGATTCCTTTCCATTAGCCAGATGGGAAAAGCAAGTATTCTGTGGGGTCAGAGAATTCGTTGTCTTCTGGGACCAGATCAAAGCTGCTACTAAATGTCCAAACCATGAAGGCTGTGCATGTTTATGCAGTTCTGACATGAAAAGCACTTCACAGTGTATTTGTTTGGAAGGATCCTTACAGGAGTTACTTATTGACAAGAGTTGAGTTTTGAGGGATGCGCTCATCTTTCCACATGCCTCCAAAATCCCCAAAGGCCACGTTTCAGGTCACGTCCCATTTCCCGAAACAGTGCTGAGTAATACAGTCATATGATTTCCAGAACCCAAGTATCATCTTTTGAAATATGAGATGCAGACCATTGCAGATAGCAAAATGTAAGCATTTTGGGACCATTTCAACTACTTCTGGAAATCATGGAATAAAATATTTTAATTAGTGTCTGATCCAAAAGAATTGAGGGCCACTATGCCAAGTTAGCACCAGAAATCTATTATCAGGGATCCTAACTGCTTTCTTCCTATAGTTCTCCTATTTTCCAGAGCAAAGTGAGTCATGTTCTTTGTTTTTCCACTACCCCCAATACTCAGCATATGCAGTAGATTGTCCAGAATACTTATTGGAAGAGTAAATGGATGACTGAATGAGAGAATATGCTCAGAACACATGGTTAAATCAGTTGCTACAAAACCTTAACTTGCCCTCTATGGGATGTTTGCAAATACATTTTCTTTTTCTAGACTGGGAAAAGTAGTGAGTATGCAGGAGTACAGAGGGTTCAGATTAAAGGGTGGAGATGAGGGTTCCTGGAATGCCAACAGAATGAAGACTGTTTTATACAACTTGAAATATAAATCCCCCTTGCTAAAAAAGATGGCACAAATTTGTCACAGCACCTCCAAGCCTGCCTCAGCCGTAAAAGGCATTTAGGAAGATTTGAAACCCTCTGTCACTATGTATAAAATTCCCTCTTTGCATCTACCTTCTTGAATGGATTAATACAAGCAATTGAGGACAATGAGTGTATGAGAATAATTCATCACTTGCGTTACATTAACATGCACAGCCTTTATTATGGACTGGGTTGTACTCACCCAAGAAACATATGTTGAAGCCATAACCCATGGTACCTCAGAATGTGACTGTATTTGCAGACAGGGTCTTTAAAGAGGCGATTAAGTTAAAATCAGGCTCTTAGGATGGGCCCTAATCCAGTATGACTGGTGTTCTTTTAAAGAGACAACATTTGGACCTATAGAGAGACACCAGGGGTACTTGCCCGGAGGACGGACCATGTGAAGAGTCTGTGAGAAGGTGGCCATCTATAAGCCAAGGAGTGAGGCCTCAAAAGAGACCAAACCTGCCAATATCTTGATATTGGATTTCTGACCTCCAGAACTGTGAAAAGATAAATTTCTGTGGTTGAAGCCATCCAGTCTATGCTACTTTGTTATGGCAGACCTAGGAAACTAATATACTATTTGAAAACAGACTGTCTTCTGTTAAAAGGAAAAACTCTAAAGTCAAGCAGGCTAGCCTTCACACTGGTGACACTGCCTGGACTAGTGACTGCTTTAAACAAGCTTTCTGACAAGGTGCCACAGAGGCCAGACCCTTCACTGGTTCTGCCAGCAGGTACTACCATGTTGGCATCAATGGGTGTAAGAAGGAGCAACTCATCAGGTTTTCATTTGTGACTTTGAAGTCTGATCTTAGGAAGTACATCCATTTGTGAATATAAAGCACCATCCCCATAGAGCCAGACACCACTTTCAGCCGTTTGTTGAATACACAACAATGAAACTCATCAGCATAGAGAAAGGCCCATCATGTGTATTTACCAGGAATGATTTTTCTTAACCAACAACTGTTAAAATTAACTAGGATGAACATCTGGTAGGGAATGTATTCATGATATTGATATTTATAATTATCCCCTCTGCTCTTATCTCTTGAGTTGATAATAGAAATGAGCATAGGAAGAACATTTATTTAGTTCCTGATAAAATTATTACTAAAATAATGTCATGGCATGTTTCTATTAATTAAATAAAACCAGGAAGAAAACCTCACTCAAATAAAACTGAACTTATTTTTCATCAGTCAATAAGAATTATGTAACATATTTTCCTTTTAAATATGTCCCCTTGGAATCTCAAAGCTAAATGTATTGTTCTAATATAATTGGTATCTTCAGCCTAGATTTCTGGTATGTCTCTCTCCCTAAATGACTTCATATTATTCAATACTTAGTCATTGAACTAATAAATATGCCAAACTATTATTTTCCCCATGAGCTTCTTCAACTCCTTTTTCTGGAATGAGATAGAACATCAATAATGAGTATGAATTATCCTTCTGGAAAAAAAAAAGAAAGAAAAGAAGAAAAAAAAGAAGCATTGGTTTTCCACTGGGATGATTTTGTCCCCCAGGGCATATTTGGCAAAGTCTGGAGACATTTTTAGTTGTTATAATTGGGGCTGATGGATGCTATTGGCATTTAGTGGATAGAGGCCAGGAATTCTGCTAAACATCCTACATTACTCCCCACAGCAACAAATTATCCACCTAAAATGTCAGTAGTGCCAAGGTTGAACAACACAGCTGTAGAGCTGGCATATTTTCAGAATTAGAAATGCTTGGTAAAGCCATGGTTGAGGAATGAATGAAGTGGACAGTTGAGGAATGAATGAAGTCTGATGAGTTTCAAGTTCTATATTGACCTCTAACTTTTTCCCAGGGTATACTTTCCAGTTCTGGAGAAATAGTTGCTTAATATAATTCTGTGCATTTCTTAGACATTTTGACTTTGGCCTCTTTTTCTCTGATTATTGGTGGCAAAGCTTATCCAATCCTCCTGGAAATAGCTTTAAAGTTATTAACAGCATCAATATACATACTCATTGAATGATAATTAGAGATGACCTGAAGCTGTGGCTGGCTTATTAAAAAACCTTAGTCCATCACCTCCTTTATTTTTGTCTGAATTCCCATGATTCTAAGAGTGAAAGCACATCCCTTCTATACATTATCCCTTATTGTAATCCCAACTCTCACTTTGAGTAAGGATGAGTGAAGAGGCTAGAATTAGGCCAGGAAGTCCTGGGTAGTTAACACAGGACCTTAAATACACCATTAGCCATTGTCAGGTCTGCATCTTTAGTATTAATGCTTTGCAAAATTCTCTTCACCATGCACTTCCATCTTCTTCCTTGCTCCTGATTCACAGACTGCAAATGTCAATTGATTTTGTACAGCTGCACTGTCCATCTGAAGTAGTCTTACTGAGAAGAGGTTTCAATGTGTGTGGCCTTACTATTTATATTCAATCCAGTTCCTAGAAGAAAAAATAGGCTGTTTGGGTCAAAAGGTCACCAAACACTCCTATTCAATGGACATGAAGTGAAGAACTGGCATGCTTTGGGAGGAAATAATAGCATGTGAAGTGTCAGAAAGTGAAAGAACCATGAGATCTAAGAGAAGAGGGGAAAGGTGGAGAGGAGAGAAATGATGTTGCATAGGAATATAGTACAATAGACAGAACAAGATAATTCAAAGAGCTCTGGAGTGGAATGCAGAATTCCTAGGTTCTTTTCCTCCTTAAATTGACAAAAGGGCCTTGGCCAAGTCACTTACCTTCTTTAGACCTGCAAAATAGACTTTGCTTGAATGACCTTGATTAAAGTACGTCTAGGCAGTGAATATCTAGTTCTATCTGTGCCTTGTGTTGGCTAGCAAGAAATTCAGTAATCAGTGTCTACATAAGCAGGCTTTCACATATAGGCTGAAGTGGAGCAATTTAAAAGAGTGTGTGGGAGGGTGAAACAAGGTTACCTCTTCCTCTGGAACTACAGAGCGAGGCAGTGAAGAAGAGAGGAAGGGAAGCACGGGCCTTCAATGGAGCCATATTTCTCCAGTGGGAGATGAGAGTGAAGTCTTCCCTGTGTTCACCTTTCCAAGGTGAAATGGAAAACAGTAAAGGGAGATAATAGAGTTGCCTACTTTCTTTTCCTCCAAAAAGCAAAGCTTGTGCCCACCTTGAGGCTTCAATACAAACCATTTTTTTCTACCTGAAATACATAGCAAGGCGGCCACTTCACTGTACATTCAGGTTTCCACTTCAATATCAACTCCTCAGAGAGACCTTCCCTGCCCACCCAATCCATAGCAACTACCTTCCACTCTTTAGATCCCATCCTTTTTTTTTTTTTTTTTTTTTGGCCTGCTGAGATCTTTTCTCAGTATGATATCTCATCTTAATTTTTATCTTTAGGCACTTACAATTTTTTCTCCCTCCATGAGAACAGAGGCCTCCTAGGCCTCCTAGGCTTATTGCTCTTCCCAGCCCTTGGTACAGAGTAAAATTCAGTAAATATTTGTTGGATGAATAAAAGCATAAGCAAAGCTACAAATAACATTTGCATGTGGAAAGATCTAGAAGATAGAAAAAAAGAAACAGAATATAGTAAGAACCCATAAAATCCTTAGGGAGATAAGACACATCATAATTAAAATGCCAAGGGCAAAAGACAAAGAGAGAATATTAAAAGCAGCAAGAGAAAAACAGTTAGTTACCTACAAGGGAGTACCCATACGACTGTCAGCTGATTTCTCAACAGAAACTATGCAGGCCAGAGGGAGTGGCAAGAAATATTCAAAGTGACGAATAGCAAGAACCTACAACCAAGATTACTCTACCCAGCAAAGCTATCGTTCAGAATTGAAGGTCAGATAAAGAGCTTCACAGACAAGAAAAAGCTAAAGGAGTTCATCACCACCAAACCAGGATTATATGAAATGCTGAAGGGTATTCTTTAAGAAGAGGAAGAAGAAGAAAAAGGTAAAGATAAAAATTATGAACAACAAAATGACAACAAATACATACCTACCAACAAGTGGATCTAAAAATCAAGTGAATAAAAAATCTGATGAACAGAATGGACTGATGAATATAATAGAATCAGGGACATAGAAAGGGAGTGGACTGACAATTCTCAGGGGGTAGAGGGTGTGAGGGGTGCGGGAAGAGATTGGACAAAAATCTTACACCTATGGATGAAGACAGTAGCGGGGGGTAAGGGCATGGGGTGGGGTGAGGAATCAGGTGGAGGGGAGCTATGCGGGGGGGGAAAGAGGAACACCTGTAATAATCTGAACAATAAAGATTTATTTTTTTTAAAAAAAAAAGACTACCAGTAAGAGGTGCCTATAAGACTAGAAAGGGGACAGAGACAGATCCTGCAGAGCAAGTGAGACCTGAGAGTCACGAAAGAATAACCTTGAGAATTGAAAGCAGTAAGATTATGGACAGATTGCTATTATCGGACTACCCAGTCTTGGTGCCTAGAGGTAAACAGTTTCAAATCTCAACAATTGGAATTCACAACAAGAACAAATGAAGCATATAACTGAGCAATTGTTATCAATACGCATAGTCTGCACATAGGAAGCATGCTCCTTGTAACAGCTGTAACTACTCAAAGTTAATAAACACTCAAATTCTGCACTAGCTCTTAACTATCCAAGCTAGATTTCTATGACTAGAATAAATTACTAATTGCTGATTTCTGTAAAATTATACCAACATGATAAGACCATTTTACCCATGCATCCTAAGTTTTTTCCTATAGCAAACAACAACAATAACAAACAAACAAAAAACACCCTGTACTTTTTACCAAAATTTTAAGGAGAAATATTAAAAAGGAACATAAATCTGTCCTCAGTTTCAACAAGTCTTCTTACAGTTAAAAACGCTAGGCCCTCTGCTGCCTGATTTTGGCAGTGAAACACAAGACGATTTTCTAAAGCACAAAGACATCTTTAAAAAGAGGGCAGTTCTAGTTAGAATTTTATCCAACTGTCCAGCTAAATAGACTTAAGTCTTAGATGACAAAATTTCTTAAAATGTTTATCAAATGAACTGTCCTTAAATATTTTGTGTAAATTAAGGAAAAATATTTCTTCTTAATTATCTTCTATTCAAACCTCTTCCAAACCTATGATAAATGACCTGAAAAGAATAAACCCAAGTAAATTTCTGGTAAATTTTTATTTAAAATGATTTTTAAAAAAATCAGTTCCATCACCATAAAATGATAATTGATGTTATTTATTTGATAACACCAAATGTAATCCTCTTTGTGTAAAATTTTATGTTCTACCCTCTACAATATGAAGTCTCATTTAACTTAAAATAGAAATTGTCACTATGTTTGTATTCTTTGATTTATAGAGGCAAATTATTAATTGATTTTAAACTAATAAAAACAAATGTGTATATTTTTAAAATACCGTGGTATCCTTTCAGGATATATGCCTTAAAATCCTTACCTGAAAATGCATCCCGATGAAGGTAAAATGTTGTTCCTCACATACAGTAACTGTGTAAAGAATGTGCAATTATCTGATTTGCCAGCAGTGGACACTGTTACTCTAGCTATCACCACACAGTGACTAGGGAAAAGCCAGCTTAATATCTCAGGGAATGTCTGCTCTTTATTCCCTTAAATAGAGCAGGAGTCAGTGACATTGGTAACTATTCTGGGAAAATAGTAAAATAAATTTTAGTTAAAAATCAGTGTTATTCTTAGACACCCAAGAATTATTAAGAAATAAAAATTTACTTTACAAATATGGTTCATGTTTGATGCTACTTTTTAAATATATGGAACATAGTTATTAGCTGCAGAACATCCAATTATCATCACTCTCCGGTGTATCTTATGCATCTACAAAAGCTCTCTCTCCTAGAAGATGTTGATAATTGGTGTTAAGAAATATACTGACCTGCAATTGAAAATAAATAAGAAACGTACTAAACTGACAATCAGTGGCCCCAGTTCCAATCCGGGTTCCTAGGAACTATTTCTGTGACCCTAGGCAGATCATCAGTCCTCCCTGAGCCTGATCATCTCCTGCCTATAAAGGAACTACCTAAACTAGCAAATTGTTTGGGACTCCTACACTTATGTCTAGGACAAACCAGAGCAAAAAGCCACACTTGTATAACCAGATATGGGTGTTATTTGTTTAATCTCCATCCAGAAAAATGCCCTTATAAAACAGCTATTCTCTCTGTAATGAGGCCAGAAACATAAGCTCCAGCCCTCAGGGCAAGAATAATGGAAATAAACCTGGAGAGCTAATAAAAAGCAGGCAGTGGTCTCAAAATAGAAAGCCACTTCCTCTCTGCTTTCTACCCTGACAGCAAGGAGAGTATCTTGCACATAGAGTCTACTTTGTACTAAGAGTTTAGTTTGCACTAGGTATTATTTTTATTCCCATTTTATAGATGAGAAAACTGAGGCACAGAAGATTAATATCTCATCCATGAATAGCAGCTAGTAAATGCTAGAGCTGACTCTTGAATCAAGGCAGTCTAACTGGAAAGTCTATGCCATTAAAACCACTAAATTTACTAACTATCAGTAAATACTCTGCATTTGTCCACTGCCATCTACTACACTGTAAATTGCTTAGGAATAAGAAATAAGAGCAGCCTGGTAGAAAGACCGGTGGTTCTCAACTCTGGGTGATCTCCCACCCACATGGGACATTTGGCAACCCATGCAGACCTTTGTGGTCACCATGGAGGAGACGTGCTACTGGGATCTAGTGGATAAAAGCCAGGGATGCTGCTACACATTCTATAATGCTCAGGAAAGCCCCTCACATCAAAGAATTACCCTGCTCAAAATGTCAATGGTATCAGGTTGGGAAACACTAATCTAGAGTAAGAGAAGCTGGGTTTCAATCTTAGCTCTGCCACTTACCAGTGTATGATTAGCCATTTGCTTAAGCTCCCTGAACCCCTCAGTCTTCTCCCTTAAAAATTATTAAACAACAAAAAAATAATCTACCTGAAAAATGTGGTTATGGGAAGGATTGAATGCTTTACAACTGAGAAGTTATTTATCTATTTTCAAAGACAGTGCCATATAGTAAAATATTCGGAGGTTTTTGGAGTCAAAGTAGTGTGAGTTCTTAAACCAACCCTCCAAGCCCCAGTTGTCTTCATCTGTTTTAAAAACGAGGGGTTGGGGAATTTCTATTCCACACAAATTTCCTCGGGATTAAATGGGGTAATGCAAAGATTCTCTCATAATATTTGACACATAATATATCCCTAAAAGTTTAATTTCCACTTTTCAAAGTAAGTATGTATGTATATGTTATTTTTGTCTATCTAATATGCAAACACCCCTCTCTACAAACCACATTCCTTTCTTCCCAAACCAAATCCAATTTTGTTTAGGTACCTATCCTCACCTTAGCCAGCCAAGTGCTTCAGGACATGACTGTACCCCCAAATTCAGAAATGAGCTTCCACTGAATTGACCCAAGGTCAATCCAATGCACTTCACAAGTGACAGAATTAGCATCAGCCATGTGACCTAGTTCTGGCCAATAAACTCAGAGGACTTTGAGAATCTAGTTTACATTTCTAAATAGTCCCAGGAAGAGACAATCTCATTTCCCCTTTGGATGTTGCTTTTGTTTATGGAGCCAGGAATCGCTGTAGAAATTTTGCTACCAATTCTGCATATGACAGAACAGGGAAATGGGCAGATCAGAAGGATGGAATTTGAGAACATAGTTGAACTACTGAGTCAGCCATGTGGCCTGAATTTACTTTGGACTTACAGCAATGTTTTTTTTAAAAAAATGAATGTTCTTTTTGTTTAAGTTTGATTCAGAGTTTCTGTAACCTGCAGTCAAAAATCATCCAAACTAATGCAAGTGGAGCCTGGGCCCCGGCATCTGTGCCACAGTCCACCTGTATCACTGCCATAGCATAGGCTTCACCCCCTTTCCTGCAATAATCCTGTGTGGCCACCTAGTCTAATAGTCATTATATAATGGAAATGGAATAAAGCAAATAGTGAATGACTTTTTGCTCTTTTACTCAATCATTGGTTGTTTTTAAATTATGGTAAAGTATGTATAACATACAATTTACCACCTGAACCATTTTTAAGTGAACAGTTCAATGGCATCCTATATAATAAAAGCCTAATATGCTAAGTATCTGACCATTCGATCGTTCGACCAGTCGCTATGATGTGCACTGACCACCAGGGGGCAGATACTCTGACTGGTAGGTTAGCTTGCTGCTGGGGTCCGGCTGATCGGGACTGGGTGAGACAGGCCGGACATGCCCTGGAGCCAATCTCCCGCAGTCCCTCCCTGGCCTCTAAAATATTTATTTTAATTAATTTCCTTTCAATGTGCACGAATCCATGCACCAGGCCTCTAGTTAAGTATATTCACACTGTTGTCCAAACATCACCAGCATCCATCTTTAGAAATTTTTCATCTTGCAAAACGGAAACTATGGGTCTGTTAAATTCTCCATTCCCTCTCCCCCGGTTTCAGGCAATAACTATTCTACTTTCTGTCTCTAAGAATTTGACCTCTAGGTATCTTTTATAAGTGGAATCATACATTATTTGTCCTTTTTTGACTGGATTTTTTTCCTTAGCATAATGTCTTCAAGGTTCATCATATTGTAGAATGTGTCAGAACTTCCTTTTCAAAACTATTATCCATTGTATGTATATACATTATATTGTTTACCTATGCATCAGTCAATGGACACTTGAGTTGTTCCACTTTTTGGCTGTGGTGAATAATTCCATTTTAAACATGGTTGTAAATAGCAAGCTTTAACAGTCAATTTTTAATCTTTAATGCATATTTGATAGCCTAAATCAGGGATTGGCAAACTATGGCCCTCAAGCCAAACCTGGCCTGATGTCTGTTTCTATAGATAAAGTTTTATTAAAACAAGGCCATGCCCAATTATTTACATATTGTCTAAGGCTGTTTTCTTATTATAGTACAGAGTAGAGCAGTTATAACAGAGACCACATGCTTCCTGAAAAATAAAATGAAAAAAAAAATTCAAATTATATTCCATCAATCTACTTTAAGCCCTTCCATAGTTTCCAATCACTGGAAAAGATGGAGCCACAGCTCCTTGGAACACCACCCGAACATCACCAATGGCCTTTACTCAATTTCAAGTGCATCACTTCTTCTAAGAAAGCTTTCCTTAGTCCTCAAAAACCTTTCCTAGCACAAACTAGTCGTACAATCTTTATTTAATTAAAAAAGGTTTGGTTTTTGTTTTTACCTTTTTGTAACTATGTGTTTGAATGATTGCCTGAGCCTGCTGAAGGTGCCAAAGAGAAAGTACATGAATACTGCCAGGAACTGTTAATGGATTTCATCATCCCTAAGGTCCCCAAAATTCAGGAAAGTCACTTAGAATTAATCTTTTAAAGATGGTTGGACTGCATATTTCTGCTAATTATCTTACATTTAATTTTGTGTTAAAATTATATTTTGTCCATATAGGTAATCAGTATCACATAATAGTGTTGGTTCTATTTGGAGTTTCATTCATTTCCCTGAAAAGAAAACTATTGTACAATATTAGAAACAGAAATTAATAACATGCAACATAGGTGCACTCATATGAAATACAGATCTGATAAAAATCTATTCTACATATTACTTCCCATAAATAGCATAAGAGTGTCATTTATGGTTGTTAAAACACTACTATCTGTTCTAGAGAGTTAACTTTTACAAATCTCTTTTTACATTAAACCTAATGTGGCAATTATATATTATATCTAGAGAAGAACTCTTTAGTGCCGAGTTTTTAATCACTTAATGGTGAGATTCTCTAATAAGCCTAGAAATAATCTTTCTTTAAAATGAGTTGTCTCCAAAAATAGGAGTAATACAGGCAATTTAATGGTGGAGAAAAAAAGCCCTTTAAAATAGGACTTATTCCAGGTCAATTAAGGGGTATTAATTCAAATAAAAATGTTAAAGCTTTACTTTTAAAGGAAGGAAAACTCTGTTCAGAGGCAACAGTGTCCAAGTCGGCCACTTACACACACTTCCAATACTATTTCGTCTTTCCTCAACTCTAAGAGTTGTATTCAAGAGGTCCTTTAAATATGCTTAAATTTAGCAATGATGGATAGCAAGTCAAGATGAAGCAAAATTATGTGGTAATATCTTTGGAGGGGTGATTATATATTATTATTTGAGTTTATTTTTTATTATCAGTAGTTAATTTATTAATCATCAAAGTGAATTTTAAAGTGTTGCAGGTTTCATTAGCAATACATAGCATGCCAAATGCATATTGAGAATTAATGTTGTTAAACAATTCTGCAGGGATGACAGAGAAAGAGAAAAGTGTGACAGAGAGATGGGTGGGGGAGAGGGAGAGAAGAAAGAAAAGAAGTAACTGATGGGATTGATATAGCTGCATAACATTTTCACTATCAAAGGGGCAGACTTCTAGATCATCTAGATTTTTTTCTAATGTAGTCAGCTTAATTACAAATGCAGATATTTAAATGAGTTCATTAGAAATATTAAATGAGTTCCCAATGCACAAAACTCATTAATAACAAGGAACCAAATGTTAGAAGGGTTTTCTCTCTTTAAAAGGGAGGAGAAATAAAATAAGTTTGACACAAAATTTTTATGTTTACAAGTTTTACTAACTGATACAATCACCAAAACTTCCTAGAATAGGCAATATATCAGCTCTAATTTGCCTTGAAGTTTTGAAATGAAAACACAATTTTCCCTCAACTTTACAACCCTGTTCTTTTTAACTCAATGTTCCATGCACTAATTCAAGTGACTATAATGGTCTCATTTACAAGAATTTGAATACATGTAAAAGAGAGGAGATTGATCTGCTTTCTCTTTACTTTATGTGTATGTGAGAGTGGGAGGCAGTTACAGGAGTGATATGATAGACTACAAGATACTTGCACTGTTCCTAACTCATCAGTGGTTACCTTACATTTAGATTAATATTTCTGTACCTCAGTTGTCTCTTCTGTGATGTGGTCCTTGGACCCTGTGTTGAGGAAACTGACTTCTAGCCATAAAATGAGAAGGTGGCCCAATATTTTTCTACTCCAGAAAACTTGCTTATCGATAATCCAGAATTCTGTCCAATTCCCTAACACAATCACTGCCATGATGACACAGTCTGATGAGTACCAGTTGGTAGTCCTGTCTATCTACAAAGTTGTGTTCATATTGTTCCTCAGGGCCTGTCACAGTTGCTGAACTGCAGGCCTGCAGAAACCTGAAGGACTGCTCTTTGGGACCACAGGGGGACTATTCAGTAAATTAATGCCATTTACAGACACTATTAATTTGCTAAGTGCTGAAACGTAAACAGAAAAGAAATTCAGTGAAGGCACATTGATGCTGAGAAATGAATGTTCTTTAGTTATTGTACCATGGGGATTTAAAAGAGTTCATGAATTTCCCCAAGTGCCTACATTTTCCCCTAGGATGTTAATTTATCAAAAAGAACCTAAAGAAGAGTTAGTAAAATATTTTGAGTTGGTTGGTGTGGAAGACACTGTTTTCACCAAACAGCTCTTTATCCATTTTTGTCAATAGGATTCCAATTTTGTTCACTGTGGCAATTTGCTCGATGCCAAGTAATGAAACACAACTAAGGCTAAGTCAACTTCCCCTTTATAGAAATGTACCTCCCAGATTTCCTTTGAAAATTTGCAGCCATGGGACCCAAATCCTGGCCAATCAGATAGAAAGAAAAGTCTTCTAGAGAGAGAAAGTGCATGTGATAAAAGGACTGATTTTATCTAGAAAATATTTTTGTCTTTTTCCTTCTTGGTAAAATTATAATCTATTTTGGCTTGCCCCTTCCTTCTTATTTGGGACATAAGTATGGGTAAGTTATGACTGGAGCTCTGGGAATCATCTTGTAGCTATGTGGTGCCCAATAAGGACAGGAAAAACTGAGTTTCTAAGTCAGTAATGAAGCCTCTGAACCTCCCTTCATATAATCCAATTAGAAAATATACATATTTTTATAAATTAAGTTACTAGTAGTTGGGTACTCTGTTATTTGTATTGAATACATAATAACTGATACACTTAAGGTATTTTCTAGGTCTGAATAAAATTATAAGTTAGCAATATTAGCCATTCTCAGAGGAACTTAACTTAGGAATCCCAGGAATGGGGATATTGTATTAATTTGTGTTGATTTGTGCCATTTTGATCTTCTCCATTAGTTAGTGAAGTCCTTAGTGGTCCAAAGCATGACTTTTATTGTCTTTAATATTCTATCAGTAAACACTAAACATAGAGTGAGGTGTTTGAGAAACACTCAATTCAACTTTGAGTAACTGATAACCCATTAATGTCTAACAACTTTGTACCATTGGACCCAGCCTCTGAGCAATATCTTCTTTAAAAATATGTTTTTATTGATTTTAGAGAGAAATAGAGGGAGAGAGAGGGGGGGAGAGAGAGAGAGAGAGAGAGAGAGAGAGAGAGAGAGAGAGAGAGAGAGAGTCATCAATCAGCTGCCACCTGGTGGCCTGGGGATGGAGTTCACAACCCAGGTATGTACCCTAACCAGGAATTGAATGGCAACCCCTCAGTGCACCGGACAATGCCCAACCAACTGAACTACACTGGCCCAGACAGCAATATCTTTTTTATGCAGTCACAACCTCATCTTTTAGTTCAGAAGGAAATGCTGGTTAAGCAATGTCTTTTTCCTCAGCAGGTTTTGCTCTCCAATGTCCAATTGAACTTTAAAACTATGTTAGATCATATGATTAAACAGATGTAGGTCTTGCTTTTAAGAAATTTTCAAGCCAATGGGAGAAGAATAGATCTGCATAGTTAGAAAGAAAATGAAGGGATAAAATGGCCAAACTGAAAACTGGCATGATTGCAGAAAAAGAAAGGCGTTCTTTCTGAGAAAAGAGTTGAGCTCTGCTTTGAAAGTTAAGTAGGTTTTCAATATGTAAAACACATCTAATCCAGTTAAAGTCAGAGTGAAGAATGAGGATTCTAATTAAAGAGGATAGCTAGAGCAACAGCATAGATTTTGGACAAAATACATTATACAAAGAGAGTATCCTATCTAATAAAGACGGAATATGCTAATTGACCCTCACGCCATTGCAAAGATGGCACCCACAGCCAATAAAGAGGGAATATGCTAATTGACAGCCCTGCCCTCAAAGATGGCAGTGCCCACAGCCAATAAGGAGGGAATATGCTAATTGACTGCCACGCCCTCAAAGATGGCAGTGCCCACAGCCACAAGATGGCGGCGCCCAGTCCCCTCAGCCCCCCAGCCACCCAGGGCCAGCCCGAGGTGCAGGCAAGCCTCGGATAGCGGCTGCCCAGCCGCCCAGGGCTGGCCCAAGGTGCAGTAGAAATAGGAAAAGAAAGAATTTAATTCTGTTTTCCCAGTACTAATAATTTCCAATTATATAATTTCATATTAATAAGAAAAGCATCACTTGTATGAACTAAATGGAGACTAGAAGCTTAGAAACATTAAGGAATGAAGTAGAAGAATGAGAGTCAACTTATATTTTATAAGAAGATGAATATCCAGTTTCTTTAAAAGAGATGAATGTCAACATTTAATCATCTTTTTATAAATGTTCAAACTTGTTGGGTTCTCAAACTAGGTAATTTCCAGCCTGCAGATTTCACCAATATATGATTTGATATCATCCTCAAATAATAAAAGGATTTGAATAAGATTTCCAATTTGGAATTCAATTGATAAGTATGTGACCTTGTCCTCAGAGCAGTATGGTGCATTATCATCATTATTCACTTATCAGTGTTGTTCTTAATAACAGCTTTTATAACACAGGCAATGCTAATCCTTTTCAATCCTTCTTTTTTAATATATTTTTATTGATTTCAGAGAGGAAGAGGGAGAGAGAGATAGAGACATCAATTATGAGAGAGAATCATTGATCGGCCGGCCGCCTCCTGAAACCCCAACTGAGGATTGAGCCCACAGCCCTGAGCATGCTCCCTGACCATGACCTCCTGGTTCAAAGGTCAGCACTCAACCACTGAGATACACTGGTGGGGCTTCAATCCTCTTTAAATTTCTTAATACATCAAGGACACTAAAATTTCATATTAAATTTCTTTGAATCACCTATTAAATATTTGGCAATGACCAAAATATCATATCTACTACTTACACCATAGTTTTCTAGATATATTAATAAAACTATTCAACTTTGATAATTTGTGCTTCATAAATCTGATACAATGTTTTAAAATTAAACCCTGTCAACATTTATAAGGTGCCTACTCTGTTGAACATTGGTGATATTTTGTGCATATTTTTATTTTATTCTTAAATTAAGCATGAAAACTATATATTACTATTCCACTTCATAAATAAGAAGATTAAGAATGAGAAGATAACTTGTAAGTACTAAGATTGAGACAGGCTTTCTGCTACAAATTCAATGTTAGATTGTTTGCTATCCTCTATGTTCATCAGATGTTTCTCCTTATACACCATGAAGTTAGATTTTAAAGGCAAGGCTTCTCTAGATTCTTCTTTAAAACATTATTCCTCCTATTTTCATAACTACCACCTTACCCCCTTTCTTATTCTCCTTTCTCTTCTGCCTCCATTATCTGAAAGAACTAAGTACAAAGCAAAAAATAAATTTTGTTCTAGGTTGGTATATCTATGCCATAAGAGTAATAATTTAAATGATGAAATGACATAATTGGCAAAAATAAATTCTATGGTTGTTTCCATAGACAGTTAGCGTTATTATGTCAACTACCTGCTGTCTTTTATTTCCTGGCATGTCAAATAGCACTCAAGCTGCTTGGAGGAAATAGGATTCACACTGCCTCTGCCAGGTTTCCGGTCCCTGAGATTTGTACAGTGCACACAAGGATAAGGTTCTCAGTGGAGTAGATAGAAAGCTCTTAATGAAAACATGCAGATGAATCACTGTAATGGACAGTGTTCCATGTCATTTTGAGAAGTCTGTCATCATCTCAAAACTTTTTCCTACCTTTACCAATCATATTCCCCTAGATTGAAAACCATCTTTCCTTCAGATTCATCTGTACAGAGTTTTTATATTCTCCTCACTTTTTTCTATTTATTTTTTTCCTTTTTGATTCCACTAATTACACACAGTTGTCAACTCTCTCTACTCAATCAGGATGATGGGGCTGAGCATTCTGAGTGTCTGTTTTACCCAACAGGAAATCTGGGCACCATCCTGGTCTAGCAGAGAGGAATGGACTGGACAGCAAAGTGACAGACGAGTGTACCCTTGAACTTCAACTAGGTGATGTCATATTTATCCTGGATTCCCCTTATCTAAAAGCTCTTTTCACTGCTATAGGTGCCATGAGATGTTCCTCAGCAAATTACTAGGTTGCTAGGTCTTACCTACCTATTACTATGAATTTTAGATCAAGACATCTATTACCTCTGTCTATGTCGCAACCAGTAAAGACTAATTGAGTTTGAGTAAATAGCTAGAGAGTGCTCTAGTAATTTCTGTGTTCCAACATTGTTTCCATTACAGTACTGTCGGCTTGTTAGAAAACAGGCCTCTTCTAATTTCTTGAAGAAGCAGATAAAAGCAAGGCTAGATTAAGTTTTACTGCTCAGTGTTGAGCACTGAGAGCATTCCTATAGAACTGAATGTGCCATCTAATTATTTGGGAAACAGATGATGTCAGACCCAATCTCTTTGTACTGTCGGGGCCGTGGGCAGGCTGTCCCAAGATACTCCACAAAGGTATGGGCTATTTTTAACTAAAATCACCTGAGAAGCAGGGGGAGCAGGAGGAGCTCTCTGACTCTCTTCTGTTCCCCTAAAAGCAGAAAATAAATCAGTATGACAGTCCTCCCAGCTCCTGAAGGACTGAGAGACAACCTTATCACAAGACATAAAATCCAGAATCAAAGTGTGTATAAACAAACCTTGTAACACCTTTACTAATTTACTACCCAAGCCCAAACTTTGTAGAGATTTCTCACTAATGAGCACCCAAACCTTGTTTAGATTCCTTTCTAATGAGCACTAGCTTTCTTTGTCCTGTCAATTTCTCACAAGTGTATTGTTTCTTTGTCTAAAAACTATTAAAAGGTGCATAATTTGAACATTTTTGAGCCTCATTTTATGACCTGGGTATGATATTTTGATTCTCTCCTACACCTGTATTAAAACTTGGTTTTCACCCAGCCAGTGTGGCTCAGTGTTTGAGCCTCAACCCATGAACCAGGAGGTCATGGTTTGACTCCAGGTCAGACAGAGCACAGATCTAGGATGCAGGCTCCATCCCCAGTAGGAGGCAGTAGGGGGCATGCATGAGGCAGCCAATCAATGTTTCTCTCTCATCACTGATGTTTCTCTCTCTCTCTCCCTCCTTTCCTCTCTCTGAAATGAATAAAAAACAAACAACAAAAAAAAAAACTTGATTTTTCTCTTGTCAATCTTCCTCTGTCATTTTAATAATTCTACCATCCAGAAGAACTTACTGGCAAAGGGGAAAGTTTTCCCATCCCTGACAGTACCACAGAAAGACCTGATGGGGCCTGACCTTGACCCAGCCTGACCATGAGTTGCTCTACCTAGTAACATGAGTCAGCCTGTAAATATTTATGAAGCATGTATGAGGCACTGGGGAGGGGTTAGCAGTAGAAAAAATGTAAGTTACATTTAAGCTTGCATGAAACTAAAAGTGAGGATGTGAGACACTAATGGTTTCCAAACTTCTATTAACTATAGAGCACTTTCTTCAATAAACAGTTATAGGGAGTCTAATATATAAAACAGATACACTGAGCTATGCTCCCATGGTACCTATAGGGACGTGGCTGAACAGTTTAGAATTGATTGATACTGTGTATGTGTGCATATTCACAGGTGTGTTTGCAGATGCATAATCCATAAGACAAGTAAATTTTAACTGTAACAAAACAGTGGTACAAATTCTAACAGCTGTGGAAGTTCAGAGGCCGGAGCAAATAAGTACTGAGAGTGTCTATTGGGTTTCTCAGTTATATAACATTTGGCCTGAGTCTGGAAAAAATGCTTAGGATTCAAATAGATTTAGCCTTCAAGAAGAGTGGCTAAAGTAAGAGGAATAGAGTTAATCACCTTGGTCCCTGTTGATAATCACCCTTGACTCTCCAAATTGAATGTGAAATGAAGGATTGTTTCCAAAATAAAAATGAGAGAGACACTTTTGCTGTGGTCTTTGTCAACCATTGAGCTAACATTTCTCAGTTCTTTCGTTTGGACAAAATGTCACTTGTCCTGAGGCATTTTACTTAGTGCTGATGAAGTCCTTTCCAGGTGGAGGCTGTGGGTAGATCTAGCAAACCAGATTAGCAAGCTCAAGTTCACTGCACCAAGATCACTTTCACTTTGGATGTTTAAAAATCGCAGCAATATTTCAAAGTTGTTTTCCACACCTTTCCAGCATGCCCTTGAACTGCAAGGCAACTGCCTAGAAACTGGTCTACAGTACAAATAGTTTAGCTTCTAAAATGCTAATCTAATGTGGCTTCAATGGTCCTCAGAGGTAGCAGATCCACACCTTCTTTCTGACTATGCTTTATGTCTTGTTCTCTCAGCCATGGATAAGCTGCCTTCTTGTGAAACTATAAAGGAATGAAATTCTTAAAATTACCTGTAAAAGAATTCATTCTACTGCCTCATGTCAATAAAATAAAAAAAATGGCTTAAATATTATAAAATATGTACATATTTAAATTTTAGTATATGTGCTCTAGTGACAGTGTTGCACGCACATCACACACCACCTTCAAATTCAAGTCTCTTTAAAAGAAAGATGAGACATGAGTGAGCAATAATGAGCAGAAAAATATGTGGACAATTCATTTCATAGTATTTTCTGTGGTAAAAATTGTTTTCATAGCATATGCATTTCTGAAATGACTGCTTCGGAATCAAGACCTTTTGCTCTCCAAATAACAGTAAAGACACATTTGATTTAGGAACATTTGCATGGATATTTGATGGAGCTATTTGCTATGAAAGTTAACTTTTATTTGCTAACTGAATATTTACACCAAATTAAACCTCATATTAACATGTAAACTAAATATAGCCACCTCTTACCTCTATCCATATAAAACAGAGGGGCAAGAAGCAATTTTCATTTTTGTTTTTCATTCAAGTACTTGGCAAATAGGTTCATTGGTAAAGACCCAGAGGGAAGAAATACAGGAAGAAATTAAGTATAGTGTCTGTAATAATATTGTAACTTTATCATCTCAAATTACTTCATCTTTTCTTTGCAACCCCTGAAATTTATCTCCCTTAGGGAAGAAGTCAATTCCACCAATTTCCCAGACATAAAGAAAAAAATTGCATGAAAAATCTCTATCCAGGTAAAGCGAATGTCCCATTGGTTCACAAATTCACATGATAAATTACACTGTTAATATGAATACTGAAACTCAGATATAGATCTTAACTGTTAATATCTCACTTTATACACACACACGCCTATGGTATTTTATACTGTTATTTAACACTTCTAATTTTAGATAACACTATCATGTTATAGTAGTAAGTACTTTTTAAAGAAAATAGAGTGAATCTGAATTTTCCCAATAGCTATATAGGAAGCAATCATTCCATGAGGTGGGACAGACAAGGCCTAGATTTATTGGGAGATTTGCAGTTTTCTGCTGGCTTCCCCATGCACTAATTAGATTCCCTCTGATCTAACCTTCAGTTCTCTACAAAATACAAACACCAAAGAAGCCCAAACTGTATATCCCCTAGAGTTGATGAGATAAAAAATATAATATTCATGTGCTATTTAAACAGTAAAACATCATGTAGAGTAACTATTATAACTATTATTGGATTTACAAAAGGAGCCACAGTTGGTAGTCTTTTAAAACAAAGATCCCTGATGTACTTATATTATTCAGTCTACCGCCCCCCTCCAAAAAAGAAAGAAAAGGTATTTTAACACTAACCTTCAAGACTACAAAGAAATAGGCAGTTGAGATGCTTCAAAAAAAAATGGGGGAGGAGGAAAAATAAGATATTCTTCCTCTGTTCTTGTGGTTTCTCTCTGTGTTATAGATTTCTTTATTTCATTTTAGAGGTAGAAAATTAGACTGTTGCTAGAATGACATATAATTGGGAGACTAATGAAACCATAGCTAAATGTAATCAATATGTTCAAGATAATCAAGATAATATGTAGAACTATAATCAGAAATCTGCATCATGAATACTGATGGTTTCCAAGCTCTAAAGAAGATATGGAACCCCAAGGAGGGACTATATGCCCCATGTCTGCAATCAGGTACTCAAATCTGCAATTAGATCTGAGAAGTAAAATGCAAAACAAAATATAAACAAAAGAGATATGCATAGTTTTCCCTTGAATGTCTAATTTCAAAACTTAAATTTGCTGTTTAAATGAAGTATCAAAGTAAATGGATTTTACTATGGTTACCCTTTATTGGGCAAATAAAGCAGAGGTGAGAGTGAAAGAAGGACTAAAGAGAGACCATATATGTTAGACAAAGGTAGGAGGAATGAGAAAAGAAAGAAAATACAGAACCTTAGGAGAAATTGAATGAGAGCTGAGAGAGGATTAAATAGTTGAAAAACTAAGTACAAAGACAAACTGAGCCTTGCTGCTCAACATGTGGCCCCCAGGCCAGCAGCACTGACATTGCTTGGTAACTTGTTAGAAACAGCAGTTTGGCATTATCCCACACGTGTTAGTAACACAGAAGCTGGAGTTACCAACAGACCAAATCACAATCTACATTTTAACAAGATTTCCAGGAGACTCGCATGCATTTTCTCATTTGAGAAGCATTAGATCAGAACTATCCTTTTTGCTTGCTATGATTTAGAGTTCAGCCTTTCTGTCTCCCAGTCTCATAACCAGAGGCAATCTTTATGCATTTGCCCAGGACTACTATTGTTGATATGCAAACACATATGAGACACAATTCCAAAGTAGGATGTGTGGTATAGCTTAAGAAAATCAATTTCACTCCCTTAATATTCTATCATATGTGACTACATGTATGTTCCTAGGGGATCATGTTCCCTCCATCCATCTGACTATGACAAGAAAAAAAGAAATGGCAAAGGGCATCAAATAGAAGTGTCAGATGGGTCCAAATTAATGAATTAAAATATAATAAATAACCCCATGCCTATGACAGATCTGTTAACACTGAAAAACCACTCTCACCTGTAAAGTTGGCAATCCATAAAATAACATTCAGTTTCTATTGCTTCATAAGCAATGCTCAAAATGAATTTAGAGGAGAGACATTAATCCATGATTGGCAGCTCCAAATGTTGGCAAAGACTTTAGGATGTGAAGCATGAGGGAGTGCTAGTACCTGGTCAAACTGTGAAGTAATGTTACCACCCCTTTACTCTGCCTTTCCTTCTTCCTGTCCCACTTTTGAGTCCAAGGTCCTGTGTGCCCCCCTGTACTACAATGACCCTGTTGTCCATTCTATCTGGTTGGGCCATCTCATTTCTTGCTCAGACAATTGCAACTGGTCTCTTGCCTCCATTCTTTCGATGCTTCACTTGCTGCTATCCAGGGGAAATGAGGCCAGCAGGTATTAATTATTAGCTCACCAGTCTTCAATAACTCTCACCACCTGCAGAATATTATTATGTCATTTTTAATGACCTGAAAATGTTTTAATGAGTGGAAATTTATTAAAAGGCAGAAAATTTACTATTATTTGTATTATTATCCTTTTGATGATGTTTTAAAGCTATATATATATATATTTTTGCTATTGTGAATAATGTTGCAATGAACATGGGAGTACAGATATCATCCCTTCCAGATAATGACTTCATTTCCTTTGGATATACACCCAGAAGTGGAGTTGCTGGATCAAGAGAGTGGATTCTAAATGTTATCACCACACAATCACAAAAGTGATAATTATGTGATGGGATAGAGATGTTAACTACCCTTATTGTGGTAATCATTCTGCAATACATACATGTATCAAATCATCATGTAAACCAAAAATCTACATGTAGTATATGTCAATAATGTCTCAATAAAGCTGGAAAAAAAAGAAAGAAAATGAAATTTTTAAAATGAAGAGGATTGAAGGAATGCCTAAGAAAATCATTCTAGAACTGTGCAAGTTTGGACAGTCAGTTTAAATTTCTTTGAATAAGAACACCAAGCATTGACACAATGCTGCAATGCTTAATTCTTTGAAAAAGAGTATGAAGCCAACATTTCTGTGACATTCATTAGGTTGTTCACCAGCGAAACATCTCAGTAGGTGGCCCTGGGCTTCCTGCAACAAAGTCATGTAGAATGAAACTTAAAATTTACATTTCCAATGTTTATTCCAGACCTACTGAATTAGACAGAATAGTTGAGCCTCTTCTATTGAATAAGAATGTGTGAGGGTGGGGTCTATTGAATCAAAATACCAAAAGGTAATTTTAAAATAATAATAATACATTTATTTTTAGAGAGAGAGAGGAAAGCGGGGGGGGGGGGGGGGGGGGAGAGAGAGAGAGAGAGAGAGAGAGAGAGATTTTTAATTACTCTCAGAAAATCTTTGTACATAGTAAGTTTGAGAATAACTGTTCCATATTTTCCTTAACTGTATTCATAATAATTCTCTTTGGGCTATGTTAAAGGTAAAATTTTTGAGCTAAGTGTGTACCAATATAAGCTTATGCAGAACAGGCAAGGCATGATTATTTCAAGGTCATGTGGTGGGAACTTTTATTTTGTGTGGGAGGAACCTCTGCTTATTCCTTCTCATGAATAACTGAAACAAATGGCAAGAAAAACAATGGAAACACTGGGAGTCATAAATAAACAAGCATGTTCCTTAAATGTTCTCCTTTCATAGACTCTAAATCAAGAGTGTTTCTTGAAAGATCCTGCACATGGACTTGTTTATGCATCTGTACTTCTTTTCTATGATATTATCTTCAAGGGCTGGGACCATGTCTTGCTCATGATGTCATTGGATCTCCTTTGAATCCTCCACAAAATCTATCACATGTCACATTAAAAGCCATTAGACACAATAAATACCTGCTGCCTAGTTAGAAGAAGGGAAAGCTGATAAATTAATACTCTTCCAATAAAAATTGGGCACATTGGTAACAGGAGATAACATTACTGTTTTCTGAATTTGAAGCTCACCTACCACTGTAGTGAAGATGAGTCACTGGGTCAATGGCCATATTGTGAATCTGTAACTCTCTGCCTACTGTTTGCATTTTATTAGCTAAGAATGATGACCTGGAGGGGAAACTATAATTGATTACATACTATGACCAATTTCTGTTTCTCAAACAAGTGACAGTATAATGCTAAGTAGATAAATATTGTCTCAGAAATGATGATAAATGAATATACGTGAGTAAAGGTGAAATTGTAATGTAATGGCTATGCCTAATTTATTAGGAGCATTGTCATAAATCTGACAAAAAGCCTGAAAAATACTTCTTGAATTTTTTTCCAAACTTTTACATAACATTTTAACTGTTATATGTATAAAATCCTATTTTTATAGCAACTACTAGACACACTATTTTTTAAATCAAAAAAGAAAACATTTAGGAAGGCCCCACAGCTCAAGATTTCTAGTATTTTTATATTAAGAATACCCAATGGCAAAAGAGTCAGAGAACACCACTGCTAAACTAAGTTTCTCCCATGGCTCCTTTATCTCTCTTCTCATTCATTCGATCTGTCCTTGTTGATCATAAAGTTGGTTGACACTTCTATTATAGAGAAAGGGCGAATAGCGATATTAAAAATATTTCTTCTAATTAATTTCCTTTCAATGTGCATGAATTCATACACCGGGCTACTAGTCGGTTAATAAAATTATATAGGTTTCAAGTGTGTAATTCTATGATACATCATCTGCATATTATATTGTGTACCCACCACCGAAAGTCAGATTCTCTTTCATCACCATATATTTGACCCCCTTTACACTTTACCCTTCTTCTGCTCCTTCCCTTCTTTCCCTTCCTCCCTCTGGTAACCACCATACTGTTGTCTGTTGACATCAAAGGCAAGTGAAGTAAAGGCAAAAATAAATGAATGAGGCTATATCAAACTAAAAAAGCTTCTGCACAACAAAGTAACCATCAACAAAACAAAAAGCAACCAACCAGCTGGAGAAGATGTTTGAAAATAACACCTCTGATAAGGGGTCAATATTCAAAATATATTAAGAACTCACATAATTCAACAACAAACATTCCAATTTAAAAATGGGCAGAGGACCTGAACAGACACTTCTCTCAAGAAGACATATAAATGGCCAACAGATATATGAAAAGGTATTCAGAACTACAATGAGATACCACTGCACAAGTAATAACATGTGTTGCAGAAGTTGTAGAGAAAAAGGAGCCCTCATTCACTGCTTTGGGGAATGTAAAATGGTACAGCCACTATGAAAAACAGTATGAAGGTTCCTGAAAACTTAAGAATAGAGTTAGCATATTATCCAGCAACACCTCTTCTGGGTATCTACCCAAAAAAGTTTGAAAACATTAATTTGCAAAGATATATGCACCCCTATGTTCATTCCAGCATTATTCATGGTAGCCAAGGCATGGAAACAATTAAAGTGTCCTTGAATAGATGACTGCATAAAGAAGATGTGGTACATATATACAATCATAGTAATAAAAGGGCAGTATGCTTATTAGAACAGATGGCCATCCCGACAAAGCCACAGCGGCTGCAAGGCCTGGAGCTCAGGCAGCCATGAGCCCTGGCAGCTGGAAGGTCTGGGACTCAGGCAGCAGTGGGCTCAGGCAACCGTAAGCCCCGGTGCACTGCGGCAGCCAGCAGTGGCAGCAGCAGTGGGGGGGTGGGGGCGGCGCCTTCCCCTCATGGGCCTGGTCACCTCCCGCAGAGGGAGGCCAGAGGCAGCAGGAGTGATGGGGTGAATGGGGGTGGCGCCTTCCCCTGATCATCCTGGTCCCCTCAAAGGGAGACCAGACTGCAGCTTAGGCCCGCTCCCCATAGGAAGCAGGCCTAAGCCATCAGTAGGACATCCCCTGAGGGCTCCTGGACTGTGAGAGGGGGCAGGTTGGGCTGATGGACAACCGCCCCCCCCCCCAATGCATGAATTTTCATGTACCAGGCCTCTAGTCTTATTCATAAAGTCTTTCCTTCAAAGTTTTTTGGGTTTTTCTTTTGAGTAGGTAAGTCAAGCCCAAGAATGATGGCATAGGGATACCTTTGCTGGAGGAGAGATTCAATTGTATTGAGAAATGTGGAGAGCAGCTACAGTCTTTGGACAGGATCAAGCCTTGGACTGCTGAGAGGGCACGTTCCTCTTGTGGCAAAACCACATACAAGTCCCAGCTTGGAGGGCAAAGCCCTCCCAGCACAATTATAGCCAAAGGCTATGGTTGTATGTAAGCTTATAGTCCAACCTTGTAGTCCTAGGTAGCTGAGGGATGTGGGCTGCCGGAGGTACAGCAAGTGTTGCCCAAACAAAGCTTGATAAAGTTCAGAGAATTGCAATAACAGGAAAGAAGCAGATTTGAAACTCATAAGAACATTGTAAATATCTTGACCACTCCCTTGTTTTGCTTTGTGTGATCTGACTATAAAATAAAGATTCGGCTTACAGGCAGGGTCAATGTGTCCTCATCCAGGCACAATGATCTACCTGGCCCCAAGTATATTCTCTTGTCTGTTTTCTTTAATCCTTCACTACCCCTCCTCAGGTTCACCACTGGCCGTGCTGGATGTGGTTCAGAGAAAGAGCAGATTTGACAAAGAAAATGATAAACTGGAGATCTGAAATTTATTTTCAGAAATATTAACTTGATAGGAGGATTGCACAAATAACCCTTTAAAACTGTAGCTTCTCTCCCTTTAAAATGGAAAACTATCTTCACCTTTCTCATACATACTATCTGTAGTTGATGGGACACATCAGAAAATGCCCTTAATTTTACTTTCCTTATTTCTGTTTTTAAAGTTCTTGAGAAAGCATTTAACCAGCTGGCTTGGTACATAATGTAAACTGAATAATACACACACATGTTTAAAAAAAGTTAGCCCCTTCCTCCAAGGTTGTAGTCATGGAAACCTTTTAAAACCTTTAAATAAAATATTGCCATTCTTTCAAAGGAAAACTGCAACATCATTTACAAAGAAAAATGCAGGTTGGCTTGGAAATATTCCCCTTTGCCACAGTAATTATTACTTCCTTTTGTATACTTGATAAAGAAGTCCCATTTTGGTGGTGGAGGATATTTAGTTCATTTGCTAATTACTATCATACTTGCCTCCTTATCTATTCATTTAAAATCTAAATTTTTATTTTTACTTATAATTATTTTAAAAAATCCCATGCAAAATAATTCATTACAATCATTGAACACTGTGCCATTGACAACCCTAAAGTCTAGTTAATAAACCATTTGTGCCTTGTTAATTCATTTTAATTTGTTATAGTATCTACTATTCAACCAAAAAGGAATATCTCTATCCTTAGTCTGAGGCACACTCTCAGGACTCACATGTGTTTCATAATCTTTACAAGAACTTTCAGAATTGGGTATTGTTTTCTCCATTTTGTAGTAGAGGAGGTTGAGACTCAGAAAGGCTAAGTAACTTGTTCAAGGTCACATGGCTGACAAGTATCAGAGCCAGACCCCCAGGACTGTTTGACTTGAAGTTTACTATGCAGCATGCCTCTAGACTGCAATCACATACACCGAGTATTTAAAGTTCATTAATATAAACTAGCTTTAATGACCGGGGGTTCCACACAAGAAACTGCAAAGCTGAATAACTATTTGAAACTATCAACTATCATAAAACGATACACCTCAGCTATCTGAAACAGAGCCGCTTTGTTGCATGACTTCAGGGGGCACCAATACATCACATTCCCTAAGAAGGATCCCTCTTGGAGGATTGCACTCCATACCTAGCACAGTCATCCATGACAGCCCTGAGGATAAAGTCTTCCTGACCAACTGGTTAAAACACAATCTCATTGTTAAGCAATTATATAGATTGATCCCAACTTGGTCTAAATGCTCAGTGATGGACTTCTTACCTTAGACCTAAACCCATCCATCACCTCATCACATTCCCTGGTCAAGGTGGGCAAGTGAACTAAGATGATCAAATCAGAAAAAGGTCCCTGAATCCCCTCCCCTTCTCTCCCTTCCCCTCCCTTCCCTCCACCCCTTCCCCCTCCCTCCCTCCCTCCCTCCCTCCCTCCACCCCTTCCCCCTCCCTCCCTCCCTCCCTCCCTCCCTCCCTCCCTCCCTCCCTCCCTCCCTCCCTCCTTCCTTCCTTCCTTCCTTCCTTCCTTCCTTCCTTCCTTCCTTCCTTCCTTCCTTCCTTCCTTCCTTCCTTTTTCATTCTTGTTCATGTGATACTCTCTGAGCTGAATAAGAAAGCTGATGATGCCAAAAACTTCTGACAGCAATCTTGCAAACAGAAACTGAACTAGCCTTGAAACAGAGCCAATATCACAGAAGGCAGATTGGAAAAAAAGAGGAACAAGTAGACAAAAGCAAAAGCAAAACATGTTCCCCGCTATCATCTCAGAGCCACTGAATCAAGGCTGGCCTTTACATTTATGTGAGCCAATAAATTCCCATTGTTCATAAGTAAAATTGAGCTCGAATTTTCTTTAACTTACATACTTACTAAATCTTAAGATCAGCTAAATATCAGCTAGCTAGAAACTTTAGTAACAACCTAGCTCTCAAGTGGAAAAACTAGAATATAATTTTCCCTATAAGAAAGAAAATGCTAGTGAGCTAAAATTTCCATTTGAGAGAAATAAAGCAGCTAAGCCAGCTTTTGCTGTAACTAATATATGTCACTAAGGTAAAAAAGATTAACCTGCCATTCATCTCTCTTGCAAAAAGGGCGGTTTAAATAGGTTAACAAAAATTGGGGTGCTTTGTGATGGGTTTAACTTATTCTGTTTAGTGCTACTATCTAGCTGCAATAGGCAAACAACCTCTTAATAGAGTTGCATTCTCCAAGCAAAAACCTGGCTGTCCTTATCTTGCTAATGGAATTTTCCACTTACTTATAATCGGTGTAGAATGGGGACATTTGATGTGGCATTTTCTTGACATTTCTGTCCTACTATAATCATATTCTTTAATTATGTCTGTCTCATCTGCATGGAGGAACTGAAGGCTCATCCTAGTTTCTCACTGTAATCATAAATCCATGAAGCCAGAAGTGTCATTAAATAGCATTCAGAAAACACTGTTATCAAAGACAATTCCCAATGCTTTAGAAGGCCAAAGCAAACTATATTTTTTTGGGGGGGGGAAAGAGGTCATTTGCATATGTGAAAAAAACATAAAGAGATGGCTCTTAAATACCAAATGAGCTTTCTAAGCATTAATATAGGATTAAGGGCAAAGCCAGACTAGGGGGCATCTCTTAAATTATTCAACTGATAATATCATCTGAATTCATTAGGTATTTGTGGAAAATAATGATGATTCTAGTAAATGCCAGAATTTGTCTCAGAGTATCTCTGTTAAAATAAATGTAAATTACCTCTGTGAGCCACTAAGAGGTAGTGTAGTATTAAAAGCAAGACAGTACTTCCATAATGGATGAGTCTCCCTTGAGAAGCTCTCCCTCCCCCCTTGTCCAAAGGCTAGCTTTTGTTATTTATATCACATCGAATTTGTTACAAAATGATGTAGAGACTTTCCTGGAGAAATAGCCAATATGTATGATGGACTTCTAAATGGTAGAAGCAGACACAGAGCTGAAGGACAAAACTAATAGCTTACAACCATGGGCAAATCCTCATATAAGAAAACACATCAGCTCAAGTCTTGTTCTCTTGAGCAGGAAATAAAAGGAAAGCATGACCAGCAAGGAGGGGTCGTGATTTGTTTAGGACCATGACCTTCCATAGCCAGACTTCCTAGCTCAAATCCTATCTGGGAGGATTGATAGCACTATAGCCTTCAACAAGATACTTAACTGTTTAGTGGTTCAGTTTTCTCAAGAATAAAAATAAAGATGGGGTTACAAGTGTGTACATGTGAAAGTATATCATATCTTCTTGGCAGATGGGTTACAATTGACCACAAGGGAATTAATGTAAGTTGATTTGTATTTTTAAAAAATAGTAAAAATGGGAAAAATAATATTTTGGGGTTAGTTATAAAAATTAAATAAATTCATATTTATAAATTGCTTCTTATACTATTAAGTATTACCCATGTGTTTGGTAAATAAATAAATTAAAAAACAGGACTAACATTTACTATTACTTTTTACTGCAGCTTTACCATTTGCTTGCTTCCACAAACGAAAAAGGGATGGAATTATGATTTATTTAGTGAAACAGGTATTTTACTTCCTCTATCTCATTAAAGTCCCCTTAATAAATTTCACAACAGGCATTATTATTACTGTTTTACAAAAGAGAAAAAATGAGGATCATAGAGATTAAGTAACTCTCCCCGGTGCGCTATAGTTTGCATCCAGATCTCCATAGCTTTGAAAACTGGTGTGATATTTGTTTGTTTGTTTGTTTGTTTGTATGCTTTAGCATTGCACAGCATTATATATAGAAATTGGAGTAGAATGGTGAAGGCCTGAAACTGAAATAGCAAGAGGATAAACAAAATAAAGCAGATAAAGGCAAATATTAAAAAGGCTGAAGGCAATAGGGGATAGTCTCTCATTTCTTTGGGCACAAAGTTAGGATGCTCCATAGATTAACAAAATAAACCCTTTACATAGAACTGGTTGATGATGAAAAGGAGATGTCAAAAATAAAACAATATGGAAATTCACTTTGATGACAATGCAGGGCCATGTATTACAAGCCAAGGGTGACATGGAACAAGAAAAAGCATCAGAAGTGCAGAGACTTCCAGTTTCCAATCTAAACCATCAGTCAACATTTAATTGTTGGTTGCAGAGAAAACAGCTGCCCACCATCAGTAGCAAGTCAACCAATAACATTTTAAAGGACATTTTACTACCTAGAAGTGCCAAGACTCATAGTGTTATTGCTACTATTTATAAGGACTGAAAGGATTAATTACCTGTGAGGAAAGCCAGCTCATAACTCCTGACATGCTGTAGGGGAAAAAACACACTGTTGTCTCGTAAACAGACAAATGTGTAATAAAGTCTGATTTAATTAAATAAGTTGCAAAAAAACAAAAGACAAGATACTATTTCTAATAATTTGTTACTTAAAAGTACTGATGGAATAAAGGCTAGTATATTTATTTTGACTTACATGGATTTAGGGGTTAGTTTTGTAATATTACTCAGACAAGAAACAGCGAGAAGACATTCTAAGGTTTTATAGCAGTGGTTCTCAACCTTTCTAATGCCGCGACCCTTTAATACAGCTCCTCATGTTTTGGTGACCCCCAACCATAAAATTATTTTTGTTGCTACTTCATAACTATAATTTTGCTACTGTTAATGAATCATATGTAAATATCTGTGTTTTCCGATGGTCTTAGGCTCTACAGCAGCAGTTCTCAACCTGTGGGTCGTGACCCACAGGTTGAGAACCACTAGCAGGGTCGCCTAAGACCATCGGAAAATTATTTATTATGTTAATGAATCGTAATGTAAATATCTGTGTTTTCCGAAGGTCTTAGGCGACCCTGCTAGCAGTTCTCAACCAGTGGGTCGCCTAAGACCATCGGAAAACACAGATATTTACATTATGATCCATAACAGTAGCAAAATTACAGTTATGAAGTAGCAACGAAAATAATGTTATGGTTGGGGGTCACCACAACATGAGGAACTGTATTAAAGGGTCGCGGCATTAGAAAGGTTGAGAACCACTGTTTTATAGCATCTGAGTGTTTCTGCAAGTCGCTAGATATATGAGAATGTAAAATAAGTCTACGGAAAGTGAAAAATAATAAAACTACACAATCAGAATGATTTTGATTTTTTGGAAAGCAGTTGATAAGGGAATAATTTCTATGTGTGGATTTATATTTGATTTGTCAAAATATATCAGGGCCTTGGAAGAAATGGCTGTCTTCTCAGAAATATCTCTTATAGGCTCCAAAATATTCAAATAACTTGTTGCAATGGATCAAGTTATCATCTACAGAAAAGCCCCCTCCCCTCTCAAGTGTCAACAACAATCAGAAAAGTTGAAAACATCAATATATAAACCTAATGTTACATCTAAGTTTCAAACACAGGGCAGGACTCAGAAGGAATGGGGTAAAGATAAACACGTTTTGGAACAAACCTATTCAGGACATGTGACAAAGATGGAAAATTCAGGTGGACTCTACCCAACACCCTAGTAAAGCAAGAACTTCAAAGTGGAGGTTTGATAAAGATCAGAGGATGAAAAGCACAGGAGAGAAGGCTATAATAATGAAAAAGATATACTCAAAATTATGTTAGGCTGGGGAGAGAGAATATAAAGCAATTGATTCTCAAGCTTAGTTCAAGTTGGGGCCATAAGGGGCACATTAAAAATTAGAAAACTCTTCAAAAGATATACAAACTCCTCAGACTCTTGGCCAAAGTGGGCAAGAGGGACAGAAATGGAACAAGTCAACCCCTCCATTAGCCAGAGTAGCAAGAGATACACTGGTGAAAGGCATTAGGTCAAGTTGGCAATGCCAACCTTTGATGGAGCCCACCTTAAGTTCCACAGAATGAGCTACTATGGTCATTTTTACTCCCTATTTGAGGGAATCTTAGAGAAGAAAAGATGGTTGAAAAGAGAAGAGGGGCCTTAGGTATAAAGGAGGCTCCTTAGGTCATTAGTGTAGTCACTGGATCGAAGATGGAATGAGAGAAATAGTTTAAAAGACTCAAACCCATAGCCGTGCTAAGGGTTTCTGGGTAGACATCAATTACCTGGAGAATAAGACAAAGTCCTCTAATTTTACCAGGTAGTAGAGTGACCATAAAGTTTGGCATTCAGAGAGACCCCTTCCTTTTGAGCAGTGTTGTTAGTAATGATTATGATGGGACAACAGATATAAACAAACTAGATTAACTCTTCAAATTCCAATGCTTATTTTATACAATTTTGCTATTATAGTTAAAGAACACATCAAATATGTATTTCTAATTAAAAAATAGTTTTCAGATTGTGTCTTCCATTTTACATAATAGGTTTCTATCTAAAAGTATTTGTTTTCAAAATTAAATTCATCTTCAAAATATTAAGGTTTGGCACTATGAAAACATTTTAAAATGTGCTAAGACAATTACAAAAGAGAATTTCCAACAAGGTTTGAATACTGCAGTGTGCCAGAATAAGAGTGTGCACACCCTGCCGCCCTGCAAAGTGATGAATTAAAATATAACATCTTTTATATGAGTGTCTAACTTGTTGAATATTCTCTAAAAAATAGATCACAACAATTCACAGATAATCTAAAAGTGCAAATTTGCATTTTAAATATGTTTGAGAGCTAGACATGCTGAATCTCAGAGAAACCTAAGGAATCCTATCTAATAAAACAGTAATATGCAAATTGACCGCACCTTCGCTACACCCATAAGCCACGCCCACCGGCCACGCCCACCGGCCACGCCCACCGGCCAACCAGGAGCAAATATACACGTTAAACCAGCAAAGATGGCGGGGGGGAAAGGGCAGCACCCATGTCAGTGAGATCCAAGCCATGATGGTGGACCAGGGCAGGCGGCGTGGGTTAAGGCCGGCAGCCGCCTGCCCAGGTCCGCCATCACCAATCACGGACCTGGGCAGGCGGCGTGGGTTAAGGCCGGCAGCCGCCTGCCCAGGTCCGCCATCACCAATCACGGACCTGGGCAGGCGGCGTGGGTTAAGGCCGGCAGCCGCCTGCCCAGGTCCGCCATCCCCGATCGCGGACCTGGGCAGGCGGCGTGGGTTCACGCCCGCTGCCGCCTGCCCAGGTCCGCCATCCCCGATCGCGGACCTGGGCAGGCGGCGTGGGTTCACGCCCGCTGCCGCCTGCCCAGGTCCGCCATCCCCGATCGCGGACCTGGGCAGGTGGCGTGGGTTCACGCCCGCTGCCGCCTGCCCAGGTCCGCCATCCCCGATCGCGGACCAGGGCAGGCGGCGTGGGTTAAGGCCGGCAGCCGCCTGCCCAGGTCCGCCATCCCCGATCGCGGACCTGGGCAGGCGGCGTGGGTTAAGGCCGGCAGCCGCCTGCCCAGGTCCGCCATCCCCGATCGCGGACCTGGGCAGTCGGCGTGGGTTCACGCCCGCTGCCGCCTGCCCAGGTCCGCCATCCCCGATCGCGGACCTGGGCAGGCGGCGTGGGTTAAGGCCGGCAGCCGCCTGCCCAGGTCCGCCATCCCCGATCGCGGACCTGGGCAGGCGGCGTGGGTTCACGCCCGCTGCCGCCTGCCCAGGTCCGCCATCCCCGATCGCGGACCTGGGCAGGCGGCGTGGGTTAAGGCCGGCAGCCGCCTGCCCAGGTCCGCCATCCCCGATCGCGGACCTGGGCAGGCGGCGTGGGTTAAGGCCGGCAGCCGGCTGCCCAGGTCCACGATCACAGATCACGGACCAGGACAGCTGCCTGCCCAGGTCCATCACTGATCTCAGAGCTGGGCAGGCAGCGTGGGTTAAGGCCTGCAGCCGCCTGCCCAGGTCCATGATGAGGGATCACGGACCAGGGAAGGTGGCGAGGGTTAGCGCCCGTAGCTGCCTGCCCAGGTCCGCCATCACCGATCTCGGACGAGGGCAGGCAGCTTGGGTTAGCGCCCACAGCCGCCTGACCAGGTCCTGGATAAGGGCTTCGAGTCAGCCATTGCCAGTGGCAGCTGACTTAAAGCCCCTATCAGGGATCATGGACCAGGTCAGGCAGCGTGGGTTAAAGCCCACAGCCGGCTGCCCAGGTCCGTGATCACCGATCTCAGAGCAGGGCAGGCAGCGTGGGTTAAAGCCTGCAGCAGGCTGCCCAGGTCCACGATCATGGATCACAGACCATGGCAGGCGTCATGGGTTAGCACCCGCAGAGGCCTGCCCAGGTACCGGATCACGGATCCAGGTGGCCTGGGTTAGCACCCACAGCCGCCTGACCAAGTCCCCGATAGGGACTTGGAGTCTAGCATAAGGAAAAGAATAGTCAGCAAAAGCAGGAGACAAGGTTTCATAAGTTCTCCCCCAGGTCACCACTGTTCTCTTATACATTTTAAGTATCCCAGACTTTGCATGATGGGATTTGATTTGAATTATGCCTGATAGAGATTTCATGACATGAATTGTAGGCTCATTCTTTCTTTTTGTGGTTGCCTGACTGAGAAAGGCCTTGGAATGAGAGAAGGCACTTTTATTTTCCTTTTTCATTCTTTAGAGGCTGAGGAATTACAGTTATATGAAGAAGTTAGTGAGAGAATGAAAGTCTCATGCTGTATTATTCTGTAAGTTTTATCATGTGGACTATCAAAAACTTGGTGGGATCCTTTTCAAGAGGTGTTACAAAAATTATGTTGAAATTAACATTCAAGAGTAAAAGGAGAGAAGTGAGTGGTGGGTAAAGGAAAGAACTTTGTCCTAGAAACCAAATAGAAGCCACATAAACCTTCAGATTCTTACTCATTGTGCTTTGGAGGTATCCTATCTAATGAAAGAGTAATATACAGATTGATCATCACTGCAACACACAATATAGCTGCCCCCATGTGGTCAAAGATCCTGCCCCCATGTGGACACAAGATGGCCACCACAAGATGGCCAGCAGGAGAGGGCAGTTGGGAGGCACCCAGCCTGCAAGGGAGGGCAGTTGAGAAGGACTAGGCCTGCAAGGGAGGGCAGTTGGAGGTGATCAACCCTGCAGGAGAGGGCAGTTAGGGGTGACCAGGCCGGCAGAGGAGGGAAGTTGGGGGCAAACAGGCTGGCAGCAGAGTGGTTAGGGGCAATCAGGAAGGCAGGCAGGCAAGCAGTTGGGAGCCAGCAGTCCTGGATTGTGAGAGGGATGTTCGACTGCCCGTTTAGGCCCGATCCCATCGGGCCTAAACAGGCAGTCAGACATCCCTTGAGGGGTCCCATATTGGAGAGGGTACAGGCTGGGCTGAGGGACAACCCCCCTCCGTGCACGAATTTCGTGCACCGGGCCTCTAGTGTATAATAATAAAAGTGTAATATGCTAATTAGACCAGTCGTCCTTCCAGATATCCTTCTGAACGACCTTCCAGACAAAGCCGCGGCAGCGGGGGCCGAGGCAGAGGCAGAGGCAGCTGCGGCAGCAGAGGGGGCCAAGCCCCTTGCATGAATTTTGTGCATCAGGCCTCTAGTACATATATATGACTGTATTTTTTATACTGATTTTATAAAAGGCCTGGCACTGTGATGCTTTTCAGTTTTATATTTTTCTCCTAAGTATTTCACACTGAAAATGTGGAAGAAAATAACTGTATATATATATGCCATTTTAGTACTCATAAATTTTCTAAGAACCTGGTTAATTTAATATATTGTCTATTGTTACCATGAACATTAAAAAATATAGATGAACCATGTTTAAAAAACACTTTTTCCATCTATCTAGTTCCCAATTTCATTCTTTTCAATAAGATGGGGGAATCCCATGAAATTGCTATTCTTTGAAAGGCATTCAGATATAAATGAATAAAAAGGATTTTACTCATTTCCAACTACAGTATTTAATAATATTTAAAGAAGGTATTCATTCAACTCTACATCATTTCATTATTATTTAACTCATGCTAACCTACATCATAGACCATCAGAATCACCGGCTCCTATGAAATGTAGCACTCCCATTGGCAGGGGCCTATTTTAGGAGGTACATACATGAATTGAGAAACAAATCATGACAACAAAATGCACTGAAGACATGTGTTTATAAAAATTTAAGAAAAAATATGTTTTGGGAAAACAGGCCTGAGTTGTGAAAACATTACAATTACATCTATGCAGATAGCATCACAGAATCTGGATAATTATAACAAGAAAAGCACAAAAAATATTCTTTTAAATATAAAGTTTTTTAAAGTTCTGTGGGCTATGGATTAAACTGTAATTTTATAGACTAAAGAAGGCAAACACTTAACATGTGAAAAAATAGCTGTATCAATAAGTCCTTTTAGTAATTATGAGTGTCTAAGAACTAACCATGAATTCAAGCATTTCTCACAACAACAAAATTATCTCAGAAATTTGCTTTAGAAAATAGCTTTGATCAGGTTACTTTTCATCAACCTCTAAAAGGATTTAAGCTATGGAGAGAGATCCCAAACATACTAGCAATTTTTAAGTTAGCTTTAATTAAGTAAATTGATTGAATTCCCATGTGTGCATGTGATTTATATTTAGAAAAATAAGAGTTACAGTTATGTGTGTTTTATTATTTTCATACAACAAATTCTCATGTTAAATAGCTTTAAGGAAAAAAAAAGGTTTAGCACACCCTCAAAAATATCTCACGAACCAAGTATTACAATGATTACATTTTGAAAATGCAGCAAAATCCCATTATTTTGGTGCCTTGCTGTGTTTCACTGAATCATCAGCATTAATCACAGATGACATATTCCTAATGCATTAGTGCTGTCCTTCATGGTGTGAGAACATCTACCAGGGAAATAGCTTTTTCTTTGTTGGGAAAAAAAATCCATGGTTCAAATGAAGAAACCTGAAAGTATGTGTTTTTCATCTTTATCTCTAGCATTTTTTTGCAGCTCACAATGATCCTGTAAAATGCTATACATTGATTTTTGAACAGTTATTACTATTCAGTTCACAATAAAAATTACTCAAAACATAAACTGAATAGGCACTGGGTCTTTGATGCACCTTTAAAAAATTAAAGTAGAAGAAAATGTATGCTGGGTTGTAATTTTCTCCAAAGTTTTATCAAAATAGCTACTTATTAGGCTCTGGCATTTTCACCATGCCAAGTCTGCAAGGATGAGCAAGAGGCTCAACTTCTACTCAACCCGTGGTACATTCAGGATTCTTAATGACTGATCTATGTGCACACAGAAAAATAGAAAAATCCAATTTCAGGTTAAGAAATTAATTCCCCCACCTCCACCCCCCATGACTCCAATCTGTTAGGAAATTCTGTCAGCTTACCTTCATAATATATCTAGGACTTAATCACTATCCATCACTTCAACTGCTACCAATTTAATTTAAGCCATTTGCACCTCTGATTTAGTTTATTTTAAAGATCCCTAACTACTGATCCTAATCCCACTCTGGTCACATACAGGAAAACAGTCTGATCTGCATGTACAATCTTTGTTCTTTGAAAACATAATTCAGATTATATCACTCCCCCTACTAAAAATCCTCAGTGTAAAAACGCCACATTCTTGCCCTGGCTACCTTGTCTCATAACAGTCTTTAGTCCCAACTATGCCCCTGGAAGGCCAGTCTCCTTGCTCTGCCCAAACACGCCCAGTGGACTCCTGCCTCAGGCTGCCAGTCTCTGCCACAGGCAACTCTCCCACAATATTTGCATCTGGCATCTAGTGCTCCCTCATTCCCTTAAGTCTCTACTCAAACATCACTTTATCTGAGACACTATTTCTGACCACCACATATTTAGAAAGTCTTTGTCTCATCATTCTTTTCCCCCTTCCTTGCTTTAATTTTTTTCATAGCAACCCTTAACACTTAATTTTACAGATTTATCTTTTTAAATTACTTTCATTTTTTTCTCTACTAGAATCTTAGCTCCATAAGAACATGGTTTCATCTGCTTCCCCCCACACCCCCCACAATTATCCACAGTACCTAGAACAGTGCTTTGTACATGGATGTTTAATAAATACAGGGCGCTCCCCCCCAAAGTGTATACACGTAATACCTGTAGATTCTATTGCATTTTGAAAATGAAATGTATTATAGTAAACCCTGCCTTTATAATTATTCAAAGTGTGTATACATTTTTGGGACACCCTGTATTTACTGAATTAATCAATGTGAATGTAACATGTAATATTTTTTTGTGAAAAAATATCTAGGAAGACAAATCTATTTTCATTAGTATTTTTTAAGGCAAAGTCACTGCAGAGGGTACCTGAGTCACTGGTCAAATAATCATCTCTTTCCATCTATACTAATAAAAGGGTAATATGCTAATTAGACCAGGAGACCTTCTGGACAAAGCCATGTTTGTGGGGCCGAGGCAGAGGCGGTTAGGGGTGATCAGACCAGTGGGGGGAAGGGGGCAGTTGGGGACAAGCAGGTTGGCAGGGGGGGGGGGCAGTTGGGGGAAATCAGGCCAGCAAGGGGGAGCAGTTGGGGGTGATCAGGCTGGCAGGGGGGGAAGTTAGGGGTGATCAGGCTGGAAGGGGGGTATATGGGGGCAATCAGGTCAGCAAGCAGAGTGGTTAGGGGTGATCAGGCAGGCAGGCAGGTGAGCAGTTAGGAGCCAGCGGTCCTGGATTGTAAGAGGGATGTCCCAGATTGGAGAGGGTGCAGGCTGGGCTGAGGGACAACCCCCGCCCCCGTGCATGAATTTCATGCACCAGGCCACTAGTCAGAGCATAAAATCCATTAGGATAGGAATGCACTTTTCCTGTTTATGTTGTTATGCCTGCAACTGATTCCAGCGCATTTGTTAAATGTTGAGTGAATAGCTTTGATTTATTTTCATTCCCACCCTAGAACCATAAAAGAAATGCATACAAAACAATATTGCTTGCTTAAGAGCCATAAGGAAATTTTTTAGAGGAACTTGAATTTAGATGGGAAATAAAACAATTTAGAATAGGGAAGGTAAGAAGGATCCTACGCCATTAGCAAAGACAGGTGAAGAACCAGGATCTTAGATAGTTGTAGCAGATATGGAAACTAATGGTGATCAAATCAGAAATTAGCCATAGCATGATGAACAAAAGAAGGCACATCTAACTGCAGAGGTGGCAACCACAGTCAGAAAGACAGGTAGAAATATGCAATTGGAGCACAAGCTAGTGGCTCGTTAGTCAAGATAGCTCAGAAAAAAAGAAATGAAGACAGAAAAA
Organism: Cnephaeus nilssonii; assembly: GCF_951640355.1. NCBI lineage: Eukaryota > Metazoa > Chordata > Mammalia > Chiroptera > Vespertilionidae > Cnephaeus > Cnephaeus nilssonii. The sequence goes on along the minus strand of NC_137079.1, from coordinate 38,044,935 downwards.
CTAATTAATGCCATAAATAGCACTAAACAAACTGACATTTTTCAGTAAGTTCAACCCAACACAGATAAAGACTTTTTATCCACAGAGAGACAACTTGTACCTAAAGACTTCATGCCCTGAGATAAAACTTTGTTACTTTTTTTATCTGTTATTTGTTTACTAGAGGCCCGGTGCCTGGATTCGTGCACTGGTGGGGTCCCTTGGCCTGGCCTGCACCCTCTTGCAACCCGGGACCCTTTGGGAGATGTCGGACTGCCAGTTTCAGCCCGATCCCCGCAGGACAGGCTGAGGGACCTCACCGGTGCAAGTATCCATGCACTGGGCCTCTAGTATGCATATAAGATCTTTGGTTAATCTCTTCCCACCCTCTCACCTCCCGCCTTCCCTCTGAGATTCATCAGTCTAGTCCATGTTTCAATGCCTGTGCATTGAGTGTCAGCCCCCTGGTGGTCAATGCACATCATAGCTAACAGTCAAACTGTCAGCCAGTTGCTTAGACTTTTATATATATACTAGAGGCCCAGTGCACGAAATCGTGCGTGGGCAGGGCGAGCTGAGCCACCATGAGCCGCCGCAAGTCGCCCCACCCTGCCACCACGAGCTGCCCTGCCCACCACCGTGAGTCACCACTCGCGGGCCAGGGTGGTGGGGGAGGGAACAAGAGGTGGTCAATGCACCTTATGGCGATTGGTTGAGCGGTCATTCCAGTCATTATGTTTATGGTCCCTGGTCTTTTATTATATAGGATATTATTTAATTTACTGGGGTGATATTGGTTCACAACACCATACAGGTTTCAAGTGTACAATTCAAAAGAAAAAAAGCCTCATCTTCACATTGCATCTTGTGCCCATCACCCAAAACAAAGTCTCTTTCCCCATTTATCCTTCCTTTGCCCACCTCCACCTACCCCCCCTTTCCCTCTAGCTATCACCACACTGTTATCTGTGTCCATGTTATACATGTGAGTATATGTTTGCTTAATCCCTTCACCTTCTTTCATCCTGCCCCCCAACCTCCCTCCCCTCTGACAGCTGTCAGTCTGTTTCATGTACCCATGCCTCTGGTTCTATTTTGTGCTTCAGTTTATTTTTTTCATTAGATTCCACATATAAGTGAGATAATATGGTACATACTTGCCTTTCTCTGGCTGGTTTATTTCATTTAGCATAATACTCTCCAGGTCATCCATGCTGTTGCTACCTTCTTCTTTAGGGCTAAGTATTCCATTGTGTAACTGTACCTTGGATCTGACTTCCTTCTGTCAGGCAAACCTTGAATTTTACTGATTGCTTGAGAAACACCCTTCACACAACTCTTTCAGTCTTACTACAGTGACTTATCTTTTGTCACTGATAAAATAATCTTTTGATAATCACTTAACCACTTCAAAGGTACTTTTTCTAAAGAGCTGTATCTACTTGAAAGAGTCAATGGGCTTTAAAATAATCAAGTACTTTACTGTCCTCTCTGGAATATTGTTATTTGTAAATTTCACTGTATTAAATACATAAAAATTTCAAATTTTAAATTTATAATTAATGAAAGTTCTAATGCACAGATAAAATTATAAAGTGGATTTTTTATGTCTTCCATCATTATGTCCTTCCTACAGAACAATTATTCATCAGTTTTCACTTTTCTGGAAGATTATAGAAAAATTTTATAAATCTATTTTGATTATAAGGAAGAGTGATGCACATTTGATTTCCTACATTATAAATATTTAGTCAATTTCATAATGACTATTTTCTAACTCTGAGATGTATAATTAACTCATTGATGAAATTCTACAGTTATTTCTTTAATAAATAAAGCTTTCTTGAACCCTAAATATGCATGCTTATGTATTTTTGTGTATATAATTATATGTTTGTTGGTTTGAATCTTAAAAATGCATCAGTTTGGTTCATTTTACATTTGTTCAGTGATATTTTTCAATTTTATAAATATGATTTAGTCTTAAACTGCTTATTTTGTATTGGTTTCAGGTATACAAAGTGGTTAGTCTTTATCTGCTTGGTAAACAGGTAAGCAAGCCTTAGAATTTTTCCCATGATAACCTTCATGAGATTTACCTGGATTTTCTAGTAGGGAGCCTCTCAGTAGAGCTAATTAGATATTGCACTGCACCTATTATTTTTTCATATTTTTAACATCATCCTGAAATTATTTCACTGAAAAATTCTAACTGTAAAATTTTGCCAAGTTCTCTCTATTACTCATCCCAAACATAAGCCACATTTATGATACGATTAATAAATTACCCCTAAAAGAGCTCTGCCTCACAGTTTTTTTCTCAACTTTTTATTTGAGAACAACTTTTCAGAATCACATGAGCTGTGGTGCTCATAAAACATTATGAGTCAAAACTCAGAACACAAAGCAGAAACACTCAATTGATGTGTATGTCCACATCTCACAAATGGTGGCCTCACTCAGAGTAAGGCTGGCAAAGATAGAGCCTGAATGCTGCCTCTTCCCAATATGCAGATATAATCCATTAACATAAGTTATTTGGCCTCACTAGTCTTCTTGACAGAGGGCCACAGGCAGCTGTTGCCAATTGATTGGGATTGGTTGACACGGTGATTCCTACTTGCTATCCCTGAGATAGCACATTGATTCAGAGCTTAGTGGCACTGGCCTATGTGCGTAAGAAAAGGCATCCTTTATTTTTATTTTTTACATTTTTACTTTTATATTTTAATTAAAGTTTACATTCAATATTATTTTGTATTCGTTTCAAGTGTATATAGTGGTTAGACAATCATATACTTTACCAAGTGTCCCCCCCAATATTTCCAGCACCCACCTGGCACCATTCATAGTAATCACAATATTATTGATTATACTAGAGGCCCAGTGCACAAAATTCATGCATGGGGGGGGTGTGTCCCTCTGCCCAGCCTGCACTCTCTCCAATCTGGGACCCCTCGAGGGATGTCTGACTGCCTGGTGGGATCAGGCCTAAACGGGCAGTCAGACATACCTCTCACAATCCAGGACTGCTGGCTCCCAACCGCTCACCTGCCTGCCTGCCTGACTGCCCCTAACTGCTTCTGCCTGCCAGCCTGATCACCCCCTAACCACTCCCTTGGCAGCCTGATTGAAGCCTAACTGCTCCCCTGCTGGCCTGGTTGCCCCTAACTGTCCTCCCCTGCGAGCCTGGTCACCCCTAACTGTCCTCCCCTACAGGCCTGGTCACCCCCAACTGCCCTCCCCTGCTGGCCTGGTTGCCCCCAACTGCCCTCCCTTGCAGGCCTGGTCCCTCCTAACTGCCCTCCCCTGCTGGCCTGATCATCCACAACTGCCCTCCCCTGCAGGCCATCTTGTGGTAACCATCTTGTGTCCACATAGGAGCGGCCATCTTTGACCACATGGGGCAGCCATCTTGTGTGTTGGAGTGATAGTCAATTAGGATATTACATCTTTATTATATAGGATTCCCTGTGCTATACTTTACATCCCCATGACTATTTTGTAACTACCAATTTTTATTTCTTACTCTCTTCACCTCTTTCACACAGTTCTCCAATCCCCAGCCCCTCTGGCAACCACCAGTTCACTCTCTGTGTCTATGAGTCTGTTTCAATTTGGTCTGTTCATTTATTTTGTTCTTTAGATTCTACATATAAGTGAAATCATAAGATATTTGTCTTTCTATGACTGACTTATTTCATTGAGCATAATACTTTTTCAACACTAAGTTAGGATGAGTGAATATAAAAAAATCTTATATGTTTACCTAGTTTGGTTTCTAATTAAATGCCTATTCATATCTATACCTTGTAAGCATGCTAAAAGAACTTCTTTATAGAGAAGGAAAATAATATAGGTGAGAAACTCAGATCTACATAATGAAAGAGAATTGGAAAAGTAATAAGTGAAAGTAAAGGTAAATATTTAACTTTTTGTATCTTAGTTATCTAGTAGATAAAGTTTCTTCAAATATTGCTAAAAACAATATATGAGGTGATTACAGCTTGTGAGTTTTAGTGACATGAGTAACAGCAATGTAATAATCAACAGGAAGGAGAGAGTGGGAATATTCTCAGTTACCTGTATTACTCATGAAGTGGTAGTGTTATTTGAAGTGGATTTACATCTATTGTAAATATACACAGCAAATTCCTGGGCAACTATAAAAATGTTTTTAAAATGTAAGTATAATTTATAAACAAAGAAAAGAGAGAAAATGAATGTATATGAAATGCTCAAATAAAACTTGGCTAGAATGGCTTAGTTGGTTGGAGCATAGTCCCATATACCAAAAGGTCTCGGGTTTGATTCCTGGTCAGAACACATACCTACTTTGTGGGTTTGATCCTGGTCAGGACACACATGGGAAGCAACTGATCTCTCTCTCTCTCTCTCTCCTCTCTCTCTCTCTCTCTCTCTCTCTCTCTCTCTCTCTCTCTCTCTCTCTCCCCTCCCTCAGTCCCTCCCTTCCTCCCTCCATCTCTATAATCAATAAACATACCCTCTTGTGAAGATAAATAAATAAAGCTATCAAAGACAGTAACGGTGGAAGGGAAGGGGAAAAGAAGGAAATACATCTATGAAAGATATTTTGGAACATTTGGGGAAATATCAATAATGGGTTAGAAATTAAATGATAATAAGGAATTATTTAATGTCTTACATGTGATAATGGTATTGTGGTTACATGGGAATAAGACCTTATTCTAAGAAGATGCATGATAATATATTTAGAAATGAAATGTCATGTTGTAAAATTCCCTACTAAATGATACAGCAAGTGTGTGTGTGTGTGTGTGTGTGTGTGTACATGTATATTTGTATACAAATAAGTAGCTAAAGAAATAGAAGGAAGTTCCAATAACTGTTGAATCTAGGTGATAATTACATGCATTTAATGTATAGTCCCTCCAACCTGTATATTCAGAAAATTATTTTAAAAAATTTAATGAATGGAAAACGAATAAATGAAAAATTGAATAATGAATGGAAAAAGTTAATGTCAGTATATACTTTACAGCAAAAATCTTAATAAAAATCCACATTTTAACTTTTAATGTGTCTTTGAAGAATATCAAGGCAGAGAACTTATTATTGTCAATGAGCTTGATGATTTCTGTTCTTTAAATTTACAGATAACAAAATCTTTTGTGTGTGATTGTTGCTGCTTATTTTTCCTCTAATTTCTGGAAAAATTGGTTTTAACCACAAGAGATTACTGAATCATTAGCTACCGGTTACTTAAACCCATAAATTGTAAGTTGTGCAATTTCTATTTTACTTCCAAAGTAGTAATATAATTGTGCAATGAGAAATAATCTGAGCCTTATAGGAACTATAGGAAATAAAGTTTAGTATGTGAAATTAAAAATGAGCTAATAAACACATTTTGCTAAATTTATAATTATACCCTTTATTGAAAAACATATTGTCCCTGAGTCAATATCCTAGTTATTTGAAAGATGGCTTGCATTTTATAGTACATTCTCACCATGATTAAAAGACCTGTTACAGCAGCACTACCATGAATTGTGTTATATAATTAGACATGACACATTAATATATGACTAAGCTAATTGCAAGGCTCATATAAACACCTATCTTTCTACTTTAAATTCTTTATTCTGGTATCTTAACCACAAGATAAAAAATATAATCACAGCAATTTGAAGAGGACATCTGCTACTTAAAGTAAGCATCATAATGCCTGTTATCAACTGTCATGTGTAAGCTGTCATTCAAATATTTGAAGGGTTGTAATTTTCTAAAAATTCATTGAACGTTCCATTTAGCTTTTTGCTTTTCATCATCCTTAGAAAAAATACATTTGCTTGTATGAGTTTTGTGTGTGCTACTCAACTTTTCTCTAAACAGCATGACCCTAAACCAAAAAGAATCATATTTTAAGGGAAAGAAAAAAAGTTATCAGGGAGTAGAAACATAGGAGTATGAATGTAATATGGTATAAGAAAAAGATCATAATTGTTTTCCAGCTTTGGTGGAACAGGAGTGTAGCAGTAAGTCAAATACTCTGCTCAAGGAAGAGCTAAATCATGTTTTTATTTTATAACTTATATCACACCAACTTCCAGTGCTTAATTAAATTAAGTTTAACAAGTCCTAAGAATTGGAGTGATGTAAAACTGGTTCCTCACTCTAAAATAGGTCATGATCTAATGAGAGATAACAGATCCATCAACACCTAACTGTAGTACAAAGCACTAAATAGAAGTAAAACTAACCCACCACAGTAGAACAGAGAAGAGCAACCACTTTAGTTGGAAAATCAGGGAATCCTGCATGAAAGAGTTGGTATTTGAGCAACACCTTGATGTGGAAGGGATTTTGAAAACTGTATTAGAAAGGAGGGACAGATTATTTGGGTTTTGAACTAGTATAAAGGGGGGGATGTGGGAAATGAGTTTGAAAAAAGTAGTTTAGGGCAGATTATGGAGGGTCTTGATTTGGGAGCTGAATAGACTGGAATAGAACATTGTGTCAATGGAAAAACTTTCTGAGGAGGATTGTAATTAATAGCCATGTTTTTGGCATCCAGCTTTAGCAGAAAAGTAGATGCTGAATTGGAGCAGACAACGGCTGGAGGCAGGGACTCTAGTTAGGAGACTGTTGGAATAATCCAAGTGAAACTATTGAGGGGAGAGCGGGAAGAAGGTCACAGAAGCATCCAGGATACACAACTGACGCACTCAAGCTAGACTGGAGGAAAGGGGATAAAGAAAAGAAGATGAGATCAAAGGTAGCACGAGATAACTTGGTTGAAATCTTGTGCTTGAAATAGCACACAGAGAGGAGCAGACCTGAGAGTAAACAACTGAGTTTTTTGAATTCATGTTGTAGCCACCCTCCACATCACGTTTGCAGGCAGATTAGAGATCAATGGTCAATAAATAAAAGGCACCCCTGATGCTCCACGTGACCGCTCTTAGGTTTCCTTAGTTCTTCTTTTCATATTTATGAGTGACAGAAAAGAAAGTTTACAAAATTACTATTGCATGGAATAATTTCTTCCACCTCCCAAACACAAACCAACAGAATCCACCAGCACCCCAATTATAAAACAATGCAGTACATGTGTTTCTGATGCCCAGCACATTCCTGCCTCCAGGCATTGGTACCTGTAGTTCCATGCCCAGGACACAATCAGGTAAATGCATGGTGCTCCCCCTCACTCCATCTAAATGCCTTCTGATCAGAGAGCTTATGCAGCCAGCTGAGTTAGCAGTGTTTCCCACCTCAAGCACTACTCATCCTTTTGATCACATTCACAGTACTTCCTAGTACCTCTCACCACTAACCTTGACACTATACACTACTCAGGACATATTCATTTGATATGTGTTTATTGTCTGTGTTCCCCCCAATAGAAACCAACTGTTCCATGAGAGCAGGACCTTTGCTTTGCCCCTTAGCTTCTAGAACAGTGCTCATTATGTACTGGGTTCTAAATAAAAAAACTGAACGAACATTGCTTTCATTTTGGCCTAGGTGCTAGTTTCAGATTTCTCAAGATGATTAGTTACTACATGTGCAATTCTCAACCAACTGCACATATCATAAGGCAACCATGTCCTTTCTTAGTTACTAACGGTAAATAAAATTATTTTACTACACGTAATATTATTTCATTCACCGAGACAGCTGACTCAAAAGTCGTTTGGTATTACAGGGGTGGTTTTCAGACCTGAGCATGCCTCAGAATTGACTGTTGAAGCAGGTTGCTGGCCTGAGGCCTAGAGATTCTGATTCATTGGATCTGGAGTGAGTCCAGCTAGCTCCCAAGTGATATTGCTGGCTAGGGGACCACACTTAGAGCAGCACTACATTAGCAGTAATAACTTAATTGCAACAGAAGCATGAGAGAAGTCTACAGTCAGGGAGTTGAGATGTGCCAATGGTCTGGTGATAGAAGAGTAGGTCCCAAGGGGAACAGATGACTGCTCCTTTGTTTGCACAGCTTACAGCTTTCTAACCTACTTTAAAAATGCCTAGAAATCTAATTTTGCTTTCCTAATTGAATTAAAATGTTAAAAACTCCATTTCATTAAGTTGCCTTATACTGCTAAAAGAACTAAATTCATATCAAAAGAGCATTGAAGATGTGATAGGAAACAATGAAAGTCATCATTAGAAGCAGAATGCACAGGACTTGTAGTTACTATCAAGACAACATGAGGACAACATCAAAGACTGTCGGAAGATGTCTTCATGCAATTGTACACTACAAGGCCCTGGGGATCTCTTCGTTAATGTGATCTCTTGGGCTTTTATTGATTTCCAACCTAACACCATACAGATTTTAATGATTACAGAGAAATCTAAATAGATTTATTTACCGATCACATTATGTATCATAGAAACCAGGACACTTTTAAAAGAGAATTGGGTGCTATTAATTTCACTGGATTAATAGCTATCAAACAGGACTTTTGCAAGGGATTAAACAATCCTAGATAAGTGAGGAAATTGTGTTAAATGAAATTTGGATAATTAAAGTGTGTTTATTGGTTGGTTTTTGTTTTACCATGTTGAAGGATATGTGAACTTCATTTACAGTTACTATGCAAAACCTTCAGAAAGCCAGCCCTTTCACGCTCACACACTGCAATTCTTCAGTTGTGCACACAGTTTAGAGGTATAAGCAGTGTGGTGTATGCATATGATCGTGGTGCAACAGAAAGAAGTTTGGAGTTGGGCACAATGTAGTGTGTATCCTCTGCTCGTTGCCCTGGACCTCTCTGTACCTTTGTTTCCTCAAGGGAGAGAGATGAGCAGAATTACCTACCTCACAGAATTACCTATCTCACAGAATTACCTACCTCACAGAATTACCTACCTCACAGAATTACCTACCTCACAGAATATCTACCTCACAGAATTACCTACCTCACAGAATATCTACCTCACAGAATTACCTACCTCACAGAATTACCTACCTCACAGAATTACCTACCTCACAGAATTACCTACCTCACAGAATTACCTACCTCACAGGATTACCTACATAGGCAGCGTGAACCACCTAGAGAGGGCCCACTCACTATAAAGTTTGGGCCTAGTAAATGGTCCTTTCTTTTCCTTTTCCAAAATGTACCTAAGGCAAAAACCTAACCTTACTTTTCAAAGAGATTCATATAACTTATGACTCCAGTGAATGATTTCAACTGTGCTTCTCAGACTCTGGATGAGAAAACAGGGGTAGGAGTGGAGAGAAGTAGACTGGGCATAATTTAGAAAGCAACCAATGAGAATACTTCAACTTTGTTACTAAGCAGTCACAATATTTATTTTATAATTTGTCATTTTATTGAAAAAGAAATCTGAGTTTTTAAATCTTCATCAAAGGTGGCATGGATTTACAAGTTATGATAAAGTAACAGAAAATAATAAATAACTAGTTAAATTTCTGGGTAAGTTTAAAAATGAAGCAAACTAGCAATATGTAGAATCATCGAGAGGCCAGGGTGCTGATGTGGTAAACAGATCACCCACAGTGGCACTTAACAGAAGCTCTTTCTGCTTTTTAATGGCCTCTTTATTTCATTATTCTATTAACACATGGATTCTCTAAAAGTGTCAAACTAATTTACAAATGAGTCTTCTTGGTATTCCATCAGCATCCCATTTTACACAGCCAACTATTCTTCATTTATTATCTTCAGTCACTTTGAATGTTAAAATGTCAGATTGAAAGAATTTAATAAGCCAAGACTCTAATTTTATAGATAAAGCGCCCAGAGTTGTGCAGTAATTTATCCAGTCAGACCGGTGGTCAGAGAAATGCCAGGCCTGGAAGTCCATTGTCTTCAGGCTCCTGGCACTATGTTCCTTTCAGCAGATCACACTCCCTCTCCTCCACTTTAGCCATTAAAGTCCCACTCAAATCTCCATGGGTCTCTGAATTGGTTTACTTACTTTCTTTTTTTTAATATATATTTTATTGATTTTTTACAGAGAGGAAGGGAGAGGGATAGAGAGCTGGAAACATCGATGAGAGAGAAACATCCATCAGTTGCCTCCTGCACACCTCCCACTGGGGATGTGCCCACAACCAAGGTACATCCCCTGACCGGAATCGAACCCCAGGACCCTTCAGTCTGCAGGCTGATGCTTTATCCACTGAGCCAAACCAGCTAGGGCGGTTACTTACTTTCTTAAAGGACCCTCTTAAATAGCCTAGACAGCCAACAATAGGTATTTGTTAAATAAATTATGTAAAGTCTATTTTAAGCCACAAACATATCATATTCTAGAATATTTCACAGCATGTGAAGATGTTTATAATATTTTGTTTAAAAAGCAGGTTACAATATGACATATTTGTAAATGTAAAATGGAGTGTATGGAAGGTTACACATCAAAATATGAACAACCATTAACTCCAGGTATTAATATCGCAGGCAAATTTAGTGCCCTATTCATTCTGCAGTTTTCTATGCTTTCCATATTTTCATAAAGAATAAGTATTATTTTGCAACTATAAAAGAGAAAAATGAACCAGCTGGATGGCAAGTAAATATTGCTGTATATTAATGCCCTGAGCCTTTTCTGGTCCTTTGTTCTTGGCTTGCTCCCTTTCTCCCTGACTCTATTTTTTCCCATGGTTTCAGCCTTAATTCCTCTTGTGTCTGCTCTCAATGTTTCCGAATACAAATGCTCATATTCATCTTCAGCTAATCACAAACTGCATCCTGATCTTAGAGGAACACGGAGCTCTGTGTGTACTCTCACAATTTGCCTGTGCTAGAGCATTTCAATGGAAATGTCCTCTAATCAACTGAAATTATGAGAGGCTACGGCTGAGATGAAGACTGAGACGTCATCTATGTACAGAGAATAGCAAAAGCCAAGAAATTCTTAGAGCGCTGAGAGGTTGGAACAGATGTTCAAGGCTGTAGTTGAGGGAGAGAGATACTGTTTGCGGTTGGGATGAGGGACGGAGTCAGACAACAAAGAGAAACATCCACATAAAGCCATGTCATGGAAACCAAGAAGAAAGATCAAGAATACTGAGTGCTGCTTATCTATGTGGAGTAGTAGAATCGGGACAATTAAAGAGTAAGTTGAAAGCATTTAAAAGGAACAATGGCTAGCCTGGCTGGCATGGCTCAGTGGTTGAGTGGACCTATGAACCAGAAGGTCATGGTTCTATTCCAGTCAGGGCACAGGCCCGGGTTGCAGACTCAATCCCCAGTGGGGGGCAGGCAGGAGGCAGCTGATCAATGATTCTCTCTCATTACTGATGTTTCTATTTCTCCCACTTTCTTCCTCTCTGAAATTAATAAAAAATATTTTTTAAAAATAAATAAATGGAATGATGGCTAACACATTATTTTAATCATTTAAGGGCATAGAAGAGCAATTCTTTGAAAGAACACACTGAAAATTTTCCATTGTCTTTTATTACTAGAAATTAAGAAAATTATTTTAAGCATAAAACCTGGTCTTAGAGGAGGGATAAATCTAGGAAAGAAATTTAGATGTGATGGATGGTCAACAAGAAGGCCTTATGACAGAAAAACCAGCAAGCATCATGCTCAAAAGACACATCTGGAAACCATATGGGGAAATCACAGAGATTCTAACACCAGGCACTTCATAGGAATAGTCTTTGAGGTAATAGAAGATTGTACCCGCTCCACTCTCTAAGCCTCCATTGAAGGGCTCCAGATTGCTGAAATTATTCCTATTACAATGGTCCTGACCTGTATCTGTTTATTTTGAACCATGACTTCCTCCCAGCCTTCATACTACATGAGGATACAGCGAATTCTTTTCCCTCCTATTTATGCCTTTCCCTTTTTTTCACCTTTTCTACCTTACCTTGACAATGAAAGTGTGGTTAATTATGGAAGGTAGTTAAATATTTTTTTCCTGTTAAGATTGAGATGCTATTTTAAAAAAAACCACCTGGAATTTAAAACAATTCAGAAATGTATTGCTGTAAATAAAATTTTTCTCTTGTAAGCATTCCATAACTTGTTCCATGTAGAAGGGCTGTACCTTTAACTCATACATGCAAGATTGTTCTTGGCTGATACTAGTATTAATCTCTAAGTTCCCATGGAAAACACTGGAGCATAAAGGCAGCCTTTCTATTACAACCACAACAATTATCATGCCAACATTTGATGAGTGTTTGCTATGTGTCAGTTGATGTTTTAAACATACATACATTGGCTCATTTAATTGTCACACATCCCTATGAGGTAGTTGCTACCATTGCCTTCATTTGTAAAACCTGAAGGGAGAAAATTTAAACAACTCACTCAGGGTCACAGAGCCAGTAGATAAGAACTAGAAGTAGTCCTTGTCCATTGTTCACATACGAGTAGATTAACAGTATAACTTCATTTTTATTCCTAAATTAAAGTCACAAATAGCTTTCCTAAAATATCAGACTAGAAGTTAAACTTTTAATTATCTTAGTATTGTTTCTTCGACTTTCTATTTTCCTACTCAGCCTGTGAAATAGATTTGTAATGCTGTCTAACAGAAAAGGCCCAATCTATTTCCCCCCACTCAACAAACGTATAAACTGCCTGTAATGTATCTCTCAGGCACTGTACCTGGTTCTGGGGATCAGTGATAAACTAACCATCATGGACCCCACCCTTGGAGAACTTACAGTCTACTATCATAGGGCTTTCCACATATGTTCACATCTGGGCACCCAGCAAAAAAGGATACTATTTGTACTGGAGTAAAGAGATGAGTGTGTGATTCATGTCCATGAAGATGAACATGAAGATGGCTGCCCACGGGACTGCAGGCTGCTAGACAGTGTGAGAGTGAGAGAACGAAAGGAGAGTGCGTGGACGTGCGGGGAGTGTCAGTGTATGTGAGTGAGGGGCAGCTATACTCCAAGGGACTGTTGGGGCCTGGCAGACCAGACCCCCCTGACCGGGCAGCCTCCACTGCGGCTGAAATCTCTCCCGGAGTGGCCAGCTCTGCCGCAGAGGCCACGCCATCTTGAAGGGGAGACGGCTGTGGTAGGAGACTGACTGTGATCGGAACCCCAGCCTTACCTTCAACTGGGGAGATCGCAGTACCTCCCGGGACCTTACAACCACACTGCCCAGGGACCAGTAACTTCAGCTGTGAATCCATGAACGCCAGGGGGAGACAAACGGCGGGAATTCGCAGACAGGCCCTGCGCCTTTTCACAGAGCAGAAGGAAAAGCTGAATCCAAGAGCACCCACTGGGAACTGGCGAATTAAAGACAGCTGGCATTGCCTAAAGAAAGGTGAGATCTGGGGTCCAGGCTGGAGGGAGAGACGCGCGCAGTGGGCACTAGAGCCTCAGAGAAAGACTGCCCCCCACAAAACTCGCCGGTCAGTGTAGTCCTCGAATGTGGAAGGGGGTCCACAGGGCTGCTGGCAGAAGGGGATTCTAGATGTGAACCCACAGCTGGACTGGATCCAGAAAGGCAGCCTGGAGCAGAGTACCAGCTGCACAGAGTCGCACACAAAGTTGTGCACCTAATTGCTAGCAGAGCCAGGGAAGAGAGGCCTTTTAGCCCCAGATATCAATACTATGCTGACTACCTGCAAGGAAAAAGACGTGCCAAGCAGAACAGTGGAGGAAGTGAACGACCTTCACTACTTCACATTTTTATTTTTTATCTTTTACTTTAGAAACTAATTTTTTTCCCTCTCACTCGATTTTACCATGTTTTTTATTATATTTTTATCTTTGACTATTAGTATTAATACCATTATTTTACCCTTTTTAAAAAGTTTTATTTTATGTTATTTTTTATTTTTTTTTATTTTGGGATTAGTGTTATACATTCTATTTTGATTTTCCCTTTAGCATTATTTTACTCTATCCCAATTTTTCCTTTATGCCAACACTCTCTTCATCACTTTTCCCCTTTTTTTGTCCTGTTTCTCTTACCCTGTTCCTGCTTTAGTTTTTCTCTTTCCTTTCTTTTTACTCCCTATTAAAAATTGATCTTACACATATATCTAATTTCCTCTCCCTTGCTCCAAACCCATACACACTTCTGTCTTCTCTTTCTTCACTATCCAAATTCTTTTTCTTTCTTTTTTTTTTTTTTTGCCTTTTTATTTCTTTCTGTCTTGTTGTTGTTTGTTTGATTATTGGTTAGTTTTTTTTGTTAGTTTGTTCGTTTTGCTTCTGTTTTTCTTCTCCTCGCTTACTCTCTTCTTGTACTAATAGATTAACTAATTCCAATCACCAGTCAGACCTATCTACTCTCTATTCTCCTTTTCCAATAGTAAACAAATACATAGATAGATTAAAGAAGGAGGAAAATTTTATGTATTTTTTTCTTTTATATATATCTTAATATATATATTTTTTTCTTTTTTTGTATTTAGTTTTTTACTTTTCTTCTTATACACCCATTCTCTTTATACCTCCTCTATACTGAATTGTGGCTATTTCCCCATTCATTCAATTCCTTGACCTTACCTCCTGGAAATAAGCTCTGCCTCCTCAGATTCATCTGGATGTTTGTTGACTGGAGGTTTGTTATTTGCATTTTTTGGATTAGTTGGTCTTTGTAGTTTGCATTCATCTCTGGGTGTTTGTTGTTTGCATTTTTTGGATTAGTTGTTGTTTTATTGGAGTTTTCTCCCCATATACATTTTTTCCCCTTCTTTTTTTTCTTCTCTCTTTTTACTCTTACATTTTTTCCTTTTCTCAGTATCATTTTTACACTCTTCTCTATTCCCTATTCTATTTTCTCTGCTGGTCACCTTTATTTAGGGGTATTAGTATTGTGAATACATTTGTGTTTGGTGCACTTTGTGTTGTGTCTTGTTGTGTTGTATTTTGTGCCTTTGAGTCAACGCAGGAGAGAGAGAGCTACATAACCAGAAATCTTGAGAGTAGCTATCATGGGGAGAAAAAGAAACAGCCCACATACAAAAGAAAAGGAGGAATCACCAGAAAAGAAAGTAAATGAAATGGAGGCAAGCAATATGACAGAGAAAGAAATCAGAGAAATTCATAAGGTTGCTGAAAAGGATGGAAGAAATATTCAACAATATGTGTAAGAACCAAGAGGAAATTAAGAAGAACCAAGAAGTAATAAAAAATGACATCACTGCAATAAAGAACTCAATAGAAAGCATCAACAGTAGACTAGAATAAGCGGAGGACCACATCAGTGAGCTAGAAGACAAGGTAGGAAAAAATACCCAAGCACAGCAGCATCTAGAAAAAAAAATTAAAAAACAGGAGGAGAGCCAAAGGGAACTTTGGGACAACATGAAATGAAACAACATCCGCATAATAGGGGTACCAGAGGGAGAGGAAACCGAGCAAGGAATAGAAAACATGTTGGAAAAAATAATGACAGAAAACTTCCCTGATATCAAGAAGAAAAAACTCACACAAGTCCAAGAAGCTCACAATGTCCCAAACAAGATGAAGCCCAAAAGATAGACACCAAGACACATTATAATTAAATTGGCAAACACCAACGACAAAGTAAGAATCTTAAAGGCTGCCAGATAGAGACAGAAAGTTACCTACAAAGGATCTCCCTTCAGACTATCAACTGATTTCTCAACAGAAACACATCAGGCCAGAAGGGAATTGAATTAAATATACAAAGTCATGCAAAACAAGGGTCTGAATCCAAGAATACTATACCCAGCAAGGCTATCAATAAAAATTGAGGGTGAAATCAGGACTAAGGGAGTTTGTTACCACCAAACCAGCATTGCAAGAAATGCTAAAGGGTCTGCTGTAAAAAGAAGAAATAGAAAGCGAAGAAGGAACACAGGCATAAAGAATAAAAATGGTGACAAACAAGTACCTATCAATAATAACTATAAATGTAAATAGATTAAATGCCCCAATCAAAAGACATAGGGTAGCTGAGTGGGTAAGAAAACATGACCCATGTATCTCCTGTCTATATGAAACCCACCTTAGAACAAAGGACTCACACAGACTGATGGTGAAGGGATGGAAAAAGGTTTTTCAGGTGAATGGAAATGGAAAAAAAGCTGGAGTAGCAATACTTATATCCAACAAATTAGACCTCAAAGTGAAGGCCATAACAAGAGATAAGGAAGGCCACTTCATAATACTAAAGGAAGCAATTCAACAAGAAGATATAACTTGTAAACATATATGCACCCAATATAGGAGCACCCAAATACATAAAAAAACTTCTGGAGGATATCAAGGGAGAGATTGACACCAATACAGTCATAGTAGGGGACTTTAATACCCCACTAACACCACTGGACAAATCCTCTAAACAAAAAATCAGCAAAGAAACATCAATTCTAAATGACTCACTATATCAGATGGAATTAATTGACATCTTCAGAACATTCCACCCCAAAGCCACAGTATATACATTCTTCTCAAGTGAACATGGGTCATTTTCAAAGATAGACCACATATGGGACACAGGCAAAGTCTCTTCAAATTCAAGAAGATAGAAAACATATCAAGCATCCTTAAGATCACAATGGCATAAAACTATAAATCAACTACAATAAAAACAATAAAAAAGCATGCTATTTAGCCATTTTACCAGATGGCTAAATAGCATGCTTTTAAACAATGATTGGATTACCAAAGTGATCAAAGAAAAAATAAAAAGCATCATGGCAAAAAATGGCAATGAAAACACAACAATCCAAAATCTATGGGACACAGCAAAAGCAGTCTTGAGAGGGAAGATCACAGCTCTGCAGGCCTATCTCAAAAAAACAAGCAAAGATGGTAATAAATTATCTAACCCTACAATTCAAAGAGTTAGAAAGAGAGCAACAAGAAAAGCCCAGTGTAAGCAGAAGGAAGGAAATAATAAAGATCAGAGCGGAGATAAATGACATAGAGACCAAAAAAACAATACAAAAGATCAACAAAACCAAGAGCTGGTTCTTTGAAATGATAAACAAGATTGATGAGCCTCTAGCCAGGCTCACCAAGAAGCAAAGAGAGAGGACCCAAATAAACAAAATCAGAAATGAAAGGGGCAAATTAACAACCAATCCCACATAAATACAAATGATTATGAAAAAATACTGTGAACAACTCTATTCCAAAAAAAATGGACAAACTGGAGGAAATGGACATATTCTTAGAAAAATACAAGCTCCCAAAACTCAACCAAGAAGAATCAAAAAACACAAATAGGCCGATAACTACGGAAGAAATTGAAACAGCGATCAAAAATCTTCCAGCAAACAAAAACCCTGGTCCAGACGGCTTTACAGGGGAATTCTACCAAACATTCAAAGAAAAACTAAAACCTATCCTCCTCAGACTATTCCAAAAAATTCAAGAGTAAGGCATACTTCCAAGCTCTTTCTATGAAGCCAGGATTTCCCTAATCCCAAAACCAGATAAAGACACCACAAAAAAAAAAAACCTATAGGCCAATATACTTGATGAACATAGATGCTAAAATCCTCAACAAAATTCTAGCAAATAAAATTCAGCATTACATTAGAAAGATCATACACCATGACCAAGTGGGATTTATTCCGGGGATGCAAGGATGGTACAATATTCACAAGTCGATAAATGTGATACATCACATAAACAAACTGAGACAAAAATCACATAATCATATCAATTGATGCAGAAAAAGCATTTGACAAAATCCAACACCCTTTCTTGATAAAAAAAACTCTCAGCAAAGTGGTAATAGAGGGATCATACCTCAACATAATAAAAGCCTTATACAACAAACCTACAGCCAACATCATACTCAATGGTCAAAAACTAAACTCATTTCCCCTAAGAACGGGAACAAGACAGGGATGCCCGCTTTCACTACTCCTATCCGATATAGTAATGGAAATGCTAGCCATAGCGATAAGACAAGAAGAAGAAATAAAATGCATCCAAATTGGAAAAGAAGAAGTAAAACTGTCCTTATTCGCAGATGACATATTATATATAGAAAACCCCAAATACTCCATCAAAAAACTACTGGACCTAATATGTAAATTTGGCAAAGTAGCAGGATACAAAATTAACACCCAGAAATCTATGGCCTTTTTATACTAATAATGAACTCACAGAAAGAAAAGTGAAAAAAAAATCCCATTTGCCTTTGCATCAAAAAAATTAAGATACCTAGGAATAAACTTAACTAAGGATGTAAAAGACCTGTACTGGGAAAACTACAGGACATTGAAAAAAGAGATAGAGGAAGACATGAACAAATGGAAGAATATACCATGTTCATGGATTGGTAGAATCAACATCATTAAAATGTCCATACTACCCAAAGCAATCTATAAATCCAACACAATCCCCATTAAAATACCAATGGCATACTTCAAAGATCTAGAACAAATTCTCCAAAAATTCATCTGGAATAAAAATAAAGACCCCGAATAGATGCAGCAATCTTGAGAAAGAAGAACAATGTAGGAAGGATTACAATACCAGATATCAAGCTATACTACAAAGCCACTGTTCTCAAAGCTGCCTGGAACCAGCACAAGAACAGACATATAGACCAGTGGAATAGAACAGAGAACCCAGAAATCGACACAAGCCAGTATGCTCAATTAATATTTGACAAAGGAGGCAAGAGCATACAATGGAGACAAGACAGTCTCTTCAATAAATGGTATTGGGAAAACTAGATAGATACTTTAAAAAAAATGAAATTAAACCACCAATTTACACCATACACAAAAATAAACTCAAAATGGATAAAGGAGTTAAATGTAAGATGGTAAACCATAAAAATCTTAGAAGAAACCATAGGCAGCAAAATAGTAGACATTTATCATAGCAATATCTTTACTGATACAGCTCCTAGGGCAATGGAAACTAAAGAGAAAATAAACAATGGGACTACATCAAAATAAAAAGCTTCTGCACAGCAAAATAAACCATCAACAAAAGAACAAGAAAGCCCACTACAAGGGAGAACATATTTGCCAATGTTAACTCCGATAAGGGTTTAATCTCCAGCATTTACAGGGTACTCATACAACTTAACAAAAGGGAGATAAACAATCCAATCAAAAAAATGGGCAAAGGACCAATTGTCCATATGTCTCAGGAAGCCAAGAGACATATGAGCCTAGCTGGTGTGGCTCAGTGGTTGAGCATTGACTCAGGAACCAAGAGGTCACCGGTTCGTTTCCCGGTCTTTGCACATGTGCAGGCTGCGGGCTCGATCCCCACTGGGGATTGTGCAGGGGGCAGCCAATCGATGACTTCCTCTCTCATTGATGTTTCTATCTCTCTACCCCTCTCCCTTCCTCTCTCTCTCTCTCTCTCTCTCTCTCTCTCTCTCTCTCAATAAAAATATTTTTTTTAAAAAAAGAGACATATGAAAACCTGCTCAAAGTCACTAATCATCTGAGAGATGCAAATCAAAACAACAATGCGGTACCATCTCACACCTGTCAGAATGACTATCATCAACAAATCAACAAAGGACAAGTGCTGGAGAGGATGTGGAGAAAAAGGAACCCTCGTGCACTGCTGGTGGGAATGCAGACTGGTGCAGCCACTATGGAGAACAGTTTGGCATTTTCTCAAAAAATTAAAAATGGAACTGCCATTTGACCCAGTAATTTCACTTCTAGGAATATATCCCAAGCAGAAACTCCAATCAGTAATGATATATGCATCCCTATGTTCATAGCAGCACAATTTACAATAGCTAAGATTTGGAAGTAGCCTAAATGTCTATCATCTGATGAATGGATTAGAAAACTATGGTACATCTACACAATGGAATACTACGCTGCTTTAAAAAAAATAAAGAAGAAGGAATTCTTACCATTTGCAACAGCATGGATGGAACTGGAGAGCATTATGCTAAGTGAAATAAGCCAGTCAATGAAAGAAAAATACCACATGACCTCACTCATTTATGAATAATAAAGAACATTATAAACTGATGAACAAAAATAGATACAGAGGCAGAGCAGCATCGAACAGACTGTCAAACTACAGCAGGAAGGCTGAAGAGGGTTGGGCTGGGGGGAGGTAAGAGATCAACAGAAGGACTTGTATGCATGCATATAATCATAACCAATGGATGCAAGATACTGGGAGGTAGGGGGAGCCGTGGGAAGGTCAATGGGGGAAAAAGGCAGACATATGTACTACTCTTCGTAATACTTTAAGCAAGAGAATAAAATTAAAAAACAAAAAAAGATGAGTGTGTGTGGAGCTGATGTTGACACCTCTCTGCTACCCAAGCTTTACAAGTACCTCTGAGGCTAAGGGATCAAATGAGCCACACAGTGGTTATATCCCACTCCCGTAGCGACAACTTTAGAGTAGAGAATGCAAATAAATAGATATACTATAACATTGTAGGAGCCTAAGTCATAGGCTAGGGACATCATAAGAGATTTAAAAACCATTTAAAAGGGTAGCCTAATTCATTTCAGGAAAGTTCAGGAAATGACTGCCAAGGAAATAACATCTATTTCTAAATACCAATGGATGGGTTTGCCAAGTGAATAAAGAGGAAAGGGAAGCCAGCTCCAGGAAAACAAGAGAGGAAGGGAAGTAATAAGATTCACTTTGAGGGACTTAAGGAACTTTGATGTGTGAGCTGCTGTGCTTAATGGTGTGTAGGGGAATGAGGGGATGAATTGACTCAGGAATCATGTGCCTAGTTCTGTGGAAATACGATGCTAAGAACATTCACATTTTGAGACTATGAGTCACAATTTAAGCTCAGTTACATCAATGATGTTATAAGCAAGGGGCTGGTTTTTTGTGGTAAAGGGTTGTCTTTTCTTTGTTAATGTGGACATGGGAGCAATTTACATAGAAAACACACCATAGTGCTAAAAAAAAAAAAAAAAAAAAAAAACACTTGAAGGAGCAATGCATGCCTTTTCGTTTGCCAGCTTTCTTCTCCTTTCAAAAATGGTAATTTCTAGCTGGGACTAACAGATTTGTTAAATGCTTCTAATGCCCATGTTTAAAGTCAAAATAGACATTAAACTCAACAAGAAAACGGAAATCACCATCTTGTTATCGAACAAGTGGAGAATAGAGCTCAGCCCTTTAATTCACTGTCTGGTGCTTTTGTTATTGTCCCCTCGGTGTTCTCATTCCTTTCTCTAGAGAGTTCACTGTATTTTATCCCCACTAACAGAAGAGCTACCAAGTCAAATACAGTGCAGTCAAGTCTCAGATTTCATCAGGGAATTTGTAGCCCTTGCTTCTGCCCTGACTGGCATTATTCAAGCAAAAGTGTATACATATATATTTTAAAAAGTTACTTATTCATCAAGTTGTAAGAAAAAGCATCCAGTGTCTTTAGCAAGGAAAAGGGAAATTAATAATAGGCTTACACTTGGAAAGGAACTAGATTATCCCAGGCATTTTCTATAATTCTGGTTTTGTTTGGGGAGACAAAAGAGATGAATCACTTTAGAATTTTATGTTGTTATGATTCAACACAGGCATACAAAATAGTTGTGTCATCAGATCAGATGTGAGCATGTCAGGCTTACTATCCTATACATAGACCAAGGCCTGGCATAGCAGAAGTTTAACCTGGAGCCGCCTATTAGAACCAGTGATTCTTCAGCCAAAGCATTCTCTAAATCTCCATCATAATGCCTGTCATCTTTAGTGGTGCTTCCCCTCCCTGACTATGTATCTATCTAGAGTCATGGTCCCTCCCAGCACTGATTAACCTGATTAACTGCTGAACCTGAGGTTATCTCATTCCTCCTTAAGGATCTTGGATGATTGGCCTTTGGAGAAACAAGCATTTATATAAAGGCATCAATTCCTTTCCAAGCAAGAGGCTGTATTAGAATGTCAGGCAATGAGTGACATTTTGGTGTTTTGGACATTTGATTTAATCTGTCCCTAGGATTTATTCTAAGGAAGCAATCCAAAATTTAAAACAAATTGGACAAGTTTTGTTTTACTATCTATTTTCCACAGAGAGAATTTGTTTTTAGTTCTTATCCCCATTTAGTGATGTTATAAAAATCCCCAGATAGACACACAATCAAGTGCAAATAATCCCAATAAATGTTGATTTTGCTTTTGAATTACAGAATTCTTTATCCAAAAAGCTTTTATACTTGCACAGAGCTTTCTCTGTTAATGTGGCTGGCCTCAGCTTCAAGGTTCTATTGCTTTTCATCGTTTTCTTTACACTTAGGAACAATATCAGTCTGCTGATCTTTCTAAAATGCCGTATGCGTTTTTCTGGTTGTTTTTTTTTTAATTAATTTTTTTTTAATTTAAATTATTTATTGTTTCAAGTATTACATGAGTCTCCTTTTTCCCCCATTGACCTCTCCCCAGCCACTCCCACCCCCAGGACATGCTCTCACCCCCCACTACGAGGGCAGTGTGCATCAGAACCTGCCCTCTCTAGATGACTTGGTTAAAAATAATACTAAGAGTTCCAAGGCCAGCTGGAAAGGACATCAGGTAACACACATTTTGATGGCCTCTCATCACTAATCAAACTTGAAACACTCTGGAGATATAAATTAATCTTATAAAAGTAGCTTATAAAATATATTAATCACATATAATATTTAAAATAAATGTTAATCTTTCCTGAAAGATTATTCCTGTTATAATTTACTAGAAGCCCGGTGCACGAAATTCGTGCACGGCGGGGGGTTGTCCCTCAGCCCAGGCTGTACCCTCTTCAATCTGGGACTCCTGGAGGGATGTCCGACTGCCCGTTTAGGCCTGATCCTGGTGGGATCGGGCCTAAACGGGCAGTCGGACATCCCTCTCACAATCCAGGATTGCTGGCTCCCAACTGCTTGCCTGCCTGCCTTCCTGATTGCCCCTAACCGCTTCTGCCTGCCAGCCTGATCACCCCCTAACCACTCTGCTGCCAGCCTGGTTGATGCTTAACTGCTCCCCTGCCAGCCTGTTTGCCCCCAACTTCCCTCCTCTGCCAGCCTGGTCACCCCTAACTGCCCTCTCCTGCAGGGTTGATCACCTCCAACTGCCCTCCCTTACAGGCTTGGTCCCTCTCAACTGCCCTCCCTTGCAGGCTGGGTGCCTCCCAACTGCCCTCTGCTGCTGGCCATCTTGTGGTAGCCATCTTGTGTCCACATGGGGGCAGGATCTTTGACCACATGGGGGCAGCTATATTGTGTGTTGCAGTGATGATCAATCTGTATAGTACTCTTTTATTAGATAGGATAGAGGCCTGGTGCACGGGTGGGGGCCAGCTGGTTTGCCCTGAAGGTTGTCACAGATAAGGGTGGGGGTTCCCTTGGGGTGTGGGGCGGCCTGAGTGAGGGGCCTGTGGTGGTTTGCAGGCCGGCCATGCCCCCTGGCAACCCAAGCAGAGGCCCTGGTATCTGGAATTTATTTTCCTTCTACAATTGAAACTTTGTAGCCTGGAGCGGAGCCAAGCCTGGGGCTCCGGCAGCCATTTCTGTGGCAGTTAATTCACCTTCTACAATTGAAACTTTGTAGCCTTAAGTGGGTGAGCCCTGCCAGGGTATGCGGGAAAGCTTTGCTTCCCCTGTTGCCGCCGGCAACCCTGGCCTGCTCTCTCAAGCTCCATTCTGCCACCATTTGTTTGAATTTGTTTACCTTCTATAATTGAAACTTTGTAGCTTGAGTGGAGGCTTAGGCCTGCAACGGCTATGGAAAGCTTGGCTTCCTCTGTTACCTGGGAAACCTTGCTCTCTCTGGCTGTAGCCATCTTGGATTGGGGTTAATTTGCATATTAGCCCTGATTGGCTGGTGGGCGTGGCTTGGCTGGTCAGTGTGGCTTATGTGGCGGAGTGATGGTTAATTTGCATATTACTATTTTATTAGAGAGGATAATCAGTTTGGAGAAATGGATCAACTTTTAACTCTCTAATAAAAGTTTTAGGTAAAACTTTTGTATAACCAAAGCCACAATTTTTATCATCTATAAAAGGCATAAGAAACTTTTAAATTAATGACAGCTTTTTCCTGAACTTGCAGATATATTAAGTGCTTGTATCAAATTTTCAATAATTACAAAAGTCACTATTATTTATCTATAAAATATAAATCAGCTAAAATGTGCATATTCAATTGTCTATTTACCCTCAATTAATTGAATCCCAATGAGTTAAGTACCAAATGTAGCCTAACTGAAATTTTCAACATGTAGGCCTTTTAATACCTGAAATACGCCCAAATAAACAACCCAAAGCCTTGCAAAAGAGCAAGGTCTGAAACATAAGTCACAAATCTCACCTCTGAGAGGTAGACAAATATCAATAGGTCAAAAATAAGTCAATTTCCTAGAAAACTAAGATATGACACTTAAACAAGTTGTTAGCTATCATTCCCATGCAGTTTATAAGTTAGTACCACCTTTGGAGTTTATTTTAGAGAAAACAAAAGGAAATGAAAGAAGTAGGGTTCCATGAATAATGATAATGTCAGGTTTTACTCCCTCTGAATCACAAGATGGTCTAAACTGGATGTAGAGTGTATATCGATATGTTCAGGTAAATCTGAGTGGTTGTTAACAAGTTTCACGTTATGACAAATGTGCTCAATAATCAAAGAGCCATGAATGCATTTATAATACAATGGAGATGTGAGAAATTGGATAAAAATCAAAGTGGGAAAACTGCAAAACGATGAACATGTTTCTGAAGTTAGAGTGAGACAACATTAGGCACTCATCAAGACTGAATGGGAGATGAGTGTCTTTGCTGCTCTGACACTGTCCAGCAGGGAGTGACATTCAATGACTCAATGACTCTATCTTCCAAATAGCATTAGTTAAACTCTTCCCATCAATCAAATTGTGCTGCAGTGAAATGTCAGAGTTCATCTTGTAAGAGCACATTCTGAATAGGGGAGAACTATGGAAATGCCTGTGATTTTGCTATTCTTTTCATAATAGTGGAAAGCGGTTCCTCCTGGTGATATATTTGAGTTAATGATGAATTAATTATAATGAATTTAGAAAGCTATAATGAATTCCTACTGCATTTCCAAGACATTCAATTATGTTTTAGGATAAACCAGAGCAGAAGAAGAAGGAAACATGGAGTTGGGGTATAAAATGATGAGCCTCAGATCCCATGAGGATCACCAGAGAGAAGAGATCTGACTACAGGACACAATGAATCAACCTATCTCACTGCATCTGTACTGGTAATTTAAGTAGAAATTACCACAAAAATAAAGAACATCACTTTTCTAGAAGTTTAGACATTTTCTAATTTCATCTTATTAGATGATGCTTTTATGACAACCAAGAGAAAATTACAGGAAAACTATATTACCAAGTATCATCTAATTGATGTGTCTGAGCTGTGTAGGCAACCAGCTGCAGGGGACTCTGGCACAAATCTTTCTTACCTGAAAGCTATGGAACAGTATTTTGATCTATCTGCCCTGAAAACATATTGATCCATTTTTCATTGCCCAGAGTTACTGAATTTCTTATTACTTCCCAAGTGAACAAAGGCCTCTCCAAAATCACTTGAACGCTATTAAACTCATTTTTGCTGAATGTCCATTTGATGAATAGACCTCAGTATTGAATGGTGCCATTCTGTACTTCCTGAGGCATTTTTGTATTTTTTGAGTTATATAAGTCTTGCCATTAAACCATGCATATAATAGGGCAGGTGCTAGAAAACCCTAACATCTTACACTGGGAAAGTATAATGATGCTGACCCTAATTCATTTAAGTCTCCCACTGATTTTAGGTTCACACACTAGGACAACAGACATCCTTTAAACAAAAAAATGATTGGTATATTTATCAGTTCTTTGCATGTGATGATTTGATTGTTTTGCTGAATAAAGAGTATGAATGTAGATGTAAATGTTAGTGTTTTATAGTATGTGAACAGATGCTCCCTGGAGTTTGTTATGGAGCTAATCTACTTAATATAAATCAAACACATTTTAAATAGGGAGATTTAAGACCACTGAAACTGATAAGCAGTGAAAAACCTAATTCATTTGCTGAGTGAAAAATATTGAGTGTAATTTTATCAGTTATCTCTGCTCTAGGTCCTAGGATTTTACAAATTCTATATCTATATTATTTCATCAATGAGAATCATATACTAGTATATCCAACCTGGTTTGCAGAAAAATAATTAAAAATTTAGGCCAATTTGAATATTTGTTGGTTATGAAGAGAAGATTACAAAAGAAGATTCTCTATAATACAAAATCCACACATGTTCTTTGAAATAAAAATGGAAAAATAGATTAATGAGAAAAAACCCATAGTTCCATAGATATTACATTTTAACACCCTGTTTTATATTATTTCATACTTTTACCACATAAATTTGTGTGTTTGCACAAGATCATACTGAACATAATATATTGCAACCCCTTTTTAATTTATAAGCATCTTTCTATGTGAACAGATTAGGCTGATAGACATTATTTTTGTTGGCTAAATACTATTCTATTCCACTGGTAAATTTTCTAGTCAATTAGCTATTATCAATTAGTTGAAATATGTGCTTTATGAGTTTGATATTCATGAGTTTGTGGTTTCACTGGGCCTAACAATAAACATATTTGTAGTTATATCCATATACATGTTTCACATTATATCTTTTTTTATATATTTTATTGATTTTTTTACAGAGAGGAAGGGAGAGGGATAGAGAGTTAGAAACATTGATGAAAGAGAAACATCTGCCTCCTGCACACCCCCAAATGAGGATGTGCCCGCAACCAAGATACATGCCCTTGACCGGAATCGAACCTGGGACCCTTCAGTCCACAGGCTGATGTTCTATCCACTGAGCCAGACCGGTTAGGGCTCACATTATATCTTTGTGATATAATCTTGAAAACAAAATTTTGGTCAAAATACATGTTCTTTTAAATATTTTATAGAGATTTCAAAATTGTCCTTCAAAAAGTTTCTGCCAACTTACATCAGCATATGAGCTTTAAAATTCTAATTCTATCTTGCTTTACCTTTCTAATACATTAATAATTCTAATAAAAGAGTCAACTTGCTTGTAATTAAGTATACTATACATTGATTATGAAATTCCTAAAGGAAATAATCTTTTTTTTTTCTTTCCAATTTTTTTTATTAAGGTATTATATGTGTACATATCTTGCCATTGCCCCCCCACCCCACTCCCATATATGCCCTCACCCCCCAGAGTTTTGCGTCCATTGGTTATGTTTATATGCATGCATACAAGTCCTTTGATTGATCTCTTATCTCCCCCATCTCTCCCTAACCTTCCCCCTGTAATTTGACAGTCTGTTTGATGCTTTACTGTCTCTGTATCTATCTTTTTGTTCAATTTTATAATGTTCTTTATTATCCATAAATGAGTGAGATCATGTGGTATTTTTCTTTCATTGACTGACTTATTTCACTTAACATAATGTTCTCCAATTCCATCCAGGTTGCTGCAAATGATGAGAATTCCTTCTTTTTTATGGCAGCATAGTATTCCATTGTGTAGATGTACCACAGTTTTCTGATCCAGTCATCTGCTGACGGGCACCTAGGCTGTTTCCAAATCTTAGCTATGGTGAATTGTGCTGCTATGAACATAGGGGTGCATATATCCTTTCTGATTGGTGTTTCTAGTTTCTTCGGATATATTCCCAGGAGTGGGATTACTGGGGGAAATAATCTAAAGAAATACTCTCTCTTCTCTTTTTCTTTCCTTCCCTAATACATACACTGTGTAAGATAAAGCTTATTAGTCAAGTTTTCCCAAGCCAGACAGCAATGATACAAAGAATAATTCTTTATAGAAATGTTGCCAAATTTGACCTCAAAATATCATAATCCAAAAATTCTTAAATTTTAAATGATGAAAAATAAACCTGACTAAAATGGGGGAAAGAGTCAAGTCATTCTAAAATTAAGCAGCAGTAAAGTAAAAGAAGATGGTATGGCTGTTACCTCAGAGTCCTATTTACTTACTTTCACACTTTAAATGAACCAATTCTTTTTACTAAGTACATGGAGGTAATAACATAAACTTCTCATTTCAGTTTAGAAACAGAACATTCACTCACAGTGGATTTATATTATATAACAGGTATGAAACAGAAAATAAAATTGATGTGAAGCCATTAAACCAAACAGTTAAAATGGCAGCAGATGGCACCAGACATGAAGGCAGAAGCCATTCCTACAAAGAAGGGAAGGAGCCTTTTATAAAGACAGAGATGTATTTATTGATTTATGTACTTACTTGCTTACATGGTAGGTGTCTATTAAACACTCTTTATTTTACCAATGCAGAGTGGGAGCCTAAGGAGGCAATCATAGCTCAGTTTGGAAAATGCAAGGTTTTAAAATCAAGGAGACTTAAGTGCAAAACTTGGTTTCACCACTTACCAATCATAATACTTGCACATGTTAAAGTCTTTCAATTTAAGCTTTCTCCTTTGCTAAGTAAAGATGATAATAATGCTTTCCTTGCAGGATTACTCTATTGCAGATAATACACTCAGGGTGGAATGGTGCCAGGTAAAACAGCATATTAGAGTGACAATCACTTGCTCAATTTCAATCATCCGTGGGCAGGAATGAAGGGTGAGAGAATGTGGAGAAAAGTACACTTAAGAAAATCTAACTGGGTTTTTGTTCTCTTGACACTGCATATATAAATCAGAATATGCTAAATTTAAGAAGTTAATATACTTAGACCAGGTTTTCTGTGTTTAATACTGTCATTGTTCATTTTAGGCTATTATTTTAGTGATGCGCCCTTTCTGAAAAGCTGAGTCTCATCTCCATGGGAATATAGTTTAAAGACTTGAAGACACTGTCTTTGTTATAATGCATTCATTTGGGAATCATTTAGAATGGCATTATAATAAAAACATTGTATTAATTGCTTAATTGTTCATTATATTCTCCTAAATACTGTACAGAGAAAATTACTGTGTCAACGTACTTTGATCTTTCTCTCAAGAAGTTTCCAATAAAATTCACCTAACACATAAAAATACCTTCAATTACAAACCACATTCCTTCCCTCTTCTTAGCTTCTCAACACTCAAGAAAAAGACAAAATTTAGGTGTAGTTTTCTTGTGCTAAATGAGTATGTAGCTGAGCTACAGAGCTTGAAGAGCAGGCCAAAAAAAACAAAATACAAAATACATGGAAAAGGTTACTTCAGGATAATTTGTTAAAAGATGTTTTGCCATCTAGATAGTGGCAATCCATAGAAAAGTGTTTCTGAAAAGACCACAGAAGTGCAAAGTCTTTGGGTGACAAGCTTACAGAGCATTTTCTGTGGTGATGTGACTGGGCACAATAATTCTATAAATACCCATCTCCAGTTTGCCCATCTGCCTAGGAAATATTTTCCCTGCACCTGAGCTAAATGGAGAACTGCCTCACTAAAAAATGGATGGAGCAAATCATCCATCTTCAGCTGTCATTCGCAACTTTGCTCATGAATGATAATTCCTGACAATGTATTTAACATTTTCTTGCCATCAAAAATAAATATTGTTATTGAGATTTTTGTAGGTTTAGCTTGGAGACCAAACCAGGAATGGGTAAAATAGTCATGCTCCCTTATGCTACTCTGAGGACACGTATCTCATTAAGCTCTGAACAGTCTTTAACCCTTTAATTAATTCATCAGTTTGTGGACCTAGTGACCTGACAATGCCCTATGGAACTGGATAGGAGACAAGGATGATGGGGGTGAGTGCAAAAAAAGGCCATTACATCAGCTACACAGTGCCATGGATATTATAAAAATTAGAATTGCTCTATAATCATAATATTTCTCACTCTTTGTACTTGGGTTTGGAAAAAGAAAACTGAGGTCTTTGATGCTATATAACAAATAGTTACTCTCCTAATAATTTAGGTCTCTTCTCGGGGCTCTGTGGGACTTTTGTCTAGATTATTTTGACTTCATATGGAGAGTTCATACACACCCTTCTGCCAAAGCTAGTAATCTCAAGAGATAGTTGTAGTCACTGGCAGGGTATCACAAGACAAATATGAAGCAGTTGATAAGGCAGGCAGGACATATGATCAGGGTATTTCACAGTAGACTGGTGTTTACAGTGAAATAAAATTGTCTTAGGAGTAAATAAAATAAAACAAGTTATATAGATTAAAAATAAAGTCATGTGGTTACATTATAGCCTGGATTTTCAGAACTTGACAAGGTTAAGATGGTGAGAGAGAAGAGGAACCATTTTCAAGCTGGGGTTTGTGAGGATAAAGAGAAGCTTGTTCCTGGCACCACCTACCTCCCTATTTCCAGTCTCTCCATCCAGGGCCCAGTCTGGCATCTGCATAAATATGCCTCTTCTAGGTACCCCATACCTTTTATTAAGCCAATCTGAATTTTAGTTTACATTTCCACTATTTTTATTCATCAAATATTTATTCATTCTCTACTTTGTGATAAATAGTAAAGACTTCTTCTTTGAAATCACCATAATAATATTTTAACCTATTAACTTATGTCACATCATCATAGGCCCAATAATTACAAACATTTGGATTCCAGGAGAATCATAGCGAAATAATAAGTTCAAAAAACAATTACTTTTAAGACAATATGTACCACCAATTATACATTAATTGGTTTTCTCTGTCATTGTTCTTATGCACAGAAGGCCTTAAAATAAATTATTTTGA
The DNA here is from genome assembly GCF_951640355.1 of Cnephaeus nilssonii. Taxonomy (NCBI): domain Eukaryota; kingdom Metazoa; phylum Chordata; class Mammalia; order Chiroptera; family Vespertilionidae; genus Cnephaeus; species Cnephaeus nilssonii. Next base: position 38,014,376 of record NC_137079.1, on the reverse strand, counting down.
GGGGAATTCCTGATAGGCTGTTTCTAAGTTTTTGACCCTAGATATGCTGTTTGCACTGATTATCGCATATTTCTTTGTGCACATCAAACATGGAAGCTATATATATCCAGATTGTAAAGTCCATGTGGCATCAGGGCCTGGAGTATGGTGTGATGGAAATGCCATCTTCTAATTCTGTACTACTTTTCAAAGAACCTGAAGCAAAATGCTTAATAAAATTAAAAATTCAATGTATGCTAGTGCCTGAATGAAAACAAATTTGACTAAGAAACACTATTTGCCTTTTTCTCCCTATAGACTCTGATAATAGTTTTAGTTCAAGTTTATTTTTTTCAGTTACAATAGCAATCTCAGCAAGTAGTGTGCCACCTTTTCAAAATATTTACTAAAACAAATGGAAATATTCTCTCAAATCTGATACCTCATAATCCTCAAAACAGATCTATTAAAATATAAAACTATTAGTCCCCACTCCAAAGCTTCCTTTGGAAGACAGTTATATGGATTTTGGCATAAATAGTATATTTTTCTCAGTAAAATCAAATATATTATTGTTATGAATAACAACTGTGATTTGAGTGGCCAATGTAAGTTAAGGCATAATTTTAAGTATTTTAAATAAATTAATTCATTTAATCATAAAAATTATCCCATGAGGTAGTTCAATTTTAATCCATATAGTTCCAATTTTAAAGTTGAGAAAATGAGGTTTAGCAAGGTTAAGGAAAACTCTATTCTCATTTCCCACATCATCATGTGTATGACTACATGTATTTAGACATTTTAACTAAACTGCTATTAAGATCATTTGAAAAGGCTTTGAAAATTTGGACATAATGCAAAATAAGTATTTTAAAATTAGTAAGTTGAACAAGACCACCTAGAATGAACAGGGAGCAAGGTGTGAGAACTGAGATTAGTGAACTGCTACAGCTAATTTGCCTAGGAGTTTTCACTGTTGGACCAAAATCTATAAAATCCATGGACCTAAGTATAGCATAGCCTGTATTGCACAGGTTTGGGAACCAGATAACATAATGAATGATGTTTTCAAATATTGTGGCTCTTTTCAACTGTGGCACATCTGAGTCAATTGTGGAATTTATATAATCACAGACCCCCAGGTGACATTGTAGATCTGCTGAATCAGAACCTCCAAGTATATAATTGAAATCCATAAAACTGAACATGCATGTTTTACAAATATGGACAATGGGTTTTATGCTCAAAGAGTAGGATACATATCATTATAATTTACCACATCCAACACACTCCCTTATGTACCAATTATCCATAAATGCAAGATGCTAAGAGAATAAGACTCAGTTCTGACTCAATGAAGACATTTCACAAGACATTAGAACAATATGCCTGGCTTTGGGATAAGCCATCCTGAAACAATCATGACAATTTTGAGAGTATAGTTAGTACATGAAACCCTATCCTAATATCCCAACCCCTCCAAGTCCTTCATCCTGAGGCCCAAGTGAATTAGAAACCACCCAAACTGTCTCAGAAAAGGACATTGTTCATTCATGCCCTACCACTCAGTATGGCATGTAAATTATTTAGGCTGCTCTATGATCTGAGGAATCTGGTTCAGCTGTCCCTCTTTCCAGGCATGGCCACAACATCCCATTAGCCTGATTACCAACCTTCCCTTACTAATCAAGACTTTCAGGAACCTGGGTTCCACTCCATAGAGTCTTTTGTGCCAGTCAACCCTGATTCCCATGAGAGATAATCATTCCATTTTCCCCTTATGGTCCTGCCTCTCTCTTGGAGAAATTATAACTTGCTTGAATTATCATAAATAGTAAGTTATAGAGCAGGTATTCAAATTCAAGTTTCTAATTCTAAAGGTCATACTCTTCCTACTTTTCAGCATAGTGGTTAGATTTTTCTCTCAAAAAATGAGCTGTTTTAAACAAACCAGTAGCAGGGACCACTCAGAAGCTAGAGACAAGGCTCAGCAGAATGCACTCTCTGAGCATGCTAGGAATCCACAGCTCATCAGTGCAGAAATCAAACATGCCTGATTTATATACAAACAATGGTGACAAAATTGTCACAGCACACATGGTGACTTCACTGGCTTGGGACATTATCCAAAAAACAACCACAAACACTTCAAAGAGGAGGGCAGAGTATGGCTCTTGTGTTGCCTTGCCATGTGTGTCTTTCTAAAAAGCCAGTGGCCAGATCTACTTAGACCAGATGTTCTTATGTCTATTCATTCCTCATCCAATCTTAAGATCATTGGTAATTGCTATAAATAGGAACAGAAATATTCTCTATTTTAATATTTATTTTGAAAAATTAAGTGAAGAAGAAACAACACAGAAAGCAGAGGATTTTATCTACTGATCATCAAGTTACATCACAAATATGTTCTCTTACACTATGTTTAATCAAATGAAAAAATAAATACATTTGAAAATGAAACAACTTGAGCCACTATAGCATCACATATGTATATTGATATGAACTGCATCACTATAAATAACTTAGAGCTTAAGAAACATTAAAAATTTCTAGCGCCCATTGTAGCTTTTTATTCTATGATTTTAACAAATATAACCCAGAGTAGAAAACTAGAAAATATTTGACTTGGAAATTTTATGAGAGAAAAACAATGGAAATTTTTGGAATGGTGTAATTTATGGAATAAAATTATTTTTTCTCTCCACTCCCATCTTTTATCCATATCAACCAATAGCCAAATAGAAACAACTAACATTTTCTTTGGGAGTCACAACTATTTAATAATAATGATGGGAAAAGCCTCTGGATTGTTCAGTTCATTAGATTATTTATCAGATATTAAGCTTATGATATGTCTTAGACTCAATGATAAATGCTCAAAATAGAGGTGTAGACCAAGCATGTCAAACTCAAAGGCCAACAAAGTTTATGTGGGCCACAAAAAAACAAAAGCTTCAATTTTCATAGAAACTAAGGTTTATTTCGATAAGAGACATGCTGAATACAAAGAGCTGAAATAAATGAGTAACTGTTAACATAAAATAATAGAACATTTTAATAAAAATTAATTTTTTTCTTGAACATTAACTTACCAGACACTGAATAACTGCACAAATTAATAAGCGTAACGCAAATAAGCCTATTTTTCTTGTTCTCTGAAAGCAAAATATTTCCTGTTGCACACACTAAACAAGTCAGTCCAAGACTAATGATGTGGCAATCAGCTGCTAAAATATTCGCTGCTAGTATTAGTGGAGAGAAATGGTGTGCCTGCTTGTAATGTGCGTAAGGGAAATGAATGTAATCAGTCATTAGCGAACGTTGTAGTTCGTCATTAATAATTATGTATAACAGGATATTGTAAAAATTAAGTTACGAGATTTTTATTAAAACGTTTCTTACATACCATTATATTGGCTGGGTCACAAATATTCATTGTGGGCCGCAAGTTTGACATGCTTGGTGTAGACAAAAGAGACATGCTTTTTATCTTCATTGAGCTTATAATCTTGTGTGGGAAGAAGTCAATTAATGAAAATATACTCATTAATTAATTCTTTTTAGAAGGTGAGAAAGAGGAGTATGTGTTAAGTACACAATATAATTTTTAGCAATACTAGATGAACTATATGAGAGATTTTCATTCATACTATCATTATTCATTGAGCTCCCAAATCCCTAAGACAAAATAATATAATTTAATAAAAAGATTATCTGTTCATCAATGAATAATTTGTTTTCAGACAAACTTACTGGAAGCTAAGAACGAAAAACACACCTTGACTTGGTAAAGTTTACTAGATGGTAAAAATTAATATGCTAAGCTAATCAGTTTGCCTGGGTTTCAGAGGTGGGTGTCCCAGGGAAGACACACCACCACATAACTTCATGGTGAGGTAAGGAGACCAAGGGGGCAGTTTGTGTAGACATGGCTCTGAGCATCATCACTGTGAAAGAGCTGCAACCAATCAGCCAATCTTAACAGAAAGGGCTGCCAAAGCACAAGGGACAGCAGTTAGCTAGCCAAAGTCACCAGGCAATGAGGACTGAAATGAATGTATTTAGGGAAAAGATTAACCTAAACTTTGTGGTCCCAGACCAGAAAGGGTCCTTAAGATCATTTGTGATCTTTTTTTTTTTCTTTTTTTTTTTTTTTTTTTTGCAAAATTTTGAGCATTTCAAGGAGAGCTCAGGTATCCAACTTCAGGAATGTATTCAGGAGGGCTGATCCCTATCTCACTATAACGTTACAGGTCAGTTTAAATGCTGGGAACTTGGATGCAGCCTGAAGGAAAGGTGACTGTGGTAATAGCAGAAGCAAAAGTCCCTCCAACTCCCCTATCCATGTCTCTCCTGGCACAGTAACTATCTTGCCTTTCCTTCCATAACAATTCAGGCTCCTCAGATTATTCTCTATCAAAAATATAAATGAACACTCTGTGTGAATTTCCATGGGCTCACATTGCAATTTGGGCATTACAGGGGGAGATTAAGATCCACATTATACAGAAATGCACTAGATATCACTATCTCCATGTGAAACACGACTTAAGCACTGGGTGTTTGGCAACAGCTTTATAGCTTAAGTCAAAATAAAGTTGGTTTCCATGCCTCCCATATCATACCTAATAAAATGGTAATATGCAAATTACCATCACTCCGCTACGTCCACGATTGGGCCGGCTGGAGGCGCGGGGGGCGGGACTCAGGGTGGCTGATTGGCTGGCGGTAGGAGCGGGGGTCGGGGACTCGCGAGTCCCCGACCCCCGCTCCTCCCACCGGCTTAAATGGCCGGCGCTGCTTAGGCCGGCGCTGCGGAAGACGCTGGTGGTGAAACTCGGGGTGGCCGATTGTGTGGCTGCTGGCACCATTTTTCTGCCAGCAGCAGTTTTCCTCTGGCCACCCGCCCAATCGGAGCGCCTCCCGATCGGAGTTCCTCTTGGGGTGGCCGATCGGGCTGGCAGGAGGCGCTCTGATCGGCGGGTGGCCAAAGGAAAACTGCTGCTAGCGGATAACTGGTGCCGGCAGCCAGGTGAAGGAAAAGTCTATTGCACGAAACTTCGTGCAACGGGCTCCTAGTAGTTACATAAAAATCGTAAGTAGCAAAAATGTTCATGCTTTAGTTTATGGCTTACCAAGTAGTTATCATTGTCATATTATGTAACTACCCACAAAAAGAATATAAGCTGGTTAATTTTCACCTCTTCTATACATTGATTTACATCTTTTATAACTGAGGGCCTGATTGTGAAAAAGACCCAAGCATAGAATCATTTTTGCAGTGAACAATAAAATTAAATTGTGCTCCATTAGAATGAGGTGGGTATCGCTTGCAGTTGAACAACGTATTGATCATCATGTATTCCTCACAATGAGATAAAAATTCTTATGCAGCAATGACACTTAAGGCTCAGATATGCATTTGTATAGCTAGCTTTGGGATTAGAGCACAGATTTGAGTTACTATGAACCCCATTCTCTTCACTAAAAGATATTACTCCTAATTTATTCATAATTTGCTAACTGTTGGCATATTCAACCCATATTATGAATTAGAAATGTAAATATTCTTCCAGATAAAAAAGCAGATTAATCTATATTTTTAATTTGATTAAATTATGGCTAAGATCTCAATAAAGATACAATGAAAGCATAAAACAGAAGGGAAACAAATTGTAGCGATGCCAGCATTCCTCATTTTGGACCTTTGAATAGTGCTGAGTCCATAAATGCTTCTCTAAGGATATTTAGAGATTTATTTCCTTAAGACTAAATTAGTATATACAGCCCATGACAAATGTCAGATATTTATAGCTGAATCAATTCATATGGATATTGAGTAAAACATTTTGTAAAGGAAGGAAACATTAATTTAAAGAGTCATGATGATGTGGTTTCTATTCACTTATTGATCAAGGTTTCTTTAGAGTAATAATAAAGTGAACATAGTTTGATGTGCATTTCTAAAACTACAAACCTGGTAATTAGCTTCCTGGGAATGGAATGATGAAAATGATAGGGGGACACTTGAATTCATATCATCAGTATAGGGGTTATAAATCTGCTACTCTTGATATTCTAAATAAAGATGATGAGTGCCTGACTCCAAAACTCCGGAGGGCCCACAGCTCCACTCTGCCTTCACACTAAGCAGGTGGCAATGCAAGGACCATGCTCACTGGGTGCTTATGCTCATGATGGAATAAAAATTACTGAAATACAACTGTTTGCAGCCTTCCAGCTCTCCTGCTCGGTGGGTATGATATTTGTTTGGCTTTATTCAGCCTCTTCCTTCTGCTCTCTTCCAAAGAAGGCTCTGATTTGTCTGCCTAGTTGCTGTGTGCTCTGTGAGTGAGCATCAAAGAGAAATAGAAAGAAAAGGAGGACAATAAACTGGGCAAAAGGATAAGGCCTGGTGGAATTACACATTTAAAAAAAAACACTCCCAAGAAAGGAGAGAGAGAGCAGTCACGGTGCATGAAGGCAGTCTGTGGGGAAGGAAAGTGGTAAGACCTTAAGATATTTTGAGAAACTGTATTTATTCCCTCCATGGTATTTGAGAGATTCCAGTATAGATCTTGAATTAATATGAAACATGTATAGTTTTCATCTGCTGTGCTCCTTCCAGAGCTGTGCTGTGTGGGTCTCTGCTGTGTGGGATGAGCACAGGTTGTGGGGGAGCCAGGCCTGGGAACGGACACTCCCCATAGACAGTGCGGTCCTGCGGAGGTGCTCTGTGAGTGCCACGTGAAGAAGGCATCAGATGGAGGCAGAGATGCATGCGAAAAGCCCCAGGGGGAGACAACAGTAATCCCAGATGTGTCCTACCCATCCTCTCCTGGACACTTACCTCCTACCAGTCAAGGTTTTATTCCCCGGGAGTGTCCCTTATGAAATCTACCTGAGGAGACTAATTGCTCAGAGGCCAACTTTGGTCCAAGCCTCTTCAAAAGAAACAACCTAATGACAACATTCAAGACTTCACTTGACCCAAACCATGTATGTGCTTTCTGAAATTTCCTCTTACCCTATAAAAAATGCCATCTAAGAAAATCCTTGAATACTCCACTCATAGATCTGAAAACCTAAAATCTGTTTCCATGAAAACAAATGCTAGTCTGCATAGTATCTTCTTGGTCATTGTTACCTTTCAATGCATTTCAAACAGGCTCTGACGTATAGAATGTTTTGAATCACATCTAAGTGAAACTAATCATGAAAAAAAAATCACAAACTGTGCCAAACAGTAGCAAGATCACATAGCAGAATACAAAAGAAATAAACTAGTTCTACAACTAGGAAGTGACTAGTTAGTAGGGCCACTTAACAAGAAAAGGTTTAGATTGGACCAAATTCTAGGAGAAAGAGCATTGTATGTTTTAACAGAATACTCAGTTTAACAGATGCATCCAAATCAATATTTCAGCCTTCTAACCTACACACACACACACACACACACACAGAGAGAGAGAGAGAGAGAGAGAGAGAGAGAGAGAGAGAGAGAGAGAGATGCTCCTGCACTCATACACAGAGCCACTATGAAACTCAAAGGGGACTTAAAAGGCCTATACACTTAGGTTTGTCACTTCAACATAACCTTCTCTTGATTTGCAAAATCCCTTGCAGGGCAAGTTCTGAGCTGCCAGTGCTAAAATATATGCTCAAGAAAGGGAAAGAGAGCCTGGCCCCTAGGTTGTGTTGGGATGCAATGTATTTTCAACAAGAACTCTCACTGGTTCTATGGCATTTATACCAATTTTAAGGTTTATGTGCAAGGAGTAATTTGACTTTAGCAAAACAGACATTAAAACGATTTCACAATTGCAATTCAAAGCACCTGACATCACCATTCCTATCAGCTCTGCTCACCCATGTGGAGATGTACAGTATGGGGAGGTGTGGCTGTATATTGCAGGGGGACTCTGTACTGTCTCCCTGAGAGGCAAAATGCTGCATCTCAGGAGACAAGCCTCGAAAAGTGAGGCCCTTTAATCAGAGGAAAATACAAGCTTTATTTTTGCTGTGGTCTCAACAGCTGTGCCTCCCTTCATTCTGGGATCGATGCATTCTTTTATCTAACAGCAGGAAGGAGGTGATTGTGTAATGTGGCAGCAGATACAAAAGGAGAGAGTGTTAATGCAGAGGCTACAACTCAATTTCCCTAGAGACTGTACCCTCCAGAAGCCCAGGACTCCAGGACCCGGACCCGACAGAATGAGATAGAGCTGGCTCAACAGACTGTGACGACTCATCACATTACAAGTCAGCTGGAACCTCTGATGGAGTCATAGTGTTTTCTGGTTGCTGGGGAGAGAACAATGAATTAAAAGGCTCTTCAGAGCTAGAAGCATAGCTGTGAGGCAGGTGATTTGTACAGATGACTCCTTCATAAAGCTGGCTGTTTAGACAATCAGGGGATGGCGGTGGCGGCATTAGTCACTGAATCTAGACTTTCTATCTGTGAAGTAAGAAAAACATCCTTCCTTTCTCCTGTCTGTCCCTCTCACAGCAGAAATGAGGGTGAGGCAAGTGAGGGCTTAGCCTTGAGCACCACATTTAAGAGGGCACCAAAACACTCAGAATGAGGATATTATTCCAGTACAATATTTTAATATGAAAATCAATATCCATAGTGAACAATATACCACATTTTTCATTAAAAACAGAATATGATCCCATTTTTGCATCACTCAACTCACCTGCCTCCCCCTAGTCCTGATCCTGCTCTTTAAAGGGCTGTTCAGAGCATTAAATGTCAGCTATGCCAGGAGGGTCTACAAAGAAAGAATACTATTGCCCTTGAGTAACTACTAAGGTCCATGTGTGAACCTACAGCCCTTTTTATAAACAACATCCCATTGAATCCCTGTAACCTTTTGAGGTCACCATTATTGTTTCATTTTACAGATATTGGAACTAAGTTTCTCATAAGTCTCTGGGCTAGGATTTGAACCTTGAGTGTCCAACTCCATCTCCTGTGTCCTTTCCACCCTATAGTGCCATTACCCACTAATAATGTAACTTGTACTGAAACCTGTTTGATGTGTTAATAAACACTTAAAATAATACAGAGAGGCCAGGTGGGGCACTCTAATGCCTGAGTTGATGGTTCAACAACTGAGTCCCCCCAACCCACACAAAAAGAGAGCTCTATGCCCCCAAGGTATGAGCCTGTCAGCAAAATGCATGTCAGAAATGAGGTTCTAAGGATACTCAATAGTGAAGTCAGAGCTGAGTACAGAAAGAGAAGGTAGAGGAGAGCATATGGCTTTCTTTTGGCGTTTGTTAACTTTTTCTTTCCTTTTGCAGCAATGTCTGGATGAAGATTGGTTCAAAGAAACCGGATAGCCTTGTTTAAATATTAAACTTCCAGGACAGTCTCTCATCCTTCGTTCCAGTGTCCTGACACAGGTGGGCAATTTCCCATCTAGTTCTCTACTGGGCTGGCTCTTGGATTCTAGAATGTGTGTTGCTGAAGGGGGTCCACGTGCCTCAGTAACAGGTGTGAGCACTGTACCCAAGAGGCTGTCGATCTTATGACCTGTGTTCTGAGAGCCACTGCACCGAGCCTGCAGGCTGTGCCTGGATAATTAGTAAATCAAATAGCTGCTCCTGGATCTGTGCCTAACATTTTCACAGGCATTGCATTGCTAACCTTCATTTCTCACTGCTAGAGCTATTGTTAGCCACTCTCATATAATGGAGAAGGAAGTTAGATTTTTGTTTTAACATCTGGACATTTTTTTTTACCTCTTTGTAATTTTTAAAGTTCTTTCATTTCAGTATCTTTCTGTTGAGTCAGGGAATAAATATTCTGCTCTCCACATTTTTTATCCTAGATAAAAAAGGAAGTTGCTCTACATATAGAAATTTGCAAATTCTGACCTGAGCGTCACCAATAGGTCTACAGTTCTGTGTTTATATTCTAGGAAAATACACTAAAGGCAAACATAGTGGAGGCAAAAACTGGAGCACATAAAGGGGAGACAAATCAGAAAGAATTGCCTGGAGGAGAGAAAACCAAGTTAAGAGAAATCACTTGTATTATAAATTCGGCAGAGGGATTATTTAACAGTAGCAAAAGAGGAACAGTGGCCAGTCTGTAAGCTGGGCTAGGGGTGTGGGGGTTAGGTAAATAGAGGGAGAGAGACTATACTAGGTATTGCAGACACAAAACTGTTTTGACAACTGTTCAGTTGATTCCAATGCTCACTAAAGTTTGAAAACCACTGGGCTCAGGCATAGTATCAATGCCTTTTTAAAAGGTATTTCCATTAAATTATTTGTAGTGGGAAGTCAGGGAGCTTTAAGAAAAGATAAGAGTATAACAAGAGTTCTTGGCAAATGAGAATGCGACAGGCAATCTGCACCCTCATTTCACAGGTGTCCGTGGGAATGTGGTAAGCATGGCATGCCTCCTGCGTTATGATGACTGGATGCAGAACTACTGACCTATCCCAGGACTGAGACTCTGTAATCAAAAGGAGAAACAAAGGTTACCGCTAATTACTTGAGGGCACCCCTGAAGTGGGAGGAAGAGAAGGGGTGCAGATTCAGCTTAGGTTGACTGTGGTGAGAAGAAGCAGTTTTGAAAACACAAACAACACCTTACCATGCTACTGGTAGCATTATCTGATGCCATATAATAGCATGAATTTATCACAAATGTCTAAAGAGATAAGGAGACAAGAAGGACAAGAAGACATTAAAGAGAGAGGAAGAGAGGAAGAGAGGAAGAGAGAATCGAAGAGAGGAAAGAAGAGGAAGAAGAAGAAACTGCTGCCTGGCCGGTTTGACACAGTAATTAGAGTGTTGGCAAAGGACCAAGCAACCTCGGTTTGATTCCAGGTCAAGGGCACACACCCTGGTTTGAAAGTTTGATCCCTGGCTTTTTTTGTAATTAAAAAAATTTAATTCTTTATTGTTTAATAGAATAAACAAAACAGGAAGCAACCAACGGATGTGTCCTTCTCACATAGATGTTTCTCTCTCTCAATCTCTCTCTCTCTCCATCCCCTCCAGTCTCTCTAAAAGTCAATGGACTACTACACTGCTGTAAAAAAAAAATTCTTACCATTTGCAACAGCATGGATGGAGCTGGAGAGCATTATGCTAAGTGAAATAAGCCAGTCAGAGAAAGATAAATATCACATGATCCCACTCATTTGTGGAATATAATGAACAACATAAACTGATGAACAAAAATAGAACCAGAGACATAGAAGCATGGAACAGACTGTTGAGGGAAGGTGGGGGTTGAGGGGGTAAGAGATCAATCAAAGGACTTGGATGCATGCATATGAGCATAACCAATGGACACAGACAGTAAGGGGGTGAAGGCATGTGCTCGGAGGTGGGGTGTGGGAGCAGCTGGGGAAAAGTCAATGGGGGGAAAGGGAGACTCATGTAATACTTTAAACAATAAAGAATTAAATTTTTTTAATTACAAAAAAATAAATAAAATAAAATAAAAATCAATGGAGAAAATACCCTTGAGTAAGGATTCCTATAAAAAAAAATAGGAGGAATATGTTCTCATGATTCTATACTGAGCAGCAAACAATATAAATACACCTGGATCAAGTTAGGGACTCCTACATTCAACTTCTGAGAACTGCAGAATTCTATGTCACAAACCCATCTGAGGGCAATGAAGAATATTAACTTGAAAAGAGAAAAATGAATGCTAATATTTCTTCTCAAATTTAAATAATCTTGGGAAGATGAGATAGATGAAGAAAAGGAGACATTCTTCCCTCTCTTCAATCACAAAATCTTAGAGCGAAAACAACAAAATATACAGAGAAGCAAATTTCAAATTTTCAGAGGAGATTACTCTATGTACAGTGATGGGCAACCTTTTGAGCTTGGTGTGTCAAACTTCGCCAAAAAACTGAGCATAACTCGGGTAGTGTGTCACTTTGAGGAAAAAAAACATTATTTCGCAAATGTTTCATCCTCGGCATGCAGCCGCCTCAGCGGCCGCGTGTCATCAGAAATGGCTATGCGTGTCAGTGCTGACACGCGTGTCATTAGGTTCGCCATCATTGCTCTATGAATTCTATACACTCTCCTTCACTCTGATGGGTGACTATGATTATCAGGCAGCATTTTGGAAAAATCATATTGTGGATCCCTCAAAATTTGGTGGTAACTTACTATTGTACATCAAAACAAATGCTTTAAAGCTCTTTACTAATGTTCATTATTAAAGTATGTCCTACAGACTTTCTCTATTGTATTAATTTTCTATTGTTGTTGTAATAAACTATCACACTTAGCCTTTTAAAACAACACAAATTTACCATCTCACAGTTCTATATATAAAGTCTGACACGGGTCCCAACTGGGCTAAAATCAAGGTGTCGGCAATGCTGTGCTCCTTTCTGGGGGCTCCTGGGGAGTCTGTTTCCTTGCCCTTTCCAGCTTTTCATGGTCCCCTGCATTCTTTGGCTCATGCCTCCTTCCTCCATCATCTAATCCAGAACATTGCACTTTTCTGTGCCCTTTCCTCCAAAGTCACACTTACCTGTCTCATCACAGTCAGGAAAGTTGTCCTCCTATAAAGACCTATATCAAAATCCTTAACTTAATTAAATCTACAAAGTCCTTTTTGCATGGGAGGTAATATCCATAGGTTCACAGGTTCCATAGATTAGGGCATGAATATCTTAGTAGGTGAGGGATGGGGAAAGCACATTATTCAACTGATCACATAGATGCACTTTTATTCATAGTCAGTGAAATATTTAAGTATTATTTGTAATATGAGTAAAATGCTTTAAAACCCCATCCCAAAATGTTTAAAATTATAACTTCTTCAAGAATTTTATCCTAAAATTAAAAGTGTGACATGTAAAGGGAGAGTATTCATCCAGAAATAGAACAGAATAAGAGAATACAGAAAATATTATAACTGCTCTAATGACCAACACTGAATAAGTAGCTAGTGTATATCCGAATCTCTCCTAGTCAAAATTCAGTCATTTGAGAAAAGAAAAAAAAAAGTCAGTCATTTGGTAAACTGATTTAGGATAAAGACTTGCCCTAAAATGGCTACATAAAAACTAACTAAGCAAAGTCAGTTGCATATCAACCACATTATAAACCAATATCCAAATGAATTGAGCTTCCTCCTACATTTGAGCCATCAGTGCTTGAATGGTACCCCTGTTCATCCACTGCATAGCAAGTCACTCCTGACTAGGATAAAGTTCTCTTTTTTATATCGTGAAGGAAGAAATCTTCTTTCATATCAGTGAAGAAAAAATAATGCAAATGAGGTAGAAACATGAGTAAAACTAATTTTTTTGCACCAGTCCTGGAAGAGTGAGGTGTAGAAGGACATAATCCAGGGTTGGAGAGATGACACAGAAGCCAGCTGAGAACTTCTAGGCTCAAGACCCACAGTACACCTTCATTATTTTGCATGACATGCTACAATATTCAAGTTCAGAAATGCCCATTTTGAACTGTATGATCGTAAATTCATACTAAAGTTAAATATTAATGGGTTTGGGTCAACCACCATTGAAAGATGTTTTAACTTCTTTCATTCCAAAATGGAAAAGAGATCCTATATAAGAGGCTAATATGCAAATCGACCAAATGGCTATTACATGCACTGACCACCAGGGGGCAGACACTCAACGCAGGAGCTGCCCCTGGTGGTCAGTGCACTCCCACAAGGGGAGCACCGCTCAGCCAGAAGCTGGGCTCACGGCTGGCGAGCGCAGCGGCAGTGGCGGAAGCCTCTACTGCCTCTGTGGCAGTGCTAAGGATATCCGACTGACAGCTTAGGCCCGCTCCCCGGGGGACAGCCCCTGAGGGCTCCCAGACTGCGAGAGGGTGCAGGCTGGGCTGAGGGACCCTCCTGAGTGCACAACTTTTGTGCACCAGGACTCTAGTAATTAATAAAAAACAAAACAAAAGGCCAAAGACCTTAACAAATGCCTCATCAAAAAAGGTATATAGGTGACAAATAAGCCAATAAAAAGATGTTCCATATCATATATTATCAGAGAAATGTAACTTAGATAATAAGATACAACTATACACCTATTAGAATGGCCTAAATCCAGAAACTGACAACACCAAATGCTGACGAGGATGTGAAACAACAGGAACCCTCATTCATTGCTGGTGGCAATGCAAAATGCTACATTTACTCTGGAAGATAGATAGGCACTTTTTTTTTAATAAAACTAAAATAATCTTACCATATGTTCCAGCAATCTTGTTCCTTGGTATTTATCCAAAGAAGTTGAAAACTTATGTGCACAAAAAAACCTGCACACAGATGTTTATAAAAGCTTTATTCATAACTGCCAAAATTTGGAAACAACCAAAATGTTCTTCGTGTAGGTGGATGGATAAATAAACAGTAGTACATCCAAAAAATGGAATATTATCTATATATATAAAAGCCTAAGTGACCGTTACGACAGAACGACCAGAATGACTGGAATGATGGGTCACTATGATGTGCACTGACCACCAGGGGGCACACACTCAATGCAGGAGCTGCCCCCAGCCTGCAGGCCCCAATCACCAATGGGGCCTGCCGGCCAACCTCCCAGTCCCTCCCTCTGGCTGGCAGTCCTTGATAGCCTAATTGGGGCTGGGCCCTCGGGCTATCAATCACCAATGGGGCCTGCCGGCCAACCTCCCAGTCCCTCCCTCTGGCTGGCAGTCCTTGATAGCCTAATTGGGGCTGGGCCCTCGGGCTGCAATGGGGAACTGGGGGTGGGTGGCGGTGGACGCGGCCCCTTTCCCAAGGGGGCTGAGGGCCGGCTCCCTCCTTGGGGTCAGTGGCCAACCTCCTGGGTCTCTCCCCCTGGTCCTCCCCACCGCCAGCAGGTCCCAACTGCCCGATCAGGGCCAGGCCCCAGGCTGGGACGGGGAACCAGGGGTAGGTGGTGGCAGACACGGGCGGAAAGAAAAGGAGGAGAGGAGGAGGCAGGGAGGCGGGGAACCTGATTGGCCCTGATTGCTGGCTAGGCCTAGGGACCCCACCCGTGCACAAATTTCATGCACCGGGGCTCTAGTTCAACAATAATAAGAAAAGAGTTATTAAGCCATAAAAACACATGGAAGAATCTTAAATGCATATCACCAAGTGAAAGAAGCTAATCTGAAAAAGCTACATTCTGTTTGATTCTAACTGTACAGCATTCTGAGAAAGGCAAAACTATGGAAACAGCAAAAAGATCAGTGTTTGACAGAGTTGAGGGAGGAGGAGGGGATGAACAGAAAGAACACAGAAGATTTTTAGGGCAGTGAAACTATGCTGTGTGATACCATAGCTGTATATACATTTGTTTAAATTCATGGAATGTACAACATCAAGATTGAACCCCAATGTAAACTATGGACTTTGAATTATTATGATGTTTCAGTGTAGACTCACAGATTGCAAAAAATGTACTATTTCGATAGGGGATGTTATAGTGGTGGAGGTTATGCATGTGTTGGGGCAGGAAGTATATGGGAAACCTCTGTTTCTTCCTCTCAATTTTGCAATAAACCTAAAAATGCTCTTAAAAGCAAAGTATTTTTTAAAGCTAGATTTTATTATTATTATTAAGTCTTTACCCCATTTGAAGTATAATAGGAAATCTGAAAGAGAATGCAGAGCATTGATTATTCAGTGTGCAGGGCTGTCTTCCACTTGAAAACACAATTTGAGGGAAGGGAGATCCTTAAACCTGCTAAAGGCCAGAATGCTTTCCAGTCTTCCTCTTACCAATGTCCAGACCTCCCCTGGGGGTGGTAGTGTCCCCAGAGAGAATCAGCCACCTAAGTGATAGTTTCTTCAGACTGCCACTTTCTACTGACTCCAAACCTTTCATCAGCCCCCCAATACAAGCCCCTAATTCTCTTCCCATTCTTCTAAAGTCCTATTACTTGAGGATATACATCTTAATAACGTGACAGGCCAACCACAGCTGAACTAGGGACCTTATGTAGATACCCAACACAAAATGTATGATAAAAAATGAACATATGCAAGAAAAGCAAATTTCTCTTCACGAGTCATTTCCTTTAGCATAAACCATTTTTCTAAATTACCATGAGTTCTGGTTCACCCACTACCTAGGGCATGGTAAGAGCCAATATGTCAAATAAATGATGATGATGAGTTAGTTCACATCTGCATGACAGCTAACACCAATGCGGATTAAAATATGGTATCATTTAGTAGAACAGGCACTTCCATGCATGACACTGAATTGTAAAAATGTGCCAATTCATCTCATTGCCAATGAATTAGCACAAATTACTCATTCTTTCTCACTTGTTAGTCACTGTAGCCTAGCTCAGTGAATTTAGATTTTATTCCTTTGTGACCTTGTCTATTCTTACACTTAATATTAACTCTAAGTGGCATGTTTCATAGTAAGAACTCTCCACTTACGACAATAAATTCCAACAGGCCATGACTTGTGTCATTTTTGTGTCTAGTGATATAATCCAGAATTTCGAAAAGGGCCTGACATATAATAGACACTTTTTTAAAAGTTTGGAATGAATAAACAAATGAATACTGTGTCCACTATGTGTGAATCATCATGATAAACAAAAAGGTACAAAAAAAAAACAAACCTCTTTGCCCTCATGGAACTCTCAAGTCAACTGGGAAAATAAATATTAGTAACGTGCATGCCAATATGTGTTTGTGTATTTTCACAGGGTAATGTCAAATGCAGAGTACTAATATTTCCCGTGGGTTAAAGAGACAGGACAAAATTCGATTCAAACTAAAGCAGAGTGTGTTACCCTCAGCACTCCTGACATTTGGGGCTGGACAATTCTTTGCTGCAGGGGTCTGTTTTGTGGATTAGAGAAGGTTTACGTTTTTCCTGGCCTCTTCTCAGGATAGGCCAACAGCAAGCTTCCAGTTGTGACAACCAAAAATTTCAGAGGTTTTAGAAAGAGGTTCCTCCAAAAGAGAAACATAGGTCTACTGGTAAAACACGTGAATTTACCAGACAGAGGAAAGGAAGAGGAGAAAATCATGAGCTTCTGGATGAGAGCATCTGGACTGTATTTCTTTGTATTCTGGCAAAATGCATAAAAAAATAATAACTGCCTTTTAATTATATTGCCCTTATAACCATGAAATCCATTCATGCACATGTGATCCATATAATAACCTTGTGGGGAAATAGGATTGATATTTAATTCTTTAGACAATAAAAACACAGAAGTAATCCAGAAAAATAAAATGACATGCCCAAGGCCTACCTGAGATTTTAGTGGTCTTTGTTCTCTTCAGGACATTCCTTTGATATTTATTCATGCCTCAACCACTCAGATTACTTATTCTTCCAATCTGCACCTGGCCGCATTAAGTCATGACTGTTTAATAACTTTCAACTAACAAACTCTATCTATTCCACAATGTCTGCTCTATGTCAGACACTTGGCTAAATTCTGAGGCTACATCTCTGAGAGAGGTTTCCTTTTAAAATGGCAAATGCTGGATAGTTTCTTGGAAGTGGCATTTTCCCCTTAAAGGAATGAAAATAAAGTGAAAAAGGAGTTCTCATAACTCTAAAAGCAGGTTTCGGGGAGAAATTTAAAAGAGAAGGAAGGCAGTTTTGGCCCATAAAAACTGAGATACTTCTCAAGAAGAGCTGGGCAGGATAAAAACAAAGACCTGACCAACAGAGTGACCCACAGGAGAAATGGGAAACTTGGTCAGGAACTAGGAAACCTGGCTTCTCCTTCCTGTTCCACTACTTAGGTGTTGACCTTAAGCAAGTCATTTAATCATTTTGGGTTCCCCTTCAGACTATTTCAGACTCCTAGGCCAGTTTAAATGGGTTTGCAATGTACATTTCTCACGTGCTACCTACCTGCTAAGCTATTGTCACTGCTGCTGCACTGTCCTTGCACCAAAGCAAGGCAACTGGGGAGGATCCCCAAGCCTACAGTATCGAGTTTTGTTAAGCTTCACTCTGGGATGCTATGAGTGTGTTACGTAAAAATGACACGGTAATGTGAAAACCTAAATTCAAGGCAGAGAGGCTTCAGCCAGCTGTGCCAACTGATCTTGAAAGGTATTTCCACAGGGGACACCTCCAGAACAATTGTGTTTCCTCCCGAGTCTCACCTGGGGTCAAGATCCAGAAGGCCAACTGATACCCCTGGTGACTCCCTGGGGAGCTGCAATTGAAGACACTCTCTAATTAGATTCTACACTTACACAGGTATCTCCCCTTCCTGTCAGACTCCGCCCGAATTGCTAATTATCCAAGACAAGATTCCGTCTGTTTGCTCCTTCCCCCAATTGAGAGAGAGAGAGAGAGAGAGAGAGAGAGAGAGAGAGAGAGAGAGAGAGAGAGAGAGAGAGAGAGATTGAAACTATAAAAGCTGCTTTTATTAAGTAAATGATAAGACTCCTCTTACTTAACAACAACAAAATACATATGCACCAAATTTTGTGTCACTTTCAGGTGACATGGGAATACTCTGAAGCACTGAGTTAAACCCAGTTTTTAAAGTGCTGTCTTAAATTGAATACAACATTAATTATTTCCAAACCCATGATCCCTCAAAGCTATTTCATTGTTGCATAACGCACTTTCAGGAGGAGAATGTAACTTCAGATTACTCCTCACTATTCAAGAAGAGAAGGGAAATGCATTGTTAGCTCCCTGACATCAAATGCCAAATAAATTATTTGAGCAGATACACACAGATTCCTTTCAGTTGAATGAAAATATTGATGAGACATGTCAAGCAAAATATTCCAGGTCTATTGGAGAATTGTCATTGATGTGCTCTGACTCCCCAGAGTGGCCTGCAAATAGGGATGTCTTCTTATCATCATACTTGCACAAGAATAGAACAGAAATAGTGACCACAATATGTGGCTGGAACCTGACTGACATTCCACATCCATGTCAGTTAAGGGGTTATTCATATGTAGCTTTTGCTTATCTGATCATTTTGATGTTCAATTTGAGCAACTACAATTGTACCCTGGAGGATAAAATTCCAAGAATCATCTCAGATGCTTCTGATCAAGCACCTAGGCGAGCGCACTGGTAGACTGAGAATGTCACAACATCAACTAGGCATACATCCTTCAGGAATGATTCAAGGGGAAATGGTGGTGCTGATGAAAGGCTGTAACACAGACCTAAATCTATGTAAATGCACACAGAAGTTTCAATTCTCATTGTTTGCCTGAAACACAAGTGCCTGATCTCTTCCACAAACATGACATTTTAGAATTTCATGAGGAGTGATGAAAATATGCAAAATAGCACAAAAGACTGAAATAGGAGAACTCGGTTAAGATATAAAGAAACCGTCAGCACAACTCATATTTCTGATGTTGGTTACTATGCAGCACTGTGACATCCATCATGAAAATTTCTTTAAAAGCTAGAAAATAATAAAAAGGAGCATTCAGGGCAGGGTAGTGGGGGTAGAAAAGATATTATATTGTTCATAGGAACCCACTAAAAGAAAGACCCACAAATTGTATGTGTCTGATTAGTAATCAGATTAATCATACAATTTAGAGCAGTGTAATGTGAATGTTTCTTCCCCCTGATTCTGGTGGTATGCTTTAAATTGAATTAATACATTGCATGATTCAAGTATACTATTCAGTCTGAAAACCTTTGCTCCTGGAACTCTAGGATAACCTGCCTGGTACAATGTGGAAGCTACTATAGCATGTAGACCAAGTATGTCAAACTTGGGGCTCATGGGCCGCATGTGGCCCACAACAAATATTTTTGCGACCCAGACAATATAACGGTATGTAAGAAACGTTCTAATAAAAATTTTGTAGCTTAATTTTTACAATATCCTCTTATACATAATTATTAATAATGAACTACAACGTTCGCTAATGACTGATTACTATAATCGTGTTGCATTCATTTCCCTTACGCGCCTTACAAGCAGGCACACCATTTCTCTCCACTAATACTAGCAGTGAATATTTTAGCAGCCAATTGCCACATCATTAGTCTTGGACTGACTTTTGGTGTGTGCAACAGGAAATATTTTGCTTTCGGATAACAAGAAAAATAGGGTTTATCTGCATTACACTTATTAATTTGTGCAGTTATTCAGTGTCTGGCAAGTTAATGTTCAAGAAAAAATATTAATTTTTATTAAAATGTTCTATTATTTTATGTTAATGATTACTCATTTATTTCAGCCCTTTGTATTCAGCATGTCTCTTATCGAAATAAACCTCAGTTTCTATGAAAATTGAAGCTTTTGGGTTTTTTTGTGGCCCACATAAACTTAAACCTTGTTTATTTGGCCTGTGTTAGCCCTTGAGTTTGACATGCTTGATGTAGACAGTCATTCATACAGAAGGACCCAGAGTCTGACAATCATGTTGCATAAGGACAAGAAGACAAACTGAATAGCTAAGTTCCCTTCTAACGTGTCCTTATAAGCATGACACATAGAAATTAGTAAGTAACCAGTCTTCTCCCTTCCCACCAAGGGCCTCTGTTGATGTGCTGATTTCAGCTCTACAACCCCCAATCCACCCACAAGAAAAAAGAGATGCCTTTTATCCTTGCCCCAATCAAAACACCTGATTTTCCACTTATCCAACCTCTAACTTCTTCTTCCAAAGCCTCTCTCTAAACTTTAACTGATCATTAAAGAGAAACTCAGAATAAAATTATGAACATGAGTAAAGATACATCAATATAATAGAATTATACACACAAATGGATTATGTTTAACTACACCCATGAATAAACATCACAATATTTGTCCATAATGAGTAGGAAAATTGAATGCATAGTGCCAGAAATATTTTTGAGTTTTATTAATATAAGAAGCACAAAGTTGTTACTATTTTATAGAAATATGAATTAACTATGAACACAAAGAGCAGGAGAATGATAATGCAACAAATATGAAAAATTAGCATAGATGCTCAGGCTTAAATGTGGGATCTTAGTCATCAAGCTTTACTTGACAATTTTACTCATTGTTGTGTTAATCTACTATTTTGCTTTCCTTGGTCCTCTCTCAAATGGCACAATTAACAACCTGCAACTACTGTTTTTGATATCCAATTAAAGGCAAAATATTCTGAAAAGGTTTATTAAACTTATCTCACCTTCAGACAATTGTTGAAAAGCACAAGATTTGTATTGATAGATTGAAAGCCTTAATTTCTTTTGTACCATCATTAGTGAAGATTGTTTTCAAGATGAAAATGCATGGATTTACTGGACTGGAAACATGATTTTCACATCAATAAATTAGTTCAAAATAAATGTTGCCTATCCTACTAATTCGGTCTCTCCATGACCAACATGGCCTAATTTACTTCGGGAAAAAGTTTTAATTGGACCACCAAACCATCTTATCAGATGGATCTTTTTGGGAGATGTCAAGTTAGTGTTACATTTTAGCATAAAACCAATAAAAGTCTGTTGCTATATAGCTGCAATTTTCAATCATTTTTATCTCATGGCACACAAATTCATTACTAAAATTCTCTGGCCGATCTGATAAAAAATGATAGGTATAATTTTGATTCATTCACTAAATACATGACTATTTAGTCAGGGGCACTGACCTCATTGTCAAATAAAAAAATTGACAACAATCAATACAATAATAACCGTCTTGGTTCTCAACCTTTGTAATGCCGCGACCCTTTAATACAGTTCCTCATGTTGTGGTGACCCCAACCATAAAATTATTTTCGTTGCTACTTCATAACTGTAATTTTGCTACTGTTATGAATCGTAATGTAAATATCTGTGTTTTCCGATGGTCTTAGCCGACCCTGCTAGCAGTTCTCAACTTGTGGGTCGTGACCCACAGGTTGAGAACCACTTCTGTAGAGCCTAAGACCATCGGAAAACACAGATATTTACATTACGATTCATAACAGTAGCAAAATTAGTTATGAAATAGCAACGAAAATAATTTTATGGTTGGGGGTCACCACAACATGAGGAACTGTATTGAAGGGTCGCTGCATTAAGAAGGTTGAGAACCTTGCCGAAACCGGTTTGGCTCAGTGGATAGAGCGTCGGCCTGCGGACTGAAAGGTCCCAGGTTCGATTCCGGTCAAGGGCATGTACCTTGGTTGCAGGCACATCCCCAGTAGGGGGTGTGCAGGAGGCAGCTGATCGATGTTTCTCTCTCATCGATGTTTCTAGCTCTCTATCCCTCTCTCTTCCTCTCTGTAAAAAATCAATAAAATATATTTTTTTTAAAAAAAGAAGGTTGAGAACCAAAGACGGTTATTATTGTATTGATTGTTGTCAATTTTTTTATTTGACAATCTAAGGGAAAAGAGGTCAGTGCCCCTGACTAAATAGTCACGTATTGCATGCTTTAAACATTCTTGTAGTACACCAGTTGAAAATCACTGTTTTGTAGCAGTCTAAGAACCAACACATATAACTCCAGATAAGGATCAGAGAACTATATTCAGAATGCAAAACTCACTTATCAAAACAAGTATTATATATTCTTCTAGTTTGTAACCTACATAAGAAGAAAATAAGACATTTAAATGAGAAATTTATAAATAAAATACAGCTACAATTATGAACGATTATCATCCAAAAATTATTTGGATGGCTAATAGACCCCACATTTAAGCCACTTCTTTAGTAAACAAAATTAACCAGTTTATACCCAATGCCACCTCTCTCTCTCTCTCTCTCTCTCTCTCTCTCTCTCACACACACACACACACACACACACACATATTTGACCCAGTTATAATTTTTTATTTATTTTAGGAATAATTCATATGATAATACAAGGTTGAAAGATTATTATAATCATTTATTCTCTTGAGAGATATTTAGGGATATTCATTTTTACATCACTAGCTTGTTGAGGACAGGATAAGGATTAAAATGTTTTAAACAACTTCACCTTCCCAAGTACTCTTTGTCAGCATTAAAAACGAAAGTTCAATCCATCCTTTTCTCTGTCTTTTATTTAGAAATATCTTTTGAAACAAGACTCTTAAACTAGGATTATTATTTTGGTTATTTGAAAAAGCAAACTGACATAAAGTGGGGGTTTTTTAAGCAGTTTATCATGAATTATGAGAGTTTCTAATCCATGAAATGACCTACTATAGACTCATGTAGTCAGGATTTTGGGAGTTGTTTTGTTTTTTCAAATTGCCTAGTACAAGCTGTTTAATGATATAGAAAAGTGGAAATTAAGCCTCTTATGTTGTACTCTGGCTCTGCCACTTATAAACTGTTGTGGCCTTAGAAAAAATATCCAGTCTTTTTTTTTCTCTTCTGAAAAATCGGGGTAACAATAAATACCTACACTACATGGTCACTGTGAAAATATGAGATAGTGGGTATGTGCAAAGCAATTAGCAGAGTCTGCTGTACTGTAGATTAGTACATGGTAACTGCCATTGTTTCACTGTATCTCCCAGTATGGTTTCCCATGTTTTATGCTCAACACCGGGAGTTAGAGTGTAACCTCCATATTCGACTTGAGCCTCTTACAGCTCAGATATTCAGTGACTTTCCTACCGTCACATAGGACTCCTCTGCAAGTCTTCTGATTCCAACACAAGCTGTGCGTTCTCAGACTACTCGTGCCTGGGCTACACTGCACCTGGGAGGCGCTGGCCAGGGAAAGTGATGTGCATCTGTGTGAGAAGGGGGTGGCCCATGGCATTTGGCAACTAATCCAACGGGAAGACACAGCCAGGGATAATGGCATTGGCCACTGGAAACCCACAGTAACCCGACTCTAGCACCGAGGTTGTCCTCACTCAGGCATATTTACAATGTTCATTTGGGCTTTTCTTTTCTATGGAGGAAAAACAGGTTTTTCCTATACACTGCTGTGGAGTCCAACTTAATTCCTCTGATACCATCACACTAATTATTTAAATCTGAATAACTCCCTGCCCTAAAACAGCAATCTTTGACATTGCTGTTTCAGCTGATGAGAGAAAGAAATTTCTTTCAAAGAAAAGTAAAAAAAAAATTAAGATACAAAATAAAAACATTAAAATCTGTGTCTCCTGAGAAAACATCAATAGTCAAAACAAACTCAGTAAGCCATATAAAAGAAAAATTTTGGAAGAAAAATGCAATATATACAAATTTAAGTAAATATTAATCTAAAACATGCCAGAAAATCCTCATAGACTATATATAATTTAAAATAAAAGGCACGAACTTTGACTTGTACAATCCAATTCCTTTTCCTTTATTGCCTTCCTTTAAACTCATTCTTTAGTTTAATGAATAACTGTGCTCTTTCTCCATCTCAATGAATCAGAAAATCCAATTTCTTATTGGCTCTAGAATCATTGTTCCAGGACATAGCACCCAGGCTAGACACATCATCTTAGCACCTCACAGTCCATGCAAACCCTTCTTTCTGTTTGGAAGTCCAAACCATCATTAACATCTACCATTTGCCTGCCTGAGTGCTATGGTTTGAAATGTGTCACACACCCCAAGATTCATATGTTGAAGTCTTAACCCCTAACACTTCAGAACGTGACCTTATTTGGAAATTGGGTTATGATGGATGTAATTAATATAAGGTCATACTGGAGGAGGGTGGGTCCCTAATCCATATGACTGGCATCTTTGTAGAAAGAAGAAATTTGGATACAGATACACACATAGAAATAATGCCTTTTAAACATGAACTGTGTGATTGGGAGGGGCACCTACAAGTCAAACCACAAGAAGCTAGGAGAGGCATAGAGCATGTTTTCCCTCACAGCCTCAGAGGGAACCATCCCTGCTGACACATTTCCAGCCTCCAGAGCTGTGAGAACATAGGTTTCTGCTGTTCAAGACCCCCAGTTTGTGGTATTTGGTTATGACAGCTCTCCTAATAAAGTTGGAGACGGTGGTTGTCTCAGAAAATTGCTCCCAGGACTTGGTATTCTGTTAGAAGCTGTATAAATATATGGACAAACCAAGGCAAAGCCCAATGTAGTATATTTTCTTTCAAGGCTAAGAGGATGATTGGATTACTCAAATGTATTAAGAGTAAAATAAATGAGCCATCTCTAGGGCATACTTATTCTTCCTTCTGAATCTGGAGCCATTATAACTCAATAGGTTAAGGAATTTATAAAACTAAAGGCTTTCTGGATCATATATATCAAACTTCCTCGCGGGGGGTTGAAGGAAGCTCTCATAAGCAAAGAAAAAGAAATTATGTTTTTTTGGATAAAAACGTAATTGGCCATGGTCATCATACCTGCAATCACCATAACTTGTGTAGTATGAATAATCATAGCTGTCCTGCAGATACATTAAAATGTTGGTTTGGGCTTATTTTCCAGTTCCTTCTGGTTATGTGTAATATAGCATATGGTAATATCCTATATAATAAACGCCTAATACGCTAAGTGTCCAGTCGTCCATTCAACCAATCAAAGCGTAATATGCTAATGATATGTTAAGGCTGCTCAACCGCTCGCTATGATGTGCACTGACCACCAGGGGGCAGATAGTCGACCAATCGACCAGTCCCTATGATGTGCACTGACCACCCAAGGGCAGATGCTCCAACTGGTAGGTTAGCTTGCTGCTGGGGTCTGGCTGATTGGGACTGAGCGAGACCTGCCGGACACGCCCTGGAGCCCTCCTGAGGTCCCTCCCTGGCTGGCCAACCTCCCATGTCCCTCCCCGGCCCTGATCAGGCACCGGTGGGGTTCCTCGGCCTGGCCTGTGCCCTCTCGCAATCACAGACCCCTCAGGGGATGTCGGAGAGCTGGTTTTGGCCCAATCCCACAGGCCAGGCTATGGGACCCCACTGGTGCACGAATTCGTGCACTGGGCCTCTAGTACAGATATAATATGATAGATATCTACGTTTTTAAATCTAAATTTTAAAACATATCTTCTACTCCAAGGATTTTGGGTAAGGGATTATGCATTTTATATTCTTTTAACACTTACCACCTCACACCAATAAAAGAAATCAATCAATAAATTCTTACTGGATATCTATTGTGTAATAAATTTTGCAAATAAGACATTTAATGCATCAGGGGAACTACTCTGTAAAGTACATGATTGTCTCATCACTTTGCTGTACATCTTTACATCTGAAACTAATACAGAATAATATTAAATGTATACTGTAATTAAAAAAATAAGAAAATTCACCCCCCACACAAAAAGAAAGAGCTTTAATTCATTGATAGTTTATAATCAAATTTAGATAATAAAAAGATGAATTTGCTGAAAGAAAAGTTATGTCATAATAAATATCACAGATTATCCAAGATGAACTACCAAATTGGAGATGTCAAATCTTTCACTTCTCTATTCCTTGTCCCTGGGAGGCATCATTCTTTCTCTCTGAGCAAGAAATTGCCTGAAAAATGCTCCTACACTAGGCAATCCCACTTCACACTTAAGAACAAAGTGTCTGTCACCCTAGGCAAATAAATTTATAAAACAGGTTATCAATTCAAAGGCAATGTTGAACTAAGTTTAACCAAGGCTCATAATGGCCCTGCAGGGTTTAGTGCAAGCTTCCCCAACCTCCGCACCTCCCGCTATGAACCAATATTTATTCTAGCACTTTCTAAGTTCCAGATGCTTGCTCAGTGCCTTATAAATATTTAATCCTCACCTAGCCCTGAGGTATATGTACATTAGATTCATTTCCCAGAGGAAAAACTTCAGAAAAGTTAAGTAACATATACAAATGGCCTAGAAATTATAATTTGTGAAGTTGGGATTGGAAGATTAATTAATACAGCTGGCTCAAACGCTTATACTTTTCCTACTAACTTCCCTCGAAGGTGACAGTCAGAGTGAGTTATAGGGAATGAGATAAAATTTCTTCTCTCATGGATACATGATCTAGTGGGGTAAGTAGAAAAGTAAATACCTGTTTTAAAACAATATATTCTTAATTATGCTAGAACTGCTCTCACATTGCACATTGGAGAGTCTAGTATCTGTGGCCCCAACTACTAAAATTCCAGTAAAGCCCACATCCCATCACTAGAGCAATAAAAAATGCCCCACAAATGTCCAAAATGCCCTCCAAGGGCAGTACCTCCGCTATAAAGAACGGCTGGCCTCCCGGATAGAGAACAAGCATGGTAGCCCTTAGGATCCAGCTCTGGCCTTCCTCTGCAGCCTCCTCCGCTGCTCCATCTCCTCCTAAACATAAGAACTCTTCCTAGCTCCCCAAGAGGGTCACGGAGTCAGTCCATGGGCCTGAATGTCTTGTCTTCCTTTGCCTCCAACTAGAGAGGCTTACCATTTGTCCCCAACATTTAGCATAGTACCTGGCACATGATACTCATTCATGTAAAACATGAATAAAGGAGATTTCACTGCTCAAATTCCTTTAGACCACAGGCATGTGGGCAACACTGATTTAATGGCTGATACACATGTCTCCATAGTTATGGACATTTACTCTTGGTTTTTATAGCATTCTTTGGAACAAGGCAAGACAGAAAAAAAAAAACTAAATTTAAATCTGTTGTCACTTATGCAAGGAAATACTGAGCTTGTGTTCTTTTAAATGTCAATTAAAGAGTTAGATTACATTATGAGAAATAATAGTGAACCATGATATTAGAAGGCTGCAACTTTTGACCACACCTTTTTGGTACGAGATATCATATTGATAATTTTCTTACAAAAATAAATTTTTAAAAATCAGCGGATTTAGAGATTTTCTTCCCTGGAATTTTAGATAGACGTCTATAGTAAACATTTATAATGAATATCACTTGTGGAGTATACATTGAAATTATACTTAACTAAAAACCAGCTGTTTTATAATATGAGGGAGAGGCTAATACCCCTCAGCTTGGCCATCTCCCCTGTAAGACAATGGATGAAGCATACGGAGCCACAGAATTATTCTCTGGATTAGAAAGAGTCCATTTTCTTAATGCCCTCCTCTCAGAACACCCTCATTGATTAGTATTAATCAGACAGACATTCTTTGTCCTCTTCTCAGTCTTTACTGGTAGACTTTCCTTGGGATATTTCATCTTCTTTGATGGCATCAGCTGCTACCAGTCTCTACTAATTACCTACATCCTGTCTAATTACCAGTCTCTACTAATATTTCTACATCCCATATCTCAGCATCCTGCTAGACATTGTACCTGGATGTCCCAACCCAGATTCAACCTCAGTGTCCGAAGCATCAATCACTGTGTTTCTCCTCTCCGCCACCCACCCACCACAGAGTAAGGTGTCACTCCTACACTGCCTAGGTAGTCATCAGTCATTCCTGCTTGTAACTCATCCCAACAGAAAACCAATCAGCAATTCCATCGGTGTTACTTCCAAAGTATTTTCTGAAACCAGCTTCTCTTTCAGTTACCACACAGCCACCTTAGTTTTCGGTGCTCTTCATCTTCTATTTGGATTACTTGTACTGCACAACCAGGTATCATTTTCTCCCACTCCAGTCCCATCTCCACACTACAGTCCCAGTTTTCTGCCTAAAAATAAAATCTGACCTTACCCACTTAAAGACTTTGCCAGTTCCTTTTTTTTTTTTTTTTTTGTTTCTCACAGGTCAATGCCCCATTTGTAGCATACAAGGATCCAACCTAGATTTTTAGTCTTCTCTCCTACCTCATGCACATGTTTTTCTAGTTCTTTTGAACTTTTAAAATAATTTCCAATATGCTGAGTCCTTTTTGATTCTCTGCCTTTGCACATACTTTGCCTTGCACCTGAAGTACCTTTCCCTGCTTCAGTGTGATGCAGATCAAATGTCATTTGCTTTCTGAAATGCTAATTGATTTGCCCTGGAAGGACTAATTTCTCTCTCTCTCTCTCTCTCTCTCTCTCTCTCTCTCTCTGTGCTTTCATAGTACTTCATTCATTCTCCAAGCAGCAATCAATGGGATCTTTTTGAAGCTTAACTAAGATTACAACATGTGCCTGTTGAACACCTTGCAGTGGCTCTTTATCCTGCCTGCAAATAAAATCTAATCTCCTTACCCAGTCCTACTGTAGAATCTCCCTTAGAATGAGGCAGTGAGGCTTCTGCCCTGGGCCCCACCATTTAGCACATCAAAAACACGCCGATGATTCATTTATTAAAGAACACAAGGGTGCCTCTGTCACTTGGGATCTGAAGTTTAGTAATGGCAAAGCACACTCTAGGTGTGGCAGCCACAGTTCAAAGGCCAGACCCAGACTACCTATTTTTGCAAGTAAAACTTTATTGGAATACAGCTACATCCATTCATTTACATATTGTCTAAAGCTGCTTTTGCCCTACAACTAGTGCGTTAGTTCGGTAGTTGTTAACAAATTCTATGGCTCAGAAAGCCTAAAGTATTTGGCCTTTTATACAAAAATTTGCCAAGCCCTGGCCCAGTCTATAACTCTGAACACCTGCTCTTGTGACTACCAACATTCAGGCCCAAAGAAACAACTTCTCAACATGTGTTGACCTTTTTCCTCAAAACAAAGGCTATTTTTTGTCCAAGTGGTGCAAAGGACTGTAGGTTATGCCACCACCAACATCAGTGATTGACACTTCTTTGGGGGCCAAAGAAGATCTGAGCATGTTAGATATAAAAAGAAACACTAATTATCTTGTCGAATTATTCCTCTTAGCGAATATAGATGCAATTGATATTTAGATAACAAATAGTATTTCCCTAAAGTGCTAAGTGTCCATTTACTTCTCTTCATGTTCTCATTCGTGGTTCTAGAAGTACTCACAATTTAGCACATTATATGTAACAGTCGTGAATGTCAGTCAAGAAAAAAAAAATTTTTTTTAATATATTTTATTGATTTTTTACAGAGAGAAAGGGAGAGGGATTGAGTGCTAAAAACATCGATGAGAGAGAAACATCGATCAGCTGCCTCCTGCACACCCCCTACTGGGGATGTGCCTGCAACCAAGGTACATGCCCTTGACTGGAATCGAACCTGGGACCCTTCAGTCTGCAGGTCGACACTCTATTCACTGAGCCAAACTGGTCAGGGAAAGAAAAATTTTGTAACATTAAAATATTTATTTTTGCCCTATCCCACGTTGCTCAGTGGTTAGAACATAGGCCCATGCACCGAAGGGTCTTGGGTTCAATTCCCAGTCAAGAGCATGTACCTGGGTTGCAGGTTCAATCTGATCTACGGCCCCTGTCAGGGCACGTGAGGGAGGCAACCAATCAATGTGTGTCTCTCTCACATCGATGTTTCTCTGTCTACTCTCTCTCTCTCTAACCCCCACTTCCACTCTCTAAAATATATAGATACATATATTTATTTATTTCTGTCTTAGATTTGTATATAAATTGGTTAAGATGTAACATATCAAGCATGATCCTAATTTTTTATCCTCACAACTATTCAACATTGAATACCAGCATTTTATCTCACCTAATAATAGAGAAACATGTAAATGAACCATACCTCTGCCACAGCCAATCAGAGTAAGTATGCAAATTAACCCAACAAAGATGGCGGTTACTTTGCATACATACCTGGGTCCCGGGAACCTCCTCGGCACCCAGGTCACTCCCAGCCGGCCATTGGGCAGAGGCTTTAGGCTTGGGCAGGGGCCGAGCCTGGGATCGGAGGGAAGGGGAAAAATCAATGGAAACATATTTTCAGATGAGGATAAAAAGAAAAATAAAGAAAGAAATGTCATATCCTATGAAAGACACATCTTGAAAATGCTTAAAGAAAGTTGTCATTTTTTCATGGTGAAGGGACTGGAGTCCGTGTTGATGAAAATACCTTGGTGGCTGCGGTGACTGGCAGTGGCTGCAGCAGGGAGTGATCGGGCTGACACCTTCCTCTGATCAGCTCAGTCACCTCCTGCAAAGGGAGGCCAGACTGTGGCTTAGGTCCTCTCCCAACGGGGAGCAGGCCTAAGCCATCAGTAGGACAATCCCCTGAGGGCTCCCAGTATGTGAGAGGGGGCAGGCTGGGCTGAGGGACCCCACCCCAGTGCACGAATTTTGTGCACCGGGCTCCTAGTTATATTTATAAAATACTAGAGGCCCAGTGCACAAAATTAGTGCACGGAGGGTGGGAGCGTTCCTCAGCTCAGCCTGCACCCTCTTGTAATCCAGGACCGCTGGCTCCTAACGGTTCATCTGCCTGCCTGCCTGATCACCCCTAACCCCTCTGCCTGCCTTCCTGATTGCCCCTACCTCTCTGCCTGCCTGCCTGATAGCCCCTAACTGCTCTGCCTGCCTGCCTGACTGCCCCTAACTGCTCACCTGCCTGCCTGATTGCCCCTAACCACTCTGCCTGCCTACCTGACCGCCCCTAACTGCTTGCTTACCTGCCTGATCACCCCTAACTGCCTCTGTCTCAGCCCCCGCCATGGTGGCTTCATCTGGAATGACATCCGGCAGGTCGTTCATCTGTTCAGTCTAATTAGCATATTACGCTTTCATCATTATAGATAATATAGTTATAAAACAAAAATGAATCTAATTATATATATATATATACTAGAGGCCTGATGCACGAAGATTCCTGCAAGAATGGGCCTTCCTTCCCCTGGCTGCCAGCATTGCCCTCACTCTGGCCGGAGCCGCCTTTCCACCTTCCCACACTGCCCAAAGGCCCAGAGCGGCTGGGGTGGTGCAGAATGCCTGCATCATCGCCATGGCATCCCGCCCCGCCCCGCCCCCAGCCGCTCTGCACCTGTGTATGCAAATTAACCAACCATCTTTGTTGGGTTAATTTGCATAGTCACTCCTGATTGGCTGGTGGATGTCATGAAGGTACAGTCAATTAGCATGTTACTCTTTTATTAGTGTAGATAATCGAATTAAATTTTGATATGGATGTATTATAACCAGTATTTTTCCACTTATTATAATGGGTAATTAGGAAAATTGTAGAAAATCAACAATTTTTGGAAATATAAACATTTTTCAAGCGTTTTTCTTTGCCTTGACTTGCATTTTTGGTGACATATTTTAAATTTTGTTCACTTTAAATACAATTATCTTTTAATTCTTACTCCTTTATATCATTGCTGCCAGTAAAATTTTACTACTTTATTTAAGCTTATTAGTGATTTTGCTAAAGTAAAAGCACGAAAAATAAAATTTAAAGAGTAATAATAATTGTTTATAAATTATGAATATTTTTACTATCTTATAAATACAAGATCACTAATCAATTACAGAACATCCAAAAATAAGCAATAATGAAATTTGGTCATTTTAAATCATTTGCTAACATTCAGTCACACAAATCTTATAGTTTTATGAGTATTTTAAAAATATTGTCTTTGTGAAGGTATATTTGTCATGGTAGAAGAAGGAAACATAGTTCAGTCACAGCTAATGAGTTTGATCTATAATGTTAGCTCTTTAGACCTATGGCATATGAGTCCCCATTTGCACTCCTGCCTCAGGCCAGACAATTGGAAGGGGTCGTCCTGCCTACTGTGCTCAGTGTCTGGCTCCTGACCACCTCTGAGCCTGCTTCCTAGGTTCCTGCCACACTCCTAACTGCTTCCTCTTTGGGGCATTTGCACTATTGTTCCCTCTGCCAGAGGCGTAGCTATTCTTGAGGCTGGTCGTATATGATATGCAGACCCCGGGTTAAGAGTGAGCCTCAGTTTTCTAGACCAACAACTTAAAGGGGCTCTCTAGATTCCCTGGTACATCAGTCTATGTTTTCCTGATAGCATCCATGGCAACCTAATATCTCCTTATAACTTTATAAACTTAATGTCTGACTCCTCCAGATAGGATATAATTGGTATGAGAATAGGAACTTAGATCTACTTTTTAACACTGTAGTCACAGTAACCAATACGGTATTTGAAACATTGGATCATAAATATTTTTTGAGTAAATACATATTTATAGCATGAATATTTGTACTGTAATTATCTGTGGCTATGATTTTTCTCTTGGTTGACAAGAAGCTCTTAATGCAAAATTCATTGCTGACTCAAAAATACTTACTGAGTGAATGAAGGAATAAGTAAACAGATAAATGATTAAATAAATTCATTAGTTGTAAGGAGTATATTTCCAAGTCAATTAATGAAGTATTTTAGACCTTGGGCTAATTTTTTTCAGCGCCTTAGTTTCTCCATGTGCTGAATCTTACAATAACTCTCTCCCATCACAAAAAGTATTTTTGAGTTAATTTGTACAACCCCGTAAAACTCCTCCACTGACAATCACGTAACTTAATTATTGTTGTGTCTTAGCCACCAGCTCAGAATGCTATTTGCCAAGAAAATGTTCAAAGCAGATGGACATGAAATATGTGAAGCTCTTCTTATTTTTATTAGCACTCATATTAAAGAACATGAGCCTCTATAATCAAACAATACTGCAGGGAAGCTGCTGCTCCTGACAGCCACAGCCCCCACAACACAAACACTGCTTCCATGAGTCTGATGGCTAACACAATCAGAGATTTTAGTCGAGTACAGAAAAAGGGGACTATTTCATTAACAATCTCCTGGCTTTCTAAGAGCATTCTTGACAAGTATATGGAAAATGAGAAAGATGAAAATAAAATCTGGACTCACTCTCTTCACTTAGATGACATTTGTGTTGATTTTTCTCAGTAACTCCAACTCATTTTTTTTTATCAGATAATAGACTAAAAGTTTGTCTGCATATTGTTCTACCTTCTTACAGGATAATTAACTGCTTCCCTTGTCATCAGTGGATTTTGTATTAGCTCATTAAGTTTAAAAAGTGTATAATTCTTTCTTTAAAAAGTAAAATTGGTATCATATTATTTAAAAAGTAATGTATGTAGACATTAGAGAAAGCAGAGAAAGAACTTTCTCTCCACTCAGAGATTTGCCACTACTATATCTTAGAGTATCATTTCTAACACACACATATGCATATGTGTTTTTTCAAAATAATACCATTTTTAGGTTTTATAATTTGTTCAATTAAGGATGTCTATATCTCCTTTTCAATAAATCTCATGTCATCTAGTACCCAATCCTATTTGAAATGTCAGTTTGCCCCCAAATTTCCATTACTGATGAGTTGTGTGAGTCAGAATCCAATGCAGGATCACACAGTTTCTAGTTACCATGACTTGTAAGTGCTTTTCTATGTTGAATAGTCACATTTCTTATGATAATGAACTGCTAAAGAGGCCAGAAATTTATTCTCTCTTAACTCAGAAAAAAATAGGGATTTATGAAGATTGGTAACTATATTACCACAAGTATATCACTTCATTCCATCAAATTCTAATTAAATAACCAATAGATTTCCCTGGATAAGGATTCTATGTGTTCTCAAAACTTAATGATGGATGCTATTTACATGCCAGAAACAATAAAGAATGTCTTCTAGACTTAGGATGGGTTGAATGAGATAGAAGGGGAAGAAAATGCCCTCTTAAAGTCTTTAATAACCAGAAGAAAGATTCCGTGATTCCATAACCCATTGGAGCTGGACATGGACAGTCCTCAGCACAGTACTGGCACCCAGTTTGGCATCTCCTGTGCAGTTGTAGAGCAGTAGCCACACTGGAGGACAGAGGACTCACTTCTGCCATGAGTGCCCAGATGGGAAAAAACTGGCTCAAAGGCTATACAAAAGCCAAATTGATGTATGGGAATGAAGTAAACAACAAACATTCAAGAATATTTAATTACTTAGAAAATGCACCACCTAAGAATATCTCTTAAATAATCCAATTGATTATTTAAGAACAACAAAAAAATAAATTCAGTAAAAGAAGAAAGGAGAAATCGGGTTATCAAGGATTGGTGGGAAACATGAAAACAGTTAAATATAGAAAAAAAATAAATCCTAACAAATGTTATAAATGGTGTCACAAAATTAATGCCTCACAATATTTTGATAGAGACCACCAATTATTTACAAAATGTTTTTATAACATTAAAATAATTAATAAGAAAGGACAAATGAAAATTCAGCAAAAATCCCTGGTATTCCAAAAAGACAAAAAATTAGTGGGTTTTAGTCACTTTCACAGATGGATGATATATGGTTAAGAATGTCTCTGAAATTTTTCATAACTACTAGTAATAATCAAATGCCTATCATGGCAGATTGTATTTTCCAAACATAGTCACAACATTGTTTCCCATATGCTCTTCTACAACCTGGTGGGCTTCTATGATTGCCTCAGCTAGAAGAATAAGATGGACATGGCACTATGTAACTTCAAAGCTAGTCAACAGGCAATACTGTATGGTTCTTCCTGTCTCTCTCTTGGGTCACTGTTCTTGGAGAGCCACTACTCTGTGAAAAGGCCCAGGCCACATAGAGAAGTCACATGTAGGAGTTCTAGCTGAATGCCCTGATGCGGTCCAACAGTATCTACTACCAGACATAGAAGGGAAGAGGCATCTGAGAAACCTCTAGCCTGAGCCACTATCTGACTGCAGCCTCCTGAAAACCCAAAGCCACAGCTGCCTAGCTGAGAGGAGTCAACTCCCAGGATTGTGAGACATAATGGCAATCAACAGTTGTTGTATTTCATTCCACAGTGTTTGTGGTGGTTTGTTATGCAGCCACAGATAATTAAATAACAGCTAACAAAGAATCTCTGCATAAAATAAAATGGATAAGAAGCAGCTGAGAAACTAAATTACAGAAAACATAACTATAAATCAAAAACCAATAACACTGTTTTTACAATAAATACAAATGGTCTGAACATTCCTCATCAACTGGAAAAGATATTCAGGTTGTATTTAAAAATAGGAAATCCACTTACAGCTACTGATAAATCCTCTCCTTCCCCTACCCTCAAATTTAAAAAGGTCAAAAATAAAAAAAAAAAACATAATAAAATAATGTAATATGCATTCAACTCAAGAAGAAATAATTTGAGAAATTTGCTGTAAAGGATTTGTTATTATCGAACCAAAGAACTTCTGAGTCTATAATAAAACAATGTGCATTCCAAGAGTATAGAAATCAGTGTTTTCCAAACCTTCCTTACTATAAAATTAATGCTTTTATTCACAGAATAGTATTCATGTGTTATAATACAGTAGAATGAATGACTGTAGAACACAGTTTAGAAATGTTGTTATAAACCAATTTTACTTTAAACACAGGTGCAAATTTGTCAAACTCAATAAGTTAATATTGATATAACCCTATCATAACATCTAAAACTTTATACTAAAAATAGGTACTTCTGCTATAAGCAAGCAACACCAATCTTAATGTTAAAACATTACACACATTACCATTAAAATCATTTTAAAACATCTATTATCACTATTATTTTATTTTCATATAAAGATCAAAGCAATATAGTAAAACAAGAGACAATGTAAGATGTATAGATTATCTGAAAAGAGGGATAAACTGATAAGAATTTGCAGATAATATACCTAAATACTTCCCAAAATCCAAGAGAATTAACTGAAAAACAGAATTGATATATAGTACCAACAATTAAGCTGGCATTTCGATGTGATGGATTACTATGCAGGTACTAGAAATAATGTTTTTGAAAAATGTACACATTTTCATTTAGGTAAAAAAAAATGATTAAGGTATTATAACTATTGTAATTACAAGTTTCTTTTTAAATACAAATTTAAAAATTAAAGGAAATAAAATTAATATTGATCTAGTTCATAAAGTTATGTAATTATAATTTTATTCTTTGTAGTTTTCTGTACTTCTATTTTTTAAAAGGAGCATACACTACCAATATAATCAGGTTTTTACTTTATTTTTATTAATATACATTTTAATTTGGCCCTTTATTATATCCAATATCCCCTAAATTTAGTGAAATCTCTGGTCCTTCCTTGATTTCCTACTTATTTAACTATATGCATTAGATGGCCTTTTTCGAATCCTTAACTTTAGATATTATCTGAGTACTAATGACACATCCAAATATATTTAACTACCTATTAAACATCTTCACTTAGTTGATGTGGTAGAACCTTATACAAATAATGTATGTCCAAAAGCAAAACAATTCCTCTTCTAGAAGTCATTCTTCTTTTCTAGAGTTAACTGTTTCAGCAACAGACATTTAATTTACCCAGGTGCTCAGATTCCCAAAGAATGTTGAAGAATTATATGCTTTGAATGAATGATGGCATCAAAGAAGAAATTATATTTGAGATGGGTCTCAAAAAATGACTAAGGTATCACCAGATGTCAACCTAAAATGATTTGCTCAAGAAAAATTAATATATCTTAGAGTAAACATTTAAGTAAGGCATGAAAATTATCTATCTCTCTAATACATGCATTAGAATATAGATAGATAGATAGATAGATAGATAGATAGATAGATAGATAGATAGATATAGA
The DNA here is from genome assembly GCF_951640355.1 of Cnephaeus nilssonii. Lineage (NCBI taxonomy): Eukaryota > Metazoa > Chordata > Mammalia > Chiroptera > Vespertilionidae > Cnephaeus > Cnephaeus nilssonii. The sequence continues at coordinate 37,977,127 of NC_137079.1, read as the reverse complement.
TATAGATATAGATATAGATATAGATATAGATATAGATATAGATATAGATATAGATATAGATATATATTCCTCTGATTTGACCAGGAATTTACCAGATTATCAAGTAACTTAATGAGAAATAAACTATCAGTCATTTTTAATCATTATCTATGGACATCTAATCTAACTAAAGAGCATTCAGACAGTTCTGTTTTCAACATATTAAAAGTAATTTTCCTGCTATAGATTTTGCATAGAGGGATGTAGCTCTTTTCTTAACTATATTTCAGATTTAACTAGTTAGGAATGTCAGTCACACAAGAATACACTTCAGTAACACATTAAAATAACATTTGGCTTAAAATGTACTCTGACTTTAAGCCAGGGATTATTAGTGTATTACAAATTCATACTTATTATCACAGTAGAATGCTCAGAATTTTAAATAGGAGACTAATTCATAAGAGTTCATTTTTAGTTTTAAAAAATTAAGTTTAGTTCGATGTCTAATAAGTGCCTTACCATGTACTTAAAATTCTTTATCGTTATTACTTTAGCATATGATTTGAGAACATCTTAAGAAGCTATTGCTTTTTCTGACATCTAATTTGAATCAGGTTCTTAATTTTCAACTGGAAACCAATTAGGCACTCAAAACAGGAGAACCATTGAAATTACCTTATTAATTACAGAGATATTTTACCAAAGACAGTCAACAGCGAAGACACTGACATTTTTCACCATCAAATAGATTTTACTGTTTCAAGTTCATGTTTACAAAGATCCCATCAAAAAAGCTTATGAGGCCAAATAAATAATACAACGCTATCACCTCCAATATGCTTTTTAATTTCCAAATGACACATTCAAATCATAGTTCCAAACTTTCTAGACAAAAACATTTCCCTTCACACACACTTCTCTCTTTATTCTTATGAGTTCTAAGCCCCAGTGCCTTTCACTAATTATGGTCCAATTATTACTGAGACCTAGTTCTACTGCCATTAAAATCTCTCTTGAGTCTACAGAATACCTGCCTTTTCTTGGTCCAAGCACTTATCACTTTGTATAAACTAATGCAAGGACCTCCAGGCTTCTGTTCCTCTCTTGTTCTTGCCCATCCACACCACCCTTAAATCATGAAATATGCCTGCTCAAAAGCTGCATGGGTCCCCATGACTTTCAGGGGGGAAAAAAGTGTATGTATATTCAAAGTTTTCCACAAGCTGACATGAACTTACCTTCTCACCATATCCCCCACTGTTTCCCAGCAAAAGCTGTTGTTTCCCCCTTCACTCCTTGACACTGTGCCTCCTGAGCATGCCTTAGCCTACTTTGAACTCACGTTTCCTCGGGTCTCTAACAGAGGTTTGCACAAAACAAGCAAATGTATGGGAAGTTTCAATTTATTCCAAATCATAGAATCAGCACATTTTTATGATGAAAAGGCCATTGGCAATTGGGTGGTCCAAGTCTCTCATACTATAAATACGAATATTGATGTGCAGTGTAAGATAATTGAATAGCTTGTACATTGCCATCCAGCCAGATTTTGGCAAATCAGTATCAGAATTCTTCTTCCCAGACAGCTACGTTTTGCTTAATTCATGTTATGCAAATAATTTAGAAACATCGCTAATGGTAATGAATAAGATGAAATGACGTGCTTTCACTGCCCACTGAAACACTGTTGCCACCTTGTTCTCTCAACTCCTAATCCCCATATTTGAGCTACTGCATAGAAAATATTTCCATTTCGCAGTAAAAGCAACATTTTGACAAAAGAATTGAATTATACCAGTGGGTTTTCATGAAATATAAGACAACTATGAAACAACTACTTAAATAAAACATATTTCTTAAACAGGACTTAGTTTTTCCTCTGTGGCATATAACATAAAGACCTATTTATATACCTGTCCTTGTAAATGATTCCATGAAGTCAAACAGCATACAAATGTTTACTCCAGTTGGTAACTTGTTCTCTAAGGAATGCATACATATTGGCCAGAAAAATGAAACAAACAAGCAAAAAAACAAACAAAAAACTGATCAATGAAAATTTCTCTAAGCAAATCTGAGGGAAAAAGCATCTGTGATCAAATAACTTACAACTTTAATGTCAGAATAAGTAAGGGCTTACACCAACAACAAAACCAGTCCGCCTGGTTCCTCCCTAAATCATAGTAAACATCACAGGAGAAGAAAAATCAAAAGCCAGGAGTTATTTCCTGTCCTGGAAGCTCCTGTGTGTAGATAGTAGGTGACAAAAGAACAGCAAAACAGGGAGAGAGAGAAGCTGGTCAAGAGGGGAGGTTTCGATACAGTGTCTTTGCAAATAAGCAAAGAGAAAGCTACCAAAGCAATTTTTTTTCCCATTATCCACATAAGTCATAGTAAAGTGTGTTTCGGGATAGTTTTGGGTTGATGATCTTACACTCCAGCTACCTCCAGGAGATAATTCAGTTTTAAATTACTGAAGTGATCTGATATATTACTTGCCTTCTTTTTTACTTTCTACTGGTGTCCCTCTGTTTGTAGAACAAACTATTTGTTTCACCTTTCCACCTTCTGGGTATGTTTTTTTTACAATCATAATGTCCAGATGTAAAAAACAGCAAACTCTCAACCTCAAAAGAAACTGTAAACTGAGATTCATCACTGTCTTCCTTGTGATGAATGCTATGAGCAATCTTCTCACACGTAATAGAAAGAGACCAATTTATTTTCCCCTTTCTGCATTGCATCTTTGTACAATAGTAGATAACTAGATACAGATACCTATCTTTATTCTGTAGAACAAACTATAGAACCATCCGTAGAAGTTATTAGAAAAAGAAAAATTGATTTATAAACACTGAAATAGAAGCTGATTAAAAAAAAAAAGGGTGGAGAGCAAGATGCCACTCTCAGAATTACAGGATTACTAAGGATTCATCAAGAATGAAAGAAATAATAAAAGTATATGAAAGAAATATTTCCTAATGAATAGAAGTTATTTACACATGGGGTTCTACAAGTTCTAAACAAAATGGATAATATCTCCCTCCCAAAATCTTGCTAGCATTGTTAATCAACTAATATAGATCAATGGAACAACACTGCACAGAGTTTTGAGGCAAAGCTTGTGTGACTAATTTTACATACAGTTGAGTTGCTTGAACGTGTGAGGAAAACAGAAAGACATTTTTAGATAAGTAAGTACTGGGCAACATATCATTCACTTACACTTCTTGCAAAAAAGTACCTGAAACCTTGCTCAGATAATAGAAAAATAGAATTTAAGGAATATGAAAATAAAAGTTGTAAACTGAGGTCTCAAAAGCAGTCTTACAGGAGGAGGGCTAGTAATAAAAATGTGCAAATTGGCTGGTGCAGGGCAATACACAGGAATCATATTTGTGGCAAACTGGAAATTAAAGTTATTGAAACACAAATGTTGAAAATATATCCTCTGCCTCCTTCTAGCCAGAGGGGCACAACCACTTCTTGACCTCTGATATGAAAGCACAGTCCCGTTTCCTTTCATGGGCTCACATCCCTAACTCAGCAGTCTGCTTGGATAATCCGTGGGTTTTACACTCAGGAGCTACACTAGGCCCCGCAGAGTTCGCCCCAGTTCCCATCCATTAATTTCCCCTCTCAGGAGGCATCACACCACATCCTTTACCATACACCGTAGTTCATAAAGAATTTGGTACCACCCTTGACAATGGGTAAAATAATGACAAATTTTGTTCTATTCCAGTACTAGTTAACAAAGCCTAACATTTACACCATTGGAAGACTCTGGCAAGAAATTAAAATTCATCCAACAAAACATATTTTCACCTTTTTAAGCTGCATAGGAACATTATTGCTAATCTTTACTGCAAGTAATTTTTGCAATACCCATAAGATCAGGGATTCATTGTTTCCTTAAACCTTATATTAATTGGCTAAGTCTTTCATGCAAATCGGGAAAAAGCATTAATTATCAAGTTTAAGATTTGTCTGGTTGTGTAATAGTTTATATCAAAGGTCTGATTATGTCTGCACTAATCATGTTTAGAAATCCATATTAACAATTGAGCTTGAGCTATATAAAAATGAATGGAAAAATAAAGATAAAGAAATATGAAATGTTTTTATACAATTCTGAATTATTCTCATATTAATATTTCTGTATTTAAATTTTTCTACATTGTGTTTTTTACTGTATAAAGCAAGTTAAAATTTTAAATGATCTAAAATTTTGGCAATGAATATAGATTATCTTTTAATAGATAATACTTAACTTATTTATAATAATCTATAATAATAAAAGCATAATATGCAAATCTACCGAACGACCAAACAGCAGAACGACTGTTCAGACGACCTTCATACTACCACACTATGACACGCACTGGCACGAGGCCAGCCAAGGTGTGTGCGATGTGATTGGTCGGGGGGGGGGGGGGGGGCGAGGGAGGGTGCCGCCATCACCCCACAATCATCCCGCAGAGGGAGGCCCAGGCCACCCTCTGTGGGGCCATTGATGGGGGGCTCCACGATCGATCGTCCCAAAGCAGGAGGCCCAGGCCACCGGCCAGCGGGGCAATCGATCGGAGCGGGGGCTCTACGATAACCCCACAGAGGGAGGCCCAGGCCAGCCAAGCAATTGCACCCCAAGCCTGTTGCCTGCAGAGGGAGGTGACCGGTGGCGGGGGAGGGAGGCAGCAATGCACAGATGGCAAGCAGTGGCAACAGTGGGGGCAGGGGCAGGGCCAGCTGCCACCAGCGGGGCGGGGAAGGTAAGCCCCAATAGGCCCTGATCACCGGCCAGGCCTAGGGACCCTACCCGAGGGGTCCTGGATTGCGAGAGGGCATAGGCCGGGCTGAGGGATACCCCCTCCCCACCCCCCCACCCCCGTGCAAGAATTTAGTATACCAGGCCTCTAGTTTATTATAAAATAAAATCAACAACATTCTAATCTGGTCATTTAAATATATATGTATATTTTATTTCAGAGAGGAAACATCATTGATGTTTCTACACACCCCACACTGGCGATTGAGCATGCAACCGGATATGTGCCCTGACCAGGAATTGAACCATGTCCTCTTGGTTCATAGGTCGATGCTCAACCACTGAGCCATGCTGGCTGGGCTTTCTTTCCCAAAGCAAATCATATTAAAGATAAAAGTAAGTTACTCATTGAGCTATTCAATAAAAAAAATATTAAGAGTATATTATATATCGGGAACTGTTCTTGGTGCTGGTGGCACAGCAGCGAGAAAAACAGTCAGTTCCATGGAGAAACATGATCTAGATTTATATCTAGTTATAGATATGATCTAGATATGTATATATATAACATTTCAAGCTATAACATGCCAATATATAATGTGTCAAGTAGTGATAAGAGGAGAGGTGCTGCTATAGAGTACTACGGAAAACCTCATTGTGAAGGTGACATTTGAATAGAGACCTAATGGAAGTGACAGGAAGTACACAGATATCTTGGGGGGAAACAGTCTGGAAATAGAATCAATAAATGGTAACACGTGTGAGAAATGACCAGAAGATCATTATAGCTGCCGTGGAGTGAGCAAGAGGGAGAAGGCTAGGAGAATTTAGTGAAACAGTAGATGGCTGGGAAGGGAGCTGACCATAAGGACTTTGGGTCCTTCCTGCTCTTAATAATTCGGGAAGCCATTGGAGTGTTTTGAATAGAGGTATGACACCAACAGACTCCAGCTGGTATCTGGACAGAGAATAGACTGTGGAAGGACAGGGTGGAGGCAAAAAGACCAGTTAGAAAGCTTTTGCAATAATCCAGAAGAGGATACTATCATGGGCTGGAGTTCTTTCAATGGAGGTAGTGAGAAGTTGACATTCTGGATATGTTCTGAAGAAGTGTCCACAGACTTTGCTGAAAAAACCAAGTCAATTTCTCCAAATATGCTTTCTTACCCTGTGACTGCTGGTTCCTCTAGTAGCCATCCGTTTTCTTCTCTTTCAAGACTAGCTGATTTAAAACATCATGCTTTCAAGTCTCAACCCAATCTCATTGCAAAATTCAACCATCTGCATTCTAAATGCATACGTTTGGGAAGCCTAAGCTATTTTTAAAGGTGTTATAAGTGATTAAGACCTACAAGGATAAATGTTGGTGTTTGTCTTCACAGCTCTTTTCCTCCCTCTCAAGCTAATAGATACAGCAGAATGGGGAATCGGCATAGCTCCAGGAAAATTCATCATATTCTATAGGTAATGATCTCATTTACCCAGTTTTTTTAAAGTTCATTTACTAGATATATCATATTGTGTCACTGAAATAAAAAAGCAAATAAAACTTGCTTCTTCATATAAATCCAGGAAGCAGAAAGCATCAGGAGGCCTCCCAGGGAATTAAGGCCAGTGGTCGGCAAACTCATTAGTCAACAGAGCGGCAAACCGCAGCTCGCAGTTTGCCGACCACTGAACTAGGCAACCAAGTTCAGAGAGGACCTAACTGTCCTTCAGCTCCAAGGAAATGACTCATTCCTTTGGATGAGGGATGCTCTAATGAATTTATTCTGCCCAAAACCTTCTTCTCACTTCCTAGGACCATTAAAAACATTTGAAAGAGAAGACTGAGGTAGCAGGAGGAAAATGGTAACTCATGTAAAAAACAAACAGATGGAAAAAAACTAAATTAATGTACAGGATGAAAAAGGCCCCTCATGCTATTTAGCTTAAAGTCAAGTCATTGCCTCTCTTCCCCATCATTCAGCCAAAGCATAATCCTTAACCCAGTCAGAAGAGAGAATTGCTTCCTCTTGCTTTTTGGTGCCTATAGAGGTCTATTGATTCTTTGAAGTTCTTAATCTAGAGGCCTGACATGCATCAGGTAAAACGACAAAACTCTGATTACAGAATTTAGGCATCAACTAATGAGGGAGAATTTTTAACATTTCTAAAGGAATACCAGTGAATCTCTAAAACCTCTTACATTTTATTTTACCTTCACTCAGGTTGTGATGTTTTGCTCATCTCAACTCAACATTCTTCAGTTCTGTGTGACTGCTCATCCCCAGAATCCCACTGACATTTGTTGAAATACTCCCAGCGTTATTTTTCTAATATCTTTCACTGAATGAAACTTTTCTCCTTTTGTTCCCTTTCCATTATGACATATTAATGTGAATACATGTTCAAGTTCTATTTTTTATAACTTTAACATTCTCACATAATTATCATATAAGTTATCTATATATCTTAAAGACTGTTACTTATTTACATTGTTATGAATACATGCCTTAGTCCCCATGTGAAACTTTAATCTCTTTATATGTAGGGATAATATCTGACTGCTGAAATGTGTCAAAAGTCTGAGGTAATGTTATATTGACCTACATATTCATTGTAAACATGAATGTTAAGAATTATAAAAGCAAACTAGGAGGAGTTTCCAACTGTAAAATTATAATGCTTCAGATTTAGTATCTGTAAATTGAATCATATGTACAGCAGTATTTTATTTCCACTAAAATCTCTACAATAGCAATTGTTTTTTTAAGTTAGATATAATTATTTAAGCAAACAGAGAAACCAAAATTTCCATATCTGACTGTTTGAATTTATCCATTCTATTACTACTCTACAGGGACTATAAATTACCACCAAGAAATTTATGGTGTCAGTCCAAAATGGAAAAAGCAAAATTAAGACCGTAACATTTTGTCAACAGCACCCTAAAGATTATTCTTTCTAACCTATTGAAGTGCATTTCCTACTTCTCTACCTCTCCCTACTCCAGTAACTGCCCTAATTTTTCATATAACTCATGTCCCATCTTGAACAGAAATGGGAAGCAAAGGCTTAGGACATCCTCTCATCCTAGCATGCACTTTCCTCAGGCCCACAAAGTGAAACTCCACAGGCCCTCCAAATGTTTATTTATGTTTATTTGCAACTTCCCCACACATTCCCCCACCCTTGCTCTGCTCCATTTTTTTTCTTTGCATTCTTCATCTTTTCTAACATACTTTATACTTTTCTTACTTATTGTGATTATTCTAGTTTATATTATACTAGAATATAAACTTCATAAAAGTATAAAGTATGTTAAAAAAGTATGAAGTATGTTAAAAATGGCCTTACTTCCCTAGGAGGCCTCCTGATGCTTTCTGCTTTCTGGATTTATATGAAGAAGCAAGTTTTATTTGCTTTTTATTTCAGTGACACAATATGATATATCTAGCAAATGAACTTTTAAAAAAATGGGTAAATTAGATCATTAAAGTAAAATTTTGATGTATTTTGGTCTCAGAGATATATCCCTAGTACCAAGAATTAGTTGTCAGTATTTGTTAAAAAAGAAAAATCAATGAATGAAAGAACATCTTTTTTATGTCTTCTATTTAACTTTCCTACTAACAAGGCATTCTTAGTTCTACATTTTCCTTTTATTTTCTAACAGACATTCAGGGAGAAAAAAATTATAAACTGGTAATTAAAATTACTTGTGTTATCTGCTGATCATTTTAAGATAGGGCATAAAACTAAGGCCAGCCCTGAAACTTGGAGATAAATATCATCATAATAATGGTATGAGTTATATATAATCAGAGGAACAAGAGGAAGGCTTTGAATACATATGCCCCAGATATCTTACCATCAAAATCAGCATAAGAGAAATGCATTTTGTAAAAGCCCCTCCTTACTTGGGTATGAATTCTCTCATTAGCATGCTAAATAGATTGCTTTTTAAGTGAAATGATTATGACAGTCCTTACTACAAAGAGCTATACTGTCAGAAATGGCTCCCCAAAACACTCATTATTATTGATTATCAATGCCTCCTACTATCACAATTTTTGGTCATTATTCTTTAAATGGAGAGTCCCAATATTTATCCTTTAACTACTTGAAAGTCTCATAAGAAATGCCATTGACCAAATATGAAACAAAGTTTATCAGAGGAAATTAAAAAGTAGTATGATTTGCCTTAACCTCTATCACATTTCCTCTGCACACTCTGTGCCAGACACTCTCTATAAACATTTTTTGATCAGTAAAATCACTGAGCTACCATTTATTGAGCTCCTGTATGTACTAAGCACTGTGATGGATCCAAATTCATTTAATCTGCAAACAGTCCTAAAATGGGGGTTCCTTGTGCCCTTAATCCTTCTACTGATTAGGGCTAGAGAAACGATTTGGTCTAAGTGTTGCAATTTACAATTATATGGTATTTCTCTAAATTACCTTACTGTTTCTGTTAGAAGCAAAGGGGGTGATGCCAGTCCATTTTCTAATTAATTATTAAGAGGAGCGCTCTGATGGAATTGACAGTGATTATGACAATATTTAGGAGTGGAAGATAGAAAATGTTGTAATTTGATATCCAAAACAAAAATGAGTTCACCAGTTTCTCGGATAATATATCACCCTGGGGAATTAATAATTTATTTTTATTAAGGTGAGAGCAGATGTCTCAGGTGGAATAAAAGGCTTGGGTACTTAGAGACCTGTGCAATGAGACCAACCACCTTTCTCTTTGGCTACTGGAAGGTCAGTGACAATAAAACCGAATTTCCTCAAATGAACCTGAACCTTGAGGTTGAAAACCACTCTACCTCACGTATGGAGGAGAAGAAGACCTGGTAAGAACAGAGATAGGAAAGCATCTTAAATTTCTATTTCTGGAACTTTCTTTTCAGTAGCTATCTTGAAAATGTAACTCTATTAAGTTATAACTAAAAAAAAATAAAAATGGTTGTTTAGTATGTGTTTACTATCCAAGGCCTCTAAAGCAAAGAGAAGGGCAGGCTACTATTTTGAAAACCCGTTTAGAGATTATTCAACAGTGAGAAAGGTCCTGACTATGGAGTTTTGCTAAATGACAAGTTTGATTAAAAGCTGCAGACAATGCTTTTCTTAAACCTAATTTTCATGGGCTGTGGTTGATGTCAACTTTAAATGCAATTTTCTAGTTAAATTCAACTCCAATTAAATACAGACTTAGAGTTGAGAGGTACTTCAGACCTTACTTCATCAAATCTCTTCATTTTACAGATGAGAATGTGACTTTCTCAAGAAAATTAAACAACAACAAAAGCAAATCTGTATTTTAAAAATTCTCAAGCTTTGAATCTTGTATATATGCTAGCATCGCTGTATATTTTTTTTCCTTTCCTTCTATTCTGATTTCAGGTCCAAATCACTGATTCAGTTTGATTGACATTCAAATGTACAATTGTAACTCTTTCAGATCGGTTGACAAACATAAAGCTATACATTAGTTTTTTAAAGTTTCCAGAGTTACATAGGGTGAGTAAAGGCAGCTTAGACTGAAGGTGGTCTGACAACGTGGGGCGAGCTGAGAAGCACAGCACTTCCCTGAAGACTTCCCTTGCTGACCTTCTGTCTTACCTGGAAGTTCCTCTATGAGCCTCATTTATAGGATCTGTGGCAGAAGAAGCCAGTCTTGACGAGGCAAATGTGTCGTTTTCAGGAGGAGCAAAGGGATCCAAAAATAGCCTGCCGAAATTTAGTTCATCAGATTACTTAGCTCAAGAAATAGGACACAGGCTGGTACAGCTTGATGGGATGGGAGCTGGAAAAGGCCATGTGCATTTCTGGAGATGATATGCTGTGTGGGTCCTTATGTGCAGAGACCTGTGTGACTGGAAGGGGCATGCAGCCATGACTAGGTGAAGCATCAAAGGAGGAGAAGAACTAGTACAATTTAAGGACTTCCTAGCAGTGTGACCTGGGGCATTTTTCCTCACGTCTACTTTGCCTGCACATAGTAAAAATTAGAGATTGCAACTCTAACACAGGGTCTGACACAAAGCAGGTAGAATGCAAAAATGTATTATAAGTTGTCATTGTTGTATCTGCCCCGCAACTTTTCTGCACCAGATACTACACTAAGCATTGTGCACACAATTCATTTAATACTCACAACAACCATTTTACAGATGGAAATGGAAACTTTAGAAACAGGTAGAGAAGATGATATTGATACAGATGTTTGTCTGATTTCTACTTCTCCATGTGTGAAAAAATAATATTGATAATTAACTTACACTGAGCAATTACTTTGTATTACTTCTCCCACAAATACATCTACCGTATGAATATGAAACCATTATCCCATTTTACATAAGAGGAGCTAAAGCACAGAGGAGGCTGGGTCACATGCCCAAAGTCATACTTCAGTGAGTAAGCTTTCCATTCTTACTTGGTTTCCCTTCTTTATGACAAACAACTAACACAGGTACCCAACTGTCAACCTGAAATGAGCCAGAGATTATGTTCCTGCTGATATTTTGCCAATCCTTAGAAATGCTACCTATTAATAAAGGCTAGATTCACTGCCAGGTAAGGAGAAACAACCAAATGGTAAATTTGATAATCAGAGAGAATTGTATTAATAAAAATGGATCTCAAAGTGTGGTATATATATATGTACCATGAATTTTAAAACACGTTAGTGTTAAAATGTACAACTTTTGTAACTTAGAACGTTAATGAAATTATGTACATCAAATGGAATATTCTTTTAATCCTCAATGCATGAAAGAATATTTAGATCACAAATGCATAGTTTCACTCTTTATGGTAGAGATATTTCACTATATTTCCTTCTTGAGAAATCAAAGTCAGTCCGTGATGTATTTTGACATATACAATTAAATAATAAAAATATAGTTTCATTGGAAAAATGTATAGATTTAAATTTCTATAATAGAACATGTAGAAACATCTTAATTAAAATGATGTTTTTTCAAGTTTGTGCACTTTATGTTAAAAGACACATATATCATAAAACTTTTCTAGCTAATGTTGAGGAAGATTCTTACTATAGGTCAGATAAGAAAGTGCTTCATGCATAAACTCATATAACCCTCACAACTACCTTATAAAGTGGGTACAGGTTTTCCCTCTAAGTTTTCTAGCTTAGGAGACTGAGCTTTAATCAGAATTTGGACTCCAGGCAGCATGATGTCAAAGATTAGGCCTCCACAGCAGGCTCATGGTCAAACCTCTTCTGTTTGAATTCTGACTATTGAACATATTCATAAATCCATTTATCTTCCTTAATAGAGAATTCAGAATATGATCTTAATTTTAGAGTGAGGTGTTCAAGAGTGTAGGGAAAATTGAGTGCCAAGGTAATATATTTTAAACATCCCTCCACATTCCTTTGAGTATAGTGAGATAGTGTATCCTTTTATGCTCACAACAAAACCAAATTGTATTCTATCATAATAGTATCCACTCTAATAGGTGAAGGAGAAATTGTTTAGCCTATATGTAAAAATGGCAGATAACTTCTGTAAATGTATTATGTTCTATCCAGAAGAGGGCACTGGCAGACATTCAACCCAGTATCTGATATTCTGGGAAGAGGAAAGCAAAGTTTAAATATAATAAATGCACATTTCAGCAAGATGTGCTTCCTTTCATGCCCTGCAATGCGACTAAGGAACATGGATATATCTGAATAAAATTAAGTTTCAAAAACTGACAATAGTGGATAGCCAGTTTAGCAGCCAGCATAAGAATGTGATTCTAGTCAGGGTTACTACCTGGAGGTTTCACATTTTCCCCAAGTTTTACTTTCAAGGAAGTTTACATTTAACATTCACTTGCAAAAGCCCTTTCTATCCACAATGACACAGTATTATGTAAGGTGGCTATGAACAAATGTTCATTATGATGCTGTCTTCAAAAAGGATTCTGCTTTACCTAAACTTAGAAGACACAGAACTTAGAAACAATGGTAGTTTTGATCAGTCTGATTTCCTGAGTGGCTGAGACACATAACTGCTTCGGTTCATTTTAATTACTGGCTTTGTCTGCTAAGTAATTCTTTTCTGCACTATACAGATATATGAAAGCACTCTTCTTTGTGTCCAAGGCTTATCCTTGAAACTCTCTGGGAATAAATGTCATTCTTATGGCCTTATCTCATTTTCTATGGTGTTGTGAAATTCCATTTTCCACACTTGAACCTTAAAATGACAGGAGATTCTGTTCAAGAATCGTCTTCTAGTGTTGGGTGATTAGCTTTGCTATGTACACCTAACCTTTTAGAAAAATTAGATAGTGCACTCAAGGTCAACATGGATCAACTTGAAAATCATCATTCCAACAAAAATTCTTATCAATATATTCATATATATTCAACAGACATTTACTGATATTCTAACAAGCATCAGGCATTCGTATTATGGATTTATTGAATCTTTCAATTAATTACTGTCCATTAGTAATTGCACTGCTTGCAAAAATAACCCCTCACATGCCAGGCTAGTGTGGTTCGGTGGTTGAGTGTCAACCCATGAACCAAGAGGTCACTGGTTTGATTCCTGGTCAGGGCACATGCCAAGGCTATGAGCTCAATCCCCAGTAGGGGGCATGCAGAAGGCAGATGATCAATGATTCTTTATCATCATTGATGTTTCTATCTCTCTCCCTCTCTCTCTCTCTAAAAAATAAAATAAAATAACCCTGATAGATAATAACATTTTTGTCCTGTCTTACTACTGGAAAGCAGAGAGGAAAGAGTAATTATAAATTATAAGAAATAGGCAGAGAACGCCCTAACTGGTTTGGCTCAGTGGATAGAGCATTGGCCCGCAGACTCAATGGTCCCAGGTTCGATTCCGGTCAAGGGCATGTACCTTAGTGGCAGGCACATACCCAGTAGGGAGTGTGCAGGAGGCAGTTGATCAATGTTTCTCTCTCATTGATGTTTCTAACTCTCTATACCTCTCTCTTCCTCTCTGTAAAAAAATCAATAAAATATATTTTTTTAAAAGAAAAGAAATAGGCAGAGTGAACCTGGGATCTCTCACTTACTAGCTGTGTAGTCTGAGACAAGTCTCAAATTCCTTATGGTCAGTTTCTACATCTATAAAACATGGATGATATTTACTACTTAGAAACTGTTGTGGGTAAGTGTTCTGTGTTTGTAACTTGTAGCAGAGTGTCTAATTGCTGTAGAAGCTCCACAACTGGTAACTATTGTTTTTGAATATGATTTTCATAAAAACCCCAGGCCCTGACTGCAATTCCACCACTGAAATGACTTAAAAGTAGCAGTAGGGTATGCCATTTCCTCCATGGATGTGCATAGCCTTTAGAAGTAGCACTAAAAAGCCAGGGACAACGAGAATGACACTGAGATCACATTCCCATTAATGCATGCCTTACTTCAAGAAAAGAAGAGCAATGTATGCCAACTGTGAGATGGTGCTTTTGATGCAGTCAAATTCTAAAAGCACACAAGGTCCTTTTCATATTCAAGCCTGGTAGCTGAGATGGCACTGCCACTCTGAGTTGGTGAGGAGCCGACAGTCAAAACTCTAAATGTATATTACACCATCTGAACCAAGTCAGGGGCTCTCAATACTGTCAGACTCAATACCCACTTTTGATAACAAATACTTTATAATGTCTCCTTTAATATTTGGAAATGAAATTAACTCCCTCTAAACATATTTATAAATCAATGTAATGTGTTAATTGTAATATAAAAGAATAGAAAACCAAAACATAAAAATATATACACATATATATTTCATGCATTATAGTATGTTTATATGTATTTATATTTATATACACTTACATGCATAATAATATGAAAATGGCTAGGTACAAGTATACTAGATGACATGGTTATATAAGTTTGGATTTAGGAAATGTGCCAGTTACTTATTCATTGTCTCTCAGCTCCAAACCTACTCTCTCCCATGCTCTGCTTCCTGACGCTGGGCCTGGGGACCCTGCAAACCCCATTTCCGCTTTGCCTAGCATCTGCCATTAGGGGCACCGCAGACTTCAAAGCTGGGGGAGGAAGGGGAAACTTGCTCCAGCCCTCCACCTTCAGGGATCCTCCAGGCTGCTTTTGGCTTCTGTGCACCTCGCCCTGCAATGCTTCATCACCTTGGCAGCAACAGATCCTTTTCCTGGCAGCATTTGAATACAGTTTGCGGTTTTGTCCAACACTTGGAAAAGCAGCTTTATCAGACTCTGCCTCCCCAGACACCAGCCAGCCATTGTTTCTCCTTCAGAGGTCTGGATCCCATTCAGGCCCCTCCTCTGAGCTCAGACCCTAAGCACTAGGCACCTTGCCTTCCTCCCTAGGGGTCTGAGAGGCCTGAGTTTGAGCTTCCCAGGGTTTGCCTCCAAGTTCCTAAGTGTTTCCCTTTGTTCCATCACCTCTGGCAGTGGTAACAGCTGCTTCCTGAAGTTGCTATTTGCATGATACCTTAGGGTTTCTTTTTTACTTTAAGTTCTAAACTGACAGCTGATTGCTAATTCACAATTCTTTGAAATTTCCCTGTCCAAATTAGTGATGTCATTTCTCTATCCTGACTCAGCTCTGACATCTACTGAAGATAATTTCTTATTTGAACATTTAAAATAAGGAGTGAAACATGTGTTTATAGCTACACATAAAATGATCATAAATACAACTGCTGCTGATACTGACATGAGGATGACACGTTGGTGACTGAAACGCCACCAGAAGCATTGCTACTGATGACACCACTTTACAAAACAATGAACCACTGAGCAAAACAAACTACGATCCCCCCTGATTGATAGTGCAGTTTATTCCTGGGACGTTCAGCACATTTAGTAAAATGGTAAGAGAATCCTTTGTGCTTATATGTGAAACACAGTCATCGGAGATGTGGACCAGCTGGCGGTGCAGGACAGCCACACATTGCTGTACTTCTCACGACTCTGACTCCTGAACCCTGACCAGTGTACTTCTCCCCAAACTGCCCACAACCTCTAAAAACACCTCTGGGAGTAATACCACATCTGTGGAAAACCAACAAAATGAAATAACAGGCAGGTAAGGCAACTTCCTTTACAGAGTGAACTGAAGGGCAAGCCACCCCATTGGCTTTCCACGTGGATAGAACCTCCCCTCATATTTCTTTCCACATGACAAAAGTCTGATTGAAATGAAGACTTTTTCTAGGAGGGAAAAAACAGTAAAATAAATTATTTACTACCTACAGACATACTTTAAAATCAATCTGTCAATTAAAAAAAAAACTAATATCTAATAGTAATATAACACTAATTTATGTTAATGCTATATGATAATATACAAATGCCTTGGCACAAATACATTGGATCCTGAGACTGAATATGATAATCAGTCTAGTTGTGCTGGGGGGCCCTAACACAGGACACCAGAAAGGTAATTATGGTTTGAGAAGAAAAAGGGAAAAGAAAGATGATAATAATAGTTCAAAATCGTAGCACAGATGTTATACAGCAAAAGTATTATGAATAAAGGGTCAACATGAAAACATAAAGTTAAGTTGGGGAGCCCTAAAAATGCAGATGGAGTTGGGTAAGAGCTCAGTACACGTCTATTTTCACTCTGAAAATCTATTAGTGTGGACACAAATATATATATATGGAGAGAGTGAACAAATTACACATATAGTTCTACTTATTTGACATGAATGAGACATTGTCTTTTTTGTATCATATTGAAATTTGTTAGAATTGGGAAACATCAGTTTGCATATCCAGTATATCAAATATAACAAAGAGGAGTTATTAGGGTAAATTAGAAATAACTGTGGATTTTAGCAAAGGTTAGCTCCAGAAATATCTGTAAATTGAGTAATGAATGACAAGGTATAGAGGAGTGGTTGTCAAGTGAAAGAAACAGAAGTATAAAAGGTTAAACTTCTGTCCAGATTATCAGTAGAGATAACTAATGGTAAAGTTCTAACTTCATTTAGACACTGAGTGAAATTAATGATGAAGAATGGTGACCAGTAAAGTCGATAAGCAAAGAACAGTCCTGAATTATGCCTGTCATCCTAGTGTTCATTAATTTTCATTCTACAAAACCACCACCACCAAAACATAAAAATAAAAAAGATTTGGATGATGGTCACCTTGCTGAAAAACTTAAAGGAATTAAGCTTGAGTAGAACACGTAATATTCATTAAAAACCTGATAGGAGCAAGGGACTATACTCCCAGCTTTCCACCTGTGACTTTACTTACTCGCTGGCACAACCAAGAAAGGGTATATTTACCCTGTTTTACATCCCAGGACTCTGAGTGACTTAGAGAGACCCTGTACCTGATTTTCCAAGGACATGCAGTTTCCAACTGTCAGAGGATTCCAACCCACAGCTATTTAGACTTTAAACTGCTACTTGACAAGCCTAACCTATCCTTTTTGAGCAAAGGGTGGGAGTAAAAGACAACTAACCAGAAAATACAGATTTCTTAGTCAGCCAAGAAGGGAAGAAACTGGACCAAGTATAAGCCAGGACCTTGTCTGAATAATGAGAAACTTTACAAAACTAAGAAATCATCCATGAGATGCAGACTAAAATTTATGTCCGCCACCAGTGCCTACAAAGGCCTCTTTGTATAGAGGCAGTCACCTCTGAGGACATAGAGTCTGTCCTAGAAACCCCCAGGCCTGCAGTAAATGGCATCTATCTGCCTCAGGCAAACAACCGAAGGGCATCATTTTTTTTAACCGACTATGGGACTGGGTCATAAGAACAAAAAAAGCTATGTTCTTGAAAAGATTCCTCCCATGTGGGTAGTTGCCACAAAATGCCTTAGACTAACTTTTGTTGCTTTGCAATTCTGACTATGTTAAACTGCAGGTGGTCAGCTTATTCCTTTCACAATATAGTCATGTGTTGCCTGTTCTAAGCTGCATAAAGATTTAGCTCAGAAAGATTCAGAATTGAGCATTTTCCTAAATTTCCATAGATGGTTAGAGACTTAGAAACATACTATCACTTGGTCTATCTGTCTAAGATGAATAATTTTCTAATATGCTGCTAGACAAATTTACGGTGAGTTTAATAAATACTTTTGTCTACTTCATCACAGTCTCAGAGCAGATATATTTATCATGTCTCCTTTGAATAAGCAGCAAAACAGACTTGGCTGACACTTTGTCATATTCTTTATGATCCAAGATATTAAGAACCCAATATCTTAGGCCAACCCAGTAGCGCTCAGATGCCCAATGATAGCGTTGGAGCTGAGGGCCAAACTATTGACATCAAAAACTCCCTGTGGTATGTAAAATGATTGAAAGGGTGTACCATCTTCCATTTCCAAATCACCAACCGTGCCTCCTTCACAGGGAACTGCGTTTGTCTTAGAGCACATCTGTCAAACAATACTCCAAGGAGTGTTTGAAGCCACTCTGTGTGAACAGAGCAGAGGCGATGGGAGAATAACAACCACCTTGTGTGTAAAAGCTCACTACTGACAGAGGTCTGTGTCCCAACCGTGAGCTCAGAGCCCTGCTCCCCCATCACAATGAGCAGTCAACCGAAAGAAGCTGCTGAAGATTAGCCCAACTCTGGGAGACCAGCTGCTTCCTTTAGTGTGTTCCAAATTGCATCTTGGAGTCATGTGTTACCCTCTGTCTTCAGGGCAAGGACTGACTCCCATCTCCAGCATTTACTGTCCTTCTTGCAAATGGATCTGCCCTAATTCTGCACACTTTGTGAAACTGCCTTGGATCTCCACTAGCTGGCTCTGTGTGTCCTCATCAGTAGCAGATAAAGAGCTTTCTTTCTGCTTCACGCACCCAGGGTCTGTATGCAGAAAACAAGAAGACTGTCACCGACTTGCTTCTTTATTTAATAACCCATTTCTGGAAAGACACATCTCTGGACATTCAAACTTAAGAGTGATAATATGGCTGATATATCCAGATGTAACATCTAAATGCAGGTTTCCCCTGCTATTTAACACAGGAGTGTTCTTATGAAAACTTTCCTAAGCCCAAGTGAAGAAGGAATCACCGAGGACAGATCTTGCTATGAATGCATGAGTCTGGATAAAGCACAGATGTTCATAGACACAGTTCAGAGATACAGTGGCTTGATGCTGAGATGGCTTCACAGAGAGTGGGGCCACTCTCACTACTCCCGGGTGCTCACTGCCTCTACAAGGGCCTTCTACAAACCAACACTGAATGCTATTTTTGCTTTTTTCATAAAAGATTCTTCTTTGAATTTCTTTCTGTTAGCAAAAACAGGTACTAATGTAGGTGTTTTGTAAATTGAAGTTGCCTAAAGCAAACTTTTGAAAAGCAGGATATACCTGTAATCTCCTAAATTTTGTTTCATACAAAGGATCTATTGTGGTTAATCCTAACCTCACCCTGACCTGCTGGAGGAGAATCTACATTTTTACAAGGTCTCCACGTGGCTGACATGCACTTAAAGTTGGAGAAGCACTGTTTTAGAGGAATTTTAGGTTCTTACCTGCCCTGCCATAGGCTCTTCCTCCCATTCTCGCAGATGTCACTAACCATTTCAGAATCAAGGATCATTAGCTCCTCGAAGTCCTCTGCATTATCAGGATCCAGGGACATTTGCCCAGGTCATCCAGCAAGTTAGTGACAAAGGCTGAGGTTCACTCTCATTTCTCCAACTCCCTACTGCAGGGATCGTCCCATTTATCACGTTACTTTCATTGTTTACCATCCCTGTAGCTCCTCCTCACACTAAGCCTCTTTCCCCAAAATAAAAGTCATCAAGCAGGGATGACCAAAGTGAACACTGTAGGACAATACATTTATCTTCAGTACTAGAGGCCCGATGCACGAAGATTCATCCAAGAATGGACCTTCCTTCCCCTGGCTGCCAGCACTGCCTTCGCTCCTGCTGGAGCCAACTTTTTGCTCCGGCCCGGAGCTGTCTTTCTGCCTTCCCACATTGCCCAGAGGCCCAGAGCAGCGTGGTGCTTGGCGCCTGTGTATGCAAATTAACCCACCATCTTTGTTGGGTGAATTTGCATACTCGCTCCTGATTGGCTGGTGGGCATCACAAAGGTACAGTCAATTTGCATCTTACTCTTTTATTAGTGTAGATACTCAAGCACTAGGTTCCTTTGGTTCCCTTCTTTCCCCTAAACCAGTCATCGGCAGCATTACCATCATTCTACTCACCAACAAAATCTTACCATGAGCTAAGATCTAGACTTGTACTGAGGTTGCAAAGGAGTTTCAATAACAATGAAAGTATTTGCAACCAACATCTATTAAACCAGCAGTACTTGCCAGGCACTCAACTAAGCACTTTAACTATTTAATCCTCACAATATCTCCATAATCATAACTGCCAATAGTAGTGAATTTTATGTTTATTACAGTTCACAGGCAGGAAAACTGAAGGTAAAATGCTGCAGTAACTTGCCCTGGGTCACGCAATTAGCAGCACTTATTTAACTACCCCTGGCTTGAAGTGACCTATAATTTAAGAGTTCTATTTCCCAAAAGCATTTGCATTCTAGCAACATTATAAACCCTAAGATGAAGAATGCTGTTTCAGCAGCCACCAGCTTTGGCCCCAGAAAGCATAAGCCCTGCAACAGTGCCCTATTTACAAACTCAAAGGGATATTTAGTGATTAAATCAAGAATTAAACACATTTCCAGAATCCAAATTAGGTCACAAACAAGAATTGTGTCTCAAATCCAAGTCCAGGGTGTGTGCAAGATATAATTTATGCAAGGAAAATATCATTTTCTACTGTAAGAAGGCTCTACTTTGCCAAACTGTTACCATGCTGTTTTGATTGAGAGGACATTTTCTAAGCAACTTAGGAAGATGAGGCTAGTTGGCTCCTTTCTTAATGCCAATTAAGTAATGATTGTATCGCGAAGGCAGTGTATTATGATATGCTGCTGAAGGTTAGAATTTCACATTTTAACTGAAAATAAAGTATTTTTCCATTGCTTCAAGCAAAATCTTTGTTTTTCCAAGAGAAAAGAATAAAATTTCTGCCACTATTAAGTAGGTCTAGAGGAATAATTAGGTATTTTCCCCTGATCATTTAATTGACCATAGTTGACCTCTATGGGAGGCAATTAAATTTTTTTAAGGAGGAACCACTGACCTATTTTATGTCATTTACATGCCTCCCAATATTTGACAAGATGGTGAAAAAGAATCTAGTTTCATTATAGGCGTTTATAAATCCCTAATTGCTAAAAATTCTAAAACATTTGCAGGCATTTTTATCACTGATAATCACTAGCTTCGATGGAGAGGTTTTCTGCATTATTGGAGAGTAGATTTCTTAAAGTGTGAAATATTACAATGTTAAATACAGCTAACTGGGACATGAAGACTGTTTCATTTATTTTGTTTTTCCAACAGGGCTTGGCAGACAATGTTCTTGCAATATATTCAATGATCCAGAACCAGTAGTTTTTTAAATGGAAAATATTAAATGGGAACTGCTTGTCATTTTGTAAACTCAAACTCAATTTTCAGAGCATTTCAGTGCACTCAACCAGATGAGTTAGGCAGTCAGAATATCATGAGAAACTGAATTAAACACAGATTGTGTTTAATTTTAAATGATCAATGTTATTATCTATTAATAATTGTGAACGCCAACATACATTGCCACATATTATAATCAATATTTTGCTTATTCAATAAACATTCATTAAAGATTAGGATAAGTTCCAGACTATAGTAGATACATTGATTACAGGGTCTCTACCTAGAGTATTTTACATTCAAACAAATAAACAGATTTTGACATTGGATCACAAGATTACTGCTGAACAGCAGCTCAAAAAATGGTTCAGGCCTGGCCAGCATGGCTCAGTGGTTGAGTGTCAATTTATGAACCAGGAAGTCATGGTTTGATTCGCAGTCAGGGTACCTGCCTGGGTTGTGGGCTCGATCCCCAGTGTGGGACATGCAGGAGGCAGACAATCTATGATTCTCTCTCATCATTGGTGTTCACTCCTATTATCCATTATGGTTCTTCAAATTTCATTCTTTCCCTCTCCCCTTCTTCTCTGACGTCAATATCCTATCTAATAAAAGTATAATATGCTAATTGACCATCACTCCAACACACAAGATGACTGCCCCCATGTGGACGCAAGATGGCCACCACAGATGGCCAGCAGGGGAGGGCAGTTGGGAGGGGCCATGCCTGCAAGGGAGGGTATTTGGGGATGATCAAGCCTGCAGGGGAGGGCAGTTAGGGGTGACCAGGCCAGCAGAGGAGGGAATTTGGGGGCGACCGGGCCTGCAGGGAAAGGCAGTTGGGGGGGAGCCAGGCCTGCAGGGGAGAGCAGTTGGGGGGGACCAGGCCTGCAGGGGAGGGCAGTTAGGGGTGACCAGGCCTGCAGGGGAGGGCACTTAGGGGTGACCAGGGCAGTTTGGGACAAACAGGCTGGCAGGGGGCAGTTAGGCATCAATCAGGCTGGCAGGGGAGTGGTTAGGGGGTGATCAGACTGGCAGGCAGAAGCGGTTAGGGGCAATCAGGAAGGTAGGCAGGCAAGCAGTTGGGAGCCAGCAGTTCTGGATTGTGAGAGGGATGTCCGACTGCCCATTTAGGCCCGATCCCAGTAGGATAGGGCCTAAATGGGCAGTCGGACATCCCTCAAGGGGTCCCAGATTGGAGAGGGTACAGGCTGGGCTGAGGGACACCCTCCCCCACCCCCGTGCATGAATTTCGTGCACCGGGCCTCTAGTAAATATATATTTTTTAAAGTTGTTCAGCTTCAAAAAATATCTTCTAGAGAAACACAAATTCCTTTATAAGAAACATTTAACTGGAATATTTTTCTGTTCAGTAAACCAACTTAGTTATGGAGTGATTGACACCAGATAAATTAATTTGCATGTACCACTAAAATTCTAAAAGATCTAACATTAAATCACTCTTAATAACTGAAAAAGTTTTATCCCTAAAGAACATGATCACAAGGTAGATAGTTGTATGGAAACATTTCTATTTGTGTTCATAAATAGTAGCTTCACATATTTCCAACAGGACTGGTTTAAATATGCTCCTGTGCTTTCTTAAGAACATACAGAAAGTACTTTATGGGTTTAGTTAATAAGTAAAATAGTTAACTGTGTACTGATTTCATCTTTATCTATACTAAGAACATATTCTGTTAAAGTAAATATCAGTCATGAGTGAGGCAAGTGAATCAGGTGGCCCAGGCCTGCACAGAGCCATTTCAAGAAACTTATGGTGTGGACTGTTCCAGAGTGAAAGCAACACACATTAATGTCCTGTTAATTTTCTCTCTTGATTAAGCTCTGGTATGCCTTGTAACACATAATTTTGGAACTCTGGCAATTTTTATCCACTTCTGAACTTCAGTTTGGTGAAATGAAGCTTTTCAAAAATTTGGTTACTAGTCCAAAACCTATAAGAGATTTGACAGTACAATGTGGCATTGCCTTGTAGCGTATGCAGCATAAAAGTGATCTATAAATCAGGTGATGTGTACCCCTAGGCATACACAAACACTTCCCAGGGTGCTCATGCATCGATGGTTTAAGGGAATCAGGTTCAACATCCTTAGCACCAAGGGGAACTCTTTTCTAAAATTCTTCTGCCTTAAACAGTACCTGTCTTGTTGGTCTCATTCACAGTACTAATCTGCTTGCCTGCCATTGCTTCCTCCAATTCAGAGGAAAAGCATACCTCTCACTGACCAGGAATCCTACTGTGGCGCATTGCCCAGCAGTGGAAAATCTGGTCAAGAAGCAATTAAAGCACAGCTGATGTGGCTCAGTGGTTGAGCGTTGACCTATGAACCAGGAGGTCAGTCACGCAAGGTTCAATTCCCAGTGAGGGCACGTGCCTGGTTGCAGGCTCAATCCCCAGTGTGGGGCACGTAGGAGGCAGGTGTGCAGGAGGCAGCCGATCAATGATTCTCTCTCATCATTGCTATTTCTCTCTCTCTCTCTCTCTCTCTCTCTCTCTCTCTCTCTCTCTCTCTCTCCCTTCCTCTCTGAAATCAATAAAAAATAATTTTTAAGGCAGTTAAAAATAGTGGTGTTATCAAAGTCTCCTTTACCCTTCTCCCCCGTCCATCTCAAGAATATATGGGTATCTAAAACATTTAGTTTTTCTATGTACCAAAAAATTCTATTTACCAATAAATACCAAAAATTTTGAAAATGGGATTCTATTTTGATTCATTGTTTACTACTACTACTTATAATGAGAACCCAGTGCAAAGGAAAATTATAATCCTTTGAACCTTGCCAAACCCTCCCCCCAGATTTTTAATTTAGTTTTCATTTGTAATCATATTCTGTTGCTGTGTACTATATGCTATAGGCTGTTAAATATTTGAGTAGAAATGTTTGCTTATATTAATCTATACACTCTTGTGTTTTTCTATGAAGATGTTCTTAAGTGTATAAATGTATATAACCAAATACTCCTATAAAATTTAGGAGTATGTCTTTGAATTGAGAGTGGGACTATAAGGGAACCACTAACACAGCTAATAAAGTATAAATGTCATTAAGCTCCTAATCAAAGGTCTGTCTCTTCTGCATAAAGACAACTAAACATGAAATTCAAGATGTCTAACAAGTAAAACTATCAGTATAGCTTATTTGAGGTGGGGGGCATCTAAGAAATCTGTTTTCTGCCAAGGGAACCTTATTTTGTCATTTAAAAGTTATGATTCAATTGAATGATATCAAATGTAAATTGACTGAGACAAAATAAGAAACCATTAATGACTAAAATATTGTTTGTAATTTCAACCATTCCCCAGCTATATTAGAGTCATGAGTTTTGTTCTCCTGGGATATTTTTACATTTAAAAGCAACAGATTAAAAAGCAATTTATTTCAATCACAAGCTCACCCAAGCAAAATCTCATCCAACACACTGAGGACTTCTTACATATTCTTAAGTTTTCTACTTTCCCAAAAGTATATCAATCAGGGTGTTATCTTTACACTCAGTCCACAAATGAGTAACAGGACTGCTGGTCCTGGTTGGAGTTCACTCCTATTATCCATTACTAGAGGCCCAGCGCACAATTAAATCATGCGAGTGTAGGGTCCCCTAGGCCTAGCCTGCCATCAGGGCCATGTCTTCCACCCTGTGACGCCTCAAATGCTCTGGGACGCTGCGGGCACCCCTCCCCGCCTGCCTCGAGAGCTGCCAATCATTTGGTCATGAGGCCTTTTATGATATAGATGGCTCATCAAACTTCCTTCATTCTCTTGAAAGTCTCACCACATTCCTTCCCTTGACCTTTTCTCTTGGATATTTCTGACAGTAAGGCCCTAGATCTCGTCTGTCCACACCCACTTTCTCCACTTTTAAGATACGACGATAGCAGGAGTATTTCACCTTATGTGGTAAATCTTTCCATATATTCACTAGCAAAAGCCCTTTTTACCTTTTAACCGACTTCCCTTCAAGATTTCCACCCTTCACTTTATTGTTAAATCCAGGGGTCCTCAAACTTTTTAAACAGGGGGACAGTTCACTGTCCCTCAGACGGTTGGAGGGCCGGACTATAGTTAAAAAAAAACTATGAACAAATTCCTATGCACACTGCATATATCTTATTTTGAAGTAAAAAACCAAAACGGCAAAAACACCCGCATGTGGCCCACGGGCCATAGTTTGAGGATGCCTGGTTAAATCCAATGAATATTTTTCAGTCCTTATGAACCTTGACTATTTTTAGGTAGCATGCTGAAAATCAAAGTAACTATTTATAAGCATTTTGGTGATAATAGATTTAGTTATATCCCCTCTGGCAAGAGAGTGAGCAATTTGGTTTTAGAAAGACTATTAAAATTATTTTGAATTAAACATTTAATAATAATAACAGCAAGTATGGATTACTCAATTAAATACCCCAAGATCGCTTTTAAATATTTCATATTTATTAGTGGATCTGACCACCAAATAACTATGTGAGATAAGTATTAATTTTTTCTATTTTACATAAGATAAAGTTTAATTAAATTGCTCAAGTCTATAGAGGCAGCAAGAGTTCAAACTCAGATCCCCTGACTCCAGAATCTATCCTACTACCATCAAATGATGCTGAGTCACCCATAAAATTCACTTGACCAGAATGATTCATGCCACCAAGTAATTAGATTATTTGCAATTTGGTTCTAAAGTCTGCAGCATTTTTTTTTTTAATTTATATACAGAAGATGATGAAGATGAAGAAGGAGGAGGAGAAGGAAGAAGAAAGACGAAAAAAGAAATAAAGAAATAAAGGAAGGGAGGGAGGGAGGGAAGACGGGAAGGGAAGGGAAGGGAAGGGGAGGGAAGGGGAGGGGAGGGGAGGGGAGGGGAGGGAAGGGAAGGGGAGGGAAGGGAAGGGGAGGGAAGGGAAGGGAAGGGAAGGGAAGGGAAGGGAAGGGAAGGGAAGGGAAGGGAAGGGAAGGGAAGGGAAGGGAAGGGGAGGGAAGGGAAGGGAAGGGAAGGGAAGGGAAGGGAAGGGAAGGGGAGGGAAGGGGAGGGAAGGGGAGGGGAGGGGAGGGGAGGGAAGGGGAGGGGAGGGGAGGGGAGGGGAGGGGAGGGAAGGGAAGGGAAGGGAAGGGAAGGGAAGGGAAGGGAAGGGAAGGGAAGGGAAGGGAAGGGAAGGAGAGGGAAGGAGAGGGAAGGCAAGAGGGAAGGAGCGAGAAGGTAGAGTGGGCAAGTCTGGTAAAAATAAACTAATTAAGAAGATACCTCCATGTCAAGTAAATTACCAGTAAGTATACTGAAACCAAAGAACAGGAAGATTAAAGGACTTGTTGAAGATCAAAAAATCAGGTCTGTAACAGTTTTCTAGGTCATATGCAGCCAACCATGCCTGCTACTAAATTGAGAAGAAGCTGCATTTTCCTTTTAAGCACTTCGCTAAGTAAAATTACAAAGATGGCAGGAGGAAGAATGAAAGGTTAATCAATAATTAAAAGTAGAAGGTGAACTTTTGTTTAAGAAATAGATTAGAGAAAAGCATTAGAGCAATTCATTAAAATGCATATAATGCAGCTGATATAGGCATTTAACCCAGAGAGGAAGATTAAGTAAGAATTGATTTTTCTTGAGAGACACCGATATTCAGCACATCAAGAAGTGAACAAGAAAGAAATTATAATAATTTTTTTAAACCCAGATGATCAAAGCTTTGCTCTTTTTCAAATGCAAACAATCTGAGCTTTCATAGTCCCTAGATATGGCCCTCCTATTTTTCCTCCACCCCCATTACTTTTCTGTGTTCATATCACTCCACATTTTTAAAGAGTTTTTGAACTACATGCAGCTGATGTAAGCAACTGTTTTAAAGGTAAGTGGTTTTTGGTAAGTCTCATTCCCCCATCCCCACCCCCAACCAGATTTTAAACTCTTCACATACTGAGACTTGGTGTTAGATTTATTTTTAAAGAGCTCCTGCAAGTGTGTGCACATAAAAGGCATGAAACAATAACACTAACAACAGTCATTTGTGTGAATTAAATATTTCTAAGTAGAAGTGTTTATGGACCTAAAAACATACTCATAAGTGACCTTAGTCAATAGAAATACTGCTCTAATTATGATCATTCAACACTTCTCCAAGTCACAAAGTACCTTCAAAGTTAGGCAGACTTGCATGTGGATAAAAGATACTCTCTGGCGGAATTCTCCAAAATCCAAGGAATAGCAGTGGGGTAGGGATAAGAAAAAATGGTGACATGAAAAGGACTTGAGGGTAAAAAGCAAGAATGAGAGCTGTTCAACTCAGGTAAATTCTAGGGAATGCATCATAAAAAAGAGGGAAGAACAGACAGTAGTATTAATTAACAATCACTAAAAATTAAAATTGAAAAGTATTAACTGGGTTTCTAAAAAAGAAACCTGAAAAATTACTGTAGGCTGTGAAATGAGGATCTGGGACAAAAGATGGTATAGGTAAAAGTAATTGATAGAGTGGAAAATTAGATGGAGTGGTTTTTTTTTAAAATAATATTAATTTTGACCACCAAGATGGAAATAATGTTGAGGTAGAGCCATATTGGGGTTCTGTTATAGCAAAAGTAGAAAACAATGGAACATTTACCTATTAAATTATGGGGGAAGGCAATTTTCTATACTAATAATTGTGGGGGTATTTGTTGAAATTGAAAAGATTTAAAGCAAAAAGGAAATCAGACTCCTCTTTTGCTTAGAACAGACCAGTATAAAATCGCATCTAAAAGCACTCCGAGTTGGTCACCTGTGCAATCCTCTGATCTGCTGGAAAGACTCTTGCCTCTTCTCATCCAAGAGTTGCAGGGCTAGCGCATACCTTACACCAATCCAAGCTTTCCAATATTTACCTTTTGTCCTTTTCTATTTTCTGTATTGATATGTGTTCATAAAAAAATCTTTTGGCATCCATTTTAGCATCCATAAGAAGATTATTATGATAAATAATAATATTACCTTTAGCCTCTTTTTCTCTATATATTTAAAAATAATAATTCCTTTTCTCTTTACTCTTAGAAATACTATTCTATTACTTTAGTATTCAGAACATGCCTCAGCTTGTCCAGGTTATGGTTCTGAAGTTGAGAAAACTACATAAAATCCCAATAATTCAAAGTAGAAAAAAATAGCAATATTTCCCATCAGATGTTGCTATTGTTTTTAGTTTACCTCTTTTTAAATTTTTAAACTGTTGACTGCTTCTTCTTTTGGTAAACTAAACCCTCAGATATTATTGTTTAATATATAATCTTCATCAAACTTACCCCATATTGCATTCCTAATAATTTATTTGCCAAGGTTGTTAAGCTAGCTCTCCAGTTATTAGTCAATTGATTTCTTTTTTCTAAAGATAGCAAAGCTTTATCAACTTTTCTTGTTATGTACGCATCCTACTTAATAATAGACAAATATGCAAATTGACCATACCTCCGACACACCCACAAGCCACGCCCACCATCCAATCAGAGCGAGCATGCAAATTAACCCAAACCAAGATGGCTACAGCCACAGAGAGCAAGGTTTCCTAGGTAACAGAGGAAGCCAAGCTTTCCGCCTGCCCTTGCCAGGCCTAAGCCTCCACTCAAGCTACAAAGTTTCAATTATAGAAGGTAAACAAATTCAAACAAATGGCGGCAGAATGGAGCTTGAGAGAGCAGGCCAGGGTTGCTGCCGGCAACAGGGGAAGCAAAGCTTTCTGCACACCCTGGCTGGGCCCACCCGCTTAAGGCAACAAAGTTTCAATTATAACCCCAACACAAATGGCTGCTGGCCTCGGAGGGAGCCCCAGGCTTGGTTCCGCTCCAGGCTACAAAGTTTCAATTGTAGAAGGAAAATAAATTCCAGATACCAGTGCCTCCGCTTGGGTTGCCAGGGGGCGTGGCCAGCCTGCAAACCACCACAGGCCCCTCGCCCAGGCCTCCCCACGCCCCAAGGGAACCCCCACCTGATCCTGGACACCCTTCAGGGCAAACCAGCTGGCCCCCACCCGTGTACCAGGCCTCTATCCTATCTAATAAAAGAGTAATATGCAGATTGCTCATCACTGCAACACACAATATAGCTGCTCCCATGTGGTCAAAGATCCTGCCCCCATGTGGACACAAGATGGCCACCACAAGATGGCCAGCAGGAGAGGGCAGTTGGGAGGTACCCGGCCTGCAAGGGAGGGCAGTTGAGAAGGACCAGGCCTGCAAGGGAGGGCAGTTGGAGGTGATCAACCCTGCAGGAGAGGGCAGTTAGGGGTGACCAGGCCGGCAGAGGAGGGAAGTTGGGGGCATACAGGCTGGCAGCAGAGTGGTTAGGGGCTATCAGGAAGGCAGGCAGGCAAGCAGTTGGGAGCCAGCAGTCCTGGATTGTGAGAGGGATGTCCGACTGCCCGTTTCCGGGATCGGGCCTAAACGGGCAGTCGGACATCCCTTGAGGGGTCCCATATTGGAGAGGGTACAGGCTGGGCTGAGGGACAACCCCCCCTCTGTGCACGAATTTCGTGCACCGGGCCTCTAGTTCATATTATAAAAATAATACGTACTCATTGTAAAAATGTTAGAAAAGTATAAGAAAGTCACTCACAATTCCTCATCCTACAGATAGTCATTGTTATGGATTATTCTGTTATGGATCATTATTTAGAATTGAAGCTCTACTTCTCAAAGAGTGATAGGTAAAACACTTCACTTACTGATGTGTGAAAACTTGTCATTGAATTGGTATAGGTAGAAAGAAAATGTTGGCTCATAATACCTGTTGATGTATGAGTGTCTCCATCAGCCGCTGGATACTAACCATTCTGGCTCTGGGATCTGCCCTAAAGATCTGTAGTTTGATACAATTTATCATAACATACCACCTTCAAGATATGTAGTTTGACATAACTAACTCTAGGAAAGCTCCTCTGACCCCCGTGGCCTAGAGATCTGTGCTCTTGTTGCCCCTGACTCTATCCCTACTAGTGACCTGACCATCTCTGCCCAGGACTGAGGCTGCTTGAGAACATAAACTGAGATTTTGTTCTCTGGGTCCTTTTATGCAGCATAGTGTTGTGCTTGTTGTAGAAGCTTAATAAACATAAATAATAAATTAAAATTATGTTATTTGTATCCAATACAACTTTTATTATTAACCAAAATCACAATCCATAATTAATCAGAAAGACTCATTTCAGTAGAATGCAAGAATTGATCTTCCCTGTCTGGTTTGCTCACCTTCTCAGACATATGGTCAATCCATTCCCACTCTCATGGTCTTGCTTATGTTATCTGGCCTATAATTAGGTTATTTTCTCAAAACCATCACAATATGCAGATCCCAATTTCTAAATGAAACCTTGGTCAAATACTACAATACACATTAATCTCAGACTCCAAAGTCCTATAGTATTTAGGCCACAGATTGCTAATTTGTTTATGTGTTGCTGTTTTTTCTGATCTTCAAACATACTGTAATCCTACATCTTATTTTGTCTTTCTTCCAGTACTTAAGACAGAATTAAATTCTTAGGCTCACTAGTAGTCACAGAAACATACATTATAACAAGGAAATAATAAAATAACACATTGGAACCATCAAAATGATAGAATTTAGAAAGTTCAATATTATCAACTGTTAATAAAAATATCAGGCATCAAGAATTTTTATGTATGTGTGTATATAAATTCTGGATATAAAATTAGCAGGATTTATGAAATTAAGAATTTTTTTTTTTTTTGCCCTAAGATATAGCAATCTTACCCCTGGGTATATATCCTAGATATATTCTCACAAATTCCATCAAAGACATGAGTGAAAATGTTTACCATGGCCTTTTCTGCGGTAATAGGAAGTTATAGTTAGAACAGTAGAACATACTGGAAGCCCACTTTAGAACAGGAGGCAGCAGAGAGAAGCAACATGATAAGACATTCAAAACAGAACAGTGAAAGAAAAAAAGACAAACATTTATAGCACAATACTACTTTAATAAATTTAAAGCATATACACACAAAACATTACATATTGGTGTATTTAAGAACAGTTAATGTGTATATTAGCAGAAAATAATAAGTAAATAGAGGATAGGTAGATTAAATAAGACAGATGATAGATATATAAATTATATATACTGTACTAGATAGATAGGTATTAGATAGATAGATGATAGATAGATAGATGATAAATGACATTATAAAGACTATTTTTAATACAGAGCTATTAAATTCGAAGCCTGATGAACTCAATCTGATGTCCAAATCAAAGCTGATGACGGACAGATGTAGATACACAAACTCT
Source organism: Cnephaeus nilssonii (assembly GCF_951640355.1). Classification (NCBI taxonomy): domain Eukaryota; kingdom Metazoa; phylum Chordata; class Mammalia; order Chiroptera; family Vespertilionidae; genus Cnephaeus; species Cnephaeus nilssonii. The sequence goes on along the minus strand of NC_137079.1, from coordinate 37,945,630 downwards.
AGGACTTTATTTAAGAGATATAAGTAATTTTATGTCTCCCAAGATGGTTTGTTTTTTACTAAAAATAGCATTACTTACCTTTATTTGAATTTAAAAATGACCAATGAAACGTTTTGTAAAACTGTTGGAAAAGATGTTCAGGTGTTTTGTTGACCCAAATACATTTCCATTTGAGCAGTTGCATTTGTCCCTGAAAACATAGTCGGCAGGGAGTTTTGAAGCATCTGCTATCAAAACCATCAAAGAGAAGGCCTTTTCTATTCCATGTCCTACAATTACATTGAAATGCATTGCTGATCATTCGCTTCTACCATCAACACATTTATTTTCATCAACAACTTCCCAAAAGCATAGCACCATACACTGTTTTAATGGAAGTGTTATTTTTAAATAATTGTTTTATTTGTGATTCTATGGCTGCACTGCTTTTAATCTGACAAATAGCTCTTTGTTCAAAGTTATTATATAAAATTTAGAATAACATGACTAGTTTGGAATTGTTTCTCCTAGTTAGTCAAGTATGTACAGAAAAGTTTGTTTATACTTTAAAGAATAAAAAAGAATCAGATTTACAAGGTCTTACTAAAATGGACTATAATTTAGACCATGCCAAATCAGAATGTATATATATTCACTATACTATGGAAGACTATATATGACAATATATGGTATATATTACTCTTCTATAGAGAATAATATATAAAGTAAGAGACTTTAGAAACTGAGGAAGTACAATTTCCCCAAAAGAGAGAAAAAAATAATTCTAATCTATCAATCATGATTCATTAAGTTGAAAATTTAGTTAAAATAGTCCCATCATTTCTTGATCAATTAATTGTTAACCGACACTTGACTTAAAGGAGGCAGGCTTAATTAATTAACAGTTTTATTGGGGCTCATTAAAAAAGCATGTGTTTAACTTCTGTATGTCATGAACACAGAACAGCTTGGCACAGTGCACAGAGAGGGGACTGTTTACATGTTTTCTTACTGTCTATTATGGGATAGTGAAGACAACATGATTTCCTTATTTCTTTTTGAAAAATGCACAATTAGGAAATATCTGAAGCATCAAAAAATAAAAACAATAAATGAATCAAGCTCTGGATTATTTCAGTCCTGTTTTCCATGCCACCTTAGTCTTTCCAGTGGGAAAGAAGATCCCCAGCCAGTATCACTTGACCAGACCTGTGAAATTCTGAATGTACTCAGGAGAAGGACACAGACATATATCTGCCACATCCAGATAATCAAGTAAAGTAGACAGAAAAGTGGTCCCTATGACTGGCATATGCACACAGGCACACATATACACTCCCAAGGAACTCAGTAATTAAAGTAATCAAGGGCATCAAATATTACTTAACCTGTCTTATGATTTATGCTTTTGCACATGACAGAGTTAACCATCTTAATCACCTTGGTGTAGAAATTGTGAGGACAAACTCACAGAGCAACCTGGCAAAGAGGTTTCCTCTCCAATGACAAGTTGGTCTAATTAATAGTGGCTGTTTGGGGAACCATGCTGAAATGCAACAAGATAAAGTCAAGAATGTTCCTTATCAATGACTGAAATGTCATCTGAAATGAAAGTCAAAATTTATAATTTGTGGTTATCTTTTCACAAAGTTGTTTAAATTAAGGATTTTTATTTTTTTATCTTTTTTAATCTTTAATGTTGAAAGTATTACATATGTCCCCTTTTTTCCCCCATTAACCCCTCCAGCCCATCCCCGCCCCCTGCCCCAGGCTTTCACCACCTAATTGTCCACGTCCATGGGTTATGTGTATATACATACAAGGTCTTTGGTTGATTACCTTCCACCCACCCACCCTCCTCCGCCTTCCCTCTGAGATTCCACACTCTGTTCCATTAAATTAAATGAAAAAAACCTCCATTGGTACAAATGTTTTCTAGATATATCTAAATTCTAGAATGCAAACCATTTCAATGAATCCATGGGCCAAGTTTCTCTGAACTAACAATCACAGAAGGAATTTCTTAGAAACTGTTTCTACACAGGCTAAAAACATGACAATTGTTTCCTCTTAGAATCTTTGCTTCTATCAGATTCAACAAAGATCTGGTATCAAGCCACTTATCTAAAACTAAGACCACCTGCACTATGAAAAAGCTCAATGGCATTTAGTTTCTACATGTCATATAGACAAATAGCAGGTTTGCAGGAAATCAATTACAACAGAACTTTATCTGAGCTATATTCTTAATTGTCATTAAAAATTTCTTTAACTGGTTGGGTGTTTTTTTTTATTAAGACTAGCATGAAGGGTGATAAAAATGGGTAAAATAGTAGGATTTTGGATGGCAGTTCCATAATGAAATCTATGATATTTAGAAAACTGCCTGGAAACAGTACTTCTCTACATGTGGGATTTGAAGCTCAATTCCAGTGGAATTTTAAATAAGACGTTCGCTCTAGTTCTTTTCCTCTTATTTTACATATCTCAATGCATTTGCTTTGCAGAGCTGTATTCCCTGAAAGAAGTAAGATCTCCAAAAGGGAAATTTATCACATTATGACATCTCTAGCCAACAATAGTCTTTTAATACCCCATTCTGTATCAGTTTACATCTTAACAATAAAAATAGTACTAATATCTGGAATGCAAACTCTGATAACTGATATTTATTATGCACTTATTAGGTCATGCAATCCTCACAGCAACCCTATGAAGTAGGAATTATTATAATCATCATTACCTGTATTTTACAGATATGGAAACTGAGTTGTAGAAAGTTCAAGTATCATGTCCAAGATCACATTAAGTGGAAGAGCTGAAGGCTGAAATCGGGTAGTCTCATTACAAGTTTGGTCTCATGATTGTCATGATTGTTACACGAACTAATCTGCCTCATTTATTAACCAACAACTCCCCCTCACATACACAGAATAAAGTCAACTCCAATACACCCACTACATTGCTTTAGAAGTGAGCCCTCTTATCCAAAAATCTTTAATTTCAAAAAGCACTATAGCAACCAGAATGGTCCTGCTGGAAGTAGTTCTCCTAGGATCAACATAGGCAGCAAGCCTAGCTTTAAAGCAGCCCACAGATGAAATAAATACATTTTAAGTAAGAAGGGGAAAAAAGCTGAGATTGAGCACATAAAATAATCCAAATAAAAATGACTAATATTAATATGAAGATTTATTGTGTCCAGTTAGGGGGAAAAAAAAACAAGCCAAAAAAAATAACATATCCTTCTCCGTGATTATTACCTTCACTAGCTCATATTTATTTGGCTTATTCCTGATAAAAACAAAATAACGGATGCTAACATGGTGCCATTGCTTCTCTGAGCTATTATACAGCCGTATGATCATTCCTCCAGCACCCATTGTCTATCTGACACTCTTGAATAAACTAGATTTTTACATTGTTTTTCTGATGATCACAATGTATTTATGTTGAAGCAGCCTCATTTCAGACTTCTATCTCTCTTGGCAACCAAATCAAGATAAATGACAAAGGTTAAAAGTCAAATTTTATGACTAAACCGTGTTTTCTATCTTCACAAATTAATTGTCATCATATCCTCTAGAGACACACTCTGGATAAACAAATTATTTGAGCAAGAATATCTGGAGGCTGCATGCACACAGATGTCTAGAATTTAGATTATTGCATCATCCTATCTAATAAAGAAGGAATATGCTAATTGACTGCCACGCCCTCAAAGATGGCGGTGCCCAGTCCCCTCAGCCCCGCCAGGGTGGCAGGTGCATGGCAAGGCTGGGCCCACCCTCCAGGCAGGCCTGGTCGCTCCGCACATGCCTCCGGAGTACCCCAGTCCCCTCAACTCCCCAGCCACCCAGGGCAGGCCCAAGGCACAGGCAAGCCTTGGATGGCGGCTGCCCAGCTGCCCAAGGCCGCCTGAGGCTCAGGTAACCAAGGCTGGCCAGGGCTTGCGCTGCCGGCAGTGGCAGCAGCAGAGGTGTGATGGGGCATCACCTTCCCCTGATCGCTGAGTCGCCTTCTGCCCCTGAGGGCTCCCGGACTGTGAGAGGGGGCAGGCTGGGCTGAGGGACGCCCCCCTCCAGTACATGAATTTTCATGCATCGGGCCTCTAGTAATAAATAATATGCAACCAAGGTATTTGTTCATATGCTTGGTGTGTCCTGGATAAGACTGGATAAGTTCTTGGGAAGAAATAGACTTACGTTGGGTGTAACCCCACTTGTTCTGGACTGTCAACATCCCAAATTTGTAGGGGATACATACATACCAGTTGTTGTTCACTCTCCAGACATAGTTGTTAATAGCTCCTTATTCACTCTCAAATATCTTGATTTAGTGAATGAATTGCGTAGTCATCATACACCAGTACCCTTCAAGTCTAATGACACAAACCTTGAAAACTGAACACATATTTCACTATGATGTTATTGTCTTGTTAGGGCCATAGGTTGGGTACCACCCATCAGGTGGGTTGAGACTTTGAAAAGAATGGGTGGTCTCACTGTCAATCAATGAAAGGTGTGAGTCCTGGGATAAGACATGTTAACACAGAACATTGGCTTTAAGCTAGGGTGACAAGGACGAAAAGTACTTAACCTGGGATTCATATTTCAGATTGACCCAGACAATGAAGTATTATTGAGATGTCATTATGGGGGAAAGTGAACTGTCCCTTGCCACATGGAGGAGAGTCCAAAGGTGAGAAAGGAGACATGATAAAACAAAACCTATCCTCATTATCACAGGACACCTCCATAGTTTCTCATTGCTAGTTGCAATGTGGGAATGCAGCACCTACATGTTCACATGGCAAAAACAGTGGAGAGCTAGGTGCCTGCCATACAACACCAGTGTGGCAACAACAGGAGTGGTCAAAGGTGGAGGGCTGGGTACTTTGTGAGGCATCAAACCCTCTAGTGTTTCATTACCTGAGGCAGCCCTCTAGTGGCCTGAGAAGGACCAAGGAGAAGACATTAGTCCCTGAATGGAGTAGTGGGACATACTTAAATGGAAACTAATTTCTAGCAATAAATTCAAGAAAGGCTTGTGCCATTATATGAAGCACAGTTATTGTGAACCATAGGAACTGTTCACAAATGGTAAGCAGCTTACATGAATGACTGTAATGGGTAGTGTTTTTATACAGCTAAACTACTTTTTAACCCTTTGCACTCGCTTGCTTTTTTCTCAATTCCTTTATTCTAATGCTAACCGTGTCGAGTCACACTCGACATCCGAGTGCAAAAGGTTAATTTTTCAATTCTTACTTTGTAATTGTTCCAGGATCCATGATCAAATTAAAACTCACAATCTTCCTGTAAACCACATGCTTTCTAATTATTTATCACCATACATACGTAAGACAAAAATCATGGTTCTTATTGCCCTGTACTCTGTATAATTATTCCCTTTGACATCCTGGCTGTAAGCTCCATCTGTGTAATGCATTCAAATAACCCCTGTGGCCTTTTTTGAAGACAGAGGCAGAAAGAAAGTCCCTGAGGTTAACACACCCGAGTGTGAATCTTGGTTTGTCCAACTGGAACTTAGAGAAGTTCAAAAGCTTGTAACTCCTATGAGTCTCAGTTTCCTCATCTATAAAATGGAAAAAAAAACACCTACCTGGTAGAGTTAGTGTGAAGATTAGAGATAAAATATGTTAAATGCTTAGTAAAGTCATTGAAAAATAGTAAGGTTATACTGCTAATCCAGAGAAGTTGTCCCCATCATTACCTGGTATGTCCCAGAAGCTCTGCCCCATGGATGACTGCTTGATTACTGTTAAGGGGAGGCAAAGGAATCCTAATTAAGAATGAAAGGATCGAACCAAGAATAGACTCTTAATTTACAGAGTCAGAGGGTACTTGGGCAGAGCAGTAAGACGATCCAAAGCAGTCAGTTACAGGAGGAAAGACCAGGAAGTCTGTGTCACAGAGCTTTCCACAGCACGTTGGTGCTCAGAACTGGCCAGCTATTGGAACTAATTCATCCATCAGTCTCTCAGCCTGGTAGCCTGCTAATAACTGAGCCATAGGTAAGCATGGCATACCTTCCAAAAGTGTCTCATAAGCGTAATTATTTCAATCTACTGTCACTGTCTTGTATTGAATTTAGTGGAGTGAAATTTTCACCCAAATTTTATTATATGCATATCTTAAGCAACATTAATTTTAAGGTGGTAGCTTTAGGCCAAAATCTTCAAGATCCTCTGAACTGATGACTTATCCAGGTTTGATGCTTTAGTAGAAAACTGTGACAGAGTAGAAATATTTATAAACAGTTCAGCTTCTTATTAGCTGTATGATCTTGGGCAAACTCTCTACCTTTGCTCACTTATAATAAGGATAATAATGGAGGCCTTGAAAAGTTGTAAAAATGAAGACTTATTATAAATAAAATGATTATATATCATCTGACATATATACACAATAAACATTGCTAATATGTTTCACTAAAACTTATCAATGTTCTATGTACTAGACACATACTTAGTGTTGGATCATTTCAGAGGTAAAAGAAGTATGCCCTCAACCAACCCAAATATTTTTATACTTTTCCTCCTCTACTTTCCAAAATTACTTGAAAAAAAGACAAAGTTTACCATTCCACAATTTTAGAAATAAAAGGCTTAAAAATTACCTGGAAGAGGTAACATATTGTAATAAATGAACTCCAATGTGCTTGTAATTTAGTATTGCATAGTCTTAGTAAAGGAGAGTGAGAAAGCAAAAATACTATCAGTATTTAAATAAGAGGGTTGGGGTGCTTTTAATTAGGAGTGAAGAGGCAGAAATTGGACTTCATAAACCTCTGTAATGAACATGCAACACATCATAATTTTGTGAGGGTTACTGCCTACTACTTTAGCAGAAACTATGCCTCCAATTTCTCATTGCTCAATCTATAAAATGGATTATGAGCAAATCTGAGAAGAAAAATTTGACAATATACCCTGTAGTATTATATTATTTTGGTGAAAAGTGATAGAAATCAAACTTGAATTTAAATTTACCTAAGCACAACGAAGATTTTATTGGATTACAAAATCCAAGGATAGATTTAAAAAGGAACAAAAGTTATAGGGATATGAAAAGGGCAGATAGCTGGATCCCAGTAGAAGTAGAAATCAGGAGTATATCTTTGACTTACCATCTGTTACTAAAATTTAGCAATTAATATGGCCACCATCATTTCCATATGTTTTAGAGTCTCCTATACTAGACATACACTAACTCTCTTTCTCAGTTCTAGTTTCAAAAACCCTAGGAGAGGATTCTTATTGACTTGGTTTAAATAAAGAGTCCATTCCTATAATAACTTTGGGCATGTAAGAAATGGATGTTTCAGATGAAGGCAGTAGCAATTTCAGGAAGAGGAAAAAGAACAGGGTAATCAATCTAGTAGAAGTCTAGCAGAGCCATGAGGCCAGTATCTACTTCTATATGAATATTTTCTAAGAGAATCCATTCTTGCTATGTGAAAGAAGAAAGTTTTCTTTTTCATGCAGTTATTTCAAGATAATCACCAATACAAAAATAAGACACAGGTTATGGATTAATGCAACAACTTGGAAGAGTTTTTCATAAAGTGAATTATAAGAAGAAAAAATGCATTTGGAAAATGTGCTTACTTTTCCTCAAAGAATCACAGCATTTTGCTGAACAAATGAACCATAAAAATCATGAGAAAATATACTTTTGTTAATTAAGAACTTTCTCTAGCTAAATGGTGGTTTATTTTTTCAATACATAATTTTGATGCACTTTGAAAATATATCAAACTCAATTACATAAGATTTTTCCCTAAGTGTGTGTATGGGGTAACATTATTTAATTATTTAGATGCTGAATCATGTACTGAAAGAAAAAGTCAGCAGTCTCTAACTTACTGAAAAAATTTATGCATCTACCACTAGAGGGCACAAATAAGGCTGTTTTCTGGGGAAAGGGGTTTTGAAAATGACAAAATTCCATTATTTAGAACAGTGTCTGAATGAAGAGATGTAGATATTGCATGTTTTCTTTAAATCTGAAAAGAAAAATCAAAATATACCCACATTTAACCATGGACCATTTTTTTTTTTCTGTTCTCTCCCCGACTCCCACAAATTCATATATGAGGAAAATAAGAAATATTACTGGTTCATAAAATTTTAGACACACAAAGTTATGGAAGTTAAACGATTATCAAAGAATAAGTTAACATAAAAATACTGTTAACAGCAACATGGCAAAAATGCCATAATTTGGCAAAACTATTTATAGTTGTTTAAACCACACTTAGAAATATTTGGAGTAATTCTCACCTAAAATCAGCACAGTTCACAAAACTGATTCTAAATCTTGTAATTATCAGTTATACATTGCATCTCTTCTTAGCAAATGCGGCACTATGGTAAAAATAGGATATGATTTGGTTGCTATCTTCGCACAATAATATGCTTGAGTCAGACTTGTAGAATACTTTCATTCTTCACCAATTGTTTTACTCATTTAAAAAAATGTAAGAAAAACAACTTCCCCAGAAAAGGCAAATGCTCCCAAATCTTGTCATCCTGGTGCTTCACAAATACTAATAACTATGGTTAGGTTTGATGCCTCTCATGATTTACTTTGGGGTATTCTACAAGGAAGAAGAATTTTCTAGAACTAATTATTCTACTGGAAATAAAAACAGAACAAACCAAGCACAAAGTTTGCTGAGATGTTTTTAAGGTAGAAAAAGGATAGAGAGGGCAATGGTCATAATGATGTGAATTCAATGACGAAAAAAAAAATGCCACAACGAATTGGATAAAATGGCAGGTTGGTAGTTTCTATGCCTTTTACATCTTGATTTTCCCCCTGATGATATGTTTAAAATCGCTAATTCATCAAGAATGTCTCCAATATAGATTGCCTTCATCTTATTGAAATTTATCTACAACACCAATTTTCAAAGTTATAAATGAGGAGTTAGAGATTTTCATAGAATTGCTCAGTTTAGTTCCCTCTAATTTTGCCTTTTAAAACAGCATATTGTTTCTAATTTTCCATGCCACAAGCAACAAATCTTACACCTTGTGAAAACGGTTTCCTCTCCTCAAACCCTGTTTCCTTTTGCAAAAGCTCCAGATTTTGTCACTTTCCTCCTGATGCCAACCTGAGATTCCACCATGGTTCATCTCTGTAACAGAGACAGGTCCACAGGAAATGTTGATTATGATACAGGTACACATTTACCCTCCCATTGACACGCATCCACATAGAACTAAGTATGCTTTTTCTGAAACAGCTTGTCTACAAATCAGAGCCTAGGGTAGAGTTTCTTCCACCAAATACTTTGTCCTATAGGATTTCTTTGTATTGATGAATTTCAGAGGTATGGGGAGAGGGACACAACCTGCTGCTATGTGATAAAAGTACTATTACTCTTCCTACAAAGATTTTGATATTTGCCATTTAATACACAAATATCACACACACACACGAGGCTATATACACACACACACACACACATCTATAATGTTAATAATGATGCATTATATATATAAACAATATATGTTAATATATATCAATAAGTTATATGTAAATGTATGTATCTACTCTATCTATATTTATATCTCTATCTATATGTATTTAACATCAGCAAGCCTTCAAGGAAACAGAGAGGGCATGGCAAACATTTTGAAATGATCATGACCATCTACTAAAATATAACCAAGCCACCTACCTCAAGAAAAAAAAAAAAAACACTCTTGTTTTTCATTTTACACATTAGTATTATAAGGAACTGACCCATTGAAGAGACAAAAAGCAGTTTATACAGAACCAATAGTTTCTGGGTCTGAAAATAAATTTTAAGTAAATAGTTGAACTTTAACCCAATGTTTCTACTCATATTGACTTCAAAATTACTTTTAAACCCCAACGAAACTGTGTTTAAGAGATTCCCATCCCCAAAAAGCAAGACAAAAATTGCTTCTCTTTTGGGTGCAATGGGTTACATGTGGAATGAAAGGCTAAATATTCATGTAATGGTGAAGTTTAGGAAGATTCTGGAAAAAACAAGAGGAAGCAGGACTTAGTATCTAATTTCCCTAACAAAGCCCACAGCAAGAAGAATAGACATGAGGACTTCTGATAGACAGCAGAGATGCCCATGGAAAATCCAGCTGGCAGGGGGTAGCTTGATTCCTTCCAGAGCCTTAGGTCAATACCAGCTCTGTCTTGGCTGTCACACCTGCAGCATCTGAGTTTATAAATTTCATAGTATTACCTAGGTTCTCTATGACAGCAACGTTTATTATTAAATAGTTTCCTACAAAGTGTAAGTGGTATAAATTATCATGGAAATGCCCTCATGTCTTAAAACCCAAACATCATGCATCATGCAACTTACAATTAAGGAACAAAATAATATGAATGTATCATATGTTACAACTTAGTCTCTGATGGGTTCTATTGCATCCATCATTCTCCATGGTATTTCTTTTAAAACAGTAGATTACATCAGGATACATATTTTTCTGCCTTGAACTGGTTTTGTTTGTTTATTTGTTTGTTATGATATGTAAAATGATTAAAGTGGCATTTTTACTATAAATGTATTATATCTATACATCTTATGATAGTTATTGATAAAATAAATAAATGAAAAAAGGGTCCCTATTTACAAAAAAAAAAATTTAATACTTAGTCTTCCTTCTATCTCGCCAGTTTATTTCTGTCTTGTATCTTAGCTGTAGAGAATTGAAAAATCCTGAATCATTCAGGTAGTTGTAAATTGTAATAGCTTTTTTTCTAAGAGTTTGCCTTGTAAACAGAATAGTCTTCTGTTATACTGATCCAGAAGCCTTTGAGAAGACTGATAGGAAAATTTTAATCTATAAATTGAATAATTATAGTACCTATAATTTGATATAATTCTTTACCATCTGCTATGGAACTGAATGTTTGTGTCACCCCAAATTTCATATATTGAAGACATAACCTCCAATGTTACAGTATTTCAAGGTCTTTGGGAGGCAATTAGAGTTAGATGAAGTCATGAGGGTGACGCTATCATGATGGGATTAGTGTCTTTAAAAAAAGGAACGCCAGAGAGCTAATATATGTGTTCTCTCTCTCTCTCTCTCTCTCTCTCTCTCTCTCTCTCTCTATATATATATATATATATATATATATATATATATATATATATATATCCTTGCCGTGTGAGCTCACAGTGAGAAGTCAGTGATCAGCTCTGAAGCCAAGAAGAGGACCCTCACCAGAATCCAAGATGTTAGCAACCTCATCTGAGACTTTCAGCCACCAAAACTGTGAAAAAATTAACCTCTGTTATTTAAACCACTAAGTCTAAGGCATTTGTTATAGAATCCCTAGTAGACTAATAAATCATCATAAAGAAATAAGACAAGTATCTAAATCCATAAATATGCACCTGGCCATCTAAATTACAATGATCTCATAATGTGTACATGGACTATGACACTAAGTGCTAAGGCTTGTCTGGCATTTGATTAAGCAACTTATACGTATATTATAGTAGCAACTGTACCATATTACACACATGACCTGGGTAAGCCTAAGTCAAGGTAAGTGAGAGCAACATAGAATCACAACTTCTATAATTAACCACAGCCTATCAGAAAATCAATTATATGCTGTTATGTCTTGCGGGGAAGCATGGGACTTGGTTGGAATGTCTGTAAGGAGGATTCTCCAAAAGGTCGGGGGCCTCTGGAGGGACGTCGTCGAAGGCGGCAGCCCCTACCTTGACTTTTCCAAACAAGTCCGGTGTTTTGCTAGAATCGCTATGTTTAGTCTTTAAAACCCAGCCTTATAGAAGCATGTGTTTTCTCAAGGATACTTACCCTGCTGAATTTATCTAGAGGTTAATTTTAGTTCAAGCTGTTGTTACAATAACAGCCTTAAGGAGGCAGGCAATCTGGGCTATTTGCTCCTAAAGCAAAACAGCCCCTTAGCCTCTCTTTCACAGAAACGTGTGTCAGAGTAATCTATTTATCCATCGCTCAGGGTCTGCTGGTCAGCCCTGGCAATATCTGAAGTCATTTTTAAGAGTTTTGCCTCCCAAAATGATTTAAGTATTAGCACAATTTGGTAAACTCCAATATGTTAAAATAGGAGACTATTAGACATTAGTGTGATATTTATTATAGTTTTCAGTAGATTTTTAAGATATGCTTCAAAATAAAATATAGTAATAGCAGAATCTCTAAAGCATATCCTCAGAATTATACTATTTCTTGAAGCACAATTTGAATACCCCAGATGACATGATAAATATTGCCTTTTATGATCTGTGAATGACCAACATGGGATGATACTAATTTCCATTTCCATTATTCTCTGGCCATCTAAGTATCCTAGCTAAGCCACATGTATTTGTAAATGCAGCATTCTTCAATAAATCCCAATAATACTTTCTAATTTGAGTACAATTCTCAATTCATCACAGTTTGCCCTCTATTCTTGATATTATGCAACTCAAAGTTTAAGTAACCAATATCAAAAGTAAAAGTATTTCAAACAATTCTCATCTAAATGAGCATCACACAAATATTAAAAAAAAACAGATTTTAAAAATAGCTAAATCAGAAAAATTAAATCATTTTAATGACATGCATCAATAACATCAACCTATCATCTATTTTAAGTAAAATGAATATGGATTATCAAGTAACTCTCCAATAAACACATGATACAAAAAATTCCAGAATTAACATTTTCAGATTTTATGTTATTTGACTAGTGTGACAAATTATCTTGGTTGCCTTTCTTCAATGCTAACAGAACCTCAATTATGTCCAAGGTATTGTGGGTAGAAGTATGAATTGTATCACCAGAGGAGAAGGAACCCTTGCTAGTGCTACCATGTGAACCCTAATTAAGGTAAGACAACCGGATCATTGCTTTTCCTTGACAATGACTGATTTAGGAATATGCAAGAGATACAATTCTGGCCAACACATTATATAAGTTCAACTGGGGTAGTAGGGGGGTGGGGAGAGTGCTTTGGACATTGCTGGGTGACACCTGGATCTGCTGCAGCCATCTTACCCTCATGAGGCCAAAATGGTGAGGAAACGGTAGTGACAGCCATGGTGGCAGAGTGGAAGAATGGAAAAAAATAGATCCTAGTTGAATGTCATTGAGCTAGTGAATTTACCAAGTTCAGAACTTCTGTACCTCCAGTCTTATTTATATTTAAGTCCATTTTAGTTGGGTTTTCTGATTTTTCATTTTAAAACTATTTTAAGTAATATGACCCATGTATATTCAAAAAATACTCTTCAGTAGATCAGTTATAACTCTTTTTTTTCCAATTTTTTTATTAAGGTATTATATGTGTACATATCTTACCATTGCCCCCCCACACCCCACTCCCATATATGCCCCCACCCCCCCAGAGTTTTGCATCCATTGGTTATGCTTATATGCATGCATACAAGTCCTTTGATTGATCTCTTATCTCCCCCACCAATCCCTAACCTTCCCCTTGTAATTTGACAGTCTGTTTGATGCTTTACTGTCTCTGTATCTATCTTTTTGTAGATCAGTTATAACTCTTAATAACATTCTTTATGCTTCAGAGTCACTGTAGTTTTTTCATGATACTCATGAATTGCAGAAGTGATATACCTTCTCCCAATGTGTACATGAACTATGACATGTAAGGCCCAAACCACCTCTGGAGTCATTGGAACATTAATAAAATTAACCATTGTATTGGTTACTCTAATGCATTTTGGAATAAGAAATCCTGCCAAAAGGGAAAGAGAGTATTTAGAGAAGTATATAAACATTATTTTACTTGAGTACAAGAGATATGAAATCCATTTAGAGTAAAAGAAACAAACCAGAAAACATCCTTGCAAAGAGCATTCCTATTTATTTTCTAATAATGTTCTACTTAGACTCCAAAGATTCTGCATTAGGAAAAAAACAGTGAGTATATCATAAAACAGTAAGTACAACCTAGCACTCTGATAAGCAAAGCAAATTACTGAAATCAATTACTCAAGAACTCTCATACCCTGCAAGTCTTGTTGGGTTTTTTTGTGAGTCATAAAACATCCTGGTTGCTTATCCACAGTTACTTCACACTGACAGTCAATGTTAATGAGTAAAGAGAGTGAGTTTTTCTCTTTTATTTTACCCTTTACAGTATAATGTGTAATTTATATGCAGTACATGGTAGCTTAGATTGATTTAGTAGTTCTTGATAGGGCTTTGAAGAATTAACTACCTAACGAAGGTGAATGTTGATTTTGGTGGTTGCCAAGGCATTTTGTGGGCTGAGCATCAAAGTCATATTAAATCTAAGATAAACATAAAGATGGCATGAGAGCACTACATGCCCATTTACTCATTAAGGAAGCTGGACCCTTTTTCTATGCTTGCTATGGCTTAGAGGACCCAAATATAGCAATATTTCATTAATTCCCTAATTCATCCAACAAATACTTTAGAGACTGCCTCTATGACAGAATTATAAAAGAATAAATATTATAGTTAAAAATATCTTTACTGAGCTCTTTATAAGTGAGAAAATGGAGGCCCAATGAAGTGAAGTAATTCACATCAGTACAGCATTTAGTAGCAACATCAGAAATCCATTCTTTCTAACCTTCTCACCTCCCAGGCCACTGCTCTTTCAACCACACCATGTTGCTTATACAATAATAACAATCCTGCAAATCACTGCCTGTGTTCAACTTCACCAAGCAAGAGCATGTGCTTCACATTAAAGGAATGAAATATATTTTCAAACCAGTCCTAATGGTCTGATTCATTCATGAAGAGCATTAATGAAAATGGACTATGCAAAATGCAGGGAAGAACATCACATAAAGTAACAGCAGCGATGAGGGGAAAGAACAAAGTCCAATATGCTGCAGAAACTTAATTATCAATCCTTGGCTTCATTTCAGCTTTCGCCAGTGGGTTGTGGCTTGAACTCTGACATCAAAAGTGTTACCAGTGGTACATACGAACCAAAGTTGAAAAGATAAACCAACAGCACCACAGCAACTCCCTAGAATGAATTACGGTATCAACTTAGCGGCCCTGTTTTGTTGAATTATTTTAGATCACACTTGGGCAAGTAATATTGAAAAAAAAAGTACTCATGTCTAGTCAAGACTCTTTAATAGCAGATGGAGAAAATAACCATCAGAGTGATGAGACTCACCCAGTGTGACCCAGGGAATAACTGATAGGACTGGAATTTGGGTTTTCTGAACTCTAGGTCCTATTTTCTTCTGCCCTATGTTTGTCCAGGTAAGATTCACAGGCTTGTTGTGAAGGCAGACGGGCTTTATGAATATATGGGTGCATATACTTATTGTGCAAGCTCTTTATTCAGTAGGTCCACATGCCAGACACTGGTTAGGGTTTGTTATATATAAAAATAAATAAAACAGGGCCTGCTTTCAAGGAAATTTTGTGACCAAAGGAGAAAGACAAATACACAGACATTTCATGACTAAACAGACATTTCATTACCACCATAGTATGTGGTAAGTACTATGACAGTGCAGTAATTTGAAAGATTACCAACAGGACAGCTTTTAAGAACCACGTCTCATTATCAAAAATATCACTCTTTTTGTAACGATCACTGGTCTACCTACTTAAGACTTTTAAAATGCAAATATTCCAGCACAGAATTCCAGCGTCTTGGGACTGAGGGCGGCTCATCTGCATGGTTCCCTGAAAGGGCAGGGGTTGGAAAGAGGCTGAAAAGACTAAGAAGAAGGCAAACTTCACTGAATTTAGCTTCCTGTCAGTGTTTTGTGCTCACCCAGTAGGAAGATTTTGCATGCCAAAACTGCTTCTCTTGTTGAATAGTGAAGAAACTGTGCATGTGTTAGTCTATTCTGTATGCTAGACCACGCCTTTAGAGAATTGCTGTGGCACATACACAATATAAGTAATAATTATTCTTCAAAATTTGGCAAGTGCCCAACATGCAGCAATTTTGCCATACCTGGAAGGTATGTGATTTTTAGTAAAATCTTTATTTAATAAATCTGAACTGAAATGTTTTTCCAAGCATAGAGCTTCCAAGGCTAAAATGGATAATGTGTTAATGGTCCCTGAATCAAAAATGAAAGTTTTACTCTATGTAAAAAGCTCATTTATCTTCTGTTCAGTTACTTTCTAAAATCTTATACATAAGGTCAACTTAATTTTGAGGGAAAAACAAATCATTTTAAAACTTCAAAGGAAGAATTTGATAGAGTAATAAATTATTCTTACAGGAAAAAGTATAAAACTTTAATTCTCATATAGATTATAAACAAGAAGAATTTTTATCTGAGTTTCATATTATATAGTTTTCAATGGAATTATAATTTTTCAATGAAAAAGGAAAGAATCATAATAACATAGAGTGGGGGCTCGTTTGTGTTAGGAATAGTTTTAGAGAAAAGTTTCATAAGGCACAATTTGCCCTACATGCTCTACATTTTATTTTCATGATAATACTTTGAACAAATAAACACTTGTTGGTTATTTGAAATAGATTCTAAATTGAAATCTAGATGGTGAGGCTCTTTGTGTGCACTTACAGACATATACCTTGAAGGCACAGTAGTGTCTCCAATTGCATGAGCCATTTCCCACAATAAAGTTCCTCTTATACATCTATACATAGCCTAATGGTTCACCTCAAAAGAACACTGACTAATACAGATGGCAAATAAGTTTAAGAAAGGATATGGCAAAGCAAGTCAAACACAACTTTCATCATAGCACTTCTTAAAGCCTTTACTATTCAACTACCTGTGGAACTCCGCAAGAGAGACATTGCAGACCCTGACTCCACGCTCAGGCCAAGGTGCACCCTACATTGTAAAGCATCTCTCCAACACTGTGTTCTGCAGAGCACCCCGTGGGAAACATTAATACAGAAACTCAAAACGCAACGCATGTCAGTGTCAGGTGGGAGAGCCATGCTCCAGAAGGACATTAGATTTGAAATTTGTTTAAAAGGAGACTTTCCATTTGATTGATAGAGGGAGCGGGGAATGATGGGGTGGATGGAATGTCAAATTGCCGGGCAGGACAAGGTAAATAGGTGGAGATAAGAAGGCAAAAGCAGGCCAGGTCCCATCAGGAAAGGCCTTGCAAATCAAGTTAAGGGATGGAGAAATAAAGGGAGCCCGACTCTGCTTGTGTTTGCTCCTCTTTCCTTCACTGGGGATAATGGAAAATGACAGGCACCTGTTCTACTGTCTCTGTTTAGTCATGATAAAAAGCATAGGCCTCTTTACTTTACTTAAAAGAAGTTTACAAACTGAGTCAGAGGCAAAAATCATCATAGTTACACATTTGTAAAAGAACTGGTCTCATTGGGATGTAAGCACTGGTGCATCTTAGAATGTGAATTAAAGGGAAAAGCTGCCCTGGATTAAGCAGCATAAGATGATGGAAAGATCAGTGAGTGACCAGGGAATGGAGAAATTTGTTCTAGTCCTGATTCAATCTTCTGGGTGACTGCAGACAAGTCCTTTAACATCACTGAACCTCACAGGGCTCATCGGTAAAAGGTAGATGTGGCTGGATGGTCTATTGTCTTATGGCATCCTCATAGTCTATGTTCTCTAGAGCTTAATGTTTCCTTGTTTTTCAAATAGCAGCAGTAAATATTGTGGTATGAAGTGTGGAAGATAATACCTATATGGAAGACATGCTACAATGTAAGTGATTAACAATACACTTTAAATTGTTCCATTATTTCGCTTACATGGGGCTACTTGTGCACTGGCTTCTCCATGTGTCCACCATTCTCACCTGTAATCTTCCAAGTCAAATTCTCCCCCCATACTTTGTGGTCATACTTGCCCCATTACTCCCGATTCCTCTTGCCTCCCTTGAATATGACAAGTCAAGGAATAAGGCAGTAAGGAAGAGTGAAAGCTCTGAGTGGGGAGGAGAACAAAAGGGCAATTTTTTTTCTCATCTTGGCATCAGTCTGCTCATCTAATTTTACATTCTTCTCTGAGAGTCCCGAAAGCATAATTTCCTTCATCTAGACCAATTGTTTTCAACTATGGGTAATTTTCCCCCACCAGGGGACATTCTGCAATGTCTGGATATATTTTTGGTTGTCACAGATGGAGGGAGGCAAGAGGTACTACCGGCATCTTGTAGGTGGACCAGGGATGTTGCTAACCACCGTGCAAAGCACAGGATAGCCCCCACAACAAATAATTATTCAGCCCCAAGTGTCAGTAGTTATAAGGCTGAGAAACTCTGCCTACTTGAAGTTTGCTGTTTGTTGACTATAGGAAAAAGGGTGCATTAGCAGTAGGTAACAGAATTGTGGGTATTATCCTTTTTTTATTACTTGAGCTCTTTTGCATCTTAAAATATTTTTCAATGAATACATATTACTTTTACTTTTTTCCCTACTATGTGGTAAAGAAGAGACAGAAATGCTATTGAAAAGTCCATTGCTTTTGAGGGCTTTTTAAACTAATAGAACACCAAGAGTGAGATGATCATGAGGCTAATTTCCAAGCTCTTTGATTCCTTTCCACTGTGCTGAGCTATAATTCATGGACCAATCTCTAAATCCAAATGGAAGTGGAAGCTGTGGGGTCCTGTTGATTATGTGCTTCTGGGGGCCCAATTCATCCAGAGCAAGGCTGTGAACCCCATTTTCTCTCACCTTTGCTGGGGACCCTCCCACCATCTTAAGCCTCATTTGAAAAGTCAAGGAAAAAAATGAGGAATTTAACATCCGTACTACTGTTAAATCATATGCCTAAGATGAGCTGAGTTTAAAATGCCTCCAGTTCTACTTTTACCTTCAACGGAAGGGTCCACGTATAATAATGACTCACATTGTTATATAACACTTATATAACATTGACAATTATATAACTGCCATTTACATGGTGCTGTTTTCATAGCCATTAGCTTGCCTGTTTCTCACAACAATCTTATAATACATTATTAGCCCATTTTACCAGTGAGACAACATCCAGGAAGTTTAAGTTCACACAGCTCACAGAGTCTTTAAACAAATCCCGATTCCCAAGTGGCTACTTATTCACAATGCCCAACATAAATCATGAAAGTTCTGATAGTATTTACAATATCCTATCATACTCCATACTTGGGGGTCACAAACGCTGGTTTTCTACCCCTGAAAATGAAAATGCTGGTTTTATTCACCAAAGCTAGTTTGGTGTTACTGCTGACAACCTTTCATCACTTCATTGGAACTTTAAGATGTGGCCAAGCTCCTGAACACCATGGCCAAGGCTCTGGTCACTACTTGTCTTAGTTTGCTAGAGCTGCCATAACAAAGTACCCCAGGCTTAAACCGCAGAAGTTGATTTTCTTACAATGAAGAGGCTGAAAGTCCAAGATCAAGGTGTCTTCTTCTGAAGCTTGGAGTGGATCATCTTCTCCCTATGTCCTCACGCTATCTCCCCTCTGTGTAGAGGTGTCCTAATCTGCTCTTACTAAGGACAGCAGTCATACTGCATTAGGACCTGCCCTACTTGCCTCATTTTGACTTAATTTCCTCTTTAAGGAAATTTCCTCCAAATACAGTCACACCCTGCAGCACTAGGGTTTAGGAATTCAACACATAAATTCTGGGGAAATGCAATTCAGCCTATAACACTGGTGCCAGGGAATTTTTTAGAGCTAAAAATATTCCACAAACATATACCACAATATTTCAACCATTCGCCTATGAATAGCTAAAACCTCAGTTCCAAAATAGAGCTTTGCAGAGTTATGCCATGTTCTGCTTTCACCTATAATTGTTTTAGTCGGTTAAAAAAAAATACCTAAACAGTGCACTTCATTCTTAGAGCTTAGCTTTGTGCAGTGATGTGGAAAATGTATTGACAAGTTAATCTACTAATGCTTCAAGTTCTGCTGAACATTTAATTTTAAAAGATGTGAGGGGGCTGCTGTTCGAGAGGTCTGTTTTTGGCTGCTTGAGAAACCACCTTTTGACTTTCTCTGTGACTTCACTCTCCCTCCTACACCTGCACCATTGCAGTCCCAGGTCCTTGCTAATATCAGCTTCAGAGGGACTTGCTGTGAGCAAAGAGGTCTATGCTCTCCTTTCTTCTAGGTGCACTAACCTGAAGCTCTCCTATATAATGAAGTGATTAACTGAATTTGGAATTATCTCAAATAAGACAAAGCTTTTCAAAATATACCTGACCTGACATTTTCTCAAATTTTGAGAGAGGCTGGAGGAAAGACAAAGAACAGTGTAGAGAAGGGAACTGCCAAGTAGTGCTTCTCTGTGAATAGAGAATAAAAAAGAACTAGAATTTTATCTGTAAATTCTCCCTGACATACATATCTGTTTTTCTTGGTGGTGGGGGGCGGGGAAGGATGAGTGGAGGGGGCATGTTGTCAATTGACCTACACAATAACAACACATTACAGAAATAGAAGGAACTTGGTGCTTGGGTCATTAAATCTGATTATATGCCCAAATCTGCCTTATGCTTCTTGCATGCCCTTGGGCAAATTACTAACTTCTTTCATATTTATTTTTTCATATACAGTAGAGTGGTTAATCATCTCAGTACTGCTTATTTGACAGGCTTTGTATGGAGCAACAAAGGTAGAGTGTGTGATGTCAATGTAAGTTATCACCATTTTGATAAGAATTTTGACTAGCAATATATTTCAGCTAAGAGTTCATATTCTACAACTTCTACTTATTTTCTGGATGACAAATTCTATTCTAAGGAGTTAAACATATAAAACAATATTTCAACCATTAGTCCAACTCCAAATGTGGCCTAAAGTTTAAGTGAAGCTTGTGTTTTCAAATACAACAGTAGGTATATCTGATACTCTTTTAAGGAACAAATTTACCACTATGTAGATTAGGATTTTCAATCTTGTAATGGTTTCTATTTTTCTTCCCACTGAGGATACTGGGAAGGTGGTGGGGGAGGAGGGGCATTAATACAACTTTGTACACCAATACACACAAAATAACCTATTTCTCCTTCCTTTAGTTAAAAATTTATCTAATCTCAGAGAATGAGAAAGAAGAAAAAATCATAAATAATCTTACAAGGAACTATAACAACTAATGCTTAATAACTTCTTACTATGTCCAGGCACTGAGTTAAAAATTTATAAACATTGCCTTATTTAATCCTCAGAAAAATGCTTTGAGGTAGGCATTGTTCTTCTACCTGTTCTAGCTCCAAGGAAATAAAACTTATGTTTAAAGAGATAACAGTCAAAGGTAGGACTTGTCTGACCTGGACATCCTGCTTTTAGCTCTTGCATTATATGATTTCCATTAAGAATAACAAGAATGTGCTTCTTATTATTATTGAGATCAAATAGTGGCTCCATTTTAAGAATTCTAATATTGCTTTTGAGACTCTACAAATTAATTTATAATTTTTATATTGTGAATCAGAGTTAGTAGATTGGAAAATTACTGTAAATTCTTTAATTTCAATCAAAATTGTATTATGAACAAAATTCATGGAGTTCATACATATGTTTCCATATGAACATATGAAAAACTAGCCATAATATGGAATAAAATATGGTAAATATAATAATTTGTGATAAAAAAACAAATATTATCAAGGCATAAAATAAGGCATTAATTGAATGTAACATTGTCAAGGAAAACTTCATGGTGTTGGCATTTTAGCTGGGCCTCAAAGGAGAAATTGGTTTTCTCCAAATGGGGAGAAGGAGTAGCAGGAAGAACATCACATCAGTACAGAGTACAGAACTGAGAGATGGTTGATATGATTCCTTAGTAATTATAGTTTAGAAAGTTCCCCAAAAAATAATTACAGCTCTCCTCCATTATTCTTGAATGGGTTCTCAGAAAACCAAGCTTAAAATGAAATAAATGAAATTTTATATCTTCAGAAGACATATCAACAATAAAATCAAAGATATAACTCATTTTTCATTTCTCTCTTACAGCACCCATCAAATTTTAGCATACTGATATATTATTGCGTTATGAAATTTTAACTTATTTATCTTTGTACATGAAGTACCCTGCCTGGTACCTGACCTACAGCAGAATTTAATACACATTTGATTAATTAAGTGCCAACTGCTCTGTATTGGCTGAATTTCTATTAAGGCTTCATTTCCTTTTTCAAATTTGTAATGTAAGAAATCTTACAATTAAAAGTTTTTCTCTATCAGACACTAAGAAAATTACCAGTTGTCACCAGTTTATTGAACTGTCTCATCTCTTAAAAGATTTTATATTTTCTTCATCAACACTCCTAAAAATATGCCATGTCAAATCCTCCTTTCATATGAGGTAGAATCTTTGGTCATTAAAACTTAGTCCAGGCCAATTTAAAAGTTTAGTCTCATTTCCAATCAAAGCTTTCCTTCTGCCTGCACAGAATGGAACACCCACTTCCTCATCACTCTTCTAGGCTCCAAAACTTGAGCTCCAAGAAGGGAAGGAGGAATAGGTACATATTTATTTTTCTCCTTATCAGTCCTTGCAGGCAATCAAGGGAAACACATGTGCAAGGTCCTCTGAGAGGCTCCCCATGTACAGTTCCCTGATGTGGGAGTCCTGGTGCCTCCCAGTATCCTCCACTCTTCTTCAGATCTTGCCACATATGGTTCACCCACTCTTCCTTGATGCTATCATCTCTTCTCCCCACGACATCCCCTAGATACTGTCATAGCAAGATGCTCAAGCTTAGCTGAGTGCCATACCACCAGGTTCACCCCCAGGATAGGTAGCAGGAAAATGAATGAATGAGTGAATGATATTGCTCACTCTGGACATTGATTTTTATTTTCTTGTCAAGAAAAAGCATAATCTTGCATTATTCCTTCATCCTAAAGGTAAATTGTTGTGGTGCAAGAAACATTTCTAAGAGCAATTCTTTTATATATATATATATATATATATATATATATATATATATATATATATATATATATAGAGAGAGAGAGAGAGAGAGAGAGAGAGAGAGAGAGAGAGAGAAAGGAAGGAAGGAAGGAAGGAAGGAAGGAAGGAAGGAAGGAAGGAAGGAAGGAAGGAAGGAAGGAAGGGAGAGATAGAAAAGCATCGATACAAGAAACACTGATTGGTTGCTTCTGTACATGCCCCAACCAGGGACTGAACCCACAACCCAGGTATATGTCCTGACCAGAAATCAAAATGGCAACCTTTCAGTGCACAGAGTGATGCTCAACCAACCGAGCCACTCAGGTCAGGCTAAGAGCATTTCTGGCATTTTAATACTATCTATAACTTAGAATCTAAATGCAAAAGCAAAATGAAACAAGGACAATCCAATACATCTAAGACATTTAGTTACAGGCAGTTTTAAGAATGTGATATCTTGGCTTATAAGAGATACTAAGAGAAGGGACTAGAATTAGCTGCAGGTTTCTTAACTAGGAGCTAAGCAAAAGCTAGTTAGTAGCACATTTTAGCTATTCAAATAGTGTTGTTTTAAATAGCAATTCCAGTTTCAGCAAGCACAAAATCTCTTGGTCAGAGGCAAACAATGCCTGCTATTTGGGGCATTTTGCAATACATTGTAAGAATGGATCACAAAAATACATTTACTGGAAAGCAATTGAAGAAAAGTCTTTTAGAAAAACAGATTTTTGGTGAAAGCAGCCATAAGCTATTCTGGTCTTTGGCATTATGAAGCCCATAAAGCAAATTTCCAAAACAATTAATATAAATGAACATTATATTAAAAATTAATTCTTTTATATGAAATCCAAGAAGAGAGAGACTAATATCTAATCTTATGAATGAGCACTTTGCATCATTGAAATTATCACAAAGGCTGAAACACAAAGAGTCTATCAAGTATTAGTTATATTTCATGCACTACTGGACTGGTGCCCTGAGCTTGGACGATAACCAATAAAGTTCTGGCATCTCCAAATGTAACATGAGACTTCATTATGTGTTAACTGAGAGTGAAGCTTGATTTAAAATGGAAATAATAGGGAGTAATTATCTGGGAAGCAATAGCTACAGTTTCTATGGAGGGATTCATAGAACTTTCCTGAATAAATGAAACATTTTATTTCTTTTTTAAAAAAGCTCACTAAACACACAGCCAAAACTCTGAATAATGTAAATACTTTTAAATGTTTTTCTGTCCAATGGCACAAATAACCTTTTACAATTAAATTCTATCTGTGATGACAATCAAGAGCATACTGGGTAGTTTATGTGTATTATACCCATTCTGCTTTAACTTTATCAATTATCCTCTATCACAGAGAGCCAGATAAGAAATTTTGCTATTCACCTTCCTTAGAGGAAGGCTATACTAAGCATCTGCTGTGAAGACACCATTCTGGGCACCATGCTAATAAAGATGAGTAGTGTCAAGACTCTGTGACTGAGGGACTTTAGAGCAAGTGGGAGAACAACTATGTAAACTCATGAATACTACCAGTTTAAGAAATGCTACCTAACAGGAAGTGTGTACTGTGTCTTATGGAAGCACCGGTCGGGGAGCAAATCTCTCTGCAGGGTTTCTGGCCATAATTCTCAGAGGTCATTTTGGGCTAGCTCTCTGCAGGGTGGCTACCAGGGATAAGTATTCTAGTAGGTGACTGGCTGGTTCCAAAGACGAGATTTGGGACAAAAAAAATCATAAGGTGTACAGTGGGAACATGACCAAGACAAGGCTTGATTGTGAAGATTCACAAACACTAGGCCTAGGAGTTTAGGATTCTCATATACAAAATGGGGAACTTTCCAAGGCCTTTACATAGGACGAGGAAATGATTCGATTTGTGCCCCGGAAAACATTCTGGAGGCTACCTACAAGATAGGCTGCAGCAGGGAGAAATGCAGAGAGATGGGTTAATGAAGCTATTCCAGGGAGACAGGGGGAAATGGTGGAAGCCTAGCAAACATCTGATGTCCCCTGTGTAGAAGAATCATACGTTTCCTCCCTGGTGACCCCAGCAGTAGGCAGATTATTTGCTTTGGACAACAAAATGTTGTCACTTACAGGCAGACATTTCAAGAGACTGATCAGCAGCCGAGGCCCTGGATGGAGCCATGGCCAGGTCACAGGAGTACAGAGCATGAATAAGAAGTAAGTCTCTGTCTCTGTATGCTGCTGAGATTTGTTCCTAGCCTAGCCTGGCTCTTCAACTCCCAAACAGCAGACATTTTATTTCTCTTATACTTATGTCTTGCAAAGCACGGCTCACAACTGATCAATAAATATTTATTGGAAATGTACTTGAATGTTAGATACTGTGTTTACTGCCAATAAGTTTTCAATCTTAGAGAGTCTACAATCATGGTAGGAAGAATTGACTTTAAACAGCACAGTATCTTTGGGAATTCAGAAATCCCTTCCACCAGGATGGGGTGGGTCATGAGTGGCTGGTTTCCCTCAGGATGGAATGTGAACAGGGAAAAATGAAGAGAGCAGGCAATAAACATCAGGATGGGGACCAGGAAGAGGGTGAAGTTATATGGTCAAAGGCAAGAAAAAGAAAATTTGTAAATTATCTTTGGGATAGAAGAAGCAGACCAGTCCTTACAATTGATAATAATTGATATTGGTTCTGTCCAATACGTTGGCTGGTGCTAGAGTCCAGCTATAATACTTTAACATTTCCTCAGTTGCACTAGCCATGATTCAAGCTCTTTGTAGTCACATGTCGCTAGTGCCTGCCAACACAGTACATCCATCATCACTGAAAGTTCTGTTGGACAGCCCTGGCCTAGGAGACGTGAGATATAAAATGAGAAAAATCCATAACCAGAGAGTCCTTGAATGCCAGGATAATGTTTAACTTCAAAAGTTTACAATTTGAAAAGGGTAGTGACAATATAAAAATAATTGAAAGAGTAGCAAGATGGGAGGATATATAGGAGACAAGGCTGGAGAGAGAGAGAGAGAGAGAGAGAGAGAGAGAGAGAGAGAGAGAGGTGAGGGGGGAGGGAGGGACGGAGAGAGAGAGAGAGAGAGCACGCGCACAGTGAGGGGTTTTTGCAGCAACCTAGAACTGAATAATAACCAGGACCTAGAACATAATGTGAGGGTAAGAATAAAAACAAAGGAATACAGCTAGTCTTATTATTTGCCAATTCTGTATATTCAGATTTACTCACTAAAATTATTTGTAACTCTCAACATCAGTACTCACTACACTTTCATGGTCACTGGGAGACATGTGTGGACTGGAGAAAAATAAGGCCACCAGTGGCTGTGCACATTCCCAGCTGAGATTCAACTCCACTTTATTGTTTCAGCTCATATTGTGAACAAGTGTCCTTTCTGTGGTCTATGTAGCCTCATGTTTCTGCATTTTTGTTCTTTTGTTGGTGATTCACTGTTGCAAATGGCCCCCAAGTGCAGTTCTGAAGTGCTGTCTAGTGTTCCTAAGCGAGAGAAAGCTGTAATGTACCTTACAGAGAAAATAGCTGTGTTAGATAAGCTTGGTTCAAGTGTAAGTTATAGCAGCAATTTTCAACTTTTTTTCATCTCAGGGCACACAGAAACTAATTACTAAAATTCTGCAGCACACCAAAAAAATCTATATTTTTTCTGATCGGAAAAAATAGGTGTCGTTTTGATTCACTCACGCTGGACAGCTACTGTTGTGCTGGTTGTTGTCATTTTTTTAAATTGGACAATCGAAGGGAAAAGGGGTCAGTGTCCCTAACTAAATAGTCAGGCATTGCATGTTTTTAAAATTCTTGCAGCATACCAGTGTGCCTGCCACAGCACACGGGGTGAAAATCGCTAGTTATAGTATTGTTGCCCGTGATTGCAATGTTAATTAATCAATAAGGTACATTTTTTTTTTTAAAAAAAGCCACCCATAACTAAATTTCCTGACATGCCTACTCAAACTACATTCTTGAAATTTACTACTACTGCTTTTTTTGCCCCAGGAAGCAAAATATGGATTTTAGTTACTAAGGAGGCTTACATTAACTAGTGTAGCAAAACATTGAGAAGATGATGCATGGTAGTCACTTACAACTAAGAGACGTGTTCCCATGTACCAGGCTGGAAGTACTCAAGATTCAAATTTGGGTCACAACAATAATACAAGTTACCATATCATGGGACATTGAAATCACATTCACAATGCATGGTAGTCAGCAATTTAATTCTCCCAAAGCTAAGGGTCTTGTGTATACCATACTTAGAAAGCAATTATCTATCCCTTATTCCACAAGATTTCAATTATACATACCACATTTTCAAGTGTACAGAAGCTGATACTTTAAGATATAAACTATATTGACCTCTTACTCAGCTATTAGCACATACAATAAAGGTTAAGCTGGTCCACTTCACCTTCAATCACAATTCTCAGGGAACTGCCATTCATATATCCTTACCTTTGACATTATTGCTAATTTTGACACAGCTTGGCTATGCTCTGAGTGAAGATAAGGTGTGTGTTTTGTTCTTTTTTTATGTGACCCAATTTTCCACAGCATACTATTTTTCCTTTTGTGGAATTAGAGGCTTCAGCTCTAAAAATCAATGCTATTCTCTCCTATGAGAATTATACTGCACCCAAAGGAACTTGTGCAAAATCAAAGCGTTTAATGTGGCAGTGGGAACATTCATAACTGAAAATCAAACTGAACAATGAACAGCTACCACCCAACTGCTGCACTAAGATAACCCAGATCAGTGACAGAAAACACAGGAAATGAGATATATTTGCTTTCATTGGAAAAAGCATCTGCCTTCATTATTGAGGGGGGGGCGGGGGATTATGTAAAAGAGAACCAGAAACTGCTTTCATTTTATTATTTGTAGAAGGAATGAGCATATATTTGATAAGCCCTCCAAAGTGTGGGGGTAATATAACATCAATGCAATTACAGCAATCCTTTTCTTGGGACTAAATGGTGGGTTTGGTTGTTTTTTTTAATATATTTTATTGATTTTTTACAGAGAGGAAGGTAGAGGGATAGAGAGTTAGAAACATTGATGAGAGAGAAACATCAATCAGCTGCCTCCTGCCCACTCCCTACTGGGTATGTGCCCGCAACCAAGGCACATGCCCTTGACTGGAATCAAACCTGGGACTCTTGAGTCCACAGGCCAACACTCTATCCACTGAGCCAAACCACTTAGGGCTAAATGGTGAGTTTTAAAGCACAGCTACTCTTTGATTAATGTGGCAAAATAGTCTGTAGGAACTGAAAAGTACTTTTAGAAAGTTGTATGAATGCAATGCACATACCATGATAATAACTGAATTCCTTATTTTGACCTTCTAATAAACCATAGACACAAATATCACTTTTTAAAAATACATTGAGTGGAAGAGGTCAGCAGGAGATAAAAGGGGGACGGACATCTGTAATATTTTCAACAATAAAGATAAATTTTTCCCTCAGACCCAAGGCTGTCAGGATACCCTCCTTTCACTTCTGACTATGACTGAGGGCATCAACAAAATCACATATTTGCTTAAGACAGCCTCGCTCTCCACAGCTGAGCCACGGTAAGGAGGATTCAAGATGAACAAAGGAAGGTCAACCAAATCCAGTGAACACATGTCAGAGAGCCTTTGGAGAGAAATGGAGGCGGTTCCCCGGAGAGAGTAACCCCTGGACAAATGTCTACTCCCTTCCTGGATGGTTTGAGTCAACGACACACAAGAAAGATTTACTCTGTGCTAAGGAAGATCCAGAGAAGTGGACGCTCTGATCCTTGAGCTTAAGCTACTAGAATATAGTTAGGAGAACAACAGAGATTCAGTTAGATGCTCAAGTCTACCTTGAACAATGCAGAGAGGAGAAAAAATACATACTCACAGTTTACTCTCTTACATCTCTGAGACTGAAAATACGGCTCTCTCATTCATTCCAGGTCCTATCTTTGGATTTAAGGAAGATGTGTAATCTTCAGGCAACTACATTACACAAGCAATGCATCTAAGCCAGCAAGCCTTCTCTCATCACAGCTTGGCTCTTTCTCAACCTCATTTGTGGAGCTTCTTTGTTATCATTTTTGCTTCACAGTATTTTCCTGATATCTTCAATCCAACAGCTCTCACATCCTACTCCGTTTCCAGTCTCCCAATCGCCCCTTCTACCCAACACTTGGCCACCCGGGGACACCTGTCCTTGGTCTGGCAGCTAGTTTCACTCAGGCCCCTGAGGAGAGAACTTGGACCAGATCATCAGACCAAGTTTTACATGTGTTTCTTAACTGAACCAAGTGCAAAGGAAATAATAAGCCCCAAATGGGAAGTTATACAAGGAGAGCACTCGTCATTAAGCATCATTCCATTAAACATTTCAGAAAGCAAAAGTAATAACAAAAGCTCCTTTGCAGAGAAAAAGAAATAATTCAATTCTTTAAAGTTTTATTACCAAATTTGCAAACTCACACTGCTGCGCACAGATGTGCAAATAAAATGTATATATAATTACTAGTAAAATAAAACATATAGATTAAATATATGTATTTTTAAATATGTGTAGTTAAAATAAATTATATATAAAATACATTTTAAAATATTTATTTTGAATATAAATAACTTTCTTTTTTTTATATAGTTAAAATAATTATAGTTTTTCTTGTTTCCTATTAACTGACTTAACCCTGCTTTTAAAGCCCTAATAAAAAGTAACCTAGTGGTTTAAACTTTATCCCAGCCAAGAAGAGGAAGTCCTCTCGGATGCTCAGCTTCACTGTGGGAGCTTCAGAGGGGCGATGTCCAGTAGAACTCTGCAATGATGGATACGTTCCAGACTTGCATCATACAACACCATAACCATTAGCCTCAATGTGGCTATTGAGCTCATGAAGTGTGGCTAGTGAGACTGAGGAGTGGATTCCAATTTTAATTTAAATGTATTAGGCCACTTGTGGCTATTAACTGCTAAATGGAACAGCACAGCTATAGAACCTAAATGTCCCTGCGGGTGTGTGGCTGATGCAATGTCATAAAGTTAGGGAGGGGCAAAATCCTTGTCCCCATTTATGCTATAACAGTGGGCTGGGCCGGAAGCAGGCTAGGGCTTGCCATCACCCCTTCTTTGGCATATCCTCCTCTATCACAGAGCATTCCTTAATACTCTATGATATAGTTGGCTCCTGGTAAGTTAAAAGAAGAGGTAAGGATATTTAGATCAGAGTTTACTTTTTTGATAAATCCTGGATTTCATGTCTATTACCTTGATGAGGAAACAAAAATCCTATTATAAAAAATATTGGCTCATTGTTTTTCTTCTTCTTCCCATTGTTGTTGTTTTTGTCTCCTCCCTCTCATTTTATAGCAATGCTGCTATTTGTGCCCTCTACCCAAGCAAATGGCGATCATGGTCTAACTTGAGGATAAAGCCACTTACAGACAAATGCAGCAGAAGAAGCACAGTATGAATTTTCTAAATATATCTTCTATCACAATAATATTTATTTTATAATCAGTTCAGTAAAAGACCAAGAAGATAAGGCAGCCTCTGTTATCATTAAACTATAGGTGGACCAAGAAGTTCCTTAGCAATTGTTTGAAAAACAAACCAAAGAACTTTCAGTGACATTCAGTTTCTTGGCATTATATTCTTCCACATCATGGAAACCCAAGGGAAGCCTTTTGGAATGGCAGGAAATATGGATTGTTACTCTTCCAAGCTCTTCATAGCTATTGCACATCTGCATCTTATAATACTTGTTCTATTCTAACTTCTGGATTATCTGCATCTACATTATAAACCACTTCTGTTGAAAAAGGCTTCCTATGAATAACTCACAGAGCATAGTGAATTACAAAAAAAAAATTTTATTGAAATCAATACAAATGAACAAACTGAACTAATAAGCAAAATGAAGACAGACTCATACATAGCTGGCTGACAGCTGTGTAGGGTTGGGGGTGGGGCAAGTGCTGGGGATGTGGAAGGATTGAGCAAAAAAGAAAAAAGAAAGAGAACTCATGGGCATGGACAACAGTTTGGTGATTGCAGGGAGGGGGGCAAGGGTATAGGGGAAATAAATGGTGATGGAAATAAAGAAAACATTAACAATGAAAAACTTTTCAAATGCATGCAAGAATTTTAACCAATAATTGTTTTTCTTAAAGCTATTTTAGTAAAAAATAAAACTATAGGATGATATCAATTTACAGCATGTTATATCTCAAAAGTAAGCATGAACTGGGGATATAAATGTATAATATCTGAAGCAATGTGGACATGGGCATTTTTAAAATACTTGCACAAAGATGTAATGTATTTCAGATCAGTGTTTTCCACATACTGTCCCAGCAGCTGTCTTCAAAGAGGCAAAATCAGCTTTAAGACATTACTTCCCAAGAACAGCAATGAAACAATGATTGAGTTGATGAATGAATAATTGCATGGTGAAGCATTCTAGAAAGATATCTGCTAATAGTGTCCAAGAAATCAGGCAATTAACCACTTAAATTCATCAGAAATGACAAATAATAATATAGATTTTAATATTGGACTCTTCAGCTAGGAATAAAAGAAATTTTCTTACTTCAAGTTAATTTTTTCTTATTTGAAAAAATCTTTCCAGGGAGAGACCAAAAATCTAACCTTCATTTTTAGCATACGAATAAGCAGAAGAATATTAAAACAGCAAACCTTAATATCTTTCATTTCTCATTTTAATCTTGCTGAAAAATATTTAATATTTGTATAAAATGAATAAAATCATTTAAGCAACAAGTAGTTTTGCAAAAGTTGCTTAATTTATTCTGAAAATATTTATGAATTGCTGAATTTTTAAAAAATATCCATATTGAAAATGATTTATGTTGCCAGTTAGTGAAACATTTTAATGACAGTCTTAAAAAGCACCACAAGACATCACCATATATTGATAACTAGACATTGTCAACCTTCCAATTACTCTATAGTAAATAAAAACACAAACTCTCAGTTTTCTATTCTGGGTTTTTGGATTTTGCTGTACTGTATATTTCAAAAGATTTCAAATTAACTTTTGCAAAGAATTATCACTAAATATTTACCTTTTTTACTTAAAGTTACATGTTTCTAAAACATTATGATAAAATACTTATATCAAATTTCAGGAAAAAATGTAAATATTGAGTCAATTCTTATACATCTGTTCTACTCAAATAACCTAGCCTTTCCCCAGCCTAGTTAGGAATGATCTTCTTTCAATACTGTTTTCATCAGGGTGCCCATGATTATAGACCCTTGGAAGGCTGTGGGAGGTTGGGGTAGGGTGACACAATAATAGGAAGGTTATATTGTAAGAGATAACATTGGGACATTTTGATAAAGAAAAACAGGAGAGTTGAGGGTAGTGTAGTGTCTAGTCCAGTAACGTGGTAACATAGATTCACACTCCCCTGGTACCTGAGTCTGAATCAGCTGGAGAACTTTGGTCAGTCATTCTGAAAAACTATTCTCTTGTTTAGTCTTCCTCACACTCTGCCCTTGAATCACCTCATGTCTTAAGGACGCTCTGCGGTGGCAGCCCTACTTGCTCAACATCTCTTCACACCTCTCTCAATGTGTTTAACCTTCACTGAAGAGTGTCAGTCCGACAGGCCCTTATTTGTTCACACAAAATAGACATTTTCTCCACCAATACACTTGTACTTTTTGCCTGGAACTAGAGATCATCTTGCAAATACGTAGCAAAATTAGAGAGGCACATCTAAGTGACCTAGCACATAATCTGGAAGTACCATCAGGCAAGTTTCTTAGTCTTAGTCAGGTCAGTTACCCAGCACTTAACATATTTACCAACAAGTAGACACAGAAATCAAACATCTTCTGCTGGCCGTGAAGTACCAGAACAGCCCAACAAGGGCAGATCAGCCACACATGAACCCTGGACAATATTTTATCAACTTGAATCTCCTTAATTCAGAGCATCCGACAACTCAAAATAAAGCATAAATTGGGAATAAAAACATAATATTTGAGGCAATGTGGACATGGGTTTTTTAAATACTTGCACAAATCTATAATGTATGAATTGTCCCCTCATTTTTAAATCAGTGCTTATCATGTGCTGTTTCTGTTTCAGTCTTAACAAAGGAAGAGTCAGCTGTGAGAAGGGCCTCTACTGCTTCATAAGAACAGCAATGGAACAATAACTGAGTTCCATTAATGAGTGAATGATTGCATGGTGAAGCATGTACAGGTACTTGGGTCTACTTAGCCCAAATCCAAAGCATGCCCATTAATTCTTCCTAAGGGGCGTGGTCCAGTGGGAAATATGTCTTTATGGAGCTTAGAGTTCAATAGTAAAACAAACTAATTTGAAAGATTCAAATTTTCCATAAAATGAGTGCACGGTCCATTCACTGACAGTATAGAGAAGATAGTGAGACATTTAGTCTACACAGCCGGCTCCCTCACAAAGCCCCGCACTGTCTGATAGGACATTGAATGATGCCAAACGGCTTTAGTCCTAGTGTCCTTTCTCCAGGTTCCTGGTGTGTCTGTCATCCTCTAGACTGCAAGCTCCTCGTTTTACTGGGAAATTGATACTTAGTGTTCCATTCTTTTTCTGAAGGAAAGTCATCAGATTTTTCTAGTTAATATTTGCCACAGGGACTTGACTTTTCTGAAGTATCATTCTGTTTCTGCATTGCCTCTTCTTTCCAATTTTGCATCTGCTGATGTTTGTGCAGCAAATCTATCCTAACCTGTTTTGTCAGCAAGTTATTTGCAGGGGAAAAAATGCAAAATTCTCAATATCTGCTTGAGTGACTTCTCAAGAACCTTATGGTTCATGAACATCCCACATCCATGCAAAGGGGAGTCTATCGCCAAGAGCTCGTCCAGGCAAGAATGACAGAAGAAATTATAAAGAAAAAAAAACTTCCATCTTAGAAAAAAGATGCCATTCATTTAACAATCTCTACATGGAAGTTAGTATTATTATACTCCTTTAAATATGTTATTTAAGAAAATAGATAGATATTTAATCATATCCCAATAAGCATATATGAAAGTAACACAAACCATGATATTGGTCCATCACAACACCAGCACTTGTCTCTCAGCTCACGCCCTGTGCCTCCCTTGACAGTACATATCATACATCACACGGACATCCTAAATCAGCAATCGCTCAACATCATACCTTTATCTCCAGCAAAAGCATAAGGCCAAAGCGTCCTTGACCAGCTTCTCTGGCTTCCCTGGTATCTTGACTGACTCAGCCCCTCCCCTAGCACAGAGTCCTGACTTCTGGAATGCCCGAAGCCCAACACCACAGTTCTGCTTAGGTTGGTGAGAGAGCCAAGTGAGGACTGTGGAAAGGCAGCAGCTGCCAATGGGGATTACAGAGACATTACTGTGGATCAGAAAGTTGGAGAACCAAAATTCTGCAAACCAAATCATAATCCTCCCAGAGTGTAAAACATTGCCCCAATGGCTACTAAAAACTGACTTGGAGTCACCAATTCTAATGAAATCCTTGCTTCTCCAGTATCACTACTGAATACTCACCCATTATTTTTTAAACTTCCGTTTTTAAAGTGCCTTGGCCTATATCATTTAAATTCAAATGCAAATATTTTATCTAATTCACTTTTTGTAAACATGAAACTCTGTATCCCTTGGGGACTTGATATTTTGTCAACAACAAGCAGTGATGAGGAAGAAATACCAAGGAAACCATGTTAGAGAAGGATAATAAAAAAGAAATAGAGAAGAAAGGAAAGCTAAAAGAAATCCCAAATGTAGCCAAAGAATGAAATTCAGTAATGCAGCCTATGGCAATAATGCGACCACATGTCAAACAGCAGAGCAGAGGGATGTAACATGAACTCCCCACTCTCTCCTGGTTTACAGCAAGTGGTAAAGAAATAGGAGTACCATGACAAATATCCAGTTTGCCTTGAGAATCTGTGCAGTCCCAGTGACTGTACCCTCTGCCACCAGCATCCTTCTGATCCCCATCATGGTGCTGATGTTGGCCTACCCTCCCTCTCCAGCAGGCTTCCTTCAGTCCTGGTTCAGGTCTTTCTATGATAAGCCAGGGTCTCTCAACCTATCTAGTATATGCTTAATGATTAGAGGACTACCTAATCTTAAAATAGCCCTCGGCTTCCACATTTCTTAACACATCTGTTTATTAATAAGGGGCACTTGTACTAGTATCACTACCATCATCACACTACTACTATGACTACTATCAAACTACCACAATTAATAATGATAATAATCAAGCAAAGAGCACTTATATAATGTTTATTACATGCCAGGCACTCTCTTAAACACTTTATACCCACATACTATCTTTATACCCATTTCACAGAGAAGTAAATCAAGTCTTAAAGAGGTTATGTGACCTGCTAGGCAATAGTAGATCACAGATTTAAACCCATGCAGTCTGGCTCCAAAGACCATGTTCTTTATCACTATTCTGTGATAACTCATAAAGCTAAATAATAAATTTAAAAGAGTCCAAATATTAAACTAAATTTTTGAAGAATATAATTCCTCCCTCAAGAAAGACTTATGAATGGGATTGGTTCATTTCTTTGTCATGTGGATTCTAAATTATATTTGCCCATTAACCTTGATTAGATTTATAAATATAATAATTTCATATATTTACCTAATATTTCCCATCCAAATCAGACCTCCCTACCTTCACATTTTATTATTAATGCAAATAAAAAAATATTTTTTTTAGCAAAAGGTTATAGAATTTTCATGGAAATATGTTGAGAGGAAGGTTATATAATATTGACTTCCAAGGCAGAAACAAGGACTAGCCAGCTAAATGTCAACAGATATAGTAATTTCCTTATTTGGAAAACACACTATTTGAAATTGATGATGTTTTCCTTTTGACAGTATGCACATTAATTAGTATTGTTTACCATCATTTCCATACTGTGATTCTGCTAAAATGTTAAAGTTTTTGAACACCAAATGAATGAGCTATTTTATATAAGATATACATGCTTTTATGAATTAGGTAGTCTTTTTCCTAAGTGAGCAGTCTAGTCATATTATCCTGTTTTCTAGTAATTGCCTAGGAAGAATGTATGTAATACATGAAATTCTGAATTATACATACTAGCCTGGAGAAATACAGGGGTTGACAAAGTAGGTTTACAGTTGTGAGTATGTGAAGCATAGTTTATTCTTGTATTGTTATTTATTTCATAATTATTCTATTTATTATTATTATTATCACAATTATTAACCTATTTGTGCCCCCACCACTGTATTCATAGGTATAGAATATTAGCATTCTTTTGAAATAAATCAATAATAATTATTAATCATCCTAAACTTGGAAACTTTGTTCAAACTAATCAAAAGGATCCGTTTTACTATGTGATCATTCCCACATATGTATCCCAGCCAGTCTAGGACTAGAATTTCTAATATATATATATTTTTAAATATATTTTATTGATTTTTTACAGAGAGGAAGAGAGAGGGATAGAGAGTTAGAAACATTGATGAGAGAGAAACATCGATCAGCTGCCTCTTGCACACCCCCTACTGGAGATGTGCCCGCAACCAAGGTACACGCCCTTGACCGGAATCGAACCTGGGACCCTTGAGTCCGCAGGCCGACGCTCTATCCACTGAGCCAAACCGGTTTCGGCTCTAATATATTTTTTAAATCAAGTTTATCATTACACTAAATGGTATTTTTAGTAAAGAGGTTATTTATGTAGCCAAAGAATGAAATTCAGTAATGCAGCCTATGGTACACCACTGTATTCATAGGTTTTGGTCTAAATAATATTTTGTTTAAAGTAAGAGCAAACTAGAGCCTGCTAACCAAGTGCAACTCTACCTGTTTTTGTATGACTCATAGCTCAGAATGGTTCTTCCAAATTTACAATTTGATGATGCAAAAGACTAATTTTAAATCCCAATTAAATCACATGTAATTTCCTGAGGAAAATAATTTTCATGTTCTTATCAGTAGGTGAGGCAGGCAGAATAATGGTCTTGCAAAATGTCCATGCCCTAATTACAGAACCTATGAATATTTTTCTTTACAAAATAAACGGGATTTGGCAGATATAAGTAAGGTAATGGACTGTTATGGGTTGAATCACGTCCAGAAAAAGATAAGTTTAATCCCCATTACCTGTCAATGTGATCTTATTTGGAAATAGGGTTTTTGCAGATGTCATCAAGTTAAGATGTGGTCATTAGAGTGAGACCTAGTCCATAGAACTGGTGCCCTTATGACACGATAGAAGAGACACACACACACAGGGAGAACACCATCTGATAACAGAAGCAGATACGGAAATGATGCAGCTACAAAGCAAGGAACACCAAGGACTGATGGTCACCATCAGAAGCTAGGAAGAGGCAAGGAAGGATTCTATGTAGAGGCTCAAAGGGAACATGGCCCTGCTGACAACTTGAATTTGGAATGTTAGCCTCCAGTACTGGGAGAGAATAACGGTTTTCAACCACCCATTTGTGATACTTTGTTACAGGAACCCCAGGAAACCAACTCATGGACCTAGTATGAGAAGATGCATTAATCAGATGGAACCAACATAATCATATGGATCCTTATTCCAGGCTGTGGTAATAAGAGAAAATGTGGCAACAGAAGCAGAGTTAGAGACATGCTATGCTGCTGGTGTTGGAGACGGAAGAAGGGGGCTATGAGCTAACGAATGCAGGCAACCTCTAGAAGCTGGAAAAGGCAAGCAAACATCTACAGGAGAGCCTCCAGAAGGAAGACAACCCTGCCAACACCTTGGTTTAAGCCCAGTGAGACCTGTGTTGGACTCCTGACTTCCAGAAGAGTAGGATGATACATTTGTATTGCTTAAGCCACCAAGTTTTTGATAATTTGTTATGGTTGCATTAGAAAACTAATACAATAATATTATATTATAAAAATTATTCTACTCAATTATCATTATTATTATTTAAATTTCATAAAATTTTGTGAAACTTTGTGTTCTCTCTTGTTATGTAAGTACCTACATAATGTCTTTGATTTATCATTTTGGCCTAAAATATTCTCGATCTGGCTCTGTACAAAGTTTGCTGACCACTAGTTTTCAGTGTTAGCAAGTTTCAAGTTTCTTAAAAGATGAATAAAATATAGATCTTACATTGTTCAATATTTCTTGATAAATAGTGTCCTGAAGTTCAGATTAGAGATGCAGATTTATGGTATAGAGTTGCATAATTGTAGACCTCAAAAAGAATTAGAAAAAACATATTCCCTGTTACTATAAGTTACTCTTTTGTTGTTGTTAATCCTCACCCACGGATATTTTTTCCATTGACTTTTAGAGAGAGTGGAAGGGAAGGAGAAGGGGAAGAGAGAGAGAGAGAGAAAGAGAGAGAGAGAGAGAGAGAGAGAGAGAGAGAGAGGGAGAGAGAGAGAGAGAGAGAGAGAGAGAGAGAGAGAGAGAGAGAGAGAGAGAGAGAGAGAAATAGTGATGTGAGAGAGACACATCTATTGGTTGCCTCCTGCACATACACTGACAGGGCCAGGGATCGAACCTGCAACTCAGGTACATGCCCTTGATCGGAATCAAAGCCATAACCCTTCAGTGCTCAGGCCAATGCTCTAACCATTTAGCAGCACTGGCCAAGGCAACTATAGTTATTCATTTTAAAAATTCATTTGTGCAGTTGGTAATGTGCCACCATAGTGCAATTGGCACAGCAAGCATGTGCGTCAAAGGTCAGAGTACTCACTTCTCTTTCCAGAGACACATGCAAGCCCATTTGACCGAGAGAAATGGATAGATAACACTATTTCTGCCCACATATCGTTTTGTAGCACTGGTGGGATGCAAACACTGTATAAAAGCCCTGTGTTTTATAGGAATGTGCAAGATTGGGGAGATAAATATTTTCCTCTTTGAATAATAAGACTCAGCTTTAATACGTTCATAATGCTTTCCCCTAAGGATTGCTTCAGAATTCAGGAATTATTAGTTAGATAACCAGTAAATTTAAATAAAACACTATTTTTACTTATTAATCATCTGTTCAAAGAGTTCAAAACTTACTCATCGTAATCACATTATTTGGAGCTTGCTAGCCTCGTTTTGAAGAACGGGAAGAAAGCATAAGTAGATTGCTGAAGACAGGTTGAGTCACTAAGAAAGGGTTGATATGCCCTGTCAGTTTGTCCCTGCCCTACAGACTAGTGAACCCTGCTTTCATTTGCGAGAAGTTAAGTTAAAGAAAAGCTCTTTTCATTCAGTAATGACAAATAGCTGCTAGTGCCTACCAGGTGCTGGGAACGGGAAACCCAGACTGCCCTGCCCCTCAATGAACTCAGCCGTCTGCTGGCAGAACAGAAGGTGCAGTTGACATTTACTTCCTCCCTCCTCACCCCATCCCGCACAAACCCACCCCGCACGGATTGGTCTGAGTGCCACTTTAGCAGAGAACAGGCACAAGCGCAGATGTCCCCACCCATTACCAGATAGTTCGGAAAATACAGCAGACAGGCCCTGCATGGACTTCAGATCAGTCAGACTCAGATTCAAATTCACTCTTCTTATTAGCTATGTGACAGTGAGAAAATGGCCCAACACCAGTAAGCCACAGTTTTCTGGAATTCAAAGGTAAAGTAAGGATCGCAGCAATCCATGGTGTTGCTTTCAGGACTGGCTGAGAAAGTACATGGGAGCCCAGTTGGCTTAGCATAGGTGTTCAGTAAAATCTAACCACCATGAACCTCTTTGAAGGAGCTAAAGTAAATGCAAATAACAATAACAATGCTTCTTTCTCGCTAACTATGTTTCTGTCTCAAAGGGGCCCCTGCTATATGCATAGGCACCTTATATGCACACATGGTGGAACTGTCCTGGATGGTGAAAACATGTAACGGAAAGGCAGAATGGCACATTAGACAACCTGGAACAAAGGCAAAATATTGACGTCTATTTCCATAGCCTCATGCAAGCCTATGAATCCCAATATACCACCAGGCTGCCAAAGATTTTAAATTGAGGAGAGAACAAAATGGTGAGGAAAATGCATGGAAGAAAGAAAGGGAACAAGTAAAAAGGAAGGGTGAGAGGAGCAATAAAGACAGGTATGAATATGTAGGCACATGCTATTAATTACTCATGAGATAATGGTCCACTCCCTAAACTCACTTGTGTAGTGAGTGGCTACACATCCAGCTAGACTCTTATGTATAATGAGGAGTTGAATCATGCTCAATTAGGCTCTCAAGCTCTATGATTGAAATAATTCTATTTTTCTGAGGTAGATGGTGATAAAAGATGATGGAGAAGGTAAGATGATTTCCAGTGGTCGGCAAAGTGTGGCTCGCGAGCCACATGCAGCTCACGAGCCGCGGTTTGCCACTCTGTTGACTAATGAGTTTGCCGACCACTGACCTAGACTCTCGATTCCAATAATTACAGGCTGTTGTTGTTCCTTGTGATTAAGCCCCTATCCCAGTGGTCGGCAAACTCATTAGTCAACAGAGCAGCAAACCGCGGCTCGTGAGCTGTATGTGCCTCGCGAGCCGCAGTTTGCCGACCACTGATATAGACCAAGCATGTCAATCTCGCGACCCACAGGCCGCAATGTGGCCCACAATGAATATTTTTGCAACACAGCCAATATAACAGTATGTAAGAAACATTTCAATAAAAATTTTGTAACTTAATTTTTACAATATCCTGTTATACATAATTATTAATTATGAACTACAACGTTTGCTAATGACTGATTACTATAATCGTGTTCCATTCATTTCCCTTATGCACATTACGCACAGGCGCACCATTTCTCTCCACTAGTACTAGCAGTGAATATTTTAGCAGGCGATTGCCACGTCATTAGTCTTGGACTGACTTGTTTGGTGTGTGCAATAGGGAATATTTCGCTTTCAGAGAACAAGAAAAATAGGTTTATTTGCGTTATGCTTATTAATTTGTGCAGTTATTCAGTGTCTGGTAAGTTAATGTTCAAGAAAAAATATTAATTTTTATTAAAATGTTCTATTATTTTATGTTAATGATATAAATGTTCTATTATTTTATGTTAATGAAATAAATGATTACTCATTTATTTCAGCCCTTTGTAATCAGCATGTCTCTATCGAAATAAACCTACGTTTTTATAAAAATTGAAGCTTTTTTGTTTTTTTGCGGCCCACATAAACTTAAACCTTGTTTATTTGGCCTGTGTCAGCCTTTGAGTTTGACATGCTTGATTTAGACAGTATTCAAAAGGAGAAGAAAATGGCTAGTAAATATGAGCAAAACAAATGGTCCATATTTTTAATAACGCAAATTAAATCAATGCAATACAATGTTTGCCTATCAAGTGAACAAAGAATTATAAAGAATATTAATGCAGATGAGAGCCAAGTGAATTAGATGCATTCAGACATTGATAACTTGGTATAAGTTGGTATGAATCTAAGAAGCAATTGGTGATACTTATCAAAATAATTTAGAATGTTTCATCTTTTGACCTTTTTTCTTAGAAACTACCATAAGGTAGTTATGAGAAGATAAGCCAAAGTGCCCACAAGAAGTTATGTACAGAAGAGTAGTACAATAGTGAAAAATTGAATATCTCCCAAGTACTCAATATTAGGATGCTTTATAAAGCCAGATTATATCCATACGATGGAATACTTTGTAGCCATTAACCAGTTAACTGCCACGCATCCAAAACGGAAA
This sequence comes from Cnephaeus nilssonii, assembly GCF_951640355.1. Taxonomy (NCBI): domain Eukaryota; kingdom Metazoa; phylum Chordata; class Mammalia; order Chiroptera; family Vespertilionidae; genus Cnephaeus; species Cnephaeus nilssonii. The sequence goes on along the minus strand of NC_137079.1, from coordinate 37,904,018 downwards.
CCATCCCCACATGCCATGATATTTTGAATTTAATTTTAAAAATCAATTTGCAATGAATATTATAAAAATAAATATATTACTCACAATTCAGATGTTCTTAAATATTTTCAGCTGAAAATCTCAGGAAAAATTATTTTAAAGTTGGCCAGGGCTTCCATTTAGGGAAAACATTTTTTTAATAGACACGCGTGGCGTGTGGGGAAGTTCTGCTGCTTGCATCTACAGAGGCTTATGGCATACAGTGAGTTAAAAATGAAGGCTTTTCAATAACATAGGGTAATTCAATAACAATAAAAATGCCAAGTAAAGAAAGCATATTTTCTTACATAAGCTAAAATATATTATGAACACATATTTCCTGATTCTTCATCTTTTTCCAAATTTTCTACAAGTATACACATTAGCTTTAAGCTCAGAAAAGACATAAAGCTAAATTAATTACCATAATAAAAAAAATAAAAGGAAACAATGAAAGAAAAAAGTTTGACAATTCTTCTAAATCGCTAATATGGAGTTACCCATATGTCTTAACAATTCCACTCCAAGTTTACACCCAAGATTATTAAAAACATATGTCCACACAAAACTTGTATATAAATGGCTATAGCAGCATTATTAATAATAGATAAAGTATAGAACATGGGGAAGGTGGAAGCTTAGGTAAACACCTGTACTCGCTGCCTCCCACAACCACATCAAAATTACAACTAAAATACAGAATAACCATCATCCAGACCACTGGAGAAGTAAAGAAGAAAGCACACTGAGACTGGTAGAAGGTGCAGAGGTGCGGAGGCTCAGAACGGGCTGGTCCGGCACCCATGTGTTCCACTTTTTTAATCAGGAGGGAGATCATTTCTGCGGATGTCTCCCAGAGGAGCAAGGGGTCCCAGCCCCACACCAGAAGCCCAGTCCAGGGTCCCAGAGCTGGGAAAAGAAGTCCCTAGGGAAATAAGAACTGCAGGCTGTAAAAACCAGTGCAGATTGGGGTTCAGTGACACAAGGGCTGCTGGAGACCCAGCTGTTCCTCTTAAAAGGCCGGCACCACAAACTGAACTTACAAGGTCCCGCTTCCTCTGAGCTCTAGCACCAGGGCGAGGCTCTGGGGAACACAGACACATACGAGGAGGAACTGGATTGTCTGGCATAAGGGCAGGAACTTGGGGGGGGGGGGAGCTTTCTCCCAGACAGAGGTGCTCTCAGGGATCATTGTTCCTATGCTGGGACCTCCCCAGTTGCAGGGCTGACTGGCAGCCATTTCTGTTTGCTCTGCCCTGGTGATTCCCTAAGATCCCACACCTCATCCAATTTACAACCCCACCCAATATGTGAGCAGCAGCTTTGCATATGAATGACCTGTCCTTGCTCAGGCTAAAGTCTCTCAATCAAGCTGCAGCAGAGTCAGGGAGCCCCAAACCTATCAATAAAAGACTCAGGATCTGATACCAGCACCAGCCTGCCTTGCTTCATAGCTGGGCCTCATCTGGGCACTTCCAAACGCAATACAAAGAGGAGGAATCTGCATATCTCTCTAGCTCCTGCTGGGTGGGCCCAGACAGTGGCTGAGTTTGCACCTCCTTAAGTACCTAAGAGCCAGTATACCCAGTGGTCAGTGTAAGACCATACTGGATTATAATTCTACACATCCATAAGTGCCACACTCAAGGGGCAGACTTTAGTGAGTACCAAAGGCCCACTGAAGCAAGTCCTGCTCCAAAGGGGTGTCTCCTGCACAGTAGCTCTTCCACTGTAGTTGCATTTGGTTCTCACAGCCAATTGGCCTGGAGGTCAATTCCTCTAACAGCAATTAAGTCTCAACTACAACAAGACTGTGTTCATAGCCCACAAAGTGGTGAACCTAGAGAGCACAGTTCAGGTGACTGGGCACTATAGAACACCTACTACAAAAGGCTACTCTACCAACTCAAGGAGACATAGCAGCTCTACCCAATACATAGAAACAAACACAGGGAAGCAGCTAAAATGCAGAGACAAAGAAACATGTCACAAATGAAAGAAATGGAAGAAAGCAAATTACTGGATATAGAATTCAAAACCACAGTTACAAGGTTACTCAAGAATCTTTTAGAAATCTCCAAAAAAATGGAAAAGGACCAGTCAGAAATTAAGTATATACTGACTGAAATACAGAATAATATACAGAGATTCAACAGTAATGAAGAGGATTCTGAGAATAAAATCAAGGATTTGAAACATGAGGAAGCAAAAAACACCCAAACAGAAGAGCAAAAAGAAAAAAGAATTAAAAAATATGAAGATAGTGTAAGAAGCCTCTGGGACAACTTCAAGCATACCAACATGTGCATTATGAGATAGACAGAAGAAGAGAGAGAGCAAGATATTGAAAACCTATTTGAAGAAATAATGACAGAAAACTTTCCCTACCTCGTGAAAGAAATTGACTTACAAGTCCAGGAAGCACAGAGAGTTCCAAACAAGAAAACCAAACCAAGACACATCATAATTAAAATGCCAAGGGAAAAAGACAGAGAGAGAATATTAAAAGCAGCAAGAGAAAAGCAGTTAGTTACCTACAAGGGAGTACCCATACGACTATCAGCTGATTTCTCAACAGAAACTTTGCAGGCCAGAAGGGAGTGGCAAGAAATATTCAAAGCCATGAAAAGCAAGGTCCTATAACCAAGATTACTCTACCCAACAAAGCTATCATTCAGAATGGAAGGTCAGATAAAGAGCTTCACATACAAGAAAAACCTAGAGTTAATCACCACCAAACAGTATTATATGAAGTGTTGAAGGGTATTCTTTAAGAAGAGGAAGAAGAAAAATAAAAAGATTAAAAATATAAACAACAAATACATACCTATCAACAACCGAATCTAAAAATCAAAATAAACAAATAAGAAATCTAATGAACAGAATAAACTGGTGAATAAAACAGAATCAGAGGCATGGAAATGGAACAGACTGATGATTCTCAGAGGGAAAGGGATAGGGGGGTGGTGGGAAGCAATTAACCAAAGATCTTAAATGCATATATGCATTACCTACAGACAATAAGGTGGCGAAGGCCTAGGGCAGGGTGGGAACTGGGTGGAGGGGGACAATGAAGGAAAAAGGAGGGACATCTGTAATAATCTCAACAATAAAGATTTTTAAAAAAGGATAAAGTATAGAAAAAACCTCAAATGTCCGTCAATTGAAGAATAGCTAAACAAAACGTTGTATATCCATACAATGCAAAACTTCTCATCCATAAAAGAAAAAAGTACTGATACATGCTACAATATGGATGAACTTGAAAACATTATGCTAAGTGGAAGAAAACAAACAGAAAAGATCACATATTGCATGATTCCATTAACATGCAATGTCCACTGTAGGTAAATGCAGAAGGTAGTATTCATGGTTGACATGGGCTGGGGGGGGGGGGGGGCAGGGGGAAACAAGGGAACAAAGAGTGATTGCTAATGCAGAAGGATTTATTTTTTGGAATGACAAAAATTGTATGGAATTAGGATGTTTGTATAACTCTGAATATAGTAAATGCCACTGAATCGAATGATTTTTAAAAGGATGAATTTTATGGTATGTAATTTATACATTACTAAAAAAATTGGGAGGAACTGAAAGATTGATTGATAATAAGAAAAATAAGTAACTTGTTTTGTTGGAAAAAATGTGTTGTATAATGACTTTAGGAACACAAATATGAAATAATAATAGTAATGATCATAGTTAAAATTAGATAACCTTCACAAAAATCCTATGAAGCAGATACTATTTTTACCCCTGACTTTCAGAAAGAAAATCAAGTTTATGGTGACAAGGAAACCTGCAGAAAATTACCCCAACAGGGAAAAAAAGCAGCAAAAATAGAATTCAATCCCAGATCCTTTGGCTTCCTGGCCACCAGCAGGGATAATGCCCCTGTTGAGATCACATTTTCCAGGTACAAACAGACAAGTGGACAAATAGTAGCCATCTAATAACAGAAGTGTCAATGGAGAGAGCTTTGGTAAAGGAAGGGGACAACACAAAGGATGACCCCGAATTGCCTAGGCAGAAAGGACAAGAACATTCCTTTCAGATGACTAGAGAAACTGAAGTCCTGCAACCAGGATTTCAGATATTTTCTTGATGCCTTTTGGCATCTGCTCTCCCTCTCTACTACCTTAATTTCCTGCACCCTCCACACACATACACACACACACACATACACACACACACACACACACACACACACACACACACACACACAAGTATGGCATGGGCAGCTTAGATATTAGCTGAGCTTCTCTCTATATATAAAAGCCTAAGCGACTGAATGACAGAACAACTGGTCGACCGGTCGCTATGATGTGCATTGACCACCAGGGGGCAGACGCTCAATGCAGGAGCTGCCCCTGGTGGTCAGTGTGCTCCCACAGCCAACCTCCTGCAGCCCTTTCCCCCCGGCTGGCCAATCTCCCACGGCCCATCCCCCCGGCCAACCTCCCACCACCCCATTCAGCCCCGATCGCTGGCCAGGCCAAGGGACCCCACCCATGCACAAATTCGTGCACCGGGCCTCTAGAAACTACATAATTAGTTACTTCTAAGGTAGCCTGGTTTGTTACTCAGATGGGTTTAAAGGCTGTGCTTATATACTTGAATACAGGCCTTTAGGTTCAAGTATATATCCTAAACATTGAACTCTTCAAGTTCTTATTTGAAAAGAGTTCATTTAAATTCATTCTGCACACAATTATTAGTAGCGTATGCATTATACTACCATCCCTACCCTGAACAAAATATGTGTAAACAGCTGTTAATCAAATAAAAGGAACAGCACCAAGAACATACAAAGGCCACTGTCTCGCACACAGAAAGAAGAACATCACATTTGGATAATGATTTCTCTGATTAAATTTGTTGCAGACAGACAGAGAATGGAATTAGATCAGCAGTGAGTTCACAGTGTAGCATTAACAATGAGAAAAGAATTGAATCCACAAATGTCACTTTGGAGAGAGGAAGCAGGATGCATATGTTGTCTCTTAATAGATTAATTATGATAAACTAAATAGCATGTTCAGAAAGTTTATGAGATTGGCAAGTAATGTTTTGGTAAGATCATTATAAACCATTCAATGGCTATGATGATGGTAATTTACAGCCGTGACAATTGTCTAGACAAGAGAATTAAGACCTTACTGGTTCCAATTTTAATTTGAAGCAAAGCTAACCGTATCATATTAAGTTAAGTGTCCTGGTCTTGTGGCCTCCAGCCACTGGCTGCAAATGTTAAACTCATTTGCTGTTTTTGCCCAGAACAGCTCACAGGAGGGAGCAAGGGCAGGAAGAAAAGAAAAGAAAAATGAGTCAATTGTGAAGAAACTTGGATTCAAGCAAAAAGATTTAGGAAAGAAACAAGATCCTTTTCTGCACAGCAATGCTATCCAAACAGTGGAGTGCTCAGAATGCTGTGGTGGAGGACAGCCCATAATCAGCCTCTGGTTGGGTTGCGTAGGGGGTTACCCTGAAAAAAAGTCCATAACTGAGCATAGACTCTGCTTCTCCTGTGCTTACAACATAAACACAAAATATAACACATGAATTTCTTCTGGAAAGGGTGACCTAATCATTGTTAATAATTCGAAGAGAGGATATTTCAGGTATGTGAGCCGTTCTGCTTTCACCTACATTATATTCTATTGGCAGCTGCCTATTCCTCAAATTGCCTTTGGGAAGCCATAGGAGAATGAACTGGAAAATGTAGCTGGGAGTGGTAATTTTAGTTCCTCCCTCTGAAGACCAGAGTAGATTTCTGCTCCACCCGACAAATTCTATATCCTTTTGGACTTTTAAAATATTGCTCCTGGAATTGACTGTCATTTAAATATTGAGAGGAAAATCTGTCACGGTGATTTGATTATTCAAGTTCTTTAAAAATCATTAAAATCCTTCTCTAACCAATTTTGCTCAGTGGATAGAGTGTCAGCCTGCGGACTGAAGGGTCCCAGGTTCGATTCTGGTCAAGGGCATGTACCTTGGTTTTAGGCACATCCCCAGTAGGGAGTGTGCAGGAGGTTCTCTCTCATCAATGTTTCTAACTCTCTATCCCTCTCCCTTCCTCTCTGTAAAAAAAATCAATAAAAAAATATATATATATTTTAAAAATCATTAAAATCCTGACCCTGTGGGATGAGAGGAGCTTCCCTACTATTTGATGTTGTCCTCGTACAGTCGATGACACACCTAATAGATATCCTCAGCCTTCCCATAGGGCTTAAACGTTGATTTCATTGAGAAAATGGAAAGCACTTCTTCTTTGCAAAACTTCTAATTTGAAGTCACCTCCATAAAGGCCCAAATGATTCTCCTAAGTCTAAATGTTGCAAGAGTGACAAATATCTTTTTATCTCAACTGAAGGAACTGGCTCAAAAACATGAAAGACTATTATCCTACTACAATGTATCTCTAAAGATTTGTAAGATGTGTAGGTGGTTCTTAGTTTTATTATATTTTTCATGAGTCACTAATATTGCAGCATGGGAGAAATCCTATCTAATAAAAGAGTAATATGAAAATTGACCGTCACTCCAACACACAAGATGGCTGCCTCCATGTGGTCAAAGATGGCTACCCCCATGTGGATACAAGATGGCCACCACAGATGGCCAGCAGGGGAGGACAGTTGGGAGGGACCAGGACTGCAAGGGAGGGCAGTTGGGGGCAATCAAGCCTGCAGGGGAGGGCAGTTAGGGGTGACCAGGCCTGCAGGGGAAGGCAGTTTGGGGGGACCCAGGCCTGCAGGGGAGGGTAGTTGCGGGGGGGGACCAGACCAGCAGGGGAGAGCAGTTAGGGGTGACCAGGTCGGCAGGGGAGGGCAGTTTGGGGGCACCAGGCCAGCAGGGGAGGGCAGTTAGGGGCAATCGGGCTGGCAGGGGAGCTGTTAGGCATCAATCAGGCTGGCAGGGGAGTGGTTAGGGGGTGATCAGGCTGGCAGGCAGGCACACAGTTGGGAGCCAGCAGTCCTGGATTGTGAGAGGGATGTCCGACTGCCCGTTTAGGTAGGATCAGGCCTAAACGGGCAGTCGGACATCCCTCGAGGGGACCCAGATTGGAGAGGGTGCAGGCTGGGCTGAGAGACACCCCCACCCCTGTGCACAAATTTCGTGCATCAGGCCTCTAGTAATCCATATAAATGAAAATAGATCTTGTCCACAGAGAAGGCAGGTATTGGTTGCTTATTAGTAAAAACAGTCTAGTGCCTTGGTTTGATAGAGCATTGTTCCTTGAAGGAATTAAAACATTCTTGTACAATATGTCATCTTTTAAAAATCTAACCTCTTACTCTGGCCAGGTCACTCAGTTAGTTAGAGCATTGTCCCAATATGCCAAGGTTGCAGGTTTGATCCCCGTGGTCAGAGCACATACAAAAATCAACCAAGGGGGGTGAGGGCATGCGCCGGGGGGTAGGGGAGGCTGGGGACGGTCAATTGGGGAGGAAAAGGAAACATATGTATTACTATTTGTAATACTTTAAACAATAAAATAAATAAATAAATAAATAAATAAATAAATAAAATAATCAACCAATAAATGCATAAATAAGTGGAACAATAAATATCTCTCCCTCTCTCTCTTTCTTTACAAATACATATCTAACAGTTAATGAGTGTTAACTAAATGCTGGGTATGAGGTTGAGATTAGCTTTATGTGGACTATTTCAGTTATCTTCAAAACAAACCAATCAAGCAGGAACAATTATGACTTGGGGAAGATAAACCAACTTGTCCAGGTCACAAAACTAGGGGTGAAAGGGGTCCTTATTATCCAGCCTTTTTTTTCAGTCACCTTTTCTCATTGCTGCAAAAGTCCTATATCTCACCTCTCTGACTCCATTCCACATACAGTCCCCTCCTAAATCTCCTAAGTATTGGTTTCATCCTGCACTATGTCATAGTCACTCATGTAGTCCAATCCTTCAGAAAAAAATCTAAACTCACATACCCACCATGTTCAGACCCCATGTATGGAAACAACAGATCATACTACTTCCATTCAAAACACTAAGTAAAATTCTTCTTTCACAATATGTCACCTTCTAAACTTTACTGAACACTCCTCTCCCTGTCTGAGGTTCCCTTTCCTTCTGAAACGTCCAAGGTTCTTTCATGCCCCACTTTCTCCAGGTAAGTCTTTTTAAGAAAAGAATTTATACTTCAATAGAAAGGCCAGAGAGCTTAGAATCCAGAGACCTGTGCTGAAATTCTAGTTTTACTAGCAATTTTACTTAATATCATGTAGCCTCAGGGTTTACATCTATGATGTGGAGACATTCTCTGTCTCAGAGTTTCTATAAGGATTAAATAGCATTATACATACACACAAATACACATATGTATATATACAGACATATAAACAAATAAATATATGTTTATTCAGAAATAATTTCACACATGTATGTTTCATTTAATCCTTATACAATATTTATACACAAATATATATACATGTAATTTTGTACTCACATATAATAGCTTTAAAAACTATAAAATTGTCTGAAGAGGTAAAAAAGCATTACTGTGTCTTAACTGGTATATATTTCCTCAAGTAGATTTTGGATTTCTAGAGAGTAGCAACTTTTTATTGATTTCCTTCTCAGGTTATAACATAGTACTATACAACATAAAGAATACTCAGCAAATACTTGAATAAAAATTTTTCCAAGACCCCTAGGGAAAATCCATTATTCCCACACTATACATTAGAAAAATGTAAAGGATAGAGAAACACATCAGTGACCAGCCAACTATTCTGCAGCAAGTGCACAATTCCTAATTACCACTGGAGATATTTTCCTCAACCAGGCTGCTCTGCCAATGCTTTATTTGACAAATCGGACTTAATTTTTACTAATGACATTCAGAGAATATACTCCCTGTTAGTGGTAAGCACCAAGTGGGTGGAGTGTCAACTACATTTGGATGGTGTCTCTGCAATTCAAAACAACACTGACAACTTGAAGTTGTGATCAGGTATAAACAACAGCATTGAGAAGACCACACATTTAAAAAAAAAAAAAAAGACCAATGTCTTCTTTATCAAGTTTAAAATGTAAATGCTGAAATTTAAGATCTGGTAACAACTTCTCCATGCTAGTAAATATTAGTTAGAAACCTGTGAATCCATCTCTACTTTAAGATCCTATGATTTGACAAGCACCAAGAACATAGAGAAGGTTAGAAGAGAATAAGAAACATACCTAATGGATTAGTAAACTCTATCAGCACACAGGAAAAGAAAATAACCTAATTATACTCCCCAAAAGCAGCTACTATCTTTTTCAACCCCCCCCCACAAGATTTACAAATTCCTTAAAAATAGAGTTTGACTAAAAAAAAATTATCTGAGGCACAACACTGCGATCTTAATTCTTCTGTTGTATCACTGGAGACCCTTTACAGGGCAGACCACAAAAATCTCTTTTGAACACAGGCATCCGATTCTTGAGCAAGAGTTTATAGGATGCTAAATCTTGGATGGTCCAGAGGTTCCATGATGAATGATTGAGCATGATTCATATGACAAAGTCGAAAAGATAGTGGTGAAAAATGTTTTAAAAATAATAAGCTAGCACAGAATATGAAGCTGAAGAGAATATGTACTGGGGGACATATATCCAGAGTTGGGGAAAAATCAAAAACTGAAGAGTAGCATTTCCCTTTTCGTGTCACTGGTGATAGACAACATGAACAGCTAGGCCTCCCATAAGCCAGTGTGTTGAGTAAAGTTACCATGGTCCCTGTAACACTCCGTGGGTCCAAAGAGCCTCTAAGTATGCAGACATTGACTAGTAGGGGCAGTGCTGAAGTTGATAGCACTTGTTCTCGTTCACCTGCAAGAACAGGAGTGTTATTAGCAAAAAGCAAAATGATACCTCATACCATAATAGAGTTCTGGGATGAGCAACAGAGAGGAGCGAGAGTGATAGCCACAGGGCACAGGAGCAATTACAAGACTTCTTGAATCATCACTAGTCTGTTGTTAATATTACAGGGAAACCATTCTTTTTATGTCAGACTCTATTCTGCTGTATTGGGAAAAAAATCATTTTTAGCTGTTTTTCAGAATTAAACTTTATCATCCTAGCAATATGGCTACTGCTGACTTTATAAGCTCCCTAGTGAAGGCAAACTCATTTTAGAAAAAGATCTGACCCTGCTGTTTTTAGATTTACTGTTTTTCACTTTTAATTGCAGACCCACAGAAACATCTGCAGACATGCTATCCTTATGCTGCAGACAATTTGGCAAAATCTCCATTTCTAAACTCATGTCATTACTCTGACCACCAGCAACAAAAGGGTTTAGAGTCGGAATATTGAAATGCTGGGTGTTTTGTTTTTTGTTTTTTTCATGCTTTGTCCAAAATCATGTGAGGGGTGAAGAATGGGGAAAGGAATTCACAGGTCTCTTTATCACAGCTGTGGAGGCAGTACTGACCCAAATGTTACACCATGCCTACCCCACCCCACCCTTGAAATTCCTTCAATCTCCATATAGATAACTAACAACCAGGTAAGGATTTCCCTAAGTGAGTTCAAGACTGAGAACAGGTAAGATAGGAGACCCTTTTCCAGCATACTTATGAAGAGCTGTGACCAAAATAATCCAAAGCATGGGGCAAATTCTACTTCCTTTTGACATTATAATAGGGCATGTATCTTCCTTTGTTTTGATAGCAGTAGATTTGCCTTCTGAACTATACTTTGCTTAAGCAAATACTATAATCAATCAGTTTGCATTATCCAAAAACATATCAACAGCTAGTACAGTGAGGTAGGTCCTCAAGGGCTGAGTGGTGACAATAGAGAGTCTGCTTTTTAAATATATACTTATAAATCTCAAATTGGATGATGTATGCAATGCAAAATTTTGGCATAGCTTTTATAAGGAAAAATAAAATCCTGAATAATTTTGAGAAAATATCAAAGCAACTCTGTCATTCCCTCTGGAGAGAAGCACTGAGTGGCTCTCTTTTCGTATACTCAATTTAAAATTTAGTAACATTCACCTATTAAATCTTTGAAAAAAAACATAACATAATTTACTGTTTTTAATAAAGAATGAGACCAATGTAAGAACATTAGTGGAACTAAATTATATTTATTATAATTTGAATCTAGAAGTATCAAATATGGGATGCTGCTATTTAAAAAGTAAAATTCTATTGAAACAGTTAATTTTAAACAATTTTCCACTTTGCTTTTAAGTGAACTACCTGGAGTCTAATTTTCTCTTGTGGAAGTAGGTTGCAATTTCTTTTTTTTCTTTCTCCCAATTAACAGAGTTTTGACACCAATTTGCAAATACAATTTAACTCAGTGAGACCATTTTCCCTTCCCCCCCATTAAAGTTTGACAGTGCAATTGAAAACTGCTTGGATTTTTACCTACTGTGCACTTTTCATTTAATTAGATAAGTGACTTCTGCAAGAATAACTAGCTTAACTATGCTCAGTGGAAAAGACCACATAGTCAGGTACTGTAAGTGGGTAAGTTCTCCAGTCTAGCAGAACATGGATTTCCATAGTGTGCTCCTATTAAAACTTTTCAATTAGAGCAGGGAAAATTAAATCCAGGGCAGCAATAGCCAAAAGTATGATGACTCAGCTTGCAAATTCAGTCAGGTTCCACAAGACCGAGGTAAAGCTGGGAGGTAGGTAGCTAGGCACTCTACCCCTCTGACTTGCTTCAGCCAAGCTGTCACACTACCTCATGGTTGCCCAAAATCAGCTCTTTCTTAGCCCACTTAGTTCCATTTTCCCAGGAGGCATGCTCCCTGCCCTCCTCACTCCCCTGCCTACCATCTCAAACATCTCATTTGAACTGAGAACCCTCACTTCCACCACCTCTGTGTGCCACACCTTGATCACTTTAGTGGTCAAGAAAGTATAGGAATATAGTAGGTTGATTTTGTACTTCAGAGAAAAACTGATGCAAATCAGATTGGAAGTATTTGCCTTCTCTACAGACACTAACTCCAGTGCCCTCATGAAGACAGTAACCAAATAGCTTTCTTCCCTCCGGCTTATGGAACCAGCAGACACTAAGAGAAGAAGGTCTTGGGCATGAGCCAATGGTGTATGTGTATGGATGTGTGCACACAAGTGCACGTGTGTTAACGCGAGTGAGTTATTTAACCTCTATGTATCTTGTTTTTTTCCATCTATAAAATGGGGACTATTTCTAATAGCAACCGTACAGAATGGATAGAAGGACTAAATAAGATGGCGCATGTGAAATGCTTAATAGGAAACAAGGCACACAAAAATAAAAAGTCCCAATAGAAACTATTATCCCCAAAATGGGAGAGGCAGGTTCCAAGTTATTTTATTAACCACCCCACTCCACACCTAAAAAAAGAGAAAATCAAAATACCTGGAAAACATTTAGTCTTGAAAAAAGTAGCAATGACATTTTAACAATTTGTACAACATTGCTCCTTATGAAAGAAAGGAGAGCCAGTTTTTATAAAAATTAGATAGTGTTTATGGACCTAGAAGGGCTCTCAAATGAATGTTTTGAAGGTGAAAATCAAGTATATAGCCCAGCACATGTGGCTCCATGATTGAGCGTCGACTCATGAACCAGGAGGTCATGTTTCAATTCCCCGTCAGGGCACATGCACAGGTTTTGGACTCGATCCCCAGTAGGGTGTGTGCAGGAGGCAGTTGATCAATGATTCTTTCTCATCATTGATGTTTCTCTCTCTCCCTCTCCCTTCCTCTCTCTAAAATCAATACAAATATATATATTTTTTAAATCAAGTATATATAAGATTCTTAAAAATGTTTTTGATGAAAGAATGTTTGAAATCATCTAATCCAACCTTGCATTTTTCTAATTACAATGGTGACATTCAAAAAGGTTCAATGGCCTGCTCATAGCCACATGGTGAATCGTGGTTTTCTTACCCTGTGAAAGAAGAAGCTGGTTGTTCTGTCAGGACTACTTTCCACTAACAGCACTGAATCAGAAAAGCTATATAGATTATAGATTTAACAAAAATTTTCTTGGGGAGGAGGGTTGTACTTTCCTTGTGGGATTGTGCTTTTGGTTTATGAAGAATAAAAATGTGTTTTTGTGTTGTTTTCTCTTGGGACTCGCACTTCATTAAAACTTTAATTTCCAAGGTAAGTTCCCAGGTTAAAATAGTATTTGAAAAAAAAAAAAAGTAATCCTTCCTCATTTAGCTGAGTCCACACACAGCCCTTGAGAAGCAGTGCTGGTGGGAAGTGGGCAGGGGGAGGTGGGAGCCCCGTGCTCAGATGGCTCTCATTTGTGGTCTAGCGTGCAGCTGGAAGCCAATGCTGGCAAATACTCTGACACCCTGCAATGGGATAGACCCAAATCCAATATTGTGTATTAAAAATAAAGTCCCTGGTGGTCCAAAGGTGTCTGTGCTGTTTGTGCTGCTGTTTTGTTTCCTAATTCTCATATCCCTGGCATCAGAGCACATGCCATCATTCTTCCATAAAAACAGTAATTGAGGCTTTTAAAAATATACATATTAGCAGAGCACACATTCCTATCAGTTTATCTTGAGAATATCATAAATATCATGTACACAACAGATGGAAATGGCATAAACAGCAAAATTCTGCATTATTCATGAACTGTAGTTAGCTTTTCCCTCGGCTCCATGCTGCTGAGGATTATGTGTATGTGTGTAAATGTTCCCTGTTAAAAACCAAGTCTTTAACAACAACATAGTTTACATTGAGGTGTTTTTAATTTGAGGATTATTAAATTATTAAATTTGAGTATGTTACCCTACCTCTCACACCAGAATGAAAACACATCATCTAAAAGGCATAGCCAAAATATTGTTTGGCTCATTAGGAAAATATAAAGGAGAGTCTTTTTAAGGGTGGGTCACATTTTCAACAGTATCTTCCACTGAACATAGCTATATAATACCACAAATACCACACAAAAAAGATACCAGCAAATATAATCACAGTTAGTGAAATAAGTTCACTATATTATTTCCACCCACAATAGAGTGACTTTTTTTCTCCTTTCTGTCGAAGCACAATTTTTTGAAGTGTAAGTTAATGAATGGGTGTTTTCCCATGGGTTTCCTGAGAACAGATTCAGAGGGAGAAAGGCATATGGAGCTCAAGCCCTTGGGAATACACCTGCAAGGATGTGAAAAGGGCAGGACTGGGCAGAATGAAAATCAAGGCTCAACATAGTTGCTCTGGAAGCCTCCAGCCAATTCTACAGGGAACTCGGGAGCTAGGATGACCCTGCAGATTTGTCCCCGGCTGAAGCCAGGCTTTGCACCTCTGTACCAACCAGACACTGCCTGAAGCTCTGCAGGCTTAACCTTGGGCCAGGCAGTTCCCAGTAGCTGAGGGTAATTGCCAATGAGAGGTACAGTGGTGAGCTATCAGTGGCCCATGTTGCCAGCATTTCTTGGGGTTGGTACTTCTGACCTCACAAAGGCATCTAAATAGAATAGTATAGCATTGTCTACAAAGTAGATTTTTCATTGTAGTAAGCACCATCAAGTCAAATTTCAAACCATAGCAATACTGATTCAAACTTTAAGACCTATGATAGATTAAGGATGCCGTCATTGAAAAACACGCATCTATCAAACAAGAGAGAATAAGCAATTTTTAAATAAAGGGAAGAGAGGAAAGATAGGTAAATCTTTTTTATCAACTCACTTATATGAATAAGTGTTCTCAGCACTTAAAACTATAAAATTAAAATGGAATTTATACTGAACCTTTTCTCATTCTAACAATAGTAATATTCACCCAAGATACATGAACTAATTAAGCTTTTTTAAAGGCTCATACATTTTATTCCCATGCATTTTAATATAATTTAATGTTCATGTTTAATGATCATCAAATCTATAAATGTTATTGTTATGATCAATGATTCTTATGAGAACCCAATATACAAAAAACTTTTTATATAAATATTTTTATTACAAGAGATATAAAAGGATGATTAATAAAAGACTTTCAAGAATAGATATATTACTTTAAGTTCTGTGAGGGAAGTTAAATGGAAATAGGAGTCCCAGGAGGAAAGAAATTGATGGAAAATTTCCATATGTCAAAGAACTTGTCATGTGCTTTTTAAATGGAAAGGGTGGTTAACAAGTAACTTTAGTTTCCTGATATGATGATTACTCTGAAAAAAGAAATACTTTTTAAAAATATATCTTTTTACTGATTTCAAAGAGGAAGGGAGAGGGAGAAATAGAAACATCAATGATGAGAGAGAATCATTGACTGGTTGCCTCCTGCATGTCCCACACTGGGGATCAAGCCAGAAACCCAGGCATGTGACCTGACGAGGAATCAAACCGTGACCTCTTGGTTCATAGGTTGACGCTCAACCATTGAGCCACACTAGCCAGGTGAAATGCTTAACTTTTAACATGAAAATACTTAACATACATTAAAATTACATATTTTGCAACTATGATATAAAATTTAGTTTTCATTGCAAAATGTGCAATTAACAGATTTTCAAACCTTTTTTTGTGGTGAGCAGTTTGAAAGCAATGGATTTTAAAGAGCATCTATTTTAAAGTCCCTCCTGACTCTTAGCTACTCATAATTGTAAACTGTGTATTTTCCCCAAGGTCCTGAAACTATTGCCCATGTAGCACCTCAGAACTACCAACAGAAACATGTTTAATTTAATGTCAAGGAAGCATCTTAGGAATCTTACTCGGCACAGTAAAGGATTGAAAATTGATCACATTCAAAACAATCTAGGGGAGAGTGTCACTGGAAAATGAGGGCTTTGCAAGGTAGAGAAAAATCCAGCCGGAAAAAAATCAACAAGGCCCAAATAGTGCATTGTGTGGAGCCAAAGCGATCATACTCAGCTTCTCAGCCACACTGTACTCCCAATTCAGTGCTTTCTATTGTAGTCAGACAGCTCTTGCCTTAGAAGGCAGAGAACTTCTTGGGACAGAAATTAAGACCCCTCTAAGTAATCTCACCTTGGGTATATGCAACCTCCCATCGTGGCTACCTTTCTTTATTTAATTTTTTTTATTGTCCTCCCTTCCTTTTATTTTCTCCTGCTCTTCCCCCTTCCCCTCCTTCTCTTCCTCCTCTTCTCATTCTCTTCCTCTCGTCTTTCCTTTTTCTTATCTCTGTCTCTCTGTTTAAAGACCTCTCTCAAAAAAAGAAAAAATTGTGATTATAATGCAAAAGTGAGCAATGTGAACATGAGTCATTATTTTGCCAACAGGAAAGACATACTGGCCAAAATAACTTTATGAGGAGAAAGAGTAAATTAATGACATACCCTGATAAGTCTCTTAGATCCTTATATTTACCTATTCCTCAAAAAAATAACTACATATAAACAATGTGCATGTGATGCCCTAGCTGGTTTGGCTCAATGGATAGAGCATCAGCCTGCGGACTGAAGGGTCCCAGGTTCGATTCTGGCCAAGGGCACATGCCTGTATTGTGAGGTCGATCCCCAGTAGGGGGCATGCAGGAGGCAGCCAATTAATGATTCTCTCTCATCATTGATGTTTCTATCTCTCTCTCCCTCTCCCTTCCTCTCTAAAAATCAATAAAATATATTTTAAAAAAAACAATTTGCATGTGATTGACCATGCCCCCCAGGCTTACCTAATAAAACATTTTAAAGAATGCTTTGGCCTACTTATTGCAAACCTGCTTATTTACCACATTCTAATCAGAATTTTTATGTTCATATGATGCCTTTAAATTTCCACCGAAGATTATTTTGGTGTCTGCTATTTTACCTTGAAACTAATCAGATTTTTTTTCCCGAAAACACACACACACACACACACACGCACACGCACACGCACACTTAAGCGAGTGTGCCCTGCTTAGTACCTCTTTTGCCACTTGGATACAGCAAACCCAGGCTGGAGACCTGCGTGTCAGGCACCGGCTGGGCCCAGACATAGCATGCCTCAGAAGTCCACTTTAAAATTTAATTTTGTTCAAGCATTTTTCAATGAAATGTCATTCCTCTTTTAAACTCTAATGCTAAAAGAGTTTAAGATTGGCAGCGTTACATAGGACTCTATTCTTACCCCAGAATGATGTACCAAACGAAGCCGAGGACCTGGAAGAGAAGCATCTCAGGTGGCCAGCAGTGAGGGGTGTATTTTAGACTAATTTTCATAAAAAGGACTTAAATTTTGGGACTTACTTTTATTAATACTGTTTCTTAGTTCAATTTAATGTGCATATAATTTTGCCCTATTTTACCTATTTCAAGTCTAAATTCCTGTTCTATTAATTAAGTCAAATGCTCTGATTTAGTTAAATTTCCCTTTCACAATTGCTCAGATGTTTTCTAAGAGAGCAGTGAGAGCCCCTTTATTTACAGATTTTCTTTTATTAGAGGATATTCAGGAGTGAGAAGACAGTCCCAATTCCAATCCCCTAACGGGTTCCATAATGAGCCTTCCAAAGAGTCAGCTTTTCATGCATTTTATTGCATATCAGTTTCCACTGACTTTCTTCTCAGCAATTTCAGGCCTCCTCCAAAACATTTGGTGGTATTTATTTAATATCATGCATTTGTCCTAAACCTCTAATGTAGGCCAGAAGCAAATGGAGAGTCTCAACCTCGAGCATCACGCAAATTCATTGCACACTATCAGTCTGGAATGCAATACCCCAGAAACTTACCAAAGGGAGCTTAAAGCATCCTTGAGCTTGGATCTCTCTACCCACTGCCCCATCCCCCAGAGCTATGCACTCCCTGGGGGACACTCTTCACCTGATTTGAGGTTATTTCAGCATGCACCTTTCTCTACCACCAGACCTTTAAGCTTCCTGAGATCACAAGCCCTATTTTTCTTCCCTTTCTCTTGACTAATTTATAGCTACAAGTGACTTACTCTGAGCACAGTTTTGAAAATATTCATTGAATGAAGAAAATCTGGATGATTCTGCCATCCTTATCAGGTTAACAAGAACTAATTACAAGACTGATCATTGGGGGTAAAAGGGGAACTATCTTCCTCTTCAAAATGAGCAGGTACCCTAAAAAGTATGGGTATCTCAATACCTATTAGTATAGTTGAAGCAAGATGGCCTTGCACTAGGTGCTGTGGAGCAAAGCTTTTGCACGCTCTGCTCAGGTAGGAGTCTTCATTATAACCAGGCAGTCTGCTGAGACTAAATCCAAATGTCTGAAATTCCTCTTCCCCCCTATGGTGTGAAACACCAGTAGCTTTCAACGAAAGGGACAGAAAAGTAAGCTGAATGCTGCCAGCTGTCAAGCTTTTTTTAATATGTATTGTTGCAACTGCCACTTTTAAAATTATCCAACACCTTGAAGGAAATAGTGACAAAGATGGAGATTTCTTAGAAAAGAGCTTGAAAGCAGCCTGCTAACTGGCAATTCATGCCTGCAGCCAGCGTTCACCCAGTCTGTTCTGCAGTGTAAGGATCAGTGTATATTAAATAAAGTGAACTGCCCAGGGAATCCTGCCATTACCCTTTTTTTTTTTTTACAAACAGCATAAATACTAACAGAGTTTTAGTTCTTTTTAATTAAAGGGTACTATATGTTAATACAGTAATTTATACATGGAAGTGTTTAGAACCCTGTACTTAGGAAATATCATTATTCCCCCTAGCCCATTACTTTCACTTGTAGATTTCAAAGCACTTTGCATTTCTCCAACTAGTGGTAGGGTTGAGAATAGGATCAAAATATTTAAATAGTAGGTGAAATAAATGTTCTGGAGCATATATATCAAGGCGATGATTTAAGGGTATGTCAATAGATCCATCTATAGGTCTTTAAAGTTAAGAATACATTAGATTAAAGGTATGTCCATCTTTTTTATATATTTTATTGATTTTTTACAGAGAGGAAGGGAGAGGGATAGAAAGCTAGAAACATCGATGAGAGAGAAACATCTATCAGCTGCCTCCTGCACGCCCCCTACCGGAGATGTGCCCGCAACCAATGTACATGCCCTTGACCAGAATCGAACCCAGGACCCTTCAGTCCACAGACCGATGCTCTATCCACAGAGCCAAACCAGTTTTGGCTATGTCCATCTTTTTTATCTTTTCAAAGAACCAGCTCTTGGTTTCATTGATCGTTTGTATTTTTGAAGACTCTATTCTGTTTATCTTTCTAATTTTTATTATTTCCTTCTACTCTATTTGGGCTTTATTGTTCTTTTTCTAGTAACTTTAAATGCAAAATTAGATTGTTCATTTCAGATTTTTCTTGTTTCTTGATGTAGGTCTATAATGCTATGAATTTTGCTCTTAGCACTGCTGTCCTATAGGTTTTGGGTTGTTGTGTTCTCATTTTCATTTGTTTCAGGGTGTCTTTTGATTTTTTTTCTTTATCTCATTGTTAACCTTGAACTCATTGTTATCCCATTGATCAGGTGATATATTATAGAACTGTATACTTGAAACCTATATTTTATTAACCAATGTCACCACAATAAATTCAATAAAAAATTAATAATAAAAAGAATATACTGGAGTAGCTGCCAAGAAATCAAGGACCAAAGGAAAAAATTCTTAAGAAACCCTGAAATATTGTACATTTTAATAATTAATGTTATTGTCAATGTTACGGAAAAAAGCAATAAATTAGAAGAATGGCATTAATGATTTAGAAGAAGTAGACTCAACAATTTAAATGGAATCATTCTTTACTAGTAATCTCCTTCATCAATAAACAACTGAAACAGCATCTGTTTCTGACTGTCAAACCATCTTGGAGAAACCTCCTCTCTACTCCAGGCACAAAATAAATCTTCAGGTCGTCAAGCTTCCTTAGACTGTACTAATGAAGAACAGCCCATTATTCTTCCCATCTCTGTAATTATAAAGGATTTCAGTCTTTGGTACCAATAGACATTGTTTAGAATGGCCGTGCCTCAGAAATGAGGGAATACTGATGCTACCTTTTGCCTAAGAAAGCCTGCAGGTGAGATTTCAGATCACTACTGAAGAGTCAAGTCCTATAAAAGAAAATGGCCCTCTTCTGAAATGACTGACCAGTTGTGAAAGAAACATTGGATCCATACCACAGAATGCTCTTCAGCCTTGACTTAACCTTTGCTTTCACTCTCTTGAACTACACTGAATAACTTGTAAATGTTGACTTAGTTACCCTCAGCAATAGTAACAATACTGTCCTATCATTGTCTCCTTGGGAAGACCCTTCCATTTTCTCCATTTGCTCATTAATTCTCTTTCTTTGCCATTAATTATTTATAATCAAATAATAAAGTACTCATTAGAAAAGAGTCTGTTTATTCTGAAGCAATGCTTGTGAGTCATTTCATTGCCTTATTCTTTTTTTAATTATATTTTAAATTTATTTTAATAATAGTTAACATGTAATTTTATATTAGTTTCAGCTATACGATGTAGTGACTCAACATTTATATGCCTTATGAAGTGATCACCATAATTAGTCTAGTAACCATCTGTCATCATACAGTTATTATGATATTATTGACTATATTCCTTATGCTGTACATTACACCCTATGATTTACTTTGCAACTGTAAATTTTTACTTCTTAATACCCTTTGTTTTTATTTTTAATGTGAGGATTTGACCCACTATTTAAGATTCAGAAGCTTCAAAAATGTTACTTTTTCTTTTGGGGATACATCATTGGGTAACCCCAAGATGGATTCAGTCTTCCATGAAATATGGGAGCAAATTGGTCATCACACAGTGAACATGACAAAAACAGTCATGAAGTTAAGTAAGTTTACCCTCAGAGTCCCACTCCCTGAATATCATTTAGTTCCAGCCTTCAGCACTCCCTATGGAAGTCAGGTAATCATCTGGAATGGTCTCCTCACACCACATTGTTAATAAGTCCATTATTTACAGTTTATGCTTCTATATAAGAGGCTCTCAACTGGAAGTGTCCCTGCCTCCTTGCCGCCAGAGAATATTTGGCTACTGGTGGAGACACTTCTGATGGTCACAACTTGGGGACTGCTAATGGTATAGGGGGTAGAGACTACAGATGCTGCTATACATCTTATAGTGCACAGGACAGCTACTCCCCCCAAAAAATTATCTAGCCCAAAATATCAATAGTATCAAGGTTGAAGAAGCCTGTTTTAGACATATGCTCTTGAATGCCTTGTTCATATTTGGTGAGGAAAGACTTTTTACCCATCAGCCTAAAACGTTCCCTTAAGTCCTGAAAGAACAATTCACCTATAAATAAAGGAGTGGGAAACAGATATACTCTTTTGGTAGAAAATGAATTTCACCACCCACATTCTGGGAAGGAAAAGTATATCATCATTCACTCTTCTAGGAAAATTAAATTGAAATTTGCATTATTTACTTCTTTTGGGTTCATAAGCAAATTATAATGCACTAAAAATGAAGCACACTGACAGATTAATTGTTCCTACTGCTCTGGTCCAGCTGCACAGAACTAATGCTGAAGAATCCCAGAGCAGGAAAGGGCATCAGACAGGGCCAGCCTGCTCTGTGCGCCTGGGTGCATCAGCATCCCTTGAGTATTGAGTTAGACAGACTGATAATATAACACATGTACTTGACATTTGCTGATTTGGTTTCAGCTTTTTAAAATAGTATTTTAAGAAGAAGCTAGCACTGCTTTTGCTCTTGTATTTTTCCTTTGTACTTCTTAAAAATAAGTTATAAATGCAACATGTATTTCAGGCACATTGGCTCAGAACTCTGAAAAGGTAAAAAGAACTCTGCTAGACAGCCAGTGTTCTCAAATACAAATCATTTCCAGTCCCCATGGCTGCATCAAGCCTTTCTAGTGTTTTATATATTATTCTAACATCCAGATTAAACCACCACATATTTCTATTAGCTCTGAGCCCTTTCCCCATGGCCAGCAACATATTTATAGACCATTTATATAATTCTGATTAGAACATTTTGTATCATTCTTGAGATAAGCTTTTCAAAAGTGAACTGTGAATTTTTTAATCATCTCAAATTCTGCTTTTTCAAGCACAGGGTTATATATACAATACTCAACACATGTTGTTTGATAATTTCTATTGCTGAGTAGAAAGGGAATAGGGAGGCTATGTACATTATTTTAGCTACATGCCTCCTCTTCTTAAGCACTCTTCTTATTCATGGCTTGAGTTTGAATTGACATTGTAATGTTTAAGTGCCTAGAACAGTTGGAAAGAGAGGAACAAATGTCAGAGATGGAGGTGTGGATTCCACATAGGCCAGATATGTGAACTTAAGCACAACAGAAGATGAGCTGAGCAGAAGAATATTTACAGAAAGGAGCTAAGAGACTAAATGGAGCATAAAGTTAAGTGGTAGGAGGAAGAAAAACCATAAAATCTATGCAAGCTTGACAGGAGAAAAAAGAAGTATTCACATCACTTGGAGATACAAAGTGTTCTCAGGTGCTATCAGGTCAATCTTTCAATACGAAGCCCAAATCTATGACGTGCCTCATTCTAGGCTCTCAGCATAGCTTGAAGAGAAAGTATGATGCAGTTGAGGAAAACAACCATTGAACTTGACAAAATGGGCTGCTAGGGCTACACCACCTGTCAGCTGGGTGACCTCAAACAAGTCACTTCAATCTCCTCATAACCTATTCCCTCATCTTTGAAATGGGGACAATCATGATTACATAACAGAGTTGAGGTAACATATATAAAGAATTGGATGCATTAGAAAATGTTATGTGGAAGGTTTTATCGCATCATACAGAGAAAACATTTTAGCATTAGCAATGCAAAACTGAATTATAAACATTCTTAATCCAATGGCAATTTAAAACTTCATAGGCTGACCACTAATTCCCAGAGGAGAAAACTTGTTGGTCTCTGAAGACAACTTTAAAGCACTAAATTCTAAGATTAAAAAACAAACAAACAAAAACAGTTTTACTGCTATTTCTCCCCGGAGAAGAAACACAAAGTACTCTTAACACCTTCATAGCAGGACATTTCTGTTCTAAAGGACAAAGGAGTACTTTACAGAATTTCCAAGCCCAACATCAGTGCAGCGAACACCTCAACTGATTACTAGCCAAAATTATTTTAAGTATTAAGAAATATTTACTTAAAATGAGGTAAGGAGACATTTCAATACTCAGGAAATAGCATATCGACAAGTATCAAATAAAAGCCTATTCTTTGTGTTGAAATGAGAATTTAAGTTCCTAGAATAGTGGCAAGCCTGAAAATCATGGAAAAGAAAATATTGACTTAGGAAAATAAAGATAATTCATAAGTAAGTCAAAAGTCAACTCCCCATTCCCCTTACACAGCTCTGCAGACAAAGCAACGTGCAACCAGCCCCAGCGAGTTCAAGGTCCTTGCAAAGCCTTACAAGTTGGGACAGCTTCAGATGAAGTGCCACAACTAGCGACCTGCAGCTGGTGGGGATGGAGCACCATGCTCATTAGAGGAAGCTGTGAAAACCAGGAGGACGAAGGATAAGGTTCAGGACCAGCCCAACCCAATCACGATTATGAAGAGCTAGTCAACACTGCAGAATAAAAAATAATGTTTACAAATTAGCACTTAACATGGCTTAGAAAACTCTCCTCGGGATCAAAATTCTGACCCTGTTTCAACAAAGTCCTTTCTAACATTCACGTCTCCCACTTTTTAGTAGCACAGTCTCCTTTTGGACCCTTGTCAACTCCAGCTTTGACCAACTCTGCAAGTGCAGTATTGATTCCTGGAGGAAATCAATCCCAGCGTGAAGGTCTTTCATCAAATCCCCATTTTTCTCCTCAATGCAAAAGCTCTGCTGGAATAAAATACACAGACCACAAATAGGAATTTCTTTCCTTCCAATTTGTTCAGTAAGTATAACAGAGAGTTAGAGCTCTGGCCACATCAGAATGGCCCTGGACCAAGGGACAGAGGGCTACAAAGCCCACACCTGACCTGAAGTCCTTGGTGGAGGACACTTGGGCATGTGAATTAGAAGTTAGAGTGCAATTTTTGGTTCGGAATTTGTGCCTGGAAAATGTATACAGTAAGTCCTGGTTGAATTTTAAAGAGCTTAGAATCGTCTGTGTAGTGCAAGAAAACTTAAAGGAAAGGAAATATTATATATTAAGGGGAAAATCCCATCACTCAGAGCTTACATTTATTTCTTTATTTAAAAGGCATCAAATTAAGCTAGAGTGCTAATTATCTTCAATTGTATCTTTTCCTTTCCCACTGCACCCACACCACAAACTACCTCCTTCCTTCCATCCAAAAAGCCATCTTTGTGTGTTTGCATAAAATAAAATAGTGGCATTAAACAAACATGAGTGTAGGCATGAGTATGCAGAAATATAAACATGTAGAATGTTTTATATCTTTATTTTATAAAACTAAGGTTAGATCTTTTCAATTAAGAGCAAATTCATGATTAACTCATTTTTCATGCCTGCATAATATTCCAGTTTCTCTTCTGTTTTGAATTCTCCCTGGCTTCAAAAGAGGTATACAGATTAGATAAAAGGCCATTTTTCTCTACTGTGCTTGTTGTTTAGTGTCGTTTTACAGACCATCCATTCTCAGCACCTCTTCTCATTGCCTATTTACATGGAGGCATATTCCCTCACAGGGACTCCTGGGGCTGCTCCCTCCACACAGTGGCTATCCCAGAGACAGGAGGAGGAATGCTTAACTTAGACCCTATGCTAATCCTGCTTTCCTAGTTTTCTACAGTCAAGTGAGATTCTTCCATTTCAAATGTTGTAAAAGTTGCTTGTAGAGTTGGACCTTCTGAACTTGTTGTGGAGACTGGTTTGAATACATAATGTCTCCAATCATAAAAGAAAACACAATATGCTTTAGGTAAGAATTTATAATGTTTACTTTTTAACTCCCTCCTGGAACTGGAAGGCTGGGTTAGCATTTGAGTGAATTATAGTCAGCTGTTGAAATTGACATTAAAATGCCCTCAATTTATATATCTCAACCCCAACTCACAACTCACAGCTCTGAAGTCCATAAAATATCTCCAACATAATGATCAGAATAAAGTCAATAATGGCAATTAAAAAGCAAAAGACTTCCATTTAGCTAAATATGAGCCAATTTTTAGATCTTCTCAATAAATATTTAGTCACCAAACCTAACCCTGGGACAACACTTGTACTTTATAGTTTGGGTATATCTGAATTTAATCTTGTTAACAATGGTACTAATATAAATAATAATCATATGTAAACTATAAATGCATCACTTTGGGAACGTTTCCTTACATTTTTCATTTTCTCTTCCATAAAATCTAAAAGTTGGGTGAGAATCAAATTTATAAATTTCTTCATATTTAGTCTTTTTTAATTGTAAACTAAACTTCGAAGTCATATGACCCAACTCTGCATAAAGATGTTTATACCTGAGAAGAGGTACTTAATCTTATTTTAGTAAT
Organism: Cnephaeus nilssonii; assembly: GCF_951640355.1. NCBI lineage: Eukaryota > Metazoa > Chordata > Mammalia > Chiroptera > Vespertilionidae > Cnephaeus > Cnephaeus nilssonii. The sequence goes on along the minus strand of NC_137079.1, from coordinate 37,878,597 downwards.
TCTCCTAACAAAAATATGGGGCTACACTTGTCATTGAGAAGATAAATAAAGGTGTTATACAAACAATTTAGAGCCCAGATCAATTCTAAATGAACCTCATTTTCAGTTATCAGCAATTAAAATCTAGATCCATACAAAAAAATCCAACATTGGATATTTTATGTAATCATTCCTAAAACAGATGCAGAAATTTAAGGAAGAGAGTTAATTATCCAGCATTTCAAGACATTAAATGTATTTTTACTTATGATATTTGCCAAAATATAATTCAACTCCCTAGATATGGTTACCTAATGCACAAGAGTAAAACTTTTGATCATGTTCTTGTTCTAAAACACAGCAGAATTTTTCAAATTATTATATACATTTTTCAAAAGCACATTTTGATGGTTGCTATAACTTGGCACCAAGAGGCACTTCACACAATGTTCGCAGCTAAGATTTACTAATGTGTTTCCCTATTGAATTCACGACATGTGCACATTCCACAGCATGAGGATATACATGTTAACATCATGATTTATTCATGAAGAAAGAGCTCCAAGCTGAAACTTGCAAGCTGGTCTCAGCTCAGCCCCTCTTAAACCATATAATCTTGGACAAATCACTTAATCTGCCTGACACTCCTCTCTCTGTTCCTCTATAAAACAAGGAAGTGCATATGGGTATTGAGATAACAGCTGTAAAAGTGAAGTCATTTTATAAGTACTTTGTAAATGGGTTATGGCAACATAATACTAGAAGGAGAACAGACATACAGCTGATCCTGTGAAAGAATTCTGTCCTATGAGTCTTTAGTCTCCAATGCCCAACTAACTCGAGATACCCAACTGGTGCAAATAGTTAAACAACAAAATTTTTACAAAAGCATCCATATGATTTTAAGCAAATTGCATTATAGAGACAATTATTATTAGAAAAGAACTAGATTTGAAGATAAAGTAATTTTTGATGGAGATTTTATTAAATAGATCAGAACTTGCAATCATCTAATGAACCCAAACATACCAATACACAGGAGGGATATTAAACTCATGAAAACATAGTTCTTTCAAGAACACTGAGAACAAGTTTGTTAAGAGGCCAATTCTAAACCGGTTGCCTACCACTGCTCTAGGACTGAAGGAATCCTAAAGGAACAAGCTAGATCCTTGTCCTCAAGGAGCTAAAAATCTAACATACAACTCATAACATTGCTGATTTTCCCAACTCGACTACAAGTTTCTTGAAGGTAGAATGCTTGTCCTTTGTTTTTATATCCCCACTACTAATTAGAACATTTTGAGAATCTAATAAACAACCACTGGCTAATTGTCTATTCTAACCACTTAACTGTGTAGGCAGTAGGAATTTTTATCACTGATTTGGAGTTAAATAAGAGCCAGGTATGATTTGTCTTTATCTTAAGCTATAACACTTTTATTACTCAACAGCAACTGGTACAATTATAAAGTTTACTTGTACACTATCAAACCCTTCCCACTCTATACCAATAAGTCTTCAGAATAGGAAGCTGAGTTACACTCTGAGCATAGAACACAGTAAAATGCTTGTCAATAACATGATAAGCATGTAATATTTGCTGAATTCATTTAAGTGCTATTCCCTGTGTGCCCTCTAGGACTTTTCCAGTGTCATTACACCATAATATATTATACTCAGTTTAGATATGTCATTCCTCCAATCAGATTGCTAGACCTGTTTGCAGGGTTTATGTTCTATTCAGCAACATATTTCATAGTTTCAGGGCAGTTTCTGGTACACATGATCAACAAATACTTGTTCAACAAAGTATACAACTTCAAAAGTAGAAAGCATTGCTTAAAAGCCTTCTGCACACTTAAGAAATTCTGACCAATGGTTTGCCAGCTCCAGCTTAAATACCTCCAGCAGCCATAACCTCCTGAGGCAGCCCTGGTAGTTCCACAGAAGAGTGGCCCTTAGTCTTCAGGAACTCTCCTCTAGGCTAAAATCATTTTCCTTTTATCTTCTGCCCATGGTTCTAACTCTTTATTCTGAGAAAGGTGAATAGCTTGTTCTACTACTTCTAGCCTATGTCCTTTTGAAATATAGGTCAGCAATCCTGTCTCACTCAGGACGTTTCTTCCCCAGGGTAAGCTTCCTGTTTTCCTTGAGTAATCCTTGTGGTATGTGGTCTCTGGATCAATGACCAGCCTAATCATTCTCTCCAAACACTCCTCCAATTTATGTCCTTCTTGAAATTCAGCATCAGATAGGAATACAGTCCTCAAAGGTACTGATTACATACCAAGATCCATTACAGCACAAGTCCTCCATTAACACAGCCCAAGACCCTCGTTAGAATAAAAATGAAGGAAATAGATTTGTGGAGACTATTTAGAAATCAGCTTTCAGTAGGCTTCTTTCATCATCTATTGGGGTGCTGTCTGGGTCAATTAAACTGTTCTGGAATATGCCAGCTTCTGCTTTGTTGAAAATCTCAGTTTCTACATTTCCAAATATAGCTTTCAAGTTTTCTAGAAAAAAAGAAAAAAAAAACACTCTGGAAAAATGCTACCACACACTCACATCTGTGCCAAACTTTGGCTTGGGTGATGGTAAGGGTGTATGTAAGACCACTACTAAAAGTTGTAGTTTGTGATTCAGTGCAAGCACCATCAGTGACACTAGATCCAGACAGGTACTTGGCTGGGAAAGAGGGCAGTACATAGAAATGGGAGCTTGTCAATGCAAGAGTGACAATTGTCATAGCTACTAGAGATATAAAAGGGACCAAAATTATCAGTAATTTGTATATCTTCCAAATACACCTACTTTCAGTGCTAACCCTGGCACCAAGACACTCCTGACAGTGGTGTGGTTTAAACATTATTTAAGAAAGACTAGAATTTTCTTAGAACCTCTCTTATCTAAATTGGATATGATAATTTTACTCTGCTTTTTTCTCTGAACAGTGGCAGTCATCTATGATGGTCCACTGCTTTCAAAAGAGTTTTACCCTAGTTTTAAAACATTTTTAAATCACCAGGCTTACCCTATCTTTTTAATCTACTGTCATAATTTATATGTATCCTGGTTCAATCTCCATCAACATCTATCCTACATATTCTCCTATAGTTCACCAGCAAAACATCTAAAATGTACTACTGTAGAATACGTTATATTAATTTTTTTTATTCTGTTGTAAATGATGGAATAGCATAATGGCAATGAGAACTTGCATTGAGCCACAGCTGTTAGGACAGAGAGAGGTGAATTTCCACAGGCTCTGGAAGGGCACTTTGATTTTGTCACAGGGCTTTTCTTTTCATATAAACAAATTAAAACTAATCAAATGTTATCAAAATTATTTTCATCTTGTAAATTCCCCATCAGAAAAAAAAAATGGAATATATAATATCTATCTCCCAAAATGTTTTCATGCATTAGTGCACATTCAAGCATTCCTTAGTTTGAAAGATGCTCTGTCCTGTATCATATTGACAGACTCTAGACAGCTTGCAAAGAAACTTCATATTAAAGGTAATTAGTATGATGGAAACATTATTTCATAATCACTCCTATGATTGTATCTCTGTAGCAAATCTCTTTTTCTAAACAAGAAATTATGGTAATTGTACTGTGTTGAGGGTTATCGGGGTACTAACTCTTTTGTGCAACATTATATGATACACGTTGGTTGCTATGGTGAATTAATGGATTCCATTTATCATTTTTACAGGTTGTCCTAGAATAAAGAGAAGGCAGCATTCAGGGTCCTTTCCAACTGAAACTGAGACAATAATAACAATAATAATTTTTAAAGGCAGCATTTCTAGATAGTAACTTTGTGTTATATATAACTAATAGATTGTAAATTATTAGATAAGCTGCTTTAAGTATCCTCACACCACTGAGTCTAACCACCAAATATGAGAGATGATACAACTACTCAAACATTAGCTATAGTTTTATTCCTTTGAGTAAATACTTTGATGATCAATTATTATGGCTACCTTAGAAGATGCCATAGAGAGGAAATGTTTTAGCTCAATTTTGGCAGGTTTTCCATCTCCAAGTGATTATTTTTTGTATGTTCTATGTCTTCAGTTGCTAAGAATTGATCATTTATAGATTCCATTGTTTCCCACTCTCCCAATGTCCATTTAAAGAAGTAAACATCTCTTTAAAGCATTTTCATCTAAGTTAGTGCTTTAGTACTTCAAGTTGGTCCTTAATGCTGAGCAGCAAATATTTACTCTTATTGATTCCCTTTCTTCACAGAAATGTTTCAAACCTCTTCCTGCTCCCAAGTCTAAATTCAGCCCCCAATACCCAGAAGAATATCTGGCTCTTACCACCCTGAGGACAAAGAAGCCCTTCTAAACGTAACAGACCTTCCTCCACATTAGCACACTTCCCAACAACTCCACCTGCCTTTCCTCTTGACTTAGAAAGCCTTCCTCAGCCCATGAATAAGCCTTTCGACCCTAAGCAGCTTCCTTCACCTCTGCTTTCCCAAAGTCCCCAGTACTTCACTGTCCAGCAGTTCAATGCTACAATACTAGGTACAGCAACTGCTACCTACATTTTTTACTATGCACTCGTTCAAGGATAGATCAGATATGTGGGCACCCTGTACCAGCTAATAATTTCAAGCCCTGTCAAATCATTATTTTTTTATTTTATAATCTTCAGATATAATCATTCTCTATTAATTCAAAGTGCATGCCTCTCTGTCAGTTCAAATAAAAGATTTATTTCATGTACTAAATCTGCATTAATGTTAACTGATTTAGAATTGCCTTTCATTTTGCATGTTTTAAATTACCTCTATTTAGATGATATTAGTCTCTCTGGGTATACACTAAAGATAGAGGTAAAATACTGATTAAAAACTGATTTCAAAAAATTTATCATTTTTTTTTGCAGGTCAGCATTTGTTTGATTACAGAAATTATGGCTAGCAAGTTGAGCAACTATAACAGACAGACATGTTTATCTACCTATCTTAAAGGGCAGATCTGCCTAGTCATTCTTCCATGTACTACTCAAATGTCTAGTTTTCAGTAAACCTCTCCTCCAGCCAGAATTAATCATTTGGGGTGTTTGCTATGTACTATATCTTTATACTGTGTCTTCCTCTACTACCTTGCAATCTCCTTGAGGGCAGAAATAATATCTTATATGTTTTCCTCTCTCCTGCCCTGCCACACCAATAGCTAGAACAATGTCTGACATGTAGTTGATATTAATTTTTGGCAAATATATCATAAATTTGTGGCCACAATAAATAGCAGTCTACATCACACAAATACATCCAAGGTCAGTCATACATCTGCTTCTAAGTCAAAAGTTTTACTAATCCTTGCCTATTTATAAAATTATTTATACTCTGCCTTCCCAAAAGGACTTACTCCAACCTAGAATAATAGATATATGTAATGCAGAAACATTAAGTATTTTAAAAAATATAAAAGTCTACATACAGAGACTAGACTGATGGATGCCAGAGGAAAGAGGAGTTAGGTGGGTGAAAAGGTAAAGGTATTAGAAGTCATACTTGGTAGTTACAAAGTAGTCACTTTGTAAAATAATAATAATAATAATTTTTAAAGGCAGCATTTCTAGATAGTAACTTTGTCTTATATATGCCCAATAGATTATCTCAGGGATGTAAAATAAAGCACAGGGAATATAGTCAACAACACTGGAATAACTATGTACAGTGCCAGGTGGGTACCTGAAATATCCGAGGACCACTTTGTAAAGTATATGATTATCTAACCATTATGCTCTATATCTGAAACCAATACAAAACAATGTTAAATTCAAACTGTAATTGAAAAATACAATTAAAAGTAAAGTAAGAGCCATCAATGAAGGGGATATGAGAATCTAGGATTCTGCCCATTGTGTTCTCAGAGAAATAGGTGGGGGCCTTCTCCTTTTGAATGCCATTCACTCAAACACACAAACCATCTGGCATCTGAGCCACGTGAACCACCCGCCTTTGTTTTACATCATATATAACATGCACCACATTTTTGACTCACAGACATTTCCAGATTTCTTTATTTGAAATATGTTCACAAGGGAAGCTTTGCATATGACACTCTCCGTTGCTTATTGAGTAACAGCCAGCTTTTCTTATTGAGTGTTTATGTTGACCAACATTCATTTTCATATTTACTAACTGTAAAATGACAAAATGGAAACATACTTTTTTTGTTGCTTTCTCACGGCAGTTTTTCCTATTTCGATGATTTGTTTTCACTGGAAATGAGTGATGTTAACTTTATCCTACTATATTTATCCTCATGTATGTTGGACAGTTTTACTTCTTTACCAACACAAATGTGTTTTCCAGTTGTTCAACGGGAGCTTAAAAATTAAGATTCTAATCAACCAAAGGACTTGTATGCATGCATATAAGCATAACCAATGGACACAGACACTAGAGGGTGAGGGCATGAGCGGGGAGGTGGGGGGCAAAAGGGGGGTAAAGACACATATGTAATACCTTAATCAATAAAGAAAAAAACACACACAAAAAATAAGATTCTAATCTATATGGCAGGGGGCACGATTTAGGAAATGGTGAAGGTAAAACAAATAGAATTCTAAACCACTCAGTCTAAATATCTTCCCTTCTACCCTGACACTGATGGTGGTTAAATTTACTCAGATATGTTTATTGAATGATTTATGTGATTTAAAAAGGTTAAGACTAGAATTGCCTAATTAATACTTACTATCTATTTTGCTGGGATTGCAGAGTATCTATCTATCTATCTATCTATCTACCTACCTACCTATCTATCTAACCTCCATTAATCCATCAATCATATTCTATCATCTTAACAATATCTATATTGATTGATCTTTCTTTATGCACCAGGTTCTCTGCTATGTTTTTTGCTAATATGATTTGATTTCATCCTTAAATTAACCCAGTAATATATTAGCTATTATAATTCCCATCTTACAGATATGAAAACTAAGACTTAGACAAGAAAACGCTCATGGCCATACAATAAATATGTTCTAGTGCTGGGATTTTTGTCTCAGGTTTTAGTTTGCACTCAACAGCTCTGCTCTACTGTCTTCTAAACATAGCATACCTCTGTCCTAAGCAAACTGAATATTAAATTATAAAACCTCCTCCTCCGTCATTAAAGTGTATTTTTAAAAATAGTTTCAAATATATTTGGGTTGATTTAAAACTGACATTCTCAAAAACTTGATACTGAATTTTATCTCTCACTGACTTCCTTCTCATATTTCTTTTTTAAAATTAAATTCATTGCTTACAAAAGATTATATAGGTTTCAAGTGCACACTTCTATGATACATGATCTGTATATTGCATTGTGGAAGAATCAACATAGTTAAAATGTTCAAATTACCTAAAGAAATATACAGATTTAATGAAATCCCTATCAAAATCCCAATGACATTTCTTAAAGAAATAGAAAAAAAAATCAGATTTGTATGGAACCACAAAATACCCCAAATAGTTAAAGCAATCCTGAGAAAAAAAGAATAAAGCCAGAAGTATCACACTCCCCGACTTCAAATTAAATTACAAAGCTAAGATAATCAAAACAGCATGGTATTGGCAGAAAAACAAAAGACACACAGACCAATGGAACAGAATTGAGAGCCAAAAAAACAAAAACAAAAAAAACCTTCATGTGTATGGGCAAATAATTTTTGACAAAGGAGCCAAAAATACACTGTGGCGGATAGAAAAGCCTCTTAAATAAATGCTGCTGGGAAAATTGGAAAGCCACATGCAAAAGAATGAAACTAGAATACTGTTTCTCTCCACATATAAAAATTAACTCAAAATGTATCAAGACCTAAATATAAGATATGAAACAGTAACTTACATAGAAGAAAACATATATGTACTAAACTTATGGACCTTCATTTTAGAGACTTTTATGAATTTGACCCCAAAGACAAGGGAAGTGAAAGCAAAAATAAACGAATGGGACTATATAAAATTAAAAAGCTTCTGCACAGCAAAAGAAACCTCCAACAAAACAAAAAGGCACCAACCAAATGGGAGATGATATTTGCAAACAATAGCACCAACAAAGGGTAATATCCAAAATATATAAAGAACTTATACAACTCAACACCAAACAAGCAAACAATTCAATTTAAAATATAAGCAGAGGACCTGAACAGGCACTTCTCCGAAGAAAACATACAAATGGCCAACAGATATTTGAAAAGATGTTCCACTCCATTAGCTATTATAGAATGAAAATCAAAACTACGATGAGATACCACCTCACACATTTTAGAATGGCTATTATCAACAGCTAAGTAATAATTGGTGTTGGAGAGGTTGTGGACAAAAAGAAACCCTCACTTAGTGCTGGTGGGAATGTAAACTGGTACAGCCACTATGGAAAACTGGATGGAGGCTCCTCAAAAATTTAAGAATAGTTACATATGATCTAGCAACCACTCTTCTGGGTATCTACCTGAAATTTTTGAAAACATTTATTCACAAAGATAGATGCATCCCTATGTTCTTTGCAGCATTATTCATGGTGCCCAGCTAATGGGTCAAGACATGGAAACAACCAAAGCATACTTTCATAAATGATTGACTAAAGAAGATGTGTTACATATATATGCGGTGAGGCAAAAGTCCGTTTACAGTTATTCATATGAAAAATAACACGATAATTAATAGGTAATAATACAAGAATAAATTATATGTTTCATGTACTCATAACTGTAAATCTACTTTTTCCCCACCCTGTACAATGGAATACTACTCAGCCATAAGAAGAGATGAAGTATTGCCTTTTGGGACAACATGGATGGACCCTGAGAATATCATGCTAAGCAAAATAACTCATATCCCTTTGTGTCTTAACCTTACTTCTATTTTTAGGGAGAAAAAAAGCTTGCTTCTCTTGGTTCCACCTTGAATGGTTATGTATCTCAGATGAGGCTGCCAGAGATCAACTTGTCCTGAGGCCTAGAAGGCCCGGGAACAGATGCTGCTTGCAAGTTCTCATTCCCAGCAAGCTTGGTGGATTTTATGGATATTCTTTGTTTGCTAGAGACATAAATCTAACACGATGATATCAAGTTCTATTTTACTTATTTCATTCAGATCACACAACCAACAACAGTATTAGTACCTAATGTTTATTTAACACTGACATTATGCATGGCTCCATGCAGGGAATTTCACATGACTTTTATACCTTCATCCCCAAGACAAGCTAATGGGTCAGAAATGACTATTATACCCATTTCATCAGTGAAGTGAGGCTATGTAAAGAGGATATCAACTACTATGTTTTCAATTCCTATGTAGTATTCCTTCCTCCCACTATATCTTGGTAATGGTAGGGATAAAAGATTCTAAAACTGTGATTAATCAGGATTCACTGACAGGCCACTGTCTTTTCCTGAAAATTCACTGCTCTCTTGGCTTGGAAGATACCATGCCCCAGTGTTCCTGTGCTCTCTTCAGTCATCCTTCTCTGACTCCTTTTCTGGCTTCTCTTTCCCTATCCAACCTCAGGTTTCTCAGGACATGGTTACGGTGTAATAAAGAGGCTCTGCCCTTTCCTCACCCGCATGTGTGGGCAGCTATCGGCCATGATAGGAGACTTAGGGCTAAATAAAGAGTAGAATGTTTAATACTCAATTTGCAGATGAAAGTTGGGTTCTGACAGGGGACAGATCAGAGGTAAGCATGGGGTAACTTGATTGAATATGCTGTGAAGGGCTTTATCACAGGAGAAAAACACTGATTGGCTTTCAATTATCCAGTAAGTATTTGTTTATATAACAATTCTAAGAGTTGTACTAATCACCAATAAATCAAGATTATTGAAACATAACCTTTGTCTTTAAAAAAACTCACAGTCTAATAGAGGATAGAATCAAGTAAACACATAATTACAAATCAAAATAGAAAGAGTCCTATAACAGAGTTCTTAGAAAGGTCTAATGGGGGCAGAAAGGAAAGAGTGATTAATTCACATGGACTCCCTGGTCCCAGTCAGGCCAACCCCACACTGATGTGAAGTAGGTCCAGTAAGCTCCATGGAGGAGACTCAGAGGTAGGCAGTAACAGGTGGAAGTGGAGAAGGGAGTATACTTGGTTACTATTTATATTATTGTATTAATTATTTCAAAAAGAAGTTATATTGGTTATTCCTGAAAGCCTCTAACTTCTAAGTTATGAGTGAGCAGATGGAAGCAATCAGTGAATTTACTTGCAATCTGCCATGATACTTATAGAGAGCACTGAAAAATGCAATAATATAAGCTGAAGCTTATTAAATAAATGTATAGTTAGAGATAGTTGAAGCCAGATTTTATAAACATCTTACTAATATTCAAACCAAGTGTGGGGGGGTGTTAATTCTTAATCACCCAGTGAAGAAACATACTTAAAAAGTTAAAGTGACTTCCTCAAGATCTCAGAGGTCTTACTTAAGTGATGAGGCTAAATCTGACCTTGGGCACCTTGGTTCAAAATATATTCTTTCCACTATTCTTTTCTTCTGCAATGTCATATTTTGATTTCTGCCAGTCCATTGAACCAAGTTGCCACTACACATATTTGTCTCTTTCTCCCTCTCTCAGATACAGGTTTAATATATTGTAGAATGTAAGAATTTCAAGCCAGAGCAGAAGGCAGAGTTGGAGTTGGAGGGTGGGGTTGATATCTCCATAGACAGAAGTAAAGAACTGTAAGGAATGATGCTTGACATTTGTAACACAGATATCCTAATTATGATGCTTTGCAATTATACTGTTTCTTAAAAATTCATTAACAAGCCAGCCAAAATAGCATTATTATGTCCTTCTCCCTGCTATGCTCAGTCCAAGAGCTATTTCAGAACTCATGAGAACATTCTAGAGAAAGAGTGTGGAGTAAGAGCTCATCAATCCATTGAGGTTAATAAGACAGACTCTTAAGTTCAGTTACCGACTCCACCTCTTTCTGGCTGTAAGACACTGGGCAAACTTTCTAACCTCTACCTACTCTATTTCTCCATCTGCAAGGTAGTAAGTATGACAGTAATTGTTAATTCACAGAGTAAATAATTCAAGAATTAAATAAAAGAATGCAGGCAAAAGTACTGGCACATACTCAATAAACATTATTATTATGATTAGTTGTTACAAATTGTGATAGAAAAAATCATGCCTTGAAACTAACGTGCAAACTATATCTAACTGAAGTATGCTCTGGTTTACATAAGGATTACATTTATTGTTTTCCTAATCCTTTTACCCACTCTCCTTGGTAATCAATCAAGAGAGGCAGACTACTTTCAATATGAGATTGAATAAATGAAGCCCATAATTTTACATCTAAGTATCGAGAAGTCATGTATTACAACTAAATAAAATAAAGCTACCTACAGTTAACACTATTTACTTTTTCAATTACAGTTTATATGCAATATTATTTTTTATTAGTTTCAGGTGTGCATCACAATGGTTAGTCAATCATATACTTTACAAAGTGTTACCACTGATAAATCCAGTATCCACCTGACACCATACATAGTTATTATACTATTACTAGAGGCCCGATGCATGAAATTTGTAAACAGGGGGTGGAGGGGGTCTGCACTCTCTCACAATCCGGGTCCCTTTGGGGATCCCACTCGCAATCTGGGACCCCTCACTCCTAACTGCCCGCCTGCTCGCTCCTTACCACCCATCTGCTTGCTCCTTACCCGCCTGCTCACTCCTTACCGCTTGGCTCACTGCTCCTTAGCGCTGCTGCGGAGGCGGGAGAGGCTCCCGCCACCAATATGCAACACATGTTAGTTGGGGAAAGTCAAAAATTGCCCTCACAGAAAGACAAATATAACACGATCTCACTTATTTGTGGCATATAATGAGCAAAATGAATTGGCCAACAAAATAAGACCTGAAGCATGGAGGCATGGAACATATTGACATACCTCGATCTGGAGTTGGGGAGGCAAGAAGAGATTAACCACAGAGCTTATATACTTACTAGAGGCCCGGTGCACAAAGATTTGTGCAAGAATGGGCCTTCCTTACCCTGGCTGCCGGCACAGCCTTCGCTCCAGCCAGAGCCACCTTTCCGCCTTTGCTCCAGCCCGGAGCCACCTTTCTGCCTTCCCATGCTGCCCAGAGGCCTGGCGGCTGAGGCGATGCAGAATGCCAGCATCCCACCCCCGGCTGCTCAGAGCCTGTGCATGCAAATTAACCCACCAGCTTTGTTGGGTTAATTGCATACTCACTCTTGATTGGCTGGTGGGTGTCGCAAAGGTATGGTCAATTTGCATCTTTGTCTTTTATTAGTGTAGAGATAGGCAATAGGATGGTGAAGACATGGGGGTGGCTGGAAGGATGGGGGGGTGGAAAGGCGAGATATCTGTAATACTATCAACAATAAAAGTTTATGTAAAAAATTGCACTCATAAATAAATATTAGGAATCACTGATTAAAAAATCTACTTTTATATTTGACTAGAGGCCCGGGGCACAAAATTCGTACACTCAGGTGGGGGGAAGGGGGTTCCCTCAGCCTGGATTGCAAGAGGGTGCAGGCCAGGCTGAGAGACCCCACCGGTGCTCAATCGGGGTCAGGGAGGGACATGGGAGGTTGGCCAGCTGGGGAGGGACTATGGGAGGGCTCCAGGGCATGTCCGGTCCATCTCGCTCAGTCCCGATCACCCAGACCCCAGCAGCAAGCTAACCTACTGGTAGGAGCATCTACCCCCTGGTGGTCAGTGCACGTCATAGCAAGCGGTTGAGTGGCTTTAGCATATCATTAGCATATTATGCTTTGATTGGTTGAACGGACCACCAGACAACTGGACACTTAGCATATTAGGCTTTTATTATATATGATAGTAATAAAAACAGTTGTTTTATTTAAAAATGTGTGTATCATATGTTAAATGCAATGAATGAGGCTTTAATCCAATTATATATTAGAGTCGAGGGGTCGCACAAACTTGAGGGACTCCATCTATGGTTCTTCCAGAGACACATCAGATTGGAGAGACAGACTTGTGTGTCTGCCTCTGCGAGTAAGGGATGCCATGCCCAGGACTCAAAACCCACTTTCTGAAGGTAGCAAGTGGAACTAAGCTATGATTATATCAGGAATGAAGTCAAAACACTCTTCGATTGGCTTCTAGGGTACTATGTGCCCCTAGTCTCCTTTCTCACTTTCCTCTCATCCTCTGCTGATTCCTCTTCATCAACACATACTCCCTGCACCTCATTAAGTCCCAGTGCCCTATAGCTCAGTCCTTGACCACTTCTCTTTCTACTGACAATTACTCCCTTCCTAGTGATCACTTCCAGTGGTGGAATACTGAAATACTCTTCAGGCTTGATGCCAGCCTCGCTGTCTTCTGAAAACACCAGACCCATTCTCAGTACCAATTGCCTCACCCTCATCTCTACCTGGATGACCAACAGGCTTATCAAGTTTAACAAAACTCTGCATCTTCTCTCTCATACCTGCTCTTCTGCAGCCTGCCCCATTTTTATGACAGGTCTATCCTTCCAGTTGTTTAGGCCAAGAACTGCAAACTAAGCCTTTCTAATCTTTAGGCAAAACCTGTTGTCTCTACCTTCCAACCATGGTTTATCACTTCTCTTGCTACCACTCTGGTCTAAGCCACTGAATACAGATCAACTGAATTTCTGCAGCAGTCTCCTGGCCATCACTTCTGCTTCTGCTCTTGCTCCCTTCATCAATGAGGTGACTCCTCTAAAACAAATCAGATCGTCATTACTCTGCTAAAAGTCCTTCAGAAGCTTCCATCGCATGTCAAACAGCCAAAGTCTGTAATACTTGACTAAGAGGCCTACCTGCTCTGGCTGTCTGGCATCTCTCCAACCTCATCACCTCCTACTTTCCCCCTCTCTCTCAACTTTGACCACAGTGTTGTCCTTGCTGTCCCTGGAGTGGACCAGGGTACCAAACCTCAAAGCTTTACCACCTGCTGTTCTCTCTGCAGGAGACATCACACAGTCCCCACCCTCCTCTACCTAAGGTGTATTCTTCTCACCTTCCCTAGTCCTACCTCACAGCATTCCACTCCCCCTTTCCTGCTTCATTTTTTGCTAAAACATTCCTCATCACTTAACATATAATTTTTTTTTCATTTAGCTTGCTTTTTGACTAGCATCCCCCACTAGAATGAAAGTTGCGTGAGGGTAGGCATTTTGAATCTGTTCTTTTTACAGCTATAATCCCTACATCAATAACGCAGGCTGGCAAAAGAAAAATCTCAAATTAAATTGCTGAACAAAAGAGTGAACTTGGAAGATCACCTCTGATTCAAACCCTTAATTTTGTAGATGAAATATCCGAGTTCACCGTGACTGAGGCAGAGCCAGATGTGTGAGTCTGCTATGATGGCATGCTGCTCCATGCTTTAGTAGAAAGTCTAGCAACTTCAATACCACGCTTAATGTTGTTGAAATACAAAAGAATGAAATCCATGATGAACTGGGCCCTTGCATTCTTGAATTTGCATTATGCTGGCTTTTAATGTGTCTCTACTTGATTTCCTATCAGGTTGTAAGCATCTATCTTCAACTATTAAATAAACTATGCTTTTCCATATTTGACTACAAAACTACACAATTTTCCACTTATATGAAGTACCTAGAGTAGTCAAATTCAAAGAAAGAAAGTAGAATGGTGGTGGCCAGGGGCGGGGAAGAGGATGAATGGAGAGTTATTGTTAAATAAATACAGTGTTTCAGTTTTGCAAGATGAAAAAGTTCTGGAAATGGATGGTGGTGAAGATTGCAAAACAATGTGACTATAGTTAATACTATGGAACTGTACATTTTAAAATGCTTTAGGTGGTAAATTTTATGGTAGGTGAATTTTAACACAATTAAAAATAAAATAAAAATTTAAAAATTAGTAGGCAGTTTTCAACATATTTTTCTGAAATGCCTAGATATTATATCACTATCTTCAAAGAGTTCAGAATTATTGTCTCAAGTTCTATACATATTTTTGATATGTATAGATATATATGAATGCATATAATTTATAAATTATATCTAAGCTTATAAAACTTAAAGCTTTGCTATCTCCCCAGTGGTGTACATGAGTTACAATGCATAGGAATTTGGAACCCCACTTACTTTCTATAGTAGTCAAACAGTATGTAGAAACAATTTTAAGAGTTAGATGATGCTTTAAAAAACTGAGTGGGAGAAGTAAAATCTTTTGATTCTCAGAGAAGCATAAATTCTATTTCATGTGTATCTATAGCAAAGATTTACAAATAGAAAATACTGTCCACATTCATACTGAAAGAGCCCCAAAGAGTGAGATCTCTTTTGATAGTTATCTGATTCATAAAAAAATTTTTGGACAAGTACTATTGCATATATGCCCAGTGAATTTCTGAAACAGAAATCACAAAATCACTTTGCAGTACTTACTCCTTTGCAAATTATATTTTGAGATTTATTTATATTTCTCTGTAATGTTTAATAATACTAAACAATAAGATTAGTTAATCATGTATGATAATATTAAAATTCCCGCATGCCATTCAAGTTTTATAAATTAATAAATTAAAAATCATAAATAATTCAGAAATCTAATCACCACTCAACTAGCAATACAATCAAACATAATTATCCACTGAAAATTCTCTAAGTCTTTGTTACTCAAAGTTGGGTCTGCAGGCTAGTAGCACCCAGACCTGGGAATTCCATGTGCAGAATCTCAGGCTTCCTCCAGACCTTGTTTCACAAGAACCCCATAAGATTTGTGTATACTTTAAAGCTTACGAAAGACTTCCCTAGAGATATATAAAGATATACAATAAAATCTGATTTTTAAATTGGTCTCTTTTCCAAATTTATGGTCACAGGTGAACCAAATCAAAGAAACATTTGTTATTTTTCCGATAATGTAAACCTTTATTTCTTATCTAGTAAAACATACAGTAAATAACCCATCAATACTCACTGACCAGTTGAACAGTTACACTGACAACTCTCCCAGTAAACAATTTCTTTTCCCATTCTCACTGTAAGTATACCAAAAAATAAAAATGAAAAATAGAAGAGTAACAATTTGTAGCAAGAATACTACAACATGCCTGGCCTCAGGAAACCAAAGATAACCCAGAAAACTTTAAAGTAAGTATAGCTATATTGGGAGGGGGTGTGAAAAGAAGGCTCCATTTCTGGATACTGCCTGGGTTCCCCAACATTCACCAGTGGAGTCCACGGCAACTGTGTAATGTGTGTACCCTAGAGCTATTCCACTTCTGAGTAAGAAACTCTGTGACTAAGAGTTACAAGTGTGCCTGTGTTCAAAGGACATAACTGAGCAAAACGTCCACAAGGAGAAGAGCATGAACTGTTCTTTCAGTTGGGAGTCACTGGATGTGCAGTAAGTCAACGTGGAGAAGGGATCTGGAACCTGTGTTTGAACCACTAATTTGGAGCAGGCCCTGGGACATTTCCTTCACTCATGCTGAACTGAGTCTATCAGAGAAATTAGAAGAGCCTGGTCTGGTAGGCACTGAGCACCCACCCCGCCTCCTCCACCTTGCACTGACTGGGCCTTCCTTCTGGAGGGACGCAAGGCAGGGTGAGGAGCACAGATGGCCAGGGCTGGTGGCCTATGTTCCACCTCCTGCGTTTGCTCCCATAATTGTGATTTTCCTGTCTGACCTCACCTCACAAGTCCTCTTCCCAAACAAGGACTAAAGGAAAGGATGCTGCAGGGATGCCCTGTGGTAATGCCCTGTTGTTTGCTCAGACCACTGTGAGGAACATTTTCTGGTCGAGCTGTGTCTCATTCTCAGTTGCTCACCTGAGACCTTCCTGCACACATTTACCTATAGTTAAGACACCTGGAGACTCATGGTGTGCTTCCTCTGAGCACATAAAAAAAAAAAAAAAATGGGGTGGGCCCCTCCATCCACAGCAGTATAACATGGACAGGCATGCCTTCCTTGTGGAGAAGTGGGAACTGGACCTAGCATGCCTTTCTCAAGCACCAGGAAAAGCCCCAGAGAGACTCTGCCACAAAATCAGTCAAGGGAATAATGGCCTATGTGAGCTGGACATGGGCAGGGCACAGCCATCCCTTTGAGAAGTGGAGTGTCACAGTGTGACATGTTAGGGAGGGACAACCAGCCGCTGCACACTCTATTCAGCAGGACCAGTATCTGCACTTAGTTTGTAACCCATCTGGCACGTTTCCCCTCTTAGAAAAAAAGGGTTGTAGCCTGGCTCAAATCAAGCAAAAACACAGTTTTAATATTACTGAGAATGTTTAAGTCAGCAAAGCCTAAACTATATATATTTTTTAATTATCTTAAGGTTTTCAAGGTAAATATTTGACAGTATAGAACACCTGAAAACCCTACTCTACAAATTAACAAAAAAATTCAAATCTGAAATAACAAATCTAAAAGATATCTTAAAATTAAAGTGTTGAATTAAATAACAAAATAGTTTGATTTATAATTATAGATTCATATGCAGATTTTTGGACCACTTTTATTGAAAAATCAGTGTTTTGGCATTCACTCTAAACTAGTATTAGGAACACAGATCACCTTAATAATTGTGTTTTTAAGATCTACTCAAATTTTAATTATGCAGCTATTTATACTCCTCCAAAATCTAATTAATTATCATTCATATGCCCAGCTTGCACATAATAGGCAACATTTTATTTATCATCATTAAATTTTTCTCTTGACTAAATTGACATGCTTACTAAATGAAATAATTAGGACACAGGAAATTCATATTGTGAAAACTGAACCAAGTCAAAATATTCTGCAATATATTGAAGAGCTTTTAGAGATGAGATAAAGGTTAATCCAATGATTAACAAATGCCAAGAACAAGTCAAAATAAAGCAGGATGCAGGCACTCTTTGAGAGACCATTAAAAATGTACAGAATATAAAGAAGGTTTCCATCTTCTGTATTATCATGTATATCTTGTCTTTCTATCTCCACATAAGTCACAGACATATTTTGATTCTGAGATGCGATTCTAAATTACAAGATATATACATTTCATCAGCATGCCTGGCACTCTATCTTTTTCAATGAAAAGTCATTTACATATCTCATATCTAAATCAGATGCTATTTCAGAGAGAAGCTAAAACTCCCTTTCCCTTTCTTTATGATGTATGTGTGGACATAGTTCATAACCCTGTAAATATTTAAAATTTATCAGTGAAACAGAGCATCATATCTGCACCAGAAGTTTCCCCATAATATTATAGCCAGAAAGCCAGGTTAGAATAGAAACGGGCAATACAGCAGACAGCCAGGGTCATTGATTCATTTTTAGACCAAATTAGCAGAGTGTTTAGTTGGAAATTTATTAATGTGATTTAAACTATTAAAATAACCTAATAGTGCTTTTACACAGATTTCCTCTACCCCTAGTTCACTTATACATGTGTGTCTGGTTTATGTCTCTGCCCTTAGAAAGGTAGTACATAGAGAACAAAAGGTAACTCATTGTAAAGAATACACCTGTGAACTATTTTATCAGCTTGTTGAAGTGGGAAACAGAGTGGAGTCAAAAGACAATGGAATTGAGAGTCAGAACATTCCATTTCAGCTGAGATGGAGGAAAAGTTAAATAATTTTACTTGTAACAAAACTGGTAAATCACAAAATCAGGATTCCAGCTCAGGTCTACCAGACTACAAAGCCCTGAGCCAGTTCTTAGACTGAGTAAACTTCCATTACCTGGTTACTATAGACATTTAACTTTCATTAGCCAAGCTGGCCTTCTTTACCCCTGTTCAAAGAAATATCTGATGTAGTATTTATCAGGTGAGCTAAAGATAATAGAAATTTAGATACAAGCTATGTGTGCTCAGTTAATGTTGCAGAATAGTGCTTCTCAAACATTAATCTTGTAAAAGAATGCAGATTTTGATTCCCTAGATCTGGGGGTGAGCGCTGCTAGAAAGCTCCCAGATGATGCTGATGCTACTGGTCCGGGGACCACACAGAGCAGCAAAGCTAAAGAAGACGACAAGCAATCTCTGCTTTGGGATCTGAATGGGGTTGACTAAACTTCGAAATTGGGTGTAGGCTTTTATAGCATTAGCTACACATTTGTCTAACACAGCAATCACCTGCAGACTTGAGAAACAGATGAAGAGATGAAATAAGGTCCTTATCCGAAAGGGATTCCTTTAGCTTCTGGAAGCACAACCAATAAACGGAGCCACTAAAGACTAAGAACCTCTGAGCAGTTTTACTAGGATGGGAATGGGGGGATGAGGACAAACATGTGATACCTTAATCAATAAGGAAATTAATAAATAAATAAATAAGACTTAGTACTTCCTTTTCTTGCTGCAATCCCTCTAACATGTTAATTATTTTCATTCTTTACCTACTCAGGATAAGCTACCTTCCAAAAGCAGGAAAAGAAACTGTTCTCATCCAACACAATGTTTGAGATAATTCACCTTTTAAAAAAAAATGTCAATGGGAGCAAGAAAATCTTCCAACAGTACATGTCATTAGGATCAAAAAGTCTAGAATCTAATTTCACAAGGAAAACACAAAGGATATATTAGTATCTTATTCTGATTAGAAAAAGACTATTTCTTTAAAAGAAATACTCCCAAAATATGCTACTTTGCAATGGAAACTTGAACACAATATACCACTTCTGAGCACAGCTTCTCTCGAGGATGTTACTAAAATGCTGGCTGTCCTTCTGCACCTGCATTATTATTTTTTAACAACATCATAGGGAGGAAATACTTCTTATAGATAACACACATAACTCTCAGCAAGATTACGAACAGGGGCTCAGAGATAAAATATCTCTATGTATAGCAATCTTAATTCAAGACGAAATAGAAAGCATATGGCCAACCAAATGCAGTCCTTATGTTATCCCTGCTCCATTAAATCATGCTTTCCCGGCTCGCACATCATATACTAAGGGCTTGCCTTCACTCTGAAAAACACACTTTCCCTTCCTATCTGTCCTGCAATATTGCCCAACTAGAATAAATCGTGTCAGTAAGTTTGAAAGTGGATATTTGCATTTTTTAGAAATAATAGACCTATGTTCTATGTTTCCCATGACATCTGGCTCCTTTACTCCCTTTATATTCACAGAGTAGCAGCATGGAAACTCATGGCTTTTAAATCTAGCAGCTGTAACCCCCAGTTCTTCCCAATAAGAAACCATTCAGTAAGTGTTGCTGGGCTTTAGGGGCTGATGAGAAAGAAACATAAACTCTTGCCACAGAATAATACTTGTGAATTACAGAAGGACTGAAGATTCAAAAATCAGTGGAAAAATATATAAAATTAGAAGAAACAATACAAGACAATAATGTTACCCTCTTATTGAAGGAAATATTATAAAACATATAGTAGTGAAATGTTTAAAGTCTGTAACAGGAAAAAACATTTCTACAAATCACTAATAACCCAATACAAAAAAATGGACAAGGGTTCTGAAAAAATAATCCCCAGGACAAAGAAAGAAATGCAAAGGTCCAGCAAACATGAGTAAAGATTTTCTATCTTAACCATAATCGGGAAAATACAAATATAAAAATTTGAACCTATATTTCCCACCAGATGGATAATAACCTCTCCTTGGATATAGAGAAAGAGATATTCTTGCACACTGGGCTAAATGATTCTATCTGCCAGGCAATCCAATGCCTGTTCTTCAGCTGTGCGTAAAAAGGACAGATTACATGCATGTGTGAACCACTCCACAAAAAAGAAAGCATAATTCTAAATCCCATATACATTTACCCTAGTAAACACAAAATTATAGGGGTCACATGATACCTTCACTTTCCCGGGGCTGTCCTACACAGGGATTGTACCCATACAGTCCATGCGGCCAAACATGACGGCCCTGTTTGTTTCTTCCCCCACCATGAAAAGATGCTTTAGAAGAAGCAACAATCAAGTTAAAAGATGTGTATTTCTTTGTTGAGTATCAGTCAAAAGGAAGTGGGACAACTAACAAACACAGCTGAGAATCCCCCTGGAGTTATGCTATTAGAGAAAATATGACCTGCCCACCTGCTTTGCTAATTTGAGCTCAAGAATTTCAAACATACAGTCTATTTTCCCCATTATTAAATTTTTTTTCCATGAGTAGCAGCCAACCTGTCCTCCCATTACCTACAGAACAATCCACTTAATGAAGAAGGAAAGTATTTTGTTTAGAGTACAGTGAGGATAAGGCAAACCACTGGAGACAAGCTTTTGCCAATGAGAAGCACTAAAGCTCTGATCCAGCAAATAGCTCCTGCCAGGAAGTCTTATTTTTAGTTAGGAAATAATTTTATACAAGCCATGCAAGTTTTGCTTGCTTTGTATTTAAGATTTAAAGAATCTTAGTTCCTGTAACCTACAAATAAAAAGTAAGCTAGATGCTTTCTTTAGGCTGTAAGACCCCCAAGTGAGGTAATGCAAGGCATGGTGGTTTTTTATTATGAGAAACTAAACCCTTGCTCCTTCCTCTCATTGGCCTGAATTTCAAGTATAAAGCAATTATATAATGAGCATTCTCAGAATAACCTAGTTTGGGAGGGTAAAATAAAATAATATACCTATGAAAGATATATAAAGTTTTGAACTCACAGAGTTTCTGGCCAATCCTACTCTCACTTCCTTTTTCTCTAGTATCCCTCAGGCAATAGGAAAAATATTACACTTAAATGTAATATTTACATTTTTATTTATTTGCTCAACATATTTAATACTAAAATGCACTTAAATTTGTAATTTGGACAGAAATAATCTGACAGGCAGGAAGAGCCAAGCTCTAGCCATACCATGAAGTGACATAGTTGCGTCTCTTCTGGGCATATCCATTTGATATATTTAGCCTTTGTCTTTTTCCAAGTATTTTATTTGGAAATCTATTTGTTCAAACACTCTTACCTTTTTTTAGTACTACTCCTTCCAATGTGTGGAATAGTACTGCTAGCTGTCCCTCAATTTTTTTTCTCTACTATTGCCCTAGGCACCTGGCTGCACATCTAGAGACTCTATGTCCAGCCTTCTTTGCTGTGACTTAAGTTCTTGTCAATGGAAGTGAGTAAAAATATATGCCACTTCCAAATCTTGACCATAAAACCCAGGGTATGCACTCCACCATTCTTTCTCTCATTTCCCACAATCTCCAACAGTGACCAGTTGAAACCATGAAGATGAAGACAAGGCCCAAAGGAGACAGAGCAAAATCATGGAAAGAATCTGGGTCTCTGAATGACCTCCCAAAACAGAGCTAACCAGTCATACTAAATTGGTTAAACTGCTACATAATAGAAAAATAATTTTCTATCTGTAAGTGACTGTCATCTGGTGTCTCTTTGTCATAGGAGCTTAGCCTGTACCTTAACAGATACAGAAGAAATCAGTTTGTGCAATCAAAGTCTATTCTTTAGAAATGCTACATTTTCCAACAGTAACTGCATATGAATATGGACCTCTGGCAATTAAAAAATTTTAAGTCCAAAATAGATTAATTTTTATAAAACGAAGTCATATGTTTAGGCCTGACATGTATTTATAACAATACCTGATTGAATTATTTAACTAAAACTGATTAAGGGAGAAAAAGGACCAATTTCCAATTAATGCTATAAAATAAGTTGGGATATCAGTGTGGAAAAAGTATGACAAAATGGAAGGGTGCCAGGCAGGCCATGGTTTAAATTCAAAATCTCACAAACATTAGCAGTGGAACTTTTGATGTTACTTAATTTTTCTGAGCCCTAATATAATGTAATGTAATGTAATGTAATGTAATGCATATTATAGGAGGCTAAGACAATCCAGCATATGAGATTATAATAAATCTTTACCCTCGAAATGACAAATAGTAAGCAGGCAGCAAGACTGTTAGCAATAATTATTTAATTAATGAACATATTTATATACAACAGCTATAAAGAACAGCCCCTCTCACTAAAACACAAGTAAAACTCCTTTGACAACTATGTTAATGAGAACTCTTTCATTTCAAGTCCCATTCTGTTGCTGCTTCTTGGATTGTCTACATTCAGCTGATCCTCTCGAGTACCTCTGATGTTTTCTTCCCTGAAGAAGACCCTCAACATTAAATTTAGAAAATGCTAATTCTTTATTTGAAATTGCTTCAGAGTTTCCCCTAAAATCTAAGTGTTTAACAAGAGTACTGCTAAGGAGGTTTGTTTCCTTTGTGTGTCCTATAAAATTTAAACTGGCACTTACTACTCTGAGACTGAATTTTCTTGGGGTTTGTGGAGCGCTGTAGATCTGCACTGGTTCCAAATCCTTCTGCATTTTGGGTTCTGTATTTGGTCCCGAGTTCTTTTATTGAAAAAATGTAACTTACAAGTTGGGTCTGAGGTGAAAATGAAAACCTCATCCCCAGTGCATAGAAATCAGGAGGCAGTAGCTCTTCCTATGCAGATCCCACATCCTCTCTGGTTCTTCAGAATTCTGTTCTTTGCCCATTCACACTCACAATTGTGTAAGCTAAATAAAAAACAGAATTTTAAATGAAAAAAAATCCCTCAAATTATAATATTATCAAACTTGGAAGTTTTTTTGTGTTGTTGTTTTTTAAATAGATTTTTATTGATTTTAGAGAGGAAGACAGGGAGAGAGAGATAGAAACATCAATGATGAGAGAGAATCATTGATCAGCTGCCTCCTGCACACTATCAGCCTGCAACCCAGGCATGTGCCCTGACCAGGACCTCCTGGTTCATAGGTTGGCACTCAACCACTGAGCCATGCCGGTCAGGCAAACTAAAAAGTTTTGAAGCCTTTTGTGGAACAACAGATGACAGAGCTATGTGTAAAAATATCAGGTGAATCTACAAA
Organism: Cnephaeus nilssonii; assembly: GCF_951640355.1. NCBI lineage: Eukaryota > Metazoa > Chordata > Mammalia > Chiroptera > Vespertilionidae > Cnephaeus > Cnephaeus nilssonii. The sequence goes on along the minus strand of NC_137079.1, from coordinate 37,854,743 downwards.
AACTGTCTTGAGACCTTTAGACTTTTCATGCTATGGTGTATGTTTTAATCACGTGCAAATGAAGGTGTCATTTGATCACTCAGTCATTATTTGATCACAGCTGGTGATCAAATAACTACATTTTTAGAGGCTTCTTATATTTTCAAGAAACAAATATGGGAATTGAGATATGGATTTAAAGTGTTATTTAATGCCTAAAATTTGGTTTTAGTTTAATATTCAAGGACAAACCCAAGTGCTATATGCCATCATTTTTTCTTCTTAACTACTTGAAAAATTTTGCCTGCAATTGAAAACAATAACAACAAACACTACAAATATTTTGTCATCTTTTCTTTTTTAAAACAGAATATATAATAAGTGAACTATCATTTTCCTTTGTCTTAGGAAAGAAGGGAAGCACAGAAAGGTCAAGTAACTTGGCAACAATATCTAGCAGGCTAAAGGAAGATTAATTACCAGAATTCATTCCTCCTTAATTTCTAAACTACTACTTTTGTTACATGCCCTCTCAAAAAAAGTTAATAACGATCATACTAAATATAAAAGTTCAAAAAGTAAATGATCATCTACATTAAGTTGTTACACTACTTTGCAGTTATGATAATGTTAAGGTTTTTCAAATATCAATTATAAAACATTGTCTTCAAATGTTGAACTAGCAAAAGAAAGCAATGCTACACAAAAGTATCTGGTCAACTTTTTAAAACCAAGATGAATTGGCAAACACTTTAATCCGCCTATGTCAGAAGCAGTTGAAAGAGGAGGAGTTGGTATTGGAAGAGAAGGCAAAGCAAATTTGGATACAGAAAAACACAAGTCCCAGTTATCCTGGGGGAAAACTGAGGAAACTTCATATTCAGGCTTGTTAGACAATTTATGACTGGCTCTATTATGTTTCAATCAATTAATATTAAACTAGTATATACTTAATTTGTAGGATATATCATGGGATATATAAAGAAGTAGAAAATACTATGCCTGTTTTTTAGACTCCTAGAAAATATTAACGTGTAATTCTTTACCTACTAAAATAAAATGAGGAAACAGATAAACGAGCAAATGCTGCAGACACACATTATTACAGAAGTTTAGAGTATATATGTCTTCTTTAAGATTTTCAAGACTCAAATGAGAGGAGGGGGTGGGAAGTAGATTTAATGTGTTCAATATAAAAACAGGCCAGGCTGACTCAAGCATAGTGTCTACATAAAGGAATAAGTGGAGTGTACAGGAGGAGAGGAAGGTCGGGGCCAGATTGCAGAGCTTTAGATTCCAAGCTAGGATTAAAGTGAATTTGCAAGAAAATAGTTAGATTTCTGTTTTGAACCTGAAATTAAGAGAATCAAAGCTATGTTTTAGGATGTCTTCAGGTGAAACATACAAAATACATGACGTGCAGAAAGAAACCTGACAGCAGAGAAAACTGTGCAGGCCAGTCAGTCATGATCTATATACATAAAACCTTAATATGCAAATAGATCAAATAACAGAACAATCGAACAACTGGTCGCTATGACGTGCGCTAACCACCAGGGGGCACACATGGAACATGGCAGGTGTCGGCTGCTGTGGGATGGTGGAGCAGGTGAGTGGAGGCACCAGACCAAGGCGGGGTTCCAGTCACTGTCATCGGGGCGAGCCTCTATTAGTTACTGAACATTCTTTGCTCCCGTGCACCGCAGTCCCGCCAGGTGCTCACACCAGCTGCCAGTGCCAGAGCCGCCACTCACACCCACTGCTGGCACCTGGCACTGGCCCCGATCCATCAGTGCCATCAGCGGGTGCGAGCAGGGGCTGCCAGCCCCGATCACCCCTCAGGGCTTCTCCACCTCCCCCTGCTCCTGAGAGGCAATCAGGGCCAGCAGCCACCTCTCGCACCTGCTGCTGACAACGGCCCCACTCGCACCCGCTGATGGTGCCGGCCCCAATCACTCTGGGCGATCAACAGGTGCAAGCGGGGCCAGTGCAGTCAGCACATGGGAGCTGTGGCAGCGGGAGCAGGGCTGCTGGCAGAGAGGGGACCAGGGGCCGCGGTGGGAAGGGCCGGGCAAGGGCGCAGAGGATGGGCCGAGACCTACCCCTGCGCCCACCGCAGCCTCGAGCCCACAGTTGCTTTCAAGGTGCACAAATTCGTGCACTGGGCCCCTAGTATAAAATAATGAGTGAACAAGACAGGTAGTGAAAGAAAGGGAGAAAAGCACTGAAAGGAAAGAACTGTTGAGACTTGATAACCGTTCGCATATAAAGCAAAGGAAAAGAAATCAAACACCAAAATGTAAAATCTAAATGATCAGGGGGGAAAAACAGTGCTAATTAAAAATTAAGGAAGCTCAGGAAGAAAGGTCCTAGGAAAAAAACAATTAATTTAGTTTGGGGCATATGGAGTTCTAGGAATAGCAGGCCATCTATGTAGAAATAGGTACTGCCCATGTAAATGGTGCCTGTAAATGAAAGCTAGGAGCACAAGGCCCAAGAGGAAGATTTATTATCTATTGTAATGGAGGAAATTCCCAAGAATGGTAGGAAGACTCACAAAGGGCTGAGAGTTTGTCCTTGTGTTATTCCTTTAGGTGGGAGCAAGGAAAAGAAGAGATACTCTAGAGAACTAGTTAGGAAAATAGAGAGAACCATGAGAGCATACTGGTGTTACAATCAAAAGAGCATGAGTACTGAAAGATAAATGAATTAGACATCAGGGGGGGAAAGTGATGCTCTTACAGGGAGCAGTTTTGCAGAATGATGGTAGCAGTAGCTGAAGCTCAAGAACAGAGTAGACAGTGAGGAATGAAGGCTGAGCATGAAAATCACCAACTATTGAGAAAATTAAAGTAGGGTATGAGAACAGTGGGGGGAGGAGAGGTATCTTCTGTGGTGGAATAAATGACCCCGGGTGTTGGAGTCATTTTTCCCTGACTCTATTTCAAACCAAGTCACTAACCTGGTATTGCTCAGATAACCACATGAGCAAGAAGGATAGAGGACACCCTCCCTGTCCCTCAATTCCTAAGCCGTATTTAGGAAGAGAATGACCCTAGGAATCTTTTCCATACCTCTTGAACTCTCTGGTGAGACTAAAGATACATCAAGGATTTCTTCAGAGTTAGAATACGGTAGCATTTCCTTCTTCCACCTCATGAGAAACCTTAAGTGGATTCTAGAATCAATTACTGTGGGCTGGGAGAAGGGTCAACCATCCTTTTTAAAGACAGACCCAGAGTAACTGGAGCTCCCAAACTCATCAGGGATGCACAAGTGCTTCTCTTTGACCAGATCCGAATCAGAAAGGAGAGCAAGCAGGCATTGGCCCCATTCATGTAAGTCTCCTGGAGCAAGAGGAGACCTCAGCAAAATGAAGCAGGAGGTACAGTGGTCTAGCGTTTGGGAAGAGACCACCTCTGGCTATAAAAAAAGCATGTGTTCCAGGTCAATGCAATTGTGGGAGAGGAAGCCTACAAAAGCACCATCAGGAGAAAAGTATGAGATTTAACATGTGCCAAGAAGAGAGAAAAGCAACAGAACTAGGCCACACCTGTCTTACCCACCCTCTTACCTCCTCGCCACCATTTCAAGGAGTTAAGTGGCAGATGCCAAAGGGAGGATATGTGTATTTGCTCTTGATCCTGGTCTTCCATTCCTCTCCTTTCAAGCTCCAATTTTACTCAAATTTTATGAGAAGAAATGGCCAGGGGACTTACAAATCATAAGGGAATCATTTGCTGTCTCAGGAAGGCAGCGATGAAAGAGGGAAATTCAGAGGTGGCCTTCACTGTATTTCTGATTGAAAAGGACAGAATGATCCCCTCTTAAGTGATGGAAAGAGAGCGGTGAGAACAATGACCAGGCTACAAAGGGATAGAATGTGAACTCTTGTTTCACAGCAAGAGTCATTTTGGAATCTAAAGTGATGGGATGAGCTCCACTCAATTAAGCAAACACAGAACAAAGAGAAATGAAATAAAGCAGGGTTAGAAGGGAACCAATCCCTGTAAGGAAGTGAATTAGAATTACAAAACAGGAAAGAAAACAGACTATCATGTACAATTGTCTCACTACTCATAGAAATATCATCAGTAAGGTCTGTGATGGGAGAAGGTTTACCCTTGCTAGTAAATAAGGCAAGATTCCAAAGTAATGCAATTTCCTGGGTACGTTTTAAACAATTATCTCATCAAGAAATTCGGCTTCTGGGGCATTCTGGTGCGGAGCTGGGCGGCGGAGTGGGGGTGCAGTTCGGTTTCCCCCATACCTCTCCCCCTCAAGGCACGAGCCCCACCCCTTCGCGGGCCAGGCCGACCCCACCGAGTTATCCCCTGCGGCGTGAGCCCAGGGCGGCTCCGGGCGCCCCCCACCCCCAGCAGACCCCCCCTTCCCGCCCCCCCCCTCCCCCCTGCACCATGGGCAGCCAGAGCTCCAAGGCTCCCCGGGGCGACGTGACCCCCGAGGAGGCAGCAGGCGCTTCCCCCGCTAAGGCCAACGGACAGGAGAATGGCCCTGTGAAAAGCAATGGACACTTACACCCCAAGGGTGAAGGGGAGTCGCCCCCTGTGAACGGAACAGAAGAGGCGGCCGGCCGGGGCCACTGGTGATGCCATTGAGCCAGCACCCCCTAGCCAGGGACCTGAGGCCAAGGGGGATGTACCCGCCCCCCAAGGAGACCCCCAAGAAGAAGAAGAAATTCTCTTTCAAGAAGCCTTTCAAATTGAGTGGCCATCTCCTTCAAGAGAACTCGAAAGGAGGGTGGGGGTGAGTCGTCTGCCTCCTCACCCGCAGAGGAAGAAGAGCAGGAGCGGGGGGAGATGGGTGCCTGCAGTGAGGAAGGCACTGCCCAGGAAGGGAAGGCTGTCGCCGCCCCGGAGAGCCAGGAGCCCCAAGCCAAGGGGGCCGAGGCTAGCGCTGCCTCCAAGGGAGGCCACACAGAGGAGGAGGCAGGGCCCCAGGCTGCAGAGCTGTCCACTCCCTCGGGGCCAGAGAGTGGCCCTACACCTGCCAGCGAGCAGAATGAGAAGCCGGGTTGGGACAGGTGGGTGATCTCTAAGCCGCAAAAACTGTGCTGTCCTTGTGAGGTCACTGCCTGGACCTGGTGCCCTGGCTGCCTTCCTGTGCCCAGAAAGGAAGGGGCTGCTGCCCCCTCCCAGCCACGTTCCCTTTCCTCCTTTCCCTCCTGAGGATTCTCCCGTCATCCACCTGGTCTTCCTCTTAAGGCCAGTTGAAGATGGTCCCTTGCAGTTCCCCAAGTTAGATTAGTGATGTGAAATGCCCCTGCCCCTGTCCCTACCTCTTTCCCTGTCCCCACCCCTACAGGAGGCAATTGCTGGTTCCCTCCCCAATTCTTTTCCAAGTAGGTTTTGTTTACTCCCCAAATCCCTGAGCCAGATATGGGGTGCCTACACCCCTAAACCCTGAGTGTCCAGCCTTCCCTGTTTTTAGTCTCATACTGTGCGTAGAGGCAACTGGGCTAGGGGAGGACACTGCCCTGTCTAGGTTTTTATAAATGTCTTACTCAAGTTCAAACCTCCAGCTTGTGAAGCAACTGTGTCTCTTTTTTGACTTTGGTAAGCAAGTATTAGACTTTGGGGTTATGGGGAGGTCTGTAATGTGAGACAACTTGTTTTCTTTTCCCCCTCCCATTGTTGTAAATAACTTTTAATGGCCAAATCCCAGACTTGTACTTTTTTATTTTTTGTCTAACTTTTAAAACCATTCTCTTCCACCTGGTTTTACTGCAACATTTGGAAAAGGAATGAATGTCCCTTTAAAGAAGAAATTCAGCTTCTGGAGGATAATTAGATAAAGAAACACAGCCTTTCATGAGTCTCAGAAACTTCTGCTGGCAGACCCAAGACCACGACCAAGTGACTTAGTATATGTCTACTTGGATTTGAACCTTACATCTGCAGAAAGGAAAACACTACCCACCATCGCCAAATTTCTAAAGGGCTAATCTTGTGACTGAGTACCCTCATCTACAACTGTAACTCTTGGTATGTCAATGCATGGGTCTTCTAACCTTTGCCACCCTTATAAGACATAACTGATATGGGACAGATTCTGATAGAGAAAGTAGGTTTTAGAAGATAAAACTGGAATTCGACAATGATAAGAAAATATACTCATTGATGAGAAAAATATCCAAGACCATTTAGTTACCAAATGGGACTCGATTTGGGCAAGGCACTCACCCAAATTCCAAATTATTACTGAGTGGTATTTTGATTTGAGAGCATAAGAAATGGTATGAGTTGCTAAAACACAGGAAAAAGTGAAAAGAATATCAAAAACCCAGATCACACATATCCCAAAGGTCTTTTGAGAATAGGTAAAAGAAAAGGCCAAACAGAAGTGCCAGCAATCCATCAAATTTTGCTGTACTGCTTCCCAAACTTAACTTGAGAACTACTGTATTAGATGCTCCAAAGAGTTAACACATCTCCTGAAATTTCTCACGTCTTAAGGAAAACTTATTTCATCCTCAAGATATGTTCTAAATTATTATGTATCTTACTAGGAATTGCTCATGCTTGAACACAATAGTTTGATCCTCGCCCCAACGATGGGCATGTTTGGGAGGCAACCAATCGATGGGTCTCTCTCATATTGATGTTTCTCTCTCTCTCCCCCCACCTCTACTCTTTCTAAAAATCAATGGAAAAAATATCCTAAGCTGAGGGTTAATAAAAAATAAATTAAAATAAAATTAAGAGTTAATGCTGGTAATACAATAAAATTAGTCTACATAGAACATAATTTAATTGTAATTTGTGTATTACATAATACCAGGTTTATAAATTAAATTTAGGTTGCTTAAACTTAAAATTTGTTCAAAAGATAAATGTTATTTTTCCCAGTGAAATAACATTTATTTGCCTTAACTTTTTAAAAACGGGATTAACATGTCTCTATCTGAATTTAGTGGTTTGTTTTGAACTTGTTTTCTGGTATATAAGAAAAGGGGAGGATTGGCTTATATAGTAATTAGCATAATAATAAATGCAGTAAGGTTATTGCAAAATTAAGTATTGGCTGGCTTAAAATTGGTATATTTTTCATGACAATAGTATCAGAGTACATGATGGTGGATATTTATAATTTACCATTAGGAAAAAAAATACTCACCACCAGATAGAAATGTATTATACCTAAGAGTAAGTCTTCAGAATAACATTTTTCTTTTTCTTTTTTATTTAATGTATTTTATTGATTTTTTACAGAGAAGAGGGAGAGGGATAGAGAATTAGAAACATCTATCAGCTGCCTCCTGCACGTCCCCCACTGGGGATGTGCCCGCAACCAAGGTACATGCCCTTGACCGGAACCGAACCTGGGACCCTTCAGTCCACAGGCCGACGCTCTATCTACTGAGCCAAACCAGTTAGTGTGAGAATAACATTTTTCTATAAGTAGATTATTTTGATAGTTACTGAACGTAGACTATTTCAATAGTTTACTGATGGTTTTAATGCCATCTTTTTTCCTTTTCATGTTCATGTGCATATCTAATCAATAGAGTCTCCAACTACCTATCTTGTGAAAATGTGTATTTTTTCCATCCATACTTGCATTTTTTTCATAATTGGTTCCTGGCCACAAGGAAAGGTAGAGCTTCATGCAAGAAATAAAAATTTTTGATGAAGCTACTAGTCTGCAGAGTTTCTGGAGGGATCACTTTTCGTTTTCTCTTTTCTTTTTTTTCCTCCCAGCTCTTTAAGTTGGGTTCACCAGTGTCCCTCCCTGCTCCAGTTCCCCGGCCGGTTATGCCTATAGCTAGGAGCACAGGGCAATTTCAGCCCACTGATGGTACAGCAAGGAGGTAACACATTTCTCTTGTACCTGCCCCAGAGGTGGGGGCAGGAAGCAGGGCAGCCATGGATCCCGCTGCCCTCTCACCCCTCCCGCTGACTACTGCTTCCTTCCTGGTGCCACTCTCATCTCAGTATTGTCTTAGCTCCCTTTTAGGGCTGTGCCCTTACCCTAAACACTGGCCTGCTAGCCTAGGACTCGAATAGCTTGCCTATTGCTTGTCAAACCTCTACTGAAGTCGCCATCTCTTGCTCCCTTGTACTTCCATCAGAGGACTGTGCGTGTATGGGAAGAATATGGCAGCAAACGGATGACTCCAGCATCCCCCAAGCCTGTGCCCCCAAAGTGACAGCTGTCTCAGTAAATTATTTATTCCACCCATTGTATGCTGGGGACAGTGTCCGAGAAACTGCACATGAACTTGTGAGGGATGTGCTCTTGGTTTCATTAACTGTATGGAGGATGTGAACGCTAATGTAAAAATTTAATGATTAAGCAGATTTGGGAAAAATCCTATTGAAGTAAAAGTAATAAAACTAAACATAAAATGATAATGCTAAGAGTTTAACCACCTGTAATCCATGGGTGTAGGATGTACCTCATACAACCATATTGGTATAGTTTTTACCTGGAAATTTGTTTTTCTGGAGATAATTTTAATATTCTCAAAACAGAACATGATCTGAAAATTAGAAACCATTTTCCTCATTCATCTGCTCATTTAATAAATGTTGCCTCCAAGGCATAAAGTAATTGTCATGAAATGCAAATATAATTATCTCACCCCACTATTGGAAAGATTTCAGTAGCTCCCTAACACTCTCCAGATAAAACTCAAAGCATGACATACTTTTGCCTGCCTAGGATCTGGCCTTAGCCTACCTCCAGGTTGATACCACCACTCATCAATATGCATACTCTTTCCCACAGACTGAATACTCAGTTCCTGAGGGCACCATACTTCCCTTTGTGAGCACAATTTCCCCACTTCCACCCAGATAACTTTAACGAATCGAATTGTTGTAGGCTCATCTAGCACAACTTCATCTGTAAAAAATTCCCTATGGCCTCAATGCTCCAGTCTCTACTAGACACACTCTTTTCTTGCTTTTGTAGCAACCTGTGTATACCTCTCTCACAGCACATATTCCATCCCACTATTAATGTCTATTTGCTTATTTGCTTGTCCTTGGATGTATTGCTCCTGTGGAAGCCCTATCCCCAACCCAGCTACTTAAAGGTAGAACTTTTCTGTTTTCACAACCCCCAGACCTAACACAGCTCCCAGATGTTCTAGGTTCTCCATAAATGTTTATTATATGAGTGAATAAATGAATGAATGAAATTTGAATTACAGAAGATAAAAGATAAAGCACTGAACATCTTATACAATGATGTTTCTATTGTGCCCATTGCATGTCTTTGCTCTGAAAAAAAAAAAATCAGGAGCATTTTTTTCTGCATCTTTTAAAAACATAAATGTAATGTAGTGGCTGCTTCCTCAGATTTCACCAGGCAGAGGGAGCTATTTCTCACCTTCTCTGCAAGGATTGCTCTGCCCTTCCTTTTCTGGGGGCTCTAATTTACAAGTTGGTTAAGTGTGAGTTCATCACTAGAGATGCCCTAGATCTTCCTTCACTGGGGGTGGGGGTAGAGGAAGAGGAGGAGGAGGAGAAAAAGGAGGAGGGAGAAGAAAGACGAAAGAGAAGGGGGAGGAGGTGGAAGGAGAAGAAGAAGAGGGGAGGAGAGTAGAGAAGGAGGGGAAGAAGAAAGGGCAGGGAGAGGAGGAGGAAATTAAAAGAAGAAAGAAGAGAGGGAAGAGCCAGGCGAGGAGAGGAAAACAGAAGAGAGAATAATTTTAGGCAAATTATTTCTAAGGCACCAGTTGAAGCCTAATTACCTTTTGTATGGGTAATTGACACTCAAATCCTCAGTTATTTATCTCTCAAGTAAAAACTAAATCTCAAGTACAAAATAAATTGGGTCACCATTGGTTATGGTAACCCAACCACACATTCTGGAAAACAGAAAGTCTGAGTATCAAATGAAGATACTTAAGTGTAGGGCAAAGTGATATCCTTACAGGCACTATGATGGCCCGATGCCAGTTTGCTGGCCTGTCTTGAGCTACTTTGTGCTGAGCCTTAATGATATTCCCAAAGGGAGCATCACCAATACTGTATGTTTTCATTTCCACTGCAAACTTTCAGTTGTTTCTCTTCTCCGATTCACTGCAGCATACTAGGGCAAATAAAAATAAAAATGTTGTTTCCCCTCTTTCACAGTGACTAATGCTCATGGCACTGACAGATGCCAAGAAGTAGAATGAACACCGGAATTGAGAGGTAAACTGGCCATATTTGAAGACATTCTGTAAATAGCCTGGCTCGTACCCAGCAGCCTGCAGTATCCCCAGTGCATCCTGTCCTTTCTCACTGTCTTATGTTTAGATGTGCTGATCCCTCTGCTTACAACGTTTTTCCTTGTCTCTTGCCCCATCTCTGAATGACACCTACTTTATCCCATGTCTCTGCCGAGCAGTTACTTCCCCAGGAAGCCTTTCCTAATTCCTCAAAAGAAGCAAGAGGCCCCTCCTGGTGCTCCCATAGCACCCGCTACAGTAATTCCCTGTTTTTCAGGTCTCCCTCCCAATACATTGTCAGATACTCAGGGGCCAAGACTGTGTTCATAAGAGAAACTCAGAAATATCGTGGGGGAGGGGGGGGGAGAACAATTTAGACTGTTTTTACAAACAAAATTCATGTAATTTTATTTTAGATCAGTATCTGAGGGAAATAGCATCAATCCCTCAGGAAAAGGACAAAGGGACCACCCATTGGGACAGTCTTACCAGTACAACAGGACACAAGTAAGCACCAAAAACGAAGCAAAAGTCCTGCATGAGGCAATTAGAAGATTTTGAGAAATATTTAAGGAGGTTTACCCTTAGCTCCTTGGCTGGTTTAACAACTTTTAATTCAGCTTGGCTGCAAGTTGTAGAGAAAAATCTTTGAAATATTTAAACCAATAGCAGTGTTAACCAATTATAAAGAAATGGGGAGGGGGGGTGAAAACCAAATGTAACATCTTTAAAGAATAATAAATTAGCTGGAAACAGCATCCAAAGAGCAGTTCCCAAGATATCACTATGTAATTATAGCTCATCAGCATATGTCTCGCATATTCCAAAATAACCCGTTACACTACCCTCTTTCTCCCAAACTGGGAAAGAAAGATGACAGCAGGCTTCAAAAAATGCAAACTAAATGGTTCTTTAATAACAGAAAGCTTTGAATGTCCAATATTTTCTATAAGTACATCATACCTAAAAAAAAATCTGAAAGCGTATTCCTAGAATTCAAATTACACTTAGTCGATTTTCAAGGATTTTTATAATGCTTTGGAAACAAAATAAACTTTCCTGTCAAACTTCAAAATAAAGAAGAGATTATTCCCCAAAAATCAAGTATAACTATCAGGTTTTATTGAGTCCGGGACGTGGAGGAGTCTTTCTGCCCTTGGCTTCGTCGGTGTGATCGTCCAACATGATGCACTGATGACATGAACAGCTTCATCAGTGAGGGGTACCAGGAGACATGGAGGGTTGATATCCATTTCCGTCCCCTGGTGATCGGCTGCCTAATTATCCCTAGAAGCAGGTGGCTCATGTGTTCCCTCAGTACCAGCTGTAGCTGAGGCCTGGGCAAATTTCACTGGACAATTAGATTTGAACATTTTAAAGCAAATGCTAATCTTTAGTATCACAAAGTTGGGGAAAACTGCTCCTCATAAAAGTGCAAAAAATACTTGCACTCATTTTAATATTTTAAATGCTTAAGATAAAGTATTTTGAGGTTTATACATTAAACAATAAACAATTAAAATACTTAAGATGAAATATTTAGGTTAAACACACTAAAACTTTTCAGAAGCAGTCATTTGCCATCTAAAATAGAAACATTCAAAATCACTATTTACTACCTATTATTTCTTAGACCTCCCTTTCAAGTGATGAAATTCAAAGAAGTTTTACTTCTGATTCCTTGCGCATTCTGTCCCTTCGAGAATCTATATATAGGAAAATGGTGGTATAATCCCTGTTGCTAAGAATCTTTCAGCCTTACTGTCTCTGAATAGGTAGTTGTTCATTTAGATCATTTAGGTGGGGAATTTTTTTCTGCCAAGGACCATTTGGATATTTATAACATCATTTGCAGGCCATACAAATTTATCAACTTAAAAATTAGCCTGCTATATTTGGTCAAACATTTAATTAACTCACCCCTAATGCCTTGGCAGGGCCAGATCAAGGTATTTCAGGGCCAGATCAAGGACACTCCCCAACCCTGATTTAGATAGTCTTTGTAAAATTCCTAGCACAGGGGATTACTTATGATAGTTTTATGTAAATGTATCTCTAAGAAAGCTTTATGCCTTCTTTTATTATATCAAGTAACAATGATCCAATATAGACAATTATAACAATTAAGAGGTAGGCATATGTTAGGTATCAAGCACTCAGAAATAACACATTTCCATTAGTTTTTGAACTGTTCATGAGCCCTCAATGGTTCATTTTTTTACCTGTACTATATCTGTGTTTTCATTCCTCTTAGTAATCAGTTATTCATTTTTAAGTAGTAGATTTGATAGATATTTCTTTGAGATTATGTAAGATGGACTTATCATCATTCTCAAGATAGGGCAATGAAGGATAAACAGTGAAAAATTACATAGTAAGATTTGATTTAAAAAACTAAGATTCTGTCCCAAGTGCTAAGGGTTTATATATCATGTTTTCTTTTTCACTTAAAAAAATTAAGAGGCATTCATAATAAAGATAATATCTATTGTGCATATAGATTATGGAGAGAGATTATGAGGTTAATAAATTCCAGTATTCTCATTTTATGTGAACTTTTACTAAAATATATACTAACATCTTTTTTTTTAACTTTATCAGTATTGATATGTTAGACCCCATATATTTCTATGGAATCTGAAATAACATTCTGTTTTTAGATAATAAATATTAGTAGAGATAAAAATGTTTCTAGTAAAGTGCTTTTGGATATAATATTGTCTTTAATTTATAAACTATTACTAAAATTCATATTTTTTTTATTCTAAACTCAAATGAAACATTGCAATAAACACTCTTACATGGTGAAATAATTTACTCTGTAGTATGTGTTTTAGCTTAAGGTAATAACATAAAGTTCAAATTTTAAAAATAAAAATTCATTGTAATATTAAAGCAGAATAAATCAGAAGCTTTGGCTCAGTCTTTCAAAACATGGCTGCGTATCAGAATCACTGGGCCATTGGTTGCTTATAAAAACATCAATCTATGTACCTATATACTTACAAGATGTATATGAAGTTATAAACACATACATATGGTTATAAGAATATATATGTATATATATACATATAGTACTTATATATGTACTATTTATCTTAAAGGGTAAGTTCCCATATAACCCCAAAAGATTTTTCCAGCAGACCTGGGGTAATTCTGGCAATCTGGATTTTTCAAAGAGCTTCCTATGTACTTCTGAGATACAGCTGGTTAGGAGAACCAACTTTTGGTGTTTGAATCATAGCTCTGCTATTTACCAGTTCTAAGGCATTGGACTAGCAACTTAAGACTGTCTAACCTTCACTATACTCATCTATAAAATGAAGGAAAAATACCTTTCGTATGAGAGTCTTACTAGGATTACGTAGGATAATGAAATGTTGAGCACTGATATCAACACAAAATTGATGCTCAAAAAAGGTTTACAGCCTTTCTTCTCTTTCCCTAAAACTAGCCTCTACAATTGACATGGAGGCACACTTCCAGTTCTCTTACTTGATAAAATAATATTATGTAGGTTTCCATTTAAAGCATAAAAGCTGGCCAAAAATAATTTGCTGCCTATGTCAAATGATTGAGCTATATGGCCCCCAGGCCATCTGTGTTTGTTCTAGGTGGATTTTAGACACTACAAAAATACTTATATAAACCAAATTAAGTCTAAGGGCCTCACATGGCCCTGTATCATTCAGGGTTCCAGCAGAGAACTATACACTTACATTGGGTAATTTGAGAAGGGGGTTTATAAAGGAATTGTTTATAAGAGTCTGGGTAGGATGTACAGAAACCACAAGGGATGGTAACTACCCTGGAGCTAAAGGTGGGGGCCAGGGAGCAACACACCTGAGTCAAAGGGGCAAGGTAGTGAATGATTATACAAACCTGGAGTCAGAGGGACACCCTCACAGAACCTGTGACTTGGTCAAGGGACCCAGCTGGCCCACACTGAGCATTCAGGAAGACAGTGTGAGGAATAAGTCCCAAGCCTCACTCTTCTCTCTCTTGCTAGTTGCTTGCTGATGCTCCCCATTCATCAAAGGTCAGTATCAGCCTCCCAGGGCAGGATGAAGAGGTGAGGGGAGATGGGAGGAGAAAAGGAAAGGCATCCTGCATAAACCCTAAGTCATTCTTTCAGAATCACAAAAGAACATAGTCCCTCACATCAAAGTATTAAAAATAGTTCTAATGTTTACTTGCATCTTTTGAAACATTTAAAAAGCCAAATCCATAACCAAAATAATTTTAAATAACTTTTATCTCTTCCCCTCCCATTCGCAAAGTCTCCCTGCAAAATGAAGTCTTCACCACCCTGCATTTCTCTATTATTTTTTTTTCTGTTAAGTAAACATTGGCTCTTTCTGGTACAAACTCCTCAACCCCATTTCAGTTCCCTCCATCAGCATTTCTGCTTTGCAACTATTCAGAAACAAAACTAGCAGGTTCATTATCTCTTTTAGCAAACACAGAGGAAGGTGAGGTTAAAGGGAGAATAGCTGCAAGCACTAACATGTAAGTATGTTCTTCTGTTTATAATGCTTAGTTAAAAAAAATAGGAGCTCATCTGGAAACAATGCAAGCAGAAAGCAAATCTATTATTGTTGTCTGTAAGTTATGACTTGAATTTTTTCCATATATAAAATGGAAAACGTTCCCATATATAATATAAATATTGACTATATCTGATATATGCATTGCAAATGGTAGCATTCAAAACTTTGATATGTTGTATTCTACTTGATTCTCACAAAATAGTCCTATAAGGTAAGTAGGAATTTTTATCCTCTTAAGACTAAGAAAGTTAAATAAATAAATAGAAGAACCATAGCTGGTAAGGAGAGAATCAAATAAGAATCCAGAAATATACATATGTAAATTTGTCTCTGAGAACTATATGCATACACACACTACCATATTTACTTAGATCTAGTTGTTCATTTATACTGATTCAGCACTAATCTTTCATATAGAACATATTTTGATTTACCGCTTGTTTGGAAATATATAATACAAATACTTCAACTGCCTTTTCTAGAGAAAAACAATGAGATTTCTTGGTAAATATACAAACAAAAACATTTGTTTACTCCCTGCATTGTCACTTACATAAAAAAATTAATAAGAACAAAAATAAGACATAATTGCAATCACAACAAAATTAGAAAACTATAGCAACCCTAAAAAACAGACTAAGAAACCTATTGTAAAATACAACAGAATTGGGATAAAATGAGAAAATAAATTGTGGGCAGTTCATATTTTTCTATATCTTGATCAAGATGATAATTTCTTAAAAGTAAGTCATACTTTCAAAAAGTCCTACTTAGTGATCCTTTACTTGAGAAGGACCAAGCTCAACTTCCACTCCTCAGAACAGCAGAAGGGACTGGACTAAAGAAGAATTATACACATTGGCCACTGAGGTTTTTTTCCCATTAAAACTGCTAATGCCAAGAAACTGTTCAAGAGAGAGTTGGGAGGGCAGAAGAGAGAGGTTCACTCCTCCCTGTAGTCACTGACCCGATTCAGCAAATGAGTGATAAACAAACACTAAATTACAAAATAAAACTCAAGTGATTTAAATGCTCAATAACAACAAGCCTAATGCTCTGTGTGGGTGATCTGCTCATTTCAAAGAAAGAATATAGAAGAGAGAGAGAGAGAGAGAGAGAGAGAGAGAGAGAGAGAGAGAGAGAGAGAATATGTCAAAGATCACAGAACTGCCCCTAATAAGCAAAAGCAAATTTAAACCAGATGATATGTGGATACTTGACAAAGAATTTTAAAAATAGATCAAAGAGATAAAAGGAAGATCAAAGGTAACAAACAAAGATAAAAAGTGAACAGACCAATTTTAGGAAAGAAAATTTAAAATATCAGTACTGCCATTTTCAATAGAAATCTACAGCAAAGAGTAGAATACATAATGTTGAAACCAGTAAGAAACATAAAGGACAGGCTTGAAAAGCAAATCACACAAAATAAAAATAAAAGTATAAACTCACTGAAGAGAAAATAACAGCTACCTAAGATAAAAACATTCAAATGTGTTAAACTGATATTCCTGAAATGAACAAAAAGTGGAACAGAAAAAAAATCAAAAGATTTAACCAAAAAAAAATCTTTTTGTTATCCTCATCTGAGGATATGCTTTTATTGACTTTTAGAGAGAGAGAAGGGGGAGAGAGAGATTTGTTGCCTCCCATGTGCACCCTGACCTGGGATCACACTCACAACCTAGGTGTGTGCCCTGAATGGAAATCAAGCCTAGACCTTTTGGTGTAGGGGAGGATGCTCCAACTAACTGAGCCACCCAGCCAGGGCAAGAAATCTTTCTTAAAATAAAGGATGATTTGAAATTAAACAGTCATGCTATATTTATAATAAATTATGCAAAAATATTAACATTTAATATTCTGGTAAAGTTACTAAATGTCAAGGCAAACAGCAAACTTCCTATCAAAACTATTGGGTTAGAATAATACCCATAAACCAGAAAACTAATTTTGAATTCAACCATACCTTAGTCTTCTCTGTTTCTCAACAAAGGAGACTGAGATTTTTCCATCTTTGTACTGCCAAAACCTGACACTGCTTAGCACAGTGTAATGCAGAAAAAGCCAATTAGGAGTATTTCACACAGGACTTAAACATTTTCACACCAACTTTCAATGTGCAATAAAGTGAAAAAAATGCCTACAAAATTCTAACAGAAAAAAATATGTCTCCCAAATTTTATACCCAGCTATGATTTTGAGTCAAGTAAATAGACAAAAGAAAAGAATGTTGAAACATTCATGGGCATAAGGAACCTATAGGCAATTCTTTTTAAAATGTGTACATCATACATATAAATATTATATATTACACACATATATTTCCATCCAAGTGATAAACCAAAATGAAGGATTAGTGCTAAAGCAATATAAATGAGAAACTAGATCTAAGTAAATATAAGAATTATGGTTACAAAACACAATACAAATATAATCATTGGTAATGTAAAATATTAATGTAAAACACTAAAATTAGGAAGTAAAAGAAAATATAAACTTAACACTGCTCTCATTTTCCAATTGTATAAAGTTAATAATCAAGAAATGGTTATTCAAATTCATTATATGACACTATTAAGCAAACTACTAAAAGAAACTGGTTAGGTTAGTCAACATTTTCTATGTCCTCAAAAGCACAAAAAAGAACAAAATTGTAGTCAATTTTGCTAAAATAAGATTAGAAGGGAAGCAATAAATCATGAAATACAGCATTCCAAGACATCAGAATAGAACCAAACACACATAAGAAATCAATAAATGTAAATGGAATGAAAATGATTATTAAGAAAAAGTAATGGTGAAAAAAATGAAAGCAATATAAATGCCCATCCTTAAAAGCACAAAACTGTAAGCACTTTGAGGACAGGAACCTATCTATTTGTCTTGTTTTATTTTGTTTTTGTTAATCCTCACCCGAGGATACTTTTCCATTGATTTTTTGGTGTTTTTTTTAAGGAGAGTGGAAGGGAGAGGGAAAGACAAAGAGAAACATCGATGTGAGAGAAACACATCGATTGGTTGCCTCCTGCACAAGCTCTGACCAGGGCCTGAGCCAGGGAAGAGCCTGCAACCAAGGTATGTGCCCTTGACTGGAATCGAACCCAGGACCCTTTGATCCACAGGCCGACACTCTATCCACTGAGCCAAGCCGGCTAGGGCTATTTGTCTTGTTGGTTACTACATCCCTAAGCACCCAGCATAGATCCAGGCACATTGATCATTAACTAACCTAATGGTTAGTGGAATAATCACTGAGGAACTAAATGGCTAGTGGAATAACATAATAATCCATACAATGAAATAATGTGTAGCTTTGAAAAACAGTAAATTCTAAAACTAACTAATATGAAAAGTTTTGCATGATGTTTTAAGTCAAAAGAGAACACTATCATCTCATTTGTATAAAAAACAAAAATAAACTGATGAACAAAAATAGACCCAAAGACATAGAAGCATCGAACAGACTATCAAACCTCAAAGGGACGGGGAGGAGGGGGGAGGGGGGAGGGGGGAGATGAACCAATGAATTCATATGCGTATATGCATAACTCATGGACACAGACTATAGGGTGGTGAAGGCCTAAGGTGGGGGGTAGGGGGTGGGGTTGGAGAGGTCAATGGGGGGGAGGGGACATATGTAATACTTTAAACAATAAAGATTTTTAAAAATAATAAAATAACTTCAAAACAGGGGAAAAACAAGCTAGATAAATACTATATATAAGTTATTATGGGTGCTATTACATTGCATATGCAATGTCGTTTATACAGGAAAATGTCTAGAATAATATATATGAATATATATAAAAATCTCAGTAGAGGTTCTGATGGAGACAGAGAATGATGGCAGAATGATTTCATTCTTCATTTCTGACCTGTCATTCTAACATTTTTGCAATTAACATGTTAACTTTACAATTTAAATCATTTAGATTAAAAATAAATAAAGGCTACAAATGTAATCAGAAATTTTCTATCATTATTCCTGACATCACTCAAATATTTGGGAGACAACATACTATATTTAATTAAGAAAAATCTTTACATCATAAGCCTGACTAATCTTATAAGTGTAATGATAAACTCACCATAGTAACCAATTTTATCCCTTCATAAATAAGAAGATGGTTTAATCAGTCACCAAAAAGATAGAGATAACCTTTAGGCTGATGAGATAAGCTTCAGATTTTATGCCATATCACCTAATAGAGCAATCTGGAGAGATAGACCTTCTCATTAAATATTCAATAACATTAAACTGAGAAAAACATACTTCAATTGTAACGTTGGCTCATACAGAAAAGGTGGTTTGAAGCAGTCAGTAAACAATTTGTTAGGCACAAATATGCATAAAATTGAAAACAATTAAGTAGAAAGAGAAAAAGCCCCCAAAGTGCTAGGTAGAGTCCAACGAGATATATGTAAACTCATCAGTTAAGGCAATTTCTGTTAGTATACCCCATACTACATGGATGAGCATGCAAACTACAAGTGTAAAATAAAATCCTTTTTATGAGCTCTAAAAATGTCTCCAGGTCATCTAACATTTATTGAATGGCACTACACAGAAAGCACTATTCTAAATACTTCCTAGTGTTAATGCATTTACTTCACACAAAAGCACATACACACACAAAACTATGCAGAGGAAGAGGCAGTCATCGTCATTATGTACATTTTAGAAATGTGAAAACTGAGGCACAGAAATGTTAAATAACTAGCCCAATGCCACACAGATATTGCATGGTACAGCCAGAATTGGAATTATGTCACACAGACAGGGGCCCCACTCTCAACCACTGTACTACATGCATCTTATTTTAAAATAAAGGGGGAAATTCATCTGAGATATTTTTATATTCTAGTTTTAAATCTATTTTGACCTAATAAAAATATATCTGAGTTCAAAGAAGTACATTTTTTTAAAATAAAGCAGATTAGCTTGTCACTGCAGAAATCATACCTTAGTACCTGTCAAGAGACAAATAAAAACCAGTGACATGGGAGCTACATCCCATGTTTAACCTTAGAAAAAGGCAGACTTTCTTTCCCCTTAGCTGAAGGAACTACATGGTTCTTTACTGCATTGTATTATCTTGAAAAAAAATGTAGCAATACTGGACATATGGTGTAGTTCAAACCCCTGCTGAGGAACTGTTGGACAGGAATACTATAAAATATACCTAACTTGGCTAATAATAGCAAACCACTGATCCTTCAACTAATGGTGTTTATAGGAAATAGAATTCACGAGAAAAAGAAATAGCAGCATGAGGCAGAATTAATCCACAACATGCAATTTCCTTCTCTGTGCATAGCCTTCACTGAGAGGAAATCTGAAGACTCACCACCTGTTCAGATGTGCCTTTCCTAAGATTCAGTACGGCCTACCACCAAAATGACTACAGGCATTCATTTATGCCACATAATAAAGGTAAGCATTGTGTTTGCTGAAAGGTAAATTTTGTTATCTAAGGAATGAAGTAAAAATTAGTTACATTCTCAATTCTCGGTCTCTTAATTTTAATAACAGGTATTTTCTGTGTACCAGTTTAGAACATCTGAAATTTAATCTGCAATCGTAGTGATTTTTTTAAAAAATATATTTTGTTGATTTTTTACAGAGAGGAAGAGAGAGGGATAGAGAGTTAGAAACATCGATGAGAGAGAAACATCGATCAGCTGCCTCCTGCACACCCCCTACTGGGGATGTGCCCGCAACCAAGGTACATGCCCTTGACCGGAATCGAACCTGGGACCCTTGAGTCCGCAGGCCGACGCTCTATCCACTGAGCCAAACCGGTTTCGGCCATAGTGATTTTTAATACTTTATTTATAGTCAATCTGTGTTTCAATGCACAGGAAATGCTTTACTCATCTTAAAATTCTTCACCTTTCCTTTCTTTTGGTGCAGGTCCAGTTTTAACACCTCTTTCAACTAAATGTTTCTTTCTCTGCTCTTTTCCTCCCTTCTTGGTTCTTTCATTTATTCCTAATAACTCCATACTTTGCACAAGGATTAACTATTTTCTTCATGGTGTGACCTTATAGGTAATACTTTCTATGATATCTTGCAGAAGCCACTCATCTGACTCTTGACACACATCTCTTCGGTCAGTCTTATATTACAAATGATTCATCTTTGATATTTTTTTATTTAGGAAATATGCAAAATATACTATCAAATGAATTTAAATCATGATGTCTAGACTAGGTGCTATTAAGGACTTGTTTTTTCACAATTTCTGAAAATGTTTCATTTAACACTGGATTTCCCCCCTAACACTTCCATTTAAAATAACATTGGAAATATTTGAAAAGTAAAGAAGATAAACATGAATTTGAGAGTAATGAGGTAAACATTCACATGCAAGCATTCCACTGGAGTAACTGCTAATAATTCCAAAGGCTTACATGAACAGGTATTCCTGCAAAGAACACCAGATACAGATTTTCTGTCTCAGACTTCTATGACTGATGAAGGCCTAGTTTTAAAAATGGTACTTGTAAAGTCCTGTCTTATGATTTGAGTCCAAATTCTGGATCCTCAAATTAGAGTTCCCTTACCAATTTCCACCTCTGCCTAGCCCAGTAAACTCCTCTGCCTCCAATTTAAGTTCCTTTAAAATCATCCCAAGACTAATAAAAAGGAAGAATTATTTTTAAAACATTTTGTATATTAAATTTCAATTGTTCTAAATTCACTTTGCAAAGTGAATTGAACAGACATAATCCCAGCTGTGTGTCATTTACAGTATAACAGAAAATGATGACCTGGACTGGGATAGTAAAAATGACAGAATGAGACCACTGATTGTTCATGTATAAAAGCAACATATTATCACCCTAGCTGGTTTGGCTCAGCGGATAGAGCATTGGCCTGTGAACTGAAGGGTCCCAGGTTCTATTCCAGTCAAGGGCACATGCCCAGGTTGCAGGCTCAATCCCCAGTAGGGGGCGTGCAGGAGGCAGCTGATCAATGATTCTTAACCTTGATGTTTCTTTCTCTCTCTCTCTCTCTCTCTCTCTCTCTCTCTCTCTCTCTCTCACTCTCTCTCTCTCTCCCTTCCCTTCCTCTCTGAAATCAATAAAAATATATTTTAAAAAAAATTTTTAAAGCAACATATTATCAAATTGAATTGAAGAGAAATGAACAGTAAAAAAACAACTTGCATCATACATACTTCTTGAGCTACAATCTTACTACTATACGAAGACAAAAGTGGAATATACTAATATTAAGAAGTACTATCTCTTATATAAAAGGCCCATGGCCATGATGGACCAAACAAGCAGCAGCTCTCGTGGCAGATGGGGCGGAGAGCTATGAGCGGCGATGGGCAGGGTGGCCAGCTGAGGCAAGAGGAAGCGAGCTACTTGCGCACAATTTTGTGCTCACTGAGCCTCTAATAGGATATAAAATTATAATGAGCTTTGGAGTCAGTCTTGATAGAATAGTTTCCAGCAAATTATGCAATCTGATTAATAGTTTCCATTGGTAACATGGAAATTCCAGGTTTTCCTGAGGATTGCATGGGATAATTCAAGTGAATACCATTGCACAGATGAGGTCTCAATAATTGTGCTTTTACCTTAACTCCTGAGTCTTACTAAGGAGGGCTTTCTGGTTATATGTATAGTTCATTGTCACTAAATCAAAAGCACTTCAGCAAAGATCTCTTAGAATCTCCACCAAACTACTGACATATTTAGACTGTGGAGCCTTTCTTATAGTCTATTACATTTGCTGCAGGCCATCAAACAAAAATTCCGCAGCTCTGTGAATACTGTTTGTTCACCATCAGTTCAAAGAATTCTTTATTCTTTGGAGAAGCATTTTAAAGCCTCTGGTGCATCATGCAAGTTGCTTAAAAAACACATACCGTAATTGTCATGGCATACATAGTCAATTTTTTTCTAAAATTCTGCAAAGAAATCTATGTATTTGGCCGTTAGTGATTTTAGAAAAAAATTTTTATTTAAGCAACGTCTTATATAAGCACCTAGAAACACATGAATGATGTGTTTTGTTACTAACAAGACATTTTAAAGTTGACAGTGAGTGATGAAAAGAATTAGCAGTTACAAGACCTTAGTGTAGCCATTAATAACAGGATAATGTGACTTTGAATAATTTGGTGGCATGTTTACTGGTATCTATGCTAATTACCACCCTTATAAAATTAATGGAAGTCAAGAAATATTGATTATGAACCTAATGATGCTTTCTAAAGACCTATCAACCTGGAAAGATGAGGCAAGGGTTAATACTTTGCCAGTCTTTTTTATTCATTTTTTAAAGTCAATTACTTTATCTATACAGTTATTTTTATAGATTAATTTTATCAACTGACACATTACCAGAATATGGCCAATTTACCAACCTTATTTTTAAACAGATGCTAGACAACAGAGAGATTGTAGCTGATGAAATTCTATTTTAGAATGACTGTCAAGAAAATCTATTTTAGAAATCATTACTGACTTTACACAACCTCTTTTAAACAATCACAATGTCTATTTGCCTTAAATGTATACATTCCATTTTAATCCTAAAGTTGTGTTTAAGCAGAAAGTTATTCAAAACTTGGAAAAAATCAATGCACTCATTATCCCATAGGGGAGACTCCTCTGCCTCCTCTGAGGAATGTCCAATGGACTCAGTGCCCTACATCACATGTGGAAGCAGCATGTGGGTCCCAGGCCACGCCAGCTGGGGTTATTTAGAAGACTCCTCATAAACTGAACTCGCAGTAGAACATGTAGCCTGCAGGCTCACTCTTCCTTGTCCCAGGGGGAGGGACCAGGAAGAGCTCTAGGGAGTATCAGGAGGCCAGCCCCAGGCTCTGCTCTGCTGCCTCCCATTATCCTGCTGGAGAGCATCTCACATAGGAGAGGATCCCAGGAGAACTTTCATACCCGCAATCATTTACCAGATCTCACCCAGGGAAGACAGCCAAATGCTGAATACCCCTTTTCACTAACGTTTCAGCTCTTCAAACTCTTCTCTGACACATGTTTGCATTGGCTAGTATGAACCCAGAGAAGTGATCCTGCACTCAGTGACTTCATAGCCTACATATATAACTGATCTAATTTAATGCATGCATGTTTTTAAATTTACATCCTTACTATCCCTGTCCAGGTCATTATTATCTGATTGAGACTGCAAATGACGCACAGCTGGGATCACATCTGCTCAATTTACTTTGCAAAGTGATTGGCCGACAACCAAATGTGACCCTTAGAATAAATGCTCCTCTGGGGCCGAGAATGGTCTCTGAAGAGCCCTCTTAAGAACTTCAGTCAAAGTGGGAGCCCATCCATCATTCAGCTGAAGTGTCTCAGCCACCATATTCCATAAATAAATTCTAATGAAATAACACAAATGCAGCTGAAGTCCCGCTTAGATATACCACGTCTGCAGCCCATTAAAAGAGGCTTCCTGGCCATGGGCTAAGGGTTCTGAAGAGCTTGATTCTTCAGGGAGGAAGAAATGAAGGCGTGGATGCTAAAACAGTTTGTGAAAAATTACAGAGCTAATCAGCAGTCTTCTTTGAGTCTAAAGGGTTTGCCATCAGAGAATGAGTAATGGACAAGTTAAAAATTCTAGAAACGTATAGTAAGATAAGAGTGAGCAAAACAGCAATATATATTGACATCAGTTTCTAACCATAAAATTAGTTTTTATAAGCTAATGAATTTCATCAGCAGACTGGGTAGTCTAAACAGTGGTTGGCTGAGCATAGGCTCAAAATACATCATTCCTTCAGAAAATAAAATCAAGATACTCTAAAATGAAGAATTTTAGACATGAGACCACAAAAGTAAACTGCACTCTACATATTTAGTGTAAAAATATTTCTTTAAACTCCAGTGTATGTATTACTCACCAAATCCCTTTCTACTGCCATCATAATGTTCATTTGTTAATTTTAAGCTAAATGATTGAAAGCAAACAATAATTATAAAAGAAGGAATCATATTCCACCACATCAAGAAGGGCTGGTGCCATCTGTTCTAGGGAGTAATGATGGAAGGTGCCATGAGCCCCCACACAAACAGAGGGCACGTCTGAAGTCCCCTGCAGGCCTGGTCCCCCCCAACTGCTCTCCCCTGCAGGCCTGCCCCCCCCCCAACTGCCCTTCCCTGCAGGCCTGGTCGCCCCCAACTTCCCTCCTTTTGCCGGCCTGGACACCCCTAACTGCCCTCCCCTGCAGGCTTGATTGCCCCCAACTGCCCGCCCCTGCTGGCCATCTTGTGGTGGCCATCTTGTGTCCACATGGGGGCAGCCATCTTTGACCACATGGGGGCAGCCATCTTGTGTGTTGGAGTGATGGTCAATTTGCATATTACTCTTTTATTAAATAGGATAGAGGCCTGGTGCACGTGTGGGGGTCGGCTGGTTTGCCCTGAAGGGTGTCCCGGATCAGGGTGGGGGTTCCCTTGGGGCGTGGGGTGGCCTGGGCGAGGGGCCTGTGGTGGTTTGCAGGTCGGCCACACCCCCTGGCAACCCAAGCAGAGGCCCTGGTATCTGGGATTTATTTATCTTCTATAATTGAAACTTTGTAGCCTTGAGCGGAGGCTAGCGCCAGCCAGAGCAGGCGGAAAGCTTGGCTTCCTCCATTGCCGGGGAAACCCAAGCCTCCTGCTCGCTCCGTGGCCGCAGCCATCTTGGTTGGGTTAATTTGCATACTCGCTCCTGATTGGCTGGTGGGTGTGGCTTGTGGGCATAGCAGAGGTATGGTCAATTTGCATGTTTCTCTTTTATTAGTGTAGATTGTGTGGTTTATATACTGACTGGGTTAATTCTTCAGTTGTATTTCAGTGGCATTTTATGACTATAAAATATTAGGAACTTGTGGGAGAATATTGGGGGAAAAACTAAATTACCCATGATCATTTATCAAGAGATTATTATAAGTAGGTATCATATATCTGTACATGGTTCCAGTCCTTTATGTGTGTATATATGTATTGGCAGATAGATAGATAGATAGATAGATAGATAGATAGATAGATAGATAGATAGATGATACATAGATATATAGAAATAGTTTATTTATAAAATGTTCCATATATTACATTTATGTGGGAACGTATTATGGAGGAAACATGGTATTTTGTAGCTACCACCATATATAAGCTTAACTGTTTCACTATTTCTCTAATGTTTAGGTTCCGGTTACCTCTAACTTTTGCTATTAAAATAATACCGCAACAGCAATATTTTAACAAAATGTAAGTGCTATATTTAATCAGTTCAGTTGCCAGGTTTTCTTCTTAATGTCCCAACTGTGAATTATGTATTATATTATCTACTGCACCTCATCAACTTATAATACTAACAAACACTGATTCTTCACTGTGCACCACACACTGTTCTAATAACTTCCCATATATTTGCACATTTTTAAACTCTACAAGAACCTCATGAGATAGAATCATTATCTTTTATCACCTTTAAAGAGAAGAGAAAACTAAGACAATGAGAGAACCCTCTAACTTGCCAAAGTCTTGGATAACACAGCAAGAACTGGGCGTTTGAACCCAGGAGTCTGGGTGCCTGAGCTCTACTCTGAATCGGGTAAGGTAAGTACACCATCTCTCCAAAGAACAAGAGCACATGTTTATTAAGCACACTATATTAATATATTTCTCATTTTTTAAAATAGCACATAAGAACGGGAATATTGATGTATTTAGATAATGAACAGTTATAGAAGAAAAAAATTATACAAAGGAAAATAGACATAGTGACTCATTCCTTTACTGAAACAGCTTTAATCTCCCCAGAAATGACATTTGCCTTACTCCTCTTGTAGAATTACAAAGTGTTGTGCTCATATTTTTTGAGAGAAAGGATGAAAATACAAAGAAGTTCAAGAAGTTAATGATGGATCATTGTGATTTTGATATTCAGAACTATCATGGCAAGCAGGACCTGAGTTGAATCCTTTTATAATGCAACCACTAAAGAGATATTTACCTCTTTTAGTGCCACATTTCTATCCTTTAAATAAGAATGTTAACCTCTCAATATTATTGTGAGGCTGAAATCAAATGCCCCACATAAAGCAATTAGCATACTAGCCAATGTATGTCAAAGCAATTTTTTTTCTTCCATCTGCCTTGCTTCCCTCAAAAAAACAACAACAAATAAATCAAGAGAAAACCCCTCTTGGAAACAACACTGTTTAGAAGTCTGAGCTTTTATAATATAATCACTAACATCTTGCTAAGAATAAAATCCTTTGAGAACTCTATTTGAAACGTATCAAGGCTCCACTGAAAAATACTCGGCCATCCCTTTTCCCTGCTGAGCACACAGGATGCCTTCAGCATCTGCTCCCACACATTACCCTGATTGCTTACAGTTTACATCTACTAGAAACACAGACTTGGGGACTTGATGCAAAGGGCATGGGCCTAAAGCTGAACTCAGTGCTTGATTTAACTTGTCAGGGAGGAAGCTAGCGCTCTACATATTAAAATAACAAACACAGAATTCATCTGCGTATACTGTGGATGCAGCTCCATACATATTAAATAATTATTATCATTTCCTTTATTCACTCTGTTCAAACAACAGTCCTGACGTAGGCAATGTGCAGGGAAATAAGCAATTATTTCAGCAGTATCCAGGCATGTCGGCCATTGAAGAATAAATAACACATTTATCTTTAAAAAATCATGTAGCAGGTTGAAAAACCACTGGCACCAGAGTTCCCCTAAGGGAGGGAAGTGTTTTTATTTCAGAAAAGACCTAGATATACTGCAGCAAAACCAAGTGATAGCAAGACTGCTCCATGAGGTGTTACTAGAAACTGGAAAGTAGAGGAAGCATCTAGAGAGGCAAGTGGGTAAGTCATCAGTGAGAGTGGAAGGCACCGTGGACATTAGCATAAGAGAAGGTTTGGTCAGGTAGAAGAGGAAGTTGGTAAAAAAAAGAATTCAAGTGGCAGGGGATTTGAGGCATTCAGTTATTAACTAAATCAGAATTTGGTTCTGTAAGGTAAAACTCCTTCTTCCCTGAAAACCTTCAGTAAAGCCATTTTACACACCATTCAATGCCTTCTTTGAATGGTGGTTTTGGTTTAATTTTTGAGTATGCATGGCACACAGAAATTAGAATAGCTCCAGGAACTGAGATTAAAATGAGATCCAGAGCTCAAAAGAAATATGAAAACAGATTTAGGGTGAACATGAGCACATGAGCCCCTGGAAAGTAACGGGATTTGGGGGAGGACACTGAGTATACTAATAGAGTAGAGAGTTTGAGTCAACTCTCTGTAAATTTCCAAGGGACCTAACACCATGGTTACATGAATGAATAGAAGCAATCTACAGTCTACAAGCATAAAAGGAACAGGACAAAGAAGCCAGTTCCAAGGTGCTTGGAAACCTGAATTTAGATTCATCTTTTCCTGTTAGAGCTTTCTATTCTTTTTCCCAAAAGTTTGTGAGATGTCAAGAATAATATCTTCACAAAGGTAAATATAAATGGAAAAGCATTCTAAATAAAATCAAGTTATGTTTTGGTGAAAATTAAAGCAGTCCTATTATTGGCTGTAAGTAGAGTAATATCAAAACTGAGTTTCCAAAACTGTAGGCTCAGCATATGCTCAGAAAGCAGGAAGTGGTGCCCAATGGTTCTGCCACTTTTCCTGTAACACTTTATGGGTTTAAAAAGGTCCCATGGCCCTCTCCCTGAAAACCCTACTCAGCAGCCCAGCAAAGTGAGCATGTTCCTAGACTATCCTCATCTCTCTCCTCCCAATTATTCATTCATCAAAGCAGAGCAACCAAATCCTCACCCTTATATTCCTCTGACATCACCTACTCCATCACAGTCACCAACAACCTCCTAATTACCCAAACTAACAATATTCCCTTTGTCCCCATGTCATTCCTCTGTCCCTCAGCACTAGAACATTGAACATAGCCTTGTCATAAGACTATCTGCCCCACCTTGGAATTCTTGACTCTGTTTTTCCTATTCACCCCATTATTACTCTGATCCAAACTTCTCATTCTACAATTCTTCTTCCACAAGTGCCTCAGTTTGTGTTTCTAAGATCTTATCTTCTGTTTGTCTGTTTATTCTACAGACATTCCATGCTTCAACTACCATTGAAAATGACCCCTAAACTTACTTATCCATGTTTCTCATCTCTCCCAGCTTCAAACCCATGAAGCATGCTACACAGATGCATCAAAATATCTCACCAAATATCTATCTGTATGTCTCAACTAGTGGAGGCAACAAGGGATAACCTTGTCAGGATTTATGCTTCTCCCATCAGGCACCTCTCACAACTAAACCAAAGGAAAAAAAAAATCACATATTTGCAATGTAAATGCAGTACCTTCTTCTAGCTATATAATAACCAAAAAGCCCCACCCAAACATAAATTCAGAAGACACCATGGATCCTAATCTTGCTCCTCCTCCTAACCCTTTCTCCATAAAGGTCATCACATAAGAACCTAAGCAACCTTTTACTAGGAAATTATGTCATCTGTCTTAATATCATAGTTAGCTGAATACCTATAACTATAATTGATTTTCTTCTCCTGCCAAAGAAATGTATCTTTACCTCTACAATACTTAGAGCTCCCTAATAATATGTTGAATTGAATGGCTCTCTAGACCAAAACTTCCTTGCATGCACATCTACCCTCAATGTACCACCTTCACATATATCTTACATTCAGCCACCTTTGTCTTTCCACTACTTGACCATCCTTGAAATTCTTTTAGTCATCTTTTTATTCCAAGCATCAGACACAATTCCTAGCACACTGCAGGCACTCAATAATCATTTGATCAATGAATAAATGAGACTCTTTTGAAGCTACACAAATGAACTGAAATCTTTTGAGGACAGATGATAAAAAAAAGTTTGCAACAGAGAATAAAGTCATCTTTGAAGTTGAATCTAAGAATCTAAAAATTCAAAGACTTTTCTACATTTCCCTGGCATGTTATTATAGCTCTACCACTTTGAAAAGAGGATTTTGTTTTATCTAGCTTTATTTCCTTCCATTATGATCAGAAAAGACTGCTAAAGTATTTGTGTTCACGTAAGCCTGAAAACTGGAGCCTATTGCAAACTCATGAAAACAATCTGCCATGATTATCCTTATATTCTCAACAATTAACAGGAAAACTGATTCAAAGTTCAAAGCTCAATTCAAACTAATTCAGCTTTTTACTAACTTGAAAATGAAGACTAAGATATTTACTTACCTCTTTTACTATTCCATAATAATAAAGAATAAAAACAAATGAAGTATCAGAAAGAGAAACTAAGAAAACTTTCACATATATAATTGTAATCAAAAAAAGGTACCCAGGAATAAATTTAACCAAGGAGGCAAAGGACCTGTACTCTGAAAATTATAGGCGCTAAAGAAAAAAAATGAAGAAGATACAAATAAATGGAAGCATATATTGAGTTCATGGATAGAAAAAAGTTTTCATTAAAATATACATATTACCCAAAGCAATCTATAGATTCAATGCAATGGCTATAAAATACCAATGACATATTTCATAGAACTCGAACAAATATTCCAAAAATTTATATGGAATCACAAAATACCCCAGATAGCCTCAGAAATCTTGAGAAAGAAGAACAAACTTGGAGGTATCACACTATCTGATATAAAACTGTACTACAAAGCCATGGTAATCAAGACAGCATGGTACTGGCATAAAAACAGACATATGTATAGACCAATAGAACAGAATAGAGCCCAGAAACAAACCCACACCTTTATGGTCAATTAATATTTGATAAAGGAGGCAAGAACATACAATGGAGTAAAGACAGTGTATTCAATAAATGGTGTTGAAAAAATTGGACAGATACATACAAAAAAATGAAACTAGACCACCAATTTAAACCATACACAAGAATAAACTCAAAATGGATTAAAGACTTAAAAACATAAAAATCCTAGAAGAAAACATAGGCAGTAAAATCTCAGACATTTCTCATATTTTTTTCTAATATATCTCCCTGGGCAAGGAAAACAAACAAACAAAAATAAACAAATGGGATTACATAACACTAACAAATTTTTGCACAGCAGAGGAAACCATCAACAAGATGAAAAGACAACACACTGAATGGAACAACATATTTGCCATGATATATCTGATAAATGATTACTCTCCAATTTTTATAAAGAACTCAACTCAACACAAAAAACAAATAAATAATCCGATTAAAAAATGAGCAAAGGAACTGAGCAGACATTTCTCCAAAGAGGACATAGAGATGGCCAATAGGCGTATGAAAAGATGCTCAATATCACTAACCATCCGAGAAATGCAAATTGAAACCACAATGAGATATCACCTCACACCTGTCAGAATGGCTGTCATCAATAAATCAACAAACACCAAGTGTTGATGAGGATGTGGAGAAAAGGGTACCCTGTTGGTGGGAATGCAGATTGGTGCAGCCACTGTGGAAAACTGTATGGAGTTTCCTCAAAAAAATTAAAAATGGAACTGACTTATTACCCAGCAATTCCACTTCTGGGAATTTATCCAAAGAAACCCGAAACTCTAATTCGAAAGAATATATGCACCCCTATGTTCGTTGCAGCATTATTTACAATAGCCGAGATTTGGAAGCAGCCCAAGTGCCCATCAGTAGATGAGTGGATAAAAAAGCTGTGGTACACTTATACCAGGGAATACTACTCAGACATAAAAAAGAAGGAAATCTTACTCGGGACAGATGGATGGACTTCAAGAGTATTATACTAAGTGAAATAACTCAGTCAGAGAAAGACAAGTACCATATGATTTCACTTACTTGTGGAATCCAATATACAAAACAAAAACAAAAAACAACAAAAACAGTCTCATTGATCTAATAGAGAACAGAATGATAGTTGGTGGGAGGGTTGGGGTACTAGGTGAAATAGGTGAAGGAGTAAGCAAAAAATAAAAACTCATATATGGACATCAGTATGATGATTATCTGAGAGAAGGATGGTGGGAGAGGTAGAAGCGGGTAAAGGGGGGCTAAATGGTAATGAAGGAGATCAGACTGTGGGTGGTGAACACACAATATAATATACAGGTGACGTATTAAAAATTTATATACTTAAAACCTATTTAATGAACCAATGTAACACAAATAAATTCAATAAGTATTTTCTTTTTAATTTGTTAAGTACTTTGAGCCCCTGGCCAGGTACCTCAGTAAAAGCATTATCCTGATACACCAAGGTTGCAGGTTCGAGCTCTGGTCAGGGCACATACAAGTAGCAACCAATGAATGCATCAATAAACAGAACAAATCAATACTTCTCTCTCACATGTGCGCTCTTTCTCCCTTCCTCTCTCTCTCTAAAATCAATCAATAAATAATTTTTTATTAAAAAAGTACTTTGAATCCCTCAGAAGAAAAGTATTATTCTCATAAATTTTAAAGTCAACTCATAACACAAAAATAAGAACTCTTTGCTTATTTCTAGAGTAAAATATATTTCTATCATTTCATATATCTGTACAGGTGGTATCTTTTCTCACTTGTAAAAGTGTGTATCCTTCAACATTTTTTCCTGCACTCTGAATTTGTCACTTTTCTTTTTCAATTGCAGTACCAATAAGTACCAAGGTTAGCCAATAAAAGCCTGAGCATCACAGGATGTTATTAAACTAATTTCTGGTCCTTTGGCCTTACAAATCTTCAACACCAGATTAGAAGAGATTGAGTCAAAAAAAAAAAAAGAAGAAGAAGAAGAAGAAGAAGAAGAAGAAGAAAAGAAAAGGCCTGGGGTGGGGTGGGAAGCAGGTGGAGGAGGGCAATGGGAGACATCTACAATACTCTCAACAATAAAGATTTTTAAAAAACACCTACACACATAGTATTATTAGAATTACATTACCAATTATTATTTGTTCATCACTCCTTGAGTGTGTGTGGTCTCTTTTGAGCCTTATAAAGAATTACACATAAAGTGATGATGTTGAGCCTGCCTACCATCATTTCTACATCACATTATACAACATTCATGTATTTAACCTTTTTGACCCAGCACTCACCAGACTCCTATTTTAATGTTGTGATAATCTGCTTAATGTCTTTCTAACCAATTACAAACCCACTGACAAACTTTTTTGTTAGTCAGATATTAAATATGTTTATATATTTTTACTGATTTCTGAGAGGGAGAAGGAGAGATAGATAGAAACATCAATGATGAGAGAGAATCATTGATCAGCCGCCTCCTATATGCCTCACACTGGGGATCAAGCTTGCAACCCGAGCATGTGCCCTGACCAGGAATCGAACCATGACCTCCTGGTTCATAGTTCGACACTCAACCACTGAGCCATGTCGAAAGGCAGATATTAAACATTTTAAACTTCATGGACCAAAAGCTCTCTAATTATTCAAGCTAGTCACTGTAATGTTAAAACTGCCACAAGCAATATATAAATGAATGAGTGTGACTATGTTCCAATAAACTTTATTTCAATATCCTTACACCTAAATTTGTATTTCACATAATTTTTCACATATCACAAAATATTAGTCATCTTTTTATTTTTTTCAATCATAGCTTGTGAATGGTACAAAAACAGTTGGCAGTGGATTTGACCCATAGGTCATAGTTTGCTGACCTCTGCATTAGACTATACGACCCATAAGAACAGATTCTGTATCACCTTTCATTGGCCAACACAGGTTCAGGCTTTGAACAGCTCTCTGCACACTACTGGTGCTCAACATGTGTTTATTAGCTAAATCACTGCTGAATGATTTATGGTTCTCTTAACACCAAGGTTGACTTGTTTAGGCATAAGAGAATTTTTTCTCTTTCTCTTTCTCTAGGACTCTAATGAGGACAAAATACGCTAGTCTTAAAGGAATAAATCATTTCCATTAAGTTCAGGATATTTATAAAGTGACTTAATTGTCAAAGGAAAGTTCAGTAAAATTGGAATAGGCCACATGGCACGTTATTAAAATTGTTAACAGCTGCTCCCTTCCCAGCCCAGCCTCTGGATGCAATAGTCAACCACCTTAAGGCTCAGAGGAACATCTCATCTTTGGCTCTCTGGACTTGATCTACTTTGTTATGATGCCAACTACTAATTTTTCCATTAAATTATTGTGCTGTGCATGAGCCCAGCCTCAATGTAGCATCATGTCCCTCTGCATATACAAGACCTGGCTGTAGTCTTAAGCTATGTCTGAGTGAGTGATTAGATACAACCTTGAGCTAGATCCAAGGCCATGTCACCCTTGTCTTGCAGTTTTACTGCCTTGTCCTTGCACATCCTTTTTTATATCACATAATTGTTTCACCTTGTGCAGTTGTCATTGGCCCTTGCCAGAGCAACTCTACCCTAGAGATGGCATATCTGCAGCAAATAATAACCCTGTCTTGGTGAGAGCTAGATGCCCCACAGCCCTATGCAAACCTCTATAGTTTATAATTGTCCTTTAGTGAAACATACAATGTTT
Organism: Cnephaeus nilssonii; assembly: GCF_951640355.1. Lineage (NCBI taxonomy): Eukaryota > Metazoa > Chordata > Mammalia > Chiroptera > Vespertilionidae > Cnephaeus > Cnephaeus nilssonii. The sequence goes on along the minus strand of NC_137079.1, from coordinate 37,820,527 downwards.
CAAAAATCATATAAGCTATATAACCAATAACATCCTAGAAAACAATGTTATTCTTTTACACTTTGTATAATTTTAACGTAATTTTTTTAAAAGTGAAACAAATAGATCATTAAAATTAAGCAAAATACTTATTTAAGCTGCATGTTTCTTGTGCATGACTATAAAAGCAAAAAAAAATACTGTTGCTAAAAAGAGTAATTAATACAGATTCTCTAACTTTTTAGCTACAAACTGTTGAAATTATTTAACTACCAAGTAACTCAAAATGACCTTCTGAATTCTCTTCATACCCATGTGAACTATCATTGACATTTAAAATTAAACATGTTCTTCTTTTCAAATTAACAAATTTTAAATACTACCTTGGATATTTCATACACTGAGCCTGACCCTACCCTTCATAGGAGAGAAGCTGTATTTACAGTTCTCAGTAAATGCAGAGAAAGGAACTTGCTAACGTGTTCAGGTCTGGGAGAAAAAAGTCGGGCCCTAACCGGTTTGGCTCAGTGGATAGAGCATCGGCCTGCGGACTGAAGGGTGCCAGGTTCAATTCCAGTCAAGGGCATATACCTTGGTTGCGGGCACATCCCCAATAGGGGGTGTGCAGGAGGCAGCTGATTGATGTTTCTCTCTCATTGATGTTTCTAACTCTCTATCCCTCTCCCTTCCTCTCTGTAAAAAATCAATAAAATATATATTTTTTAAAAAGTCAGGAAGGTTGCACCATGATGCTAAGAGTAGCATAATGGAGCTTATTTCTTCCCTGTCTCAAGGATTTGTTATTTATTCATCAAAGTAAATACATAAACGTAAGTTAAAACAGATAGATTGAGAAGTAAAACTTTTTAGGACCAAATGATCACCATCCACAAGCTAAGGGACCCGCATGATATCAAGCTACACTGGAGAAACTGAGGGCAGAATTTCAAGGACATCATCTGAATTAAATGCGATCCTATGAATGAGACTGGCAAAAAAAGACAGGGCACAGAAAAAAAATTAGCAATTACAGTGCACTTCAAAAGATTCCACAGGTCCCTGGGCAGTCTCCTCCCATAGTCTGGTTTGGACCACCACGTAGGGGATTGGAAGGCCCCAGGCCACCTCTGCTGCTTGCCTACATGAAGCCCACTCAGCCTTCTTTGATCATCCCTTGGAAGCACTTAGAAGAGGAAGAAATGTTTCAGAGTGGCTCCAATGAGTCAGCACAGTAATGCTGACTCTACAGTTACATGATTTAGAGCCAGCCTGGCTTGTTGACCCCGGGGCCCTTTTGCCCAATTGCAAATGCTGCAAAATGGCCAGCTGACCAGAGCCAGTGCAAATTTATTCCTCTGGCTTGCATTTAACTATTAACCAAAAAATCAGTGATCAATTCTACTAGTAAGTTATCCCTCCCATTCTTAATTCTTTCCTCACACCAGAAATTTGTTAACAGACTTCTGAAAATGGCTTGATCATATTCTACTAATAGAAGCCCAAATTCTGTGGGGCTTTGTTATTGTTAATAAAAGGGCTGCTTTTCGTGAATTTAAATGAATTGACAAAAACTCACAGGGTTTTAAAGAAGACAAATTTTACCTGCCAAGCATTTTCTAATATAAACTCCAGAGCAAAATAAATATGGAAATTTCTAAGTATTTTCAAAGCAAGATATGTAAATACATTATTCTTCTTCAGGGTAAATCTTTCATGTTATTATCTTCCAGAATTTCAAGTATAACAGTAAAATGTGATATCAGTATCTTAAACAGTTTCCAGAGATAAGACTAGATTATTATTTTTTAAAAGAGGCATGTATCAGCTTGTTGTGGTCTTTCATATATAAAGTACTTACTACAACATCAGACACCTATCAGGTACTCAATAAACATGAATTCTTTGCTTTCCTTTTAAGGCTTTGTAAGACTGTGATTTCCAAGTCAAAAGTTAGCAAAACATTATACACCAGACAAAAAAATCATTCACCTGCAATGGGCTTGAGATTCAGCAGGATAAGAAACAATATGAACACATTTTTTTCAAAATGTGGAGTTAACCCCTGTAATGAACAGCAGGGCGGGGAAGAGGCAAGGGGTGGTTTGGGCATCTCTCTGAAATGCGGTAAACCATAGCAGTGGCCCCAATTTCTTTCCAGCTGATATGTGTAACATTTGGCCCCTCGGTTAAACTGAAGTCATCATTCTGTGCAGGAACCACAGATTTAAGGAGCCCTTGACACGTATTCATCAAACTCAGGTGAAAATTACCTTTGCCCAATTCCAACCCTTTGCTAGTGTTCTCTCTGTGGTCAGTAAAGAAGGGGAGTAAGATTATCACCCCCAGTTTTCAGGCAGTAGAAAAAGAATCAGAAAATTGCAGTCTTCTTGCTAATCCCACCTTCCCATCTCTGGTAGCTACCCCCAAATCAATAGGCTGTGTGTTAATCTCTCCAGAAAGTGAGAGGTCAGCTTTCAAAATGTCACTGAAGGCTCTTTCTTCTTAGCCACGACATGTTTTGGCATCTCATCAGCTGGCTACCAAACCTCACTTTGTAAAATGAATTTACTTATGAGAATTTTGCTGATAGTTTCAGGCTCAACACTCTCAATATCAGAAAATGACAAATCTTATTTATTGAATTTATTTTCTGTCTTCCTTTCGAAAAGCAGGCCTTCCCTTGTTGCTACCATGAGTACTGCATTTGTCCTGATCAACATTTTAACATAAAGGGGCTATATCTAAGGCAAATGTAGGCTACACATCTCATTTCATGGTTCTCTGCTGAGGGTATTACTTATTTCCAGATGTGAAACTAGTTTGCCCTTTAATGTAATCAGAGGCTGAAAAAAGATGACACTTGAAAGCCATTTGGGAGAAGAGAAGAGGAGGGGAGCAAGGCCTCTGAGTTGTTATTTATAATGCAGTGCTGAATTTCACATGACCTTCAGAAACAAAGAATCGCATGTTTTACAACATTTTACCAAGCCATCATTTTCTAATAAATCTCCTTTTGTTTTGCATTCCCTTTGCTGTATAAAATGCAAAAAAGAAAAGAACAATGGCTGGAAACTCTGTCTCGGTGATTTGAAGAGCTCTCACTTGCATGCTGAGAAGTGTTACAATGAATATTTTTGGCCTCAGCTGCTGATAGCAGCTTGGTGTTAGCAGCATTTGATTCAAATGTCATCTGATACGGTAATACACAAATTGAGTGCACAGAGGGGGGAAATCATACAACCTGTCATAGGTACAGCAATTTTTCATGAGCATTCAGAGAGAAATATAGAAGGAGAAACCTAAAAACTGAAATATGAAAAAAAAAAAACCACAAATACCAGGAAAAGAAATTATTAACAAGTAGAAACAGCAATTTTTATGTTATCATAACACAAGTGGTTTATTTAAGTCAAAATCTTATGGCATAAATCTATGAATGATCTGGTGTAACTGAAGTACTTAGGTCAATGAGAAAATATATTTGTTCAAATATGATCAAACACTTCTATTAAGTTTTAACAATTACTTTTCTTAAAATAATAGTTATTTTTTCTACTGCTTAATCTTAACCTTCCACTGGTCTTTCTTCGAAAGCAGATTTTTAAAGATCAATTCTATATTCTGAATATGATAACAGAACTGCCTTATCCAAAATATGTTTAAATATTAGCAATGAATTATCTAATATTTACTTTTAAAATAAATACATTGCAAATGTCAATTTCAAGGGCATTTATTCAGTATCATGGCATTCCCTTGTCCTTATTTTACCAACTGTTTTTCACTATTTGAATAGTTACTGGTACTAGATTGTCAAGTTGTATTTGCCACTCCTCCTTTATATTTCTAATTGCCAAGCAGCAATTTTTCCTCTGACCCCATTAGTGACACCTTCCCAATTTGATTTTTATTTAATATTTATCATTAGACTGCCTTTTCCAAGTTCTGGCTCCCTCAATACCAGCTATATGACCTCAACCACATCATTTCCTGTTTCTGTGCCTCAGTTTCTTTATCTGTCTCATAAGGTTAGTGTGAATATTAATGAGTTAGGGTGGCATTTAAAACAATGCCTGGCACACAGTGAGCTCTGCGCTACTGTTCTCATCTTGAAAACTGAAGTGATTTAAATATGAACACATTATTATTCAAAATATTTTAAAATATCTATTTTTATTTGTTTCTTTCCACATTAGTCTATGGATTAGATCAATTTAAATAAATGATTATTTTTAGTTAACCATTCTTAGGATTTTAAATACAAGAAGAACCCTAAAAATCTTGTTATCCAATTTCCAATTTCTATAGTGATTATTGTCATCAGGCATTTATTAAACAGATAATTGTACTTCTCATGAATTCTGATGCTACTAAGTGCCTATGTAGTCTAAGTTTTGGGCTTGAAGGTATTTTCAACATTATAAACAAATACACGCTCTTCTCAGTCCTTCAGATCCACGTATTTTTAACAGCACAGATCTTCACCACACCTGGCACTGTGGTACTTAACAGCAAGTGGTGTAGGTAGAAAGGATTTCCCACAGACTTTTCCTTAACCCTTAGCAATTTTACTTTCTTTCGTTTCCTTTGTCCATTACTGACTAGCTTATAATACATTTGTACAATTATCATGCACTAGATCCTAAAGCAACTTTTCTAAAGGTAGGCAAGGCAGTTATAATTGTCCATTCTTCCCCCAGAAAACACAAATTGAAGGTTAGGATCTTTCCCAGGGTTACAGAATTCGAAGTACCAGAGAGAACCAAAAAGGCTGGCTCATAGGATTTCCCCTCCAAAGCTATGTTCACAGCACCATGCTGTTTTTTCCCCAAAAATGTTTTGCTTCATACGTATCATATGCTTATCATATCAGTGGAAGCAAATAGTCTAGCAGTGTGCAGAGAACCAAGACAACCATGTAGAAACAGTAAGATTATGTCTGAATGGGCAGTAAGCTATTCACATCATTCAGCAGCAAGGTTAAGTTCACACAGAAGCTTATCTACATGATGGGAATACAGAGGAAATGGATGCATGAATTCCATATTCGGCCAAGATGGAGTTGAAAATAATGGCCTTTGGGCTACAGAAGAGAAAATCTTGAAAAGAATTGGCCCAGTTACATTCATACTGATAATATAGGACTAAGTTTAAATGGCCAGGACCAGTTTTTGTTCTTTTGTGAGGGTTAGGAAACCAATGTTATTTAGGCAAGGTAAATTAATTTTTATTCTGAAATGAAATATTTTCACATTCTTGTCACAGAAACTTGGGAAAAAGGAAGTTTGTATAACATCCTCATGGTATCTCCAGGCCCCCAAAGGCAACAGATGGTCTCTGAGTTTTAGAGATCTCTTCGTGTTCTATTTTAAAATGTTTCCAATAGATTGACATAGTGTAGGAGTCTGACTCCTTATTAAAAGATTGTTTCTCAGGTTTTGTGCATCTTCTGTCAAGTATGAGATTTGAGCTGTTGCGGTTTGCAGGTTAGGTCAATGGCACCACACTACTCTTTACACCAAACTAAAATCACTTTCCATCTTAGGCATGATCTGCAGCTAGGGCAATGAACTTGTCGATCAATCCTTAATTAGCCTTGGTCATCCACTGATATGCTGCTGCAAGGTGAATTGATTAGAAAGCACATTTTTGCTAAATGCATTCAAGAGTAGTAAGAAAAAATTTAATTGCTATAAATGCTAACCACAGATTCAATTAAAACTGAACTAAGAAATTACATTTTACTCTTGAGCTTGAAATCCTGAATCATGCACTGCAGAAGCACAATTGTGCAACCATAGTGCTCCATCTTACTTCCAAACCACTTCCAAAAAGCAGCCCTGGAGCTTGTGTTTCCTTCAGTTAGATGCTGACACTCAGGTAACATGAAACAAGACAGCAAAACTGGAAATCAGGAGGAATACAAAGATGACAGGCAGTACATTTCTTCCAACTCTTCACAAACTATCTAATTCTATTATGAAGATAATCAGGTTAAGAGAATTTACCTATCCGCACATATTCCCATTTTGGTGTAGTAAATAAACCATCCTAATATATAAAGAGCCAGGGTCCATAATGTCCAAAACAACCGAATGGACGACCCAATGCCAGGCTGCGCACGCAGCAGGCTCAGGTGGGCGGGGACTGGCAAGCGGGCTGAACTGCTGACCACTCAGTCCCTCCTGGGTCGCGGGCGCCACAGCGACCCAGCACTGACTGCCGCCACCAAGGCAGGTGAGATGCGATTGGTTGGGGGGCCCCGCCATTGCCTCACAATCGCCCGCAGAGGGAGGCCCAGGCCACCGGCCTGGGGGCTCTGCAATCACCCCAAAGAGGGAGACCCAGGCTACCTGGCTGGTGGCGGTGGGCAGGGCCTCCCTCTGTGGGGTGATCAATCACGGGGCTCCCGTACTGCGAGAGGGCACAGGCCGGGCTGAAGGACACCCCCCCAGGTGCACGAATTTTGTGCACCAGGCCTCTTCTATATATATATAAAAAGCCAGTTACTGGAAAGTCGTAACAACTGGAACGATCAGTCACTATGACGCCCACAGTGGCCAGCAAATCAGCCCGATCAGGGGGTGGGACCAGCCGGCCAACCTCTAGTGGACCAGCACCCTAGCCAGCCCTGCCCCGATCAGCCTCTCCCACCCCAATCAAGGGTGGGGCGGCCGGCCAACACCCTGTGGCCCTTCCCCCTGACTGGCCCTGCCCCAGATTGGCCTGCAGCTCCTCCCCCTGGCTGGCCCCACCCCCAATGGGCCCCCACCACCCTGATCGGCCCGCAGCCCCTCCCCTCAGCCAACTCTGCCCCCAATCGGCATTCCCACTCCGATCAGGGACAGGGCCGGCCGGCCCACCACCCACAGCCCCTCCCCACGGACAATTGCCCACAGCCCCTCCCCTCAGCTGGCACGGTCCTGATCAGGCCCCGATTGGGGTGGGCCAGCTGGCCAACCTCCCTGGTCTCCTCCTCCCGACTGGCCTGGCCCCGAACTGCCAATTGGGTCCAGGCCGGCCAAAACCCACCTGTGCACGAATTCATGCACTGGACCTCTAACCTATCTAATAATAGACAAATATGCAAATTGACCATACCTCCGACACACCCACAAGCCACGCCCACCATCCAATCAAAGCGAGTATGCAAATTAACCCAAACCAAGATGGCTACAGCCACAGAGAGCAAGGTTTCCTAGGTAACAGAGGAAGCCAAGCTTTCTGCCAGCCGTTGCAGGCCTAAGCCTCCACTCAAGCTACAAAGTTTCAATTATAGAAGGTAAACAAATTCAAACAAATGGCGGCAGAATGGAGCTTAAGAGAGCAGGCCAGGGTTGCCGCCAGCAACAGGGGAAGCAAAGCTTTCCACACACCCTGGCTGGGCCCACCCGCTTAAGGAAACAAAGTTTCCATTATAACCCCAACACAAATGGCTGTGGGCCTCAGAGGGAGCCCCAGGCTTGGCTCTGCTCCAGGCTACAAAGTTTCAATTGTAGAAGGAAAATAAATTCCAGATGCCAGGGCCTCCACTTGCGTTGCCAGGGGGCATGGCCCGCCTGCAAACCACCACAGGCCCCTCGCTCAGGCCGTCCCACGCCCCAAGGGAACCTCACCCTGATCAGGGACACCCTTCAGGGCAAACCAGCTGGCCCCCACCCCTGTACCAGGCCTCTATCCTATCTAATAAAAGAGTACTATGCAGATTGATCATTCACTGCAACACACAATATAGCTGCCCCCATGTGGTCAAAGATCCTGCCCCCATGTGGACACAAGATGGCCACCACAAGATGGCCAGCAGGAGAGGGCAGTTGGGAGGCACCCGGCCTGCAAGGGAGGGCAGTTGAGAAGGACCAGGCCTGCAAGGGAGGGCAGTTGGAGGTGATCAACCCTGCAGGAGAGGGCAGTTAGGGGTAACCAGGCCGGCAGAGGAGGGAAGTTGGGGGCAAACAGGCTGGCAGCAGAGTGGTTAGGGGGTGATCAGGCTGACAGGCAGAAGCGATTAGGGGCAATCAGGAAGGCAGGCAGGCAAGCAGTTGGGAGCCAGCAGTCCTGGATTGTGAGAAGGATGTCCGACTGCCCATTTAGGCCCGATCCCACGAGGATCGGGCCTAAACGGGCAGTCGGACATCCCTTGAGGGGTCCCAGATTGGAGAGGGTACAGGCTGGGCTGAGGGACAACCCCCCTCCGTGCACGAATTTCGTGCACCGGGCCTCTAGTTCAACTATAAAAATCTGACAAATGCGGCAGAGGAGAAACCTGACTATACTACTTGGGCCAGGTAATCAAAGATAACTAAACAATGATAAGTCATGTTAATATTATTGATAGGTACCCTTCATATGATGTGATAAAAATGGTGCTTTACCTCTGGATTCTCCATTACAAAAACCTATATCATCTCAGACTACACATGAGGGAAACATTAGACAAACCCAAACTGAGGAGCATTCTACAGAACATTACCAGTGCTCCTCAAACTGTCAGAGTCATCAAAAACAAGGAAACTTTGAAACACTGTCAGTCTAGAGAAGCCTAAAGAGGTATGAATATTAAATATAACATGGTATCCTGGATTGGATCCCAGAACAGAAGAACACCAGGTAAAAACTAATGATATCTTAATAAAGTGTGGGTTCTGATTAATAATAATGTAACAATATTAGTTCATTAATTGTGACAAATGAACCACACTAAGCTGAGATGCTAACTAAGGGAAAACCAGACAGAATCCGAAAAAAGATGGCGGCGGAGGTGAACGGCTGATCTGTTGCCTCGCATGGCAGTTCCGAAAAAAAAACTAAAAGATGGACTGGCAAGCGCGGCGACTCCTGCTCGCGTCTCCCCAGACCGGGCGGAGGCTCCTCTCAGCCAGCACCGCAGCCGGGGCCATGGGCTCGTGGGCGCCGCGGCAACTGCTGTGGCGGCGACCGCGGACTCGGCGCAGCGGCTCTCGGTGAAGGAAGAGACCATCTTTCTGCGAGACGGGCCCACCCGCGTCACCGACCCGACCGAGCTCCCCACTGAGATCCTCGGGGCCCCGGAGACCGCCAACACCGACTTGGAGGATTCTTAGGACTTCCTGTCTTACACTCGGGTCCTCTGGCCATTTTGGGAGAGGAGAACCGGGAGGGCAGCAGAGTCGAGCAAGGGAATTTCGCGCACAACAATTACAAGGTTAAACAAAGGAACTTTGCGCGCACAGAGCGTCTGCCACCCAGAACCACAGGAGAGCAGGCTGAATGGTGGATTTACAGCTAAGAGAGAAGAGGAAAGAGCAAACTCTGGAGGAGCTGAGGTGCGGAGGCGCGTGGGTCGGGGGAAGGGACTTGTGGCTTTTGTTCCAAACCTAGGGGAGATTAGCGCCCCAGACGCCTGCGGGGAGAGGCGCGACTCTCGGCCTTCGGATCGGAGAGTGGGAGTGACTTCCTTGCGGAGGCGCGCCCAGCAATCAGTGTTTGCTGCATTGGAGTGCGGAGCGAGGGGGCTTGGAAGCGTGGAGGGCAGAAGGAGCGGACTTGCAGCCAGAGCGGTTCGCCTCGCCATGGTCTGGTGGCGCCCTGAGGCCCCGCCCCGCCCTGAGACTCGCCCCGCCCTGGGACCCGCCCAGCTCATTTTGCAGCTCCGCCCCGCACGTCTTACAGGCACACCTGGGCTCCAAGCAACGGCTTTTGCATATGGGTGGCCTGCCCTGTGGCAGCTTGACCAGATAAACTGCGGTTCTAGTCGGACTGCTCTAGGGACGCTCAGACAGGAGGAGGAAACTGCAGTTTTTGCCGTAAGTCCTGCTGAGTGGTCTCAGGTAGTAGCTGACCTACACACCATTGGAGACCCAGAAACGAGGGCATCTAGTGGTCGGTATGAGATGACACCAGATTTCAACCACTCATATAAAGGACACATTCTAGAGGCAGACTCAGTGAGCGCCAAAGCCTTGCTGCACCAAGCCCCGGCTCATAAATCTGTCTCCTACACAGCAACTCTTCCTTTATAGTCACAGAGGATCCGCACAGCCAATCGGCCTGGAGGACAATTCCTCCCAGCGACACCAACAACAATCAAGACTTAACTATACAAAGGAAGACCAAGATGGAGGCATAGGGCGGAAGCCTGATTGCTGCCTACCACAACAATTTTGAGTCTACGACGGGAGAGCGGAGCAGACACCATCCAGAACCACCGGAGGGCTGACTGAGCAGACGCTCTACAACTAGAATAAAAGAGAGGGGTACTCGGGATGATGCTGATGCCGGCGACCCAAAGATCACACTTTAAGAACTACGGCTCAGACGACACAGTGGCGGCCTGGAACGTGCTCGGCGCAGTTCCCCCAGCGGTCTCCGGCTGAGGGGAAGGCCCCACTCGCTGCCGAGCACGGACAGACAAGCCCCTGGGAGTCATGGGGTGGGAGACTCCGCGCTTGCTGACCTCCGAGTCCTTCAAGAATCTCAACGCCACGGAAGCGGCCAGGTGCGCACGCTCGGTGACTGGCCACCGCTGCAGACCCAAGGGCTGACGCAGCAACACCGGACCAGCCCGCTGCCGCGCACCGGGCACACCGGAGCTACGCCGAGCCCGCCGCCCAACGAGTTCTGCGGCGGCTGCCCTGGAGCTCTGAGAAAATGGCCGAAGGAATTACTGAGATGGAATTGACCAACAGGAAATGGGATCAAGAAGACGAAACCCCGCTGGGTCCTGGATCCGGGTGAAGCCGCGTGTCCCTGGGTCTGGGTGAGGCTGGGAACTGGGTCAGGGTGAGGCTGGGCCCCAGGTCCGGGTGAGGCCACGTGCCCCTGGGTCCGGGCGAGGCCATGCGCCCCTGGGTCCGGGTGAGGCTAAATCCTGGGTCTGGGCGAGACCGTGCGCCCCTGGGTCCGGGTGAGGCTGAATCCTGGGTCTGGGCGAGGCCGTGCGCCCCTGGGTCCGGGTGAGGCTGAATCCTGGGTCTGGGCGAGGCCGTGCGCCCCTGGAGCCGGGTGAGCCCTGGGCCCCGGGTCCGGGCGAGGCCGCGCGCCCCTGGAGCCGGGTGAGCCCTGGGCCCCGGGTCGGGGCGAGGCCGCGGGCCCCTGGAGCCGGGTGAGCCCTGGGCCCCGGGTCCGGGCGAGGCCGCGGGCCCCTGGAGCCGGGTGAGCCCTGGGCCCCGGGTCCGGGCGAGGCCGCGGGCCCCTGGAGCCGGGTGAGCCCTGGGCCCCGGGTCCGGGCGAGGACGCGGGCCCCTGGAGCCGGGTGAGCCCTGGGCCCCGGGTCCGGGCGAGGCCGCGGGCCCCTGGAGCCGGGTGAGCCCTGGGCCCCGGGTCCGGGCGAGGCCGCGGGCCCCTGGAGCCGGGTGAGCCCTGGGCCCCGGGTCCGGGCGAGGCCGCGGGCCCCTGGAGCCGGGTGAGCCCTGGGCCCCGGGTCCGGGCGAGGCCGCGGGCCCCTGGAGCCGGGTGAGCCCTGGGCCCCGGGTCCGGGCGAGGCCGCGGGCCCCTGGATCCGGGTGAGCCCTGGGCCCCGGGACCGGGCGAGGCCGCGGGCCCCTGGGTCCGGGCGAGGCCATGCGCCCCTGGGTCCGGGTGAGGCTGAATCCTGGGTCTGGGCGAGACCGTGCGCCCCTGGGTCCGGGTGAGGCTGAATCCTGGGTCCGGGCGAGGCCGTGCGCCCCTGGAGCCGGGTGAGCCCTGGGCCCCGGGTCCGGGCGAGGCCGCGGGCCCCTGGAGCCGGGTGAGCCCTGGGCCCCGGGTCCGGGCGAGGCCGCGGGCCCCTGGAGCCGGGTGAGCCCTGGGCCCCGGGTCCGGGCGAGGCCGCGGGCCCCTGGAGCCGGGTGAGCCCTGGGCCCCGGGTCCGGGCGAGGCCGCGGGCCCCTGGAGCCGGGTGAGCCCTGGGCCCCGGGTCCGGGCGTGGCCGCGGGCCCCTGGAGCCGGGTGAGCCCTGGGCCCCGGGTCCGGGCGAGGCCGCGGGCCCCTGGAGCCGGGTGAGCCCTGGGCCCCGGGTCCGGGCGAGGCCGCGGGCCCCTGGAGCCGGGTGAGCCCTGGGCCCCGGGTCCGGGCGAGGCCGCGGGCCCCTGGAGCCGGGTGAGCCCTGGGCCCCGGGTCCGGGCGAGGCCGCGGGCCCCTGGAGCCGGGTGAGCCCTGGGCCCCGGGTCCGGGCGAGGCCGCGGGCCCCTGGAGCCGGGTGAGCCCTGGGCCCCGGGTCCGGGCGAGGCCGCGGGCCCCTGGAGCCGGGTGAGCCCTGGGCCCCGGGTCCGGGCGAGGCCGCGGGCCCCTGGAGCCGGGTGAGCCCTGGGCCCCGGGTCCGGGCGAGGCCGCGGGCCCCTGGAGCCGGGTGAGCCCTGGGCCCCGGGTCCGGGCGAGGCCGCGGGCCCCTGGAGCCGGGTGAGCCCTGGGCCCCGGGTCCGGGCGAGGCCGCGGGCCCCTGGAGCCGGGTGAGCCCTGGGCCCCGGGTCCGGGCGAGGCCGCGGGCCCCTGGAGCCGGGTGAGCCCTGGGCCCCGGGTCCGGGCGAGGCCGCGGGCCCCTGGAGCCGGGTGAGCCCTGGGCCCCGGGTCCGGGCGAGGCCGCGGGCCCCTGGAGCCGGGTGAGCCCTGGGCCCCGGGTCCGGGCGAGGCCGCGGGCCCCTGGAGCCGGGTGAGCCCTGGGCCCCGGGTCCGGGCGAGGCCGCGGGCCCCTGGAGCCGGGTGAGCCCTGGGCCCCGGGTCCGGGCGAGGCCGCGGGCCCCTGGAGCCGGGTGAGCCCTGGGCCCCGGGTCCGGGCGAGGCCGCGGGCCCCTGGAGCCGGGTGAGCCCTGGGCCCCGGGTCCGGGCGAGGCCGCGGGCCCCTGGAGCCGGGTGAGCCCTGGGCCCCGGGACCGGGCGAGGCCGCGGGCCCCTGGATCCGGGTGAGCCTGGCCCCGGGTCCAGGTGAGGCCGTGGGCCCCTGGATCCGGGTGAAGCAGTGCCCCTGGGTCCAGCCGAGACCAAACCAGAGGGAGTCGGACCTGCATTACCACCATTTGTCCACCATCCAGAGCTGAGGGGTCAGTGCCGACATGTACTCATAGGGAACCGGTGGACATTGATATTGGGTCTCAAAAGAACTGTTGGTCCAGAAAGAAACTCACTACAGACTGATTCATTTGCCTGTCAGCATAACTATTATTGCTCGTCGCACATTCAATTCTTATAAGTATATCTATAGTGACACATGATTTCGCTCATCTAGGGGAAATGATGAACAACATAGACTGATGAACAAGAACAGAACCAGAAACAAGGAGGCATCGATCGGACTATCGGGCCTCAGAGGGAGGATAGGGGAGGGTGGGGGGAGGGGGGAGAGATCAACCAAAGGTCTTGTGTGCATGCATATGAGCCTAACCAATGCTTAAGTTCAACAGAGGGTTGGGGCATCCAAGGGGAGGGGTGTGGGATGGGAATGGGGGGATGAGGACAAATATGTGACACCTTAATCAATAAAGAAATTAAAAAAAAAAAAAAAAAAAAAAAAAAAAAAAAAAAGAAAACCAGGTGAGGTATATATATATATATTCCCTGTACTGTCTTTGCAAATCTTCTGTAAACCTAAAACTATTCTGAAGTAAAAGTTTTCTTAAAACTAAAAAAGTTATTCCTTTTATTTATGGATATCTATAGATCAGAATAATTCAGTTAACCAACTGTATTTTTTTTTCTTCTGTTTCACAGAGGAATGCAATGAATGCCCATGAGAAGCTGTCGAAGTGACTGGGATGCCCTCACAGATTTTCCAGGCTGTGCAGTTCGGTTCTTACTAACACATGACTCCAATCTTGTTTATACAAGCTGTACTTGTTATTTTAATTATGTAATTTAATTATTTTCAAAATCACAAGTATAACTGCAAAGGAGAGTTATTATTTTCATTAAAAAAATAGATTGAATGATTTTTAAAAAACTTGATAAAGGCAAATGGCTAAAAATACTTCTTTGAATATGTTCTTGTACCATAAAAGATTGAGAGAAAATGTCATGAAAATCAAGAAGGATTCTGTACTAGATTGCTTACATTCTTCAAATTCTGCTCCACTGAAAGACGCCAAAATTAGAAATCATAAACTATGGGTATGATTTCTGCAGGAACTCAAATTAGTTCAACCATAATTAAAGAAAACACGATGGGGCTATCTCAAAGTACTGTGAATGAGCATATATATTTAATATAACATAAAATATGTAAGGCACATGTGGTATCATTTTTTAATAATTTCCATGTTTACTGTCTTTCTCATTACCTTATGTTTTCAATTACCCAATTACGACTAATCCCAATTGACTAGCCAAGATGTTGTATTGAAGACTATTTTTACTTTCATCTTTCATGCATTAAGATTTCATAATACCTTTGACTATCTTCCTTTAACTGGTAAATTCAGGTTTTTATTTTGCACTGTTTTATAATGAGCCCATTATACAATTCTGTCACCTTCTTTCCCTGGTGGACTCTAGACAGAATGGCGATTGCTTAAGTATGCTGTGCTGCCCATAAGAAACAAATTTGTTCAAGTGCCTTCTTAGATGAACTGTGTAAAGCACGTATGAAAGCTAGAGGGAAAATCCCTGAGAAAGGATAAAAGGTGGCCGCCGACAGGAAGGCAGGCTGCAAGATAGTGTGTGAGTGAGAGAACAAGAGGAGAGTGTGTGGACGTACAGGGAGTGTCTATTTGTGAGTGAGGGACAGCTATATTCCAAGGGACTGTTGGGGACTGCCGGACCGGGCTGCCCTGACCAGACAGCCTCCACTGCTGCTGAAATCTCTCCCAGAGCAACTGGCTCTGCTACAGAGACTGCGCCATCTTGAAGGGGATAGTGGCTGTGATCAGAAGCCTAGCCTTACCTTCAACTGTGAAGAATAGGATACCTGCCGGGACCCTACAACTACAACACCCAGGGACCAGCTGCGAACCCACGAACACCGGGTCTCAAGCAGCGCGAATACGCGGACTCAGACAAGCTCTGAATCTTCTCATGGAAAGGTCAGATTTCGCCTAGGGAAAGGTGAGGTCTGCGATCCAGGCTGGAGGGAGAAACACACGCAGCGGGATCTAGAGGTTCAGAGGAAGTCTGAGCCCCACAAAATCCACAGCCGTTGGGGCCAGTGTAGTCCAGGAATGTGGAAGGGGGTCCACAGGGCTGCTGGCAAAAGGGAACTCTAGAAATCAACCCATAGCTGGGCTGGGCACAAAAAGGCAGCATGAAGTTTTACCAGTATACCGGCTGCGCTGTGCCAGGGGAAAAAGACATATGCAGAGAGGCGTGCGCAGTGTCATGCACACTGCCAGGGCAAAAAGTCGCAAGTTCGCATGCTTACTCTGGCTCCTTTTTTCTCTTTAAATCCTTGCTTTTGATTACTAAGCCTAGTACATAGGATCTCCCAATTAAAAACACTCTCAGAGACTTCAGGGGAAAGTTGTTTTTGTGGAACCTGAGGATCAGAGCAGGGAGAAATGATCAGAGAACCAGCTCTGGGGCAGTCCATTACCCCAAGCAGTATTAAGTGCAGCAGGGAAAACAAAATCTAAATACTGGGTAGAGAGGATTTATAGCCCCAGATGTCAAAACAGAAACAATGCCACCCAGGGGTTGAATCACAAATTGACTCTTGTGTAAATACAACTAAAGGCAGGCTGAGAAACAAAGAAATAGTGCCTGTTTGAAAACAGGATTGTGGGCATGGGTGGGGAGTGGTTGGGGGGTTAATGGAGGGATGAAGACACATATGTAATACCTTAATCAATAAAGAAATTTTTTTAAAAAAGAAAAAAAAAAGAAAACAGGATTGTGGGTTATGACACAGAGGAGCAATGGAATGGAAGGAACTTCAATACTGTCCTGATTACCTGACAGGAAACAGGTGTGCCAAACAGAACAGTAGAGCAAGTGAATGACCTTCACTACTGCACATTTTTATTTTTTAGCTTTTATTTAAGAAACTAATTTTTTTATTTTTTTCTCATTTGATTTTACCTTTTTAATTATTATATTTTTATTTTTAATCAATATTATTACTACTATTATTTTACCTTTTTAAAGTTTTATTTTATTTTATTTTATTTTATTTTATTTTATTTTGGGATTAATGTTCTACATTCTATTTTCATTTTTCCTTTAGCATCCTTTTACTCTATCTCAACTTTACCTTTATGCCAACACTCTCTTCCTCACTTTTCCCCTTTTGTTGTCCTGTTTCTCTTACCCTATTCCTGCTTTAGATTCTCCCTATTCCTTCTTATTACCCCTATTAAAAATTCATCCTACTTTCTAATTATATATCTAATTTCCGGTCCCCTGCTCCAAGTCCATACACACTTCGCTCTTCTCTTTCTTCACTATCCAATTTTTTTCTCTCTTCCCTTTTTTTTGTTTGTAATGTTTTTTTGTTTTGTTTTGTTTTGTTTTATGTTTTTTTGTTTTATTTTGTTTGGTTTTGCCCCTCTTTCTCTCTGTCTTATTGTTGTTGTTTGTTTCTTTGTTGATTAGATTGGGTATTTTTGTTTGTTTGTGTGATTGTTTTTCTTTTTTTTTTTTTTTTTTGCTTCTGATTTTCCTCTCCTCGTTTGTTATTAGTTGTTGTTTGTAGTTTGCATTCAGCTCTGGGTGTTAGTTGCTTGCATTTTTTTGGAATAGTTGTTTTATTGAGTTTTCTCCCTGTGTAGTTTTTTCCCCCTTCTTTTTATTCTCTATCTTTTCTCTCTAACTTTTTTCCTTTACTCAATATCATTTTTGCACACACTCTCTCTCTTTTTTTTTTATCCCCTAATTCTCTTTTCTCTGGTAGTCACCTTTATTTGGGGTTATTAGTATCATGAATACATTTCTGTTCAGTGCCTTGTATGTTGTACATTGTTGTGTTGTGTTTTGTGCCTTTAAGTCAACACAGGAGAGAGAGCTACATAAACGGACACCCGGGGAGTAGAGATCATGGGGAGACAAAGAAATAGCCAACATATGAAAAAAAAGGAGGCATCGCCAGAAAAGAAAGTAAACAAAATGGAGGCAAGCAATATGTCAGAGAAAAAAATCAAAGAAATGGTCATAAAGTCGCTGAAAAGGTTGGGAGACAAATTCAACAATATGTGTAAGAACCAAGAGGAAATGAAGAAGAACCAAAAAGAAATGAAAAATGACATCACTGCAATAAAGAACTCAATATAAAGCATCAAAGTAGAATAGAAGAAGCAGAGGGATGCATCAGTGAGCTAAAAGACAAGGTAGGAAAAAATACCCAAGCAGAGCAGCATCTAGAAAACAAACTTTAAAAACAGGAGGAGAGCTTAAGGGAACTTTGGGACAACACAAAACAAAACAACATCCGCATAATAAGGATGCCAGAAGGAGAGGAAACTGAGCAAGAAATGGAAAACCTGTTTGAAGAAATAATGACAGAAAACTTCCCTGATATAGGCAAGAAAAAACTCACACAAGTCCAAGAAGCTCACAGAGTCCCAAGCAAAATGAACCCCAAAAGACTGACACCAAGGCACATTATAATTAAATTGACAAACACCAACGACAAAGTAAGAATCTTAAAAGCGGCTAGAGAGACACAGAAAAGTTACCTACAAAGGATCCCCATCAGACTAGCGACTGATTTCTCAACAGAAACACATAAGGCCAGAAGGGAATGGAATGAAATAAGCAAAGTCATGCAAAGGAAGGGTCTGAATCCACAAATACTGTAACCAGCAAGGCTATCAATAAAAATTGAGGGTGAAATCAGGAGTTTCACAGACAAAAAAGGACTAAGGGAGTTTGTTACCACCAAACCAACAATGCAAAATGCTAAAGGGTCTGCTGTAAAAAGAAGAAATATGAAGCGAAAAAAGAACACAGGCATAAAGAATAAAAATGGCGACAAACAAGTACCTATCAATAATAACTTTAAATGTAAATGGATTAAACACCCCAATCAAAAGACATAGGGTAGCTGAGTGGATAAGAAAACATGACCCATATATATGCTGTCTACAGGAAACCCACCTCAGAAAAAAAGATTCACACAGACTGATGGTGAAGGGATGGAAAAAGATTTTTCAGGCGAATGGAAATGAAACAAAAGCTGGGGTAGCAATACCTATATCCGACAAATTAGACCTCAAAGTGAAGGCCATAACAAGAGATAAGGAAGGCCACTTCATAATATTAAAGGGAGCAATTCAACAAGAAGATACAAGTTGCAAACATATACGCACCCAATACAGGAGCACCCAAATACATAACAAAACTTCTGGAGGATGTCAAGGGAGAGATTGATAGCAATACAGTCATAGTAGAGGACTTTAATACCCCACTAACACCACTGGACAAATCCTCTAAAC
The DNA here is from genome assembly GCF_951640355.1 of Cnephaeus nilssonii. Lineage (NCBI taxonomy): Eukaryota > Metazoa > Chordata > Mammalia > Chiroptera > Vespertilionidae > Cnephaeus > Cnephaeus nilssonii. The sequence continues at coordinate 37,802,240 of NC_137079.1, read as the reverse complement.
AAAAAATCAGCAAAGAAACATCAATCCTAAATGACACACTAGATCAGATGGAATTAATTGACATCTTCAGAACATTTCACCCCAAAGCCACAGAATATACATTCTTCTCAAGTGCACATGGGTCATTTTCAAAAATAGACCATATATTGGGACACAGGCAAAGTCTCTTCAAATTCAATAAGATAGAAATCATATCAAGCATCTTCTCAGATCACAGTGGCATAAAACTGGAAATAAACTACAATCAAAATAATCAAAAAAATCAAACACCTGGAGGCTAAATAACATGCTATTAAACAATGACTGGGTTACCAAAGAGATCAAAGAAGAAATAAAAAGCATCAAGGCAACAAACAACAATGAAAACACAACAATCCAAAATCTATGGGACATAGTGAAAGCAGTCCTAAGAGGGAAGTTCATAGCTGTGCAGGCCTACCTCAAAAAACAATAAACAATGGTAATAAATTATCTAACCATGCAACTCAAAGAGTTAGAAAGAGAGCAACAAGAAAAGCCCAGCGCAAGCAGAAGGAAGAAAATAATAAAGATCAGAGAGGAGATAAACAACATAGAGACAAAAAAAAAAACAATACAAAAGATCAACAAAAGAACTGGTTCTTTGAAAAGATAAACAAGATTGATGAACCTCTAGCCAGGCTCACCAAGAAGCAAAGAGAGAGGACCCAAATAAACAAAATCAGAAATGAAAGAGGTGAAGTAACAACTGATCCCACAGAAATACAAAAGATTATGAAAAAATACTATGAAAAACTCTATTCCAACAAAATGGACAACCTAGATGAAATGGACATATTCTTAGAAAAATACAAGCTCCCAAAACTCAACCAAGAAGAATAAAAAAACCTAAATAAGCCGATAACTACCAAAGAAATTGAAAAAGCGATAAAAAATCTTCTAGCAAACAAAAGCCCTAGTCCAGATGACTTTACAGGGGAGTTCTACCAAGCATTCAAAGAAGAACTAAAACCTATCCTGCTCATATTATTCAAAAAAATTCAAGAGAAAGGCACACTTCCAAGCTCTTTCTATGAAGCCAGCATTTCCCTAATCCTAAAACCAGATAAAGACACCACAAAAAAAGAGAACTACAGGCCAATATCCTTGATGAACATAGATGCTAAAATCCTCAACAAAATTCTAGCAAATCGGATTCAGCATTACATTAGAAAGATGATACACCATGACCAAGTGGGATTTATTCCGGGAATGCAAGGATGGTACAATATCTGCAAATCAATAAATGTGATACATCACATAAACAAACTGAGAGACAAAAATCACATAATCGTATCAATTGATGCAGAAAAATCATTTGACAAAATCCAACACCCTTTCTTCATAAAAACTCTCAGTAAAGTGGGAATAGAGGGATCATACCTCAACATAATAAAAGCCTTATACGACAAACCTACAGCCAACATCATACTCAATGGGCAAAAACTAAACCCATTTCCCCTAAGAACAGGAACAAGACAAGGATGCCCACTTTAACCACTACTGTTCGATATAGTACTAAAAGTACTAGCCATAGCAATCAGACAAGAAGAAATTATAGGCATCCAAATTGGAAAAGAAGAAGTAAAGCTGTCCTTATTTGCAGATGACGTGATACTATACATAGAAAATCCCAAAGATTCCATCAAAAAACTACTAGACCTAATAAATGAATTTGGCAATGTAGCAGGATACAAAATTAACACCCAGAAATCTATGGTCTTTTTATACACCAATAATGAACTCACAGAAAGAGAAGCGGAAAACAAATCCCATTTACCATTGCACCCAAAAAATTAAGATACCTAGGAATAAACTTAACTAAGGACATAAAAGACTTGTACTCGAAGAACTACAGGACATTGAAAAAAGAGATAGAGGAAGACATAAACAAATGGAAGAACATACCATGTTCATGGATTGGTAGAATCAACATCATTAAAATGCCCATACTACCTAAAGCAATCTATAGATTCAATGCAATACCTATTAAAATACCAATGGCATATTTCAAAGATCTAGAACAAACTCTCCAAAAATTCATCTGGAATAAAAAAAGACCCTGAATAGCCACAGCTATCCTGAAAAAGAAGAACAAAGTTGGAGAGATAAAAAAAAAAAGTTGGAGGGATCACAATACCAGACATCAAGCTATATTACCAAGCCATGGTTCTCAAAACTGCCTGGTACTGTCACAAAAACAGACACATAGACCAATAGAACAAAATAGAGAACCCAGAAATTGACCCAAGCCATTATACTCAATTAATATTTGACAAAGGAGGCAAGAACATACAATGGAGTCAAAACAGTCTCTTTAATAAATGGTGCTGGGAAGTTTGGTCAGATACATGCAAAAAATTGAAACTATATCACCAACTTACACCATACACAAAATCAAATTCAAAATGGCTAAAGGACTTGAATGTAAGATGGGAAACCATAAAAATCCTACAAGATTCCATAGGCAACAAAATTGCAGACATATGACATAGCGATATCTTTACAGACACAGATCCTAGGGCAAGAGAGACTAAGGAGAAAATAAACAAATGGGACTACATCAAAATAAAAAGCTTCTGCACAGCAAAAGAAACCATCAACAAAACAACAAGAAAGCCCACTACATGGGAGAACATATTGGCCAATGTTATCTCCAATAGGGGTTTAATATCCAACATTTACAGAGAACTCATACAACTTAACAAAAGGAAGATAAACAATACAATCAAAAAATGGGCAAAGGACCTAAATAGACACTTTTAGAAAGAGGACAGTCAGAAAGCCAAGAGACATATGAACACATCCTCAAAGTCACTAATCATCCGAGAGATGCAAATCAAAACAACAATGAGGTACCACCTCACACCTGTCGGAATGGCTATCATCAACAAATCAACAAATGACAAGTGCTGGCGAGGATGCAGAGAAAAAGGAATGCTTGTGCACTGCTGGTGGGAATGCAGACTGGTGCAGTCACTGTGGAGAACAGTATGGAGTTGCCTCAAAAATTTAAAAATGTAACTGCCATTTGACCCAGTGATCCCACTTCTAGGAATATATCCCATGAAAACAAAAACACCAATCAGAAAGGATATATGCACCCCTATATTCATAGCAGCACAATTTACAATAGCTTAGATTTGGAAACAGCCTAAATGCCCATCAGCAGATGAGTGGATTAGAAAACTATGCTACATCTACACAATGGAATACTATGCTGCTATAAAAAAGAAGGAATTCTTACCATTTGCAGCAGCATGGATGGAACTGGAGAGCATTATGCTAAATGAAATAAGCCAGTCAGTGAAAGAAAAATACCACATGATCTCACTCATTTATGGATAATAAAGCACATTATAACCTGATGAACAAAAAGATAGATACAGAGGCAGAGAAGCATTGAACAGACTGTCAAATTACAGAAGGAAGGCTGGGGAGGGTTGTGGGGGAGGTAAGAAATCAACTGAAGGACTTGTATGCATGCATATACATAAGCATAACCAATGGATGCAAGACACTGGAGGGGGAGGAGGAGGGCATGTGCTGGAGGGTAGGGGAGGCTGGGGGAAGGTCAATGGGGGAAAAAAAGAAGACATATGTGCTACTATTTGTAATACTTTAAACCATTTTTTAAAAATCCCCAAGGAAAAAAAAGGCTTAAAATGTTTTTGTTTTAATTCAATGTCTTAGAAAACATCATCATTTTCTAAAAATTGAGTCTATCTTCAAAGAACTCTAAGTAGGAGTGAAAATGAGAACTGAATAAATGTGATGTGCTCCTCTCGTGCTTTCCAGATAATAAATTCTGCACCGGACGATTACACTAGATGTGAATCTGTTTCTTGTATCATGCCGAAAGCAAGATCACTAAGACATACATTACCTTTCCCAAAAGAATCTATCTTTCTCAAAGATGGTGAAAAAGCTGTTTCTCTGTGCATTAGCAGAAAATACATTCTAATCAAAGTAAACCAAAGAACAGCAAGATGCTGTAAGGATACAACAACTGAAATTAAATGGTTATGTACAAATTCATCTATTCACCCCAAAAAAAATCTTTTAGAAATTAGTGTTGTTTTTGTCTAGAATACGCTTTGGAGGAATAATTTTTAAAATAGGGAATTTATAAGAATATACTTGTGAAAAAAAAAAAAAACGAAGAAAGTCAAAATGGATTCTAACTCTCCCTCCGGGATAGAAAGCAATGCAGAGGACCAGTGCTCCCCTAGGATTAAGCAATGTGCGAGTTTGAAGGTTAGGATTTCTGGCGTGCACACAGTTTGGCTGGACTTTTTATATTTCCCTTATGAGCAACCAATGCCAGATATACCAGCTGGCAAGTAGGCAAGAGATGGAGAGGAAAATCAAACAGGGAAAGAACTTCTAGGGCTGACTGGATTGCTACCCAAGACCTCAGTATTGGCATTTCCAGACTCTCCCAACTTAGGGGAGGAGGCTGATTGGAGAGTGGGAAGTGAAGGAAAAGAGAAAGGTTGTGGGGGAGTGAATGGGGGAGGCTCCAGAAAGCAAAGTCTCAGGAAGACAAAGGTTCCTAGTTTGTTTCTTCTTCTTTGCTTCCCACAAGAATTAACAGTGAGACTAAAAGTACAAGAGGAGGAAAGTAGCAAACAAGATGACTTGGGCAGCATAGCAGAAATCCCCTAAGCCAAAGGAAGGCCAGATTTTGAGAATACATCAACATGGGTAACACACAATGTGAGTATCCTCCAGTAATATTTTAGGAACATCAGGGAGAAAAACAAATACCTAAACCAAACACAAAAATCCAGCCCAGCTTGCCTGGGTCAGGGGTTGAGCATCAATCTATGAACCAGAGGATCACAGTTTGATTCCTGGTCAGGACACATGTCCGAGTTGCGGGCTAGAGTAGAGCATGCAGGAGGCAGCCGATCAATGATTCTCTCTCATCATGGATGTTTCTATCTTTCTCTCCCTCTCCCTTCCTCTGTGAAATTAATAAAAATATATTTTTTAAATATCCAGTTAAACTTTAAAAGCTCACTTTTCACTAAACAAACTTCTGTTTGTACATGTATTACATATTTCAAATATTTGAAATTAAATTTCATTTAACTGATATTTTTAAATTTATCTAATATAATTTTCTTTCCTGCTACATTCTCATAGAATTTCAAATCTGCTGTGAGGAGAAAATACAAACCTCATATTCAAACACTAAAATTATATACATAAGGCATACCAGCACTGCTTGCTTAATAGATGGAGCAACAATGAGCATCCTTCTCTTTACAAATTTCCTGTTGCTTCATCAAATTTTGCCTCCCCTCCACCTAAAAACTATAACCGTATAATGTATATTTTCTCCCTTTTCACCTAATTCCCAATGGACATTTCCATACAAATACTCGTATGAATCCTTCAACAAAGCACGCATCCTCTAAATAAGCATCTTTCCCCAGTCCTCTTGTAATCCCTATAAAAACTGTCAACATCTTCTCAGGGTCAAGACTTCTGTATGATCTTCCATAACCCTCCCTCCCTCACCCCCCACAGTTAATCAGTTACCAGAATCTGCCCATTCTACATCCACAAAGATTCTAGTTTACAGCCCTGCTGGAATTTAAACCCCATGACATAAGAACCTTATTTTTTTGTTTCTCTGTTTTAATTACTGAAGCCCAGAACCTAGCATAGCACCACACACAAGAAGATATACAACACAAATTCACTGACTAAAGTCATATAGTACTACACACCTCAAGACAATACTTGTAGTTGTTAGTCTTTTATGTTAGGTATAATCACACACAAAAGAATATTTTTAGAGGTCCTTTGCAAATCACTGACCACTGACCTAGTTTTTTTTTTACATTCCATCTTCTCTTACCAGTCCTATCAACCCCCTACCAATAAACGCACATGTGCTGATACATCTATAATCAAAAGTAGGCTTTGAATTCTGAGCTTCAAAATAGTTCAGGCCAAATACTTGATTAAAATATTTAGTTTCATCCATCTACATATTGACCAAGTTGACGTTATTGTCAAAAGTTTAATTTACCTTAGACGTGCTAATACATCTATAATCAAAAGTAGCATTTTGGTGTAGAATAACTTCTTATAAATATTCATATGGAGCTGACTTTTTAAAAAGATTTTCAATAAAAATTCACATAATATAACTGATGTATAATGTCTAAGAAAATATGAAAACACAATTAAATTGACTCTTGTGGATTTCATGCTTTGGAGAAATAAACTGCTACAGAGTATGTTGACAACATCAAAGAATGAGACATGGGCTTGTAAATTACTGGGGGAGGTAAAGATAAATACACATTAATAAATGAGGTAGATTATAATCAATGGCAAAATGGAAAAAGTGAATGCTTTGAATTCTGAGCTTCCCTCATCTTTCTTCCTGCCCTCTCCTCTCATCCTACCCACTTAGATTTCATGGTGCACCATCATAATCGGCCCTCCCTACCTTACCACTCTTCACTTTGACTTACCAGCCAAAACCTACTCCACACCTGCACCCATGCAGCTGAATATGACTGGAGAGAAACACAGTTTCCCTGGCACAGTCCCCTTAAAATCCATGACTGCTAACCTCAAGTGGGTGGTTACTGCAGCAAGATAATTCTATAACATTCCCCTGAGAGTATTTTATACTTCCTTTCTTCTCAAAATGCCAGTACTCTCCTCCACCTTTATTCTGGGCTGATGGCTTCACTTCAGATGTCTCTGGGAAAAAGGAAACTCAGAAGAGGACTACATGGTGCCACCACCATATCTTCCAACCACCCACATCCGTGCCGACAGGCAGTCTTCCTTCCGGTTACTTCTGTTTTTGTATAAAGCCTCTTTCACTTATACCCCAGACCCTTCCTCATATTGACTATTCAAGAGCATTCCATAGCAGTTTTACTCCTGAGTGTTTTTTACTTTCTTGCCAGCTCATGGAGAATTCAAAAGGTTTTAAAATATTATATCCCACATTTTCATGGTTTTCTGCATAGGATCAAATGGAGTGACAATTCACCATGCTGCAGATATAGTAATGGTTAATTCTCAGTAATTATGTTACTTGATATATTAGCAGTATCTAATATAATTGATCTTTCCCTCTTTCTTGAAACACTTTGTTCCTGTGGCTTCAGAAATCCTGCTTTCTTAGACCTCAGAACAGAGGTTCTTCTTCAAATCTGTGTTCTATAAACACTGGTTCATCCTCACACCTTCCTCTTCCCCATCTACACTGTTTTAAAGAACCAATCATTTACAACTCCCAAATTTAAGTCTCCAACTTGCCACTCTGCCCCCTGAATTCCAGACTCAGAGCTCCAACTCTCTACTCTCCATCTCCACTTAAATGTCTGTAAAATGCTTCTCAACTTATCACGTCTGAAACCAGACTCTGATCCCAGGACCCAGACACCCTCCCACAAGCTCCCCTATCCCAGATAAATAACTCCATCTTTCCGGATGCTCAGGCCAAGAAATTTGGGAGTTCTCCTCAACATTGCTTTCAGTAATGCCCAGAATCTGACCTCTTTTCTAACAACACCAACACTCCCTGAGTCCAAGCAACTGTTATTGTGTGCCTGGATCCTTTCCATAGCATCAGATTTTAACTCTGGCCCCTGCAGTCTATTCCAAAACAATAGCTAGAGTGAGCCCTATAAAATGTAAGTCAGATCATGTTCTTTGCTCAAAACTCTCCAATGCCTTCCTATCCCCTGAGAGTTAAAGGCAAACTCCTCACTAGAACCTACAGAACCCTAAATGAGCTGACCACTGGCTGCCTCTCTACTGTCATCCCCTACCACACCCTCTCTTCCTCTGCTCCATCCCAAGTGGACTCCCTGATGTTTATCAACATGCCAGGCATGTCCCCACCTAAGGACCTTTGCACCTGTAGCTCCCTTTGCTAGAATGCCTTCCCAGATACCTGCATTTTCTTTCCCTCACTTCTTTCAGTCCTCTGGGCAGATGTCTGTGATGATTCCCTTGATAACTCTATATCAAATAGCATCCCATCCCCAAATACAGCACTTGCTTTCATCCCTCTCATTTTTATTTTCCTTGCAGAATTTATCACCAACTTAAATACTTTGTTTTTGTGCCTACGTTATGGTTATAAGCACACCAGGGGGATTAGATTCTTGACTTTATTCATTTTTTCTTCCTCAGAACCTAGATAAAAGGAAATCAATAAATAAGTATTAAATAAATAAAGGAATTAAATTTTAAGAAAGGATATTTATGTAAATAACTAGAGGCCCGGTGCATGAAATTCGTGCACGGAGGGGGGATTCCCTCAACTCAGCCTACACCCTTTCCAATTGGGGACCCCTTGCGGGATGTCCAACTGCCATTTTAGGCCTAATCCCAGGGATCGGGCCTAAACCGGCAGTCAGACATCCCTCTCACAATCCGGGACCACTGGCTCCTAACTGCTCACCTGCCTGCCTGCCTGCCTGATTGCCCCTAACTGCTTCTGCCTGCCAGCCTGATCACCCCTAACTTCCCCCAACTGCCCTCCTCTGCTGGCCAATTTGGTTTTGATTGGTCCATTCCTATGTCAGCATCAAAAGCTTCACCTCCTAGGCAGACATTGGCTCCCCACAGCACACAGATTTGGTTCTCATTGTTCGGTTCCTATGCCAGTCATTGTCAAAAGCTCTGCCTCCTAAACAGCCATTAGCTCCCCACAGCACCCAGATTTGGTTCTCATTGGTCGGTTTCAATGCCAGTCAGTGTCAAAAGCTCCACCTCCTAGACAGCCATTGGCTCCCGTAGCACCCACCTTTGGCTCTGATTGGTCGGTTCCTATGCTAGTCAGCGTCAAAAGCTCCGCCTCCTAGGCAGTCATTGGCTCCCCACAGCACCCACCTTTGTTTCTCATTGGTCAGTTCCTATGCCAGTCAGTGTCAGAAGCTCTGCCTCCTAGGCAGCCATTGGTTCCCCACAGCACCCACCTTTGGTTCTGATTGATTGGTTCCTATGCCAGTCAGCATCTCCAGGCCTATCTCTGGGCCTGATCAAAGAGGCGGGGCTTTACAGCAGCCCCCTCCAAGGAGGGAAGAGAAAGAAAAGCCTGGCTGCTGGCAAAGATCAGAAAGAAAGAGGGAGAGAAAGAGAGAGGTAAGTACACGGATCAACAGCTTCCACTGAGGCTGCAGATCAGTCTTCCACTGAGTCTTCCACTGAGGCTGCAGATCAGACCCTGACTCACTTTCTGGGTCTCAGCCACCTGGGCAGTCAGTGCTGGGTTGACAGGCTGCAGCTGGGCAACCCAGCGCTGACTTTGGGATGGTCTGTGTTTGGTTGCAGGCTCGGCCCCTTCCCAAGCCCCAGACTTTAGGCTTGGGAAGCGCCCCCCCTCCGCCCCGCCCCTCCCCTCCAATCACAGGCTCAGCCCCTTCCTCCGATGGCCGGCTGAGAGTGACCTGGGTGCCAGAGGAGGTTCCCGGGACCAGATATGTATACAAATTAACCTCCATCTTTGTTGGGTTAATTTGCATACTCACTCTGATTGGCTGTGGGCATAGTGAAGGAACAGTCAATTTACATGTTTCTCTATTATTAGGTAAGATAAGAGTTGACATTACTGAGTGTTCACTGGCAGGCATATTAAGTGTTTTATGTGTATTGTCTTACTAACCTTCACAACAATCTCTGAAGGTTCTTTTAATCCTCAATTTTACAGATGAGGAAATTCTTAGAGAAGTCAAATAACTCACCAAAGTCCCAGAGCCAGTATGTGGTGGACTTTAGACGGATACTCAAGCTTGTTTCATGTCACAGGCCATTACTTTCCTAAATTGACTCTGAACATCTCTTAGCTGTGTTGCCAGGATAAACCTCGATAATGACCTTAGTGTGCATTAAACACTTAATAAACATCAGCAATTAGTGTCATTAAAATCAAACTCCACACAGTAGGTAAAACACTAAATGTTAACTTATCAGATTCTAAAAGCTATGTAGCTTGCTAGGCATCACATTTTCCCCACAGAGATTTTAGATATTTTGCATAACTTCATTTATCGCCTTGCTAAATGGAGGGATACCACTGCTATAACTTTGGAATTAGCATATATTCAAAATTAGCTCCAAAAAGCTACAAGGTCTTTCTTGGTTCAAGTTGTTAAAATCTATTTGCCAAGACACTACTGAACCCAATTCACCATCATAATATCAACAGCAAGGTGTGCTTCTTGCCTTCCTCTCTTGAATCTGTTCCCCAGAGCCCTGTCTTCCTACCTCACCCCAAACTCCCTTGATCAAAAGAGGCATTTTCCCTGGGATGTGCTTTGATTAATACCTACTCTTTTCTGGACTTGTCTTCCTGACCCAGATTCCCACTGCTACTCTGATTCTGAATTCAGCCCTACTATTTCAAATATTGGTAACCCTATGTTTTGCCTGACATGGGTTCTCTATTCGAGCCTAAATAAAATGAAATTATATTTTCTAAGTATGCAGAATCAGCAGTTACACTGCTAGTTAGGCTTAAAAAATAAAAAAGAGGAACATGTGTGTGATGACCTGTCTCCAAGAGGACTCCAGTGATTCTTGACTCTGGGTATTCACGTTCTCATATAGCTGCCTCTCATAATGAATAGGGCAGACCTACGTGGCTGAGGCTAGCCCTTAATGGACATTGTGGGATCTGCCCTATACTCTTCGATCATTCAAACTGGAGGAAGCCAGAGATCATGTCATGAGAACACTAAAGCAACCCTATGGAGAAGCCCATGTAGGAAGGAACTCAGGCCTGCCAACAGCCAGCACTCACTTGCTATCCATGTATTTGGAAAAATATTCTCCAGCCCCAGGCAGTCTTCAGATGACTGCACCATCAATCAACATCTGAATCATAAACTCATGAAAGACCCTTGAGCTAGAACTATCAAGCTAAGACTCTCCTGAGTTCATGACCCACAGAAACTATGTGAAATGATAAATGTTTATTATTGTTTGAAGCCACTGAGTTTTAGCATAATGTGTTATACTGCAAAAGATATGCATACATACTAAACAACACACATACAAAACCCATTTGTAAGGAAAGTAAACTTTAGAAGTCATGAGCCCTATAACAAGGAAAATTGTGCATAAATTCAGTTCAGAATTAAAATATACACTGAGTAGCCAGATTATTATGATCTCTGAATGCATAATAATCTGGCCACTCAGTGTATATCCTATATAATAAGAGGCTAATATGCAAATTGTCCCCTCAGCCAGTTCTGCTCTACCAGCAGGCAGGTTGGCCAAGCGCCCATGTCCCCTCTCCCTGGCCAGGCTGGCTAGACCCACCCATGCACGAATTCTTGCACCAGGCCTCTAATATATATATCACCAACTTAAATACTTTGTGTTATTTGTAATATATATATATATATATATATATATATATATATATATATATACACACACACACACACACACACACACACACACACACACTGAGTGGTCAGATTATTATGTATTCAGAGATCATAATAATCTGGCCACTCAGTGTATGTGCCATATAAGAAAAATAAAATATGGATTTGTCTTTTTATAGAACTTAGAGTTTTGATTATAGGTTTTTAAAAAGGCTATTAGCTGACTTTTCCTGACCTACCGTAGAGCCCTAAATGTCAGCATTTCAATAAATTTGTGTAATAGCACAAATAGGTTACATTACAGAATATAGAGTTCCAGGGACTTTGAACTTTAAACTCTAAACTCTGAACTCTGAGAAACATTAAGTAACAATTTTCTGCTGTTAATGTGCTAACCTGGATTTAAAATATAATAATAACCAATCAAATGTAGATTGTCTAGGACAGGCACAGAAGGTTAAAGTGCAAAACAGAAGAGTAAAGACAATGCCAAGCCATGACTATGAAGAAAATATCAAGATCAGGAACAAGACAGAAACATTTGACTTAAGGTTAAAAGCTTGGAGTTAATACCAGAATGACATTGTAGTTACATCTGTATACTTATTGTACTTTCTTATATAAATTTGCTCTAGGTAACTAATTAGAAATCTGAATATTAGTCACTCTCAACTGATCCTTCTGTTGGACTGATATTAAAGAGAGCAACCAAATAAATTCGAATTGCCAATTGCAATCATCATAAGATATTAAAGTAGGGGTGTTTAATATTGCCATTACTTACCCTGGTATTGACATATTAAACATTACAGAAATAAAAATGTTATAAATATGAAATTAAAGATAGAAAACTTGAAATAATATTTGGCCTCTGTTTTGAAGTTCTGGAAAGTATCTAGGAGACAAAAGTTAAATAATTTCAATGACCTCTCTTGAGCTCAAATAAAGCTTTTAGCATTCATCTCTTCATAATGGATGTACAGCTATTTTGTCAAAGATATACACTTTGATGCTTCCCTAGAAATTAGGCTACAAACCCCTAAGTTACTAGAATTGTGTCTATTTATGGCTCTGCCTCTGGTCCCAAGTTTTATATTCTGTGTTTGGCCATAGATAACAAGTGACAGACTAGACAAATGCTCCTCTTCTAATCAGCACACTGGAATACAATCACCACACATTGCTTATCTCTTTCAGGCACTGTATTAGGTGCTAAGGATACAAAGCAGTTGAAGAAACAATGCTAGCTGTGAAGGAGCTCACAGTGCAGCAGGAGACCCAGGCAGGTGCATAGCCAAACGCAGGACAAAGAAAACATGTCATGACTGAGAAAAGACAAATGATGGAGGGAAAGACAAAGAGAAGAATCTTAAATTCTGAAAAAAGTAGGGGACATAATGACTGAGAGGATCACTGCAGAAAGGGCATGACAAAAACAATAGCCTTTGGCCTTTGAGCTTGATCTGTAAGTGGAAGGTCTCCTGATGGATGATTAGCTTTCGACAAGGCAAGAGTGAACACTATGCCACAAATCTGAAGCTTCTACCAAATAAGACACACTGTGTGCCAGAAATACTGCTAAAAGAGTAATTACCAAATAAATGTATCTCTAAGGTCCCATAAGACCAAAAGAATAAAGAGAGAAATCAGCATGTCTTCTAGCAAAGTATTCAGGCTTTTTCACCTTTTGAACAACGAAATTTGGAGCTCATACAGTAGTATATTTACTTTAAGCTACATACAATTAATCAGGTTCATAGGCCAGGGCCACTTTTTAAATTCTAACTGAAGAATACAAAATAATGTCTCCTCCCAAAGATGTCTGAATCCTGATCCCCAGAACCTGTGCATATGTATGTGATCAAGATTAAGGACCATGAAGTTCTGAAGGATAGCCTGGATGATCCTGGTGGCTCCAATCTAATCACATTTGTCCTTAAAGGCAGAGAACAGTCTTGCTAGCTGGGCTCAGTGGCTGAACTTAGACCTAGGAATCAGGAGATCATGGTTCAATTCCCAGTCAGGGTACATGTCCAGGTAGCAGGCTCGATCCACAGTAGGTGGCATGTAGGAGGCAGCCAATCATTGATTCTCTCCCATCATTGATGTTTCAATCTTTCCCTCTCCTTTCCTCTCTGAAATCAATAAAATATATATATATATATATATATATATATATATATATATATATATATATTTTAAAAGCAGAGAACATTTCCTGGCTGTGGTCATGGGATGGATTTGGCACCCTATAGCTTACTCTGCGAGGTAGGGGTCTGCATGCAAGTGCCAGAAAGAGGCCACTAGTTGCTAACGGAGGCCCTAGGCTGGCAGTCAGCAAGGAAGTGGAAACCTGGATCCTACAACCACATGGAACTGAATTTTGCCAACATCTAAAGGAGCCTCCAGAAAGGAACGCAGTGGGCTGACACCTTAATTTCAGCCATATGAGACCTATATGATATTTCTGACTAGTTGTAAGATAATAAATTTATGTATTTTTATATGACTAAATTTGTGGTACTATTCTATTTTTAGCTTAAAAATGAAGTGATAGCCCAGCCTGCTTGGCTCAGTGGTTGAGCATTGACCAGACACATACCTGGATTGGGTCCCAATCCCTAGTAGGGGGCATGAAGGATTTAGCCAATCAATTATTTTCTTATATCATTGATGTTTCTATCCCTCTCCCTCTCCTTTCCTCTCTGAAATCAATAAAAATATTTTAATGAAGTTATAAATATAGGCTTATAACTTGGTTTTATAAAAATAAATACTGTTCACCCTAGCTGGTTTGGCTCAGTGGATAGACAGGCTGAAGGGTTCCAGGTTCGATTCCAGTCAAGGCACGTCCCTTGGTTGCAGGCTCCTCCCTGGCCCTGGCCCTGGTCAGGGTGTGTGCAGGAGGCAACCAATCAATGTGTTTCTCTCACATTGATATTTCTCCCTGTCTTTCCCTCTCTCTTCCACGCTCTCTGAAAATCAATGGAAAAATATCCTCCAGTGAGGATTAAAAAAATAATAAATAAACAAACAAATAAATACTGTTCAAGATCCAGAAATGTTGTTACAATGATACCACTTATTTTTATAGAACAGTTCTTCTAAAAGGAAAGAAAGGATAAATAATAACGAACTGCTGTTTACTTAATAGATACCATGTACTAGTTAGTGCATTAGGTTAACATAAGCAATAATAATCTCTAATATTTTGTAGCAAGCATATGTATATGTATGTTAGTAGTTGATAGGCATTGTCCTAAGCACTTTATGTGCATTGATTCATGTAATCTTCACAACAACTTTATAAGGTAACTACTATTATCATCTCCAGATAAGGGAACTGAGACACAAAGGATGTGAGTAATGTGCTAAGGTCACACAGATAGTAATCACTTAATTCCCATAGCATCTGTCTAATAGGAGCGAGGATTTATCAGGAGCACGCTGTGTTCCAGGTCCTGGGCCAAGCATTTCCCATTCATCTGAGCACTACTGTCCCAACAGCACCTCATTTTACAGATGAGAAGCCCATGACTTACAAAGGCTCAATAACTCGTTCGGTGTCTCACAGCAAACAAAGAGCTAAAGTTGGAAGTGGCCCCAGAACTGACCCTCTTTCCCATCCAGTGTGTTCTCAAGAAACCCAGGAACGTGGGGCAGCAGTTACTTGAGGATGTCCTTTTCGGAACATTCTTCAACAAAGTATTTTAGTTAAATGCTTTCCAAACACTCAAATCAAGCCAGATCTCTCCCAAAGGACATTTGAGATCCTCCCTGTTTTTGGCCAAGGGTGGGCTTCACATATAACAAGTCAACATTTGGGAAATATTTGTATTTAACAAATAAAAACTTCAGTCACCATCCCACTTGATTACAAAGTGATTAATTAACATCTACTGAGTACCCACTATACGCAAATCAAAATGGAGCATTAAGGAACATCCAAACAGGTGTAATTTACCTGAGTGTACTGATTTCTATCTTATAATTCAAGAGAAGTTAAAAGAGCTTCTGTGATCTGTTGCTTAACAACCATGACAGCAACGAAACTTATAGAACATATCGAAGGAAATTCAATCCATTTCTCATAATCTTCTAGAAAAATTAAATGCAATTATGTCGGGGGAAAAACAACAACACTGAACTACAAGTCAGCAGATCCAGGTTCTACCTGAGTGACCTTGAATAAATCATTTCATTTGTAACCTCCATGTCCTCATTTGTAAAATAAAAAGATTGGTCTACAAAATATCAAATAACTTTCTAGTTCTGATTTTTGTCCTTGTACAAGAAGAATGCCTAGATTCAGGCAGTGTGCTAAACAGCAGATGGGAGTACCTGGGGTGGTATCAGGGACCGAAGATGGCAGATATCCAAACCTGAGAGCCACTTATATATGAACTAGGCACGTTTCTTATATATTTAAAAAAAGACCCTGGAAAAAGAACACTCCAAAGTATCAGCAAAAATGTAGTGAATTTTCCAAGACCTGAATAAAAATGAGACACCAGAAATAGTAACCTTGCTAAGTAAGTAATCGCAGATGTACTTGACACTTGGTTAATGGGATTTAAAGAAAAGTAAACATGCACCCACACAAATGCATACATGCATATAATACACACACATCTCCTCACACAGAAATGAGTGCTTCCCACTCTCTCAAGTGGAGTGATGAGCCAATCCAAGTTTTAGCATGGAGCTATTACACAAGCTTGCTGCACTGCACCAAACTCACTGAACACACAGCACTCCTGGAAACGCTACCCCAGTTTCCTATGAGCACAAAGGAGGCCCTGGAACTCTTCCAAACCCTGATGCTTTTATCAGCTAGGTAAAGGCATTCACTTAACCAATTGAAAGGACAGGACTATCAACCTGTACTGGGCAACCCTAGGAAAGGCGGTTTCACAGCCCACTCTGCAGTACCAGAGAGGGAAGGAAGTCTTCCCGGATCCAGGTAGGAACGAATCAGAGAGAGGGAGAAAGTTGCATTTTAATGCCCACAAGTGATTTTTCTTGTACAAAAAAGATCGTGTAGTTTGGGCATAAAGCATAGAATCATGAGAAAGTAAATTCAATAGTAAACTGCAGAAATAGGGAGAGCACTGAGAGGTTTAGTAAACAGAATGCTAACATTGGTGTTGTCTATTGCAATAATGCAAAAGCTGCTGCAAACTGCATAGTCATCTATTAAAGGGATTATGAAAATTCTGCAGGATTAAATAATAATCTTCTCCAAGCACATATCTCATTCATTCCCTGTTCTACTTCATATATGATGTCAGGGTCCTCTTTGATTCTTCATTATGAATTGAGTTTAGTCTTTGAATCTAAGTAATTCTTGAACCACTTAAATTTGAATCTAGTATTCAATAGAAACCACTGATAAATCTCCATGACTTTTCATTTTTCACCCATGTATAAGTATCTCTCACAAAATATAGAAAGTGCTCACTGCCCACAAGTTAGGACTCATTTTCTTATCCTATAAAATGAGAAGTTTGCTTCCTTCTTGCTCCGTGATTCTGAGATCAGTTTACCTTTAAATGGAATGGCTTTTAATTGGGAAAACTTTGAAGGGCTTTAACTCTAATAAGTCCAAAAGGTAAAAAGAAGGGTAAATGGGAACAGTTTTATTCTTGCCCAATTTGGTCTTGGTTAAAGTGAAACACACACACACACACACACACACACACACACACACACACACACACATCCTTTCCCCTTCCTTGGAGTCTTCTTTTGTGTCTATTCTACATTTGTATTATCCTATATAACAAAACCCTAATATGCAAATCGACGGAATGGCAGAACGACCAGAGGAATGACCGGTCACTATGACGCACACAGACCACCAGGGTGCAGACGCTCAATGCAGGAGCTGCCCCCAGCCCACAGGCCCCGACCAGCGGTGGCAGCAGGGGGCGGGGCTGGCGAGCAGGCGGCACCAGGCCAGCCAAGGGGGGTGTCAGCGGGGGCCCCCGATCACCCCACCGGTCGCCCCACAGATCGTCCCAATCACCGGCCAGGCCTAGGGACCCTACCCATGCACTAATTTGTGCACCAGGTCTCTAGTCAGCTATAAAAAACTAGAGGCCCAATGCACAAAATTCATGCACTGGCATGGGGGCCCTCAGCCCAGCCTGCACCCTCTTCAGTACGGGACCTCTTGGGGGATGTCTGCCTGCTGGCTTAGGCTCGATGTCCCCAGGGATCAGGCCTAAGCCAGCAGTCAGACATCCCTCTCACAGTCCAGGGCTCTCACAGTCCAGGGCTCTCGCAGTCCAGGGCTCTCACAGTCCGAGACCCCTCGCTCCTTACCGCCCTCCTGCCACTGCCGCTGCACTCGCCAGCCATAAGCCTGGCTTCTGGCTGAGTGGTGCTCCCCCTGTTGGAGCGCACTGACCACCAGGGGGCAGCTCCTGCATTGAGCGTCTGCCCCTGGTGGTCAGTGCGCATCATAGTGACTGGTTGTTCATCTGGTCCTTCGGCCGTTCAGTCAATTTGCATATTAGGGTTTTATTATATAGGATAAGGAATTCTAACAGACAGAATCTTAGAATTCTAAAAATAGATGTCACCTAGAGGAGCACAAGGGTTGAATAAAGCTGATAAATATTAACCCTTTGCACTCGCTTGCTTTTTTCTCGATTCCTTTATTCTACTCAGGATTTAATTTTTTAAATACCCCAGATTTTACAAAGCACAGCAGTAGAATAAAAAACTGGAGTTTCTTTTCATACAAACTTATTTATTTGGATTTTTTTTATATTTCAAATTATTGATACTTTCAAAGAGTAATTTTAATCTCGACATCCAAGTGCAAAAGGTTAAAGGAGAAGAGAGTTTACTTTTTTTAAATTAGAATGGACTCTTTTCTCTTTAAGTAGGAGCTGCGCTCCATATGTCTCTTTGTTGCATCTACCCTCAGAGTTTGTGCCCACAGGGACAGAAAGGTATCTTTTGGGGCCAGGAGATAGTAAGGCAAGAAAGAAAACCTCCCTTCTTTGTTGTTAGTGAAGAAAGCTTGACTTAAACCAGGCCTGAGGTTTCTTCTCTCAGGAGTTAACCAATCATTTGAGGCCAGATGCTAGACCAGATTGTTCCCCCTTGGGGGCAGGAAGTGACTACCAGTGTCCCATCTTCAGGAGCTGAAAACTGCATCCAGGGCATGACCTAATTCAAGCCTATGTCCTTCCACTATGCCAGCATTATCTCTGTTGATATTACCAGCTGTGTCCCATATGGCCCACTTCTGTTCACTTGCACACGAGCGCACGCATACACACACACTTCAGAAAAGATTTGGTCAGCCATTTAAAGAGGCTAGCTGCTCTAATTGTGTTTTCATTCGGTGTCTTCCATTCATTATGTAGCGTGGTCCATGGGAAGAGGTTATTTCTTAAGGGTCTGAGGAGAGATGCACTTGAAAATGCACTCCTTAGGGAGAACTGGGATGTTCTTTTTTAAGAAGGTCATGAACAGATCACTTTGCATTAGGAGTTTCTCTTGCCCTGGTTTCTGGGCCCTGGAGAGTTGAGCTTTATGATCTACTAGGTACAGTTATCTGATTAATGCTGAAGAAAACATCTTTTCTATGTGAGCTCTTTAAAGCAAAACTAAATTTTATCAATCATTCTTCCCAGGGGGAAAAAAAAAGTGTTTTGAGCTACAATGCCCCTGCTGGCAAGTGTCCATACCTTCCCAGAGCTGAATCCGGCCAATTTAAAAGTCACCTCATGAATTTGGGACAGGTTGGAGGTATGGAAAAACACCATCATTACAATTCAGAAGTACTGTTATACTACCACTAACCAAAAATAAAGCTTTAGGAAGGAGAGAGGAGAGGAAAGGGTAAGCAAAAGAGACTCAGACATAGGCAAAGCAAAGCATTTTAAAAAGTGTATGATACAGGATATTTAAAATGAACAAAAACCTGGACCATTCTAAAGCACAACTACAAACACTCTTCTCAAATATCTGTGATCAAAGATAAGAGCAGAACAAATTATCCCTTTCTCTTCCTGTTTCTTAGAAATACACAGTATATATCACATTTCTCAAAAAAAAAATAATAATAATAAGTGAAAACCATACTGGCATGCTAAAAAGTTTCTTCCATGTATTGAGGTAAACCAAACAGCAACAAATATTTAAATATTCATAGGATCTGATACTTTTCAAGATTTGTTTAATACAGCTCACACACGAAAGCTTTCACTAAAAAAATAGGGGGGTGGGGAAAATTTTCACTTTTATATTAATGGGTTAATAACATTTGAATTAGGAACCAAGTGACCTGAATTATAGTTTAGTTATGCTGCTAAGGGCTGTTTGGCTTTTCATAAGTTACAACCTCTGAGTTTCTGTTCTTCATTCGCTAAATACAGTACTCCATTCCCTTTGAGGCTGCCTAGTACTCCCCTCATTTCCATTGTATTATATAGCAAACAGTGTAAAGTCACGATAAACTCAAATTGATCATTTAAATGATGAGAGAAAAAACTATCTTAAATGGCAGAGGACTTATAATTACAACCCACTAATAGTTCGTTTTCAAAGAGGATTCATAGTCTCATTCAATTCTTACAACAAACTTTGGAGACTAATATTCATCACTGTTTACCAGTGGAGAAATTCAGTAGTTATCCAAAATCACCAAAAACATCTTATTTAAAAGAATCTGTAAGACTGAAACTCAGCCCAATGATTTCAAATGTCTGTATATTCTTTAACAAATCAAATCCACCAGAAATTTTATCTCCCACAAACACTTATTGCCAGCAGTGTGTCATTTCACTATCAATCCCAATACTGTTAGATATTCCAACTACCTCCTGAATAGCTTAAACCAATAAAGACACTCAGTGCTAGCCCTGAGTGTCTTTTATACTCAAAAGGGTATATTATCCCGTTCAGGCACAGTTTTGAAAGCTACCTACAGCAGGAAGCTCTTGTTGATGTTTTTTGGTAACAATGTCCTCTGAAACATTTAAAGATTAAAAAAAAAAAAAAAACTAGCCCTTACATCAAAGCACTGGTTCTGATCTCTGTCCACAGCCTCCTGGTTAAAAAGAGGGTAGTTGGGTAGAGAGGAGATGAAACCTGAGAAAGACAAGGGAGTCCCTCTCCTCGGCCATATGACCGAGTGCAGACCAGCCTGTCCCTTCCTGGGCCACAGCTACAAAAGCAAATTCAGATGTAATTCAAGGACAATGGAGCACCTTCAGAACATTGATAGCTCTATGGTTCTTCAAGGAGAAAGGAAGTACAAAGCAAGGCTCCATAGCAAGGCTCCAATTGATCTAGAAAGCAATACACCCCACAATGTATCAAACCTCAACTGTGAACAGGGCACTAAGCCTTGAAGGTATGACCCAGCATGAAACACAATCCTGAACATGAAAGAAATAGCAGGTGGAGGAGACCAGCGTGTATCAAGCATGTCAAACTCAAAGGCTAACATGGGCCAAATAAACAAGGTTTAAGTTTATATGGGCCGCAAAAAAACAAAAGCTTCAATTTTCATAGGAACGTAGGTTTATTTTGATAGAGACATGCTGAATACAAAGGGCTGAAATAAATGAGTAATCATTAACATAAAATAATAGAACCTTTTAATAAAAATTATTATTTTTCTTGAACATTAACTTACCATACACTGAATAACTGCACAAATTAATAAGCGAAACGCAAATAAGCCTATTTTTCTTGCTCTCCAAAAGCGAAATATTTCCTGTTGCGCACACCAAACAAGTCAGTCCAAGACTAATGACGTGGCAATCGCCTGCTAAAATATTCGCTGCTAGTATTAGTGGAGAGAAATGGTGCGCCTGCCAGTAAGGCACGTAAGGGAAATGAATGGAACACGATTATAGTAATCAGTCATTAGCGAACGTTGTAGTTTGTTATTCATAATTATGTATAACAGGCTATTGTAAAAATTAAGTTATAAAATTTTTATGAATATGTTTCTTACATACTGTTATATTGGCTGGGCCGCAAAAATATTTGTTGTGGGCTGCATGCGGCCCGTGGGCTGCGAGTTTGACATGCTTGGTGTAGATAGTCAAATTATAGGTATGTGTTCAGTCTCTTTAAAATTACTACAGAAGCAGAGAACTCAGAACACATCTGAGACCTGGAAGGTAACATTTGAGCTTAATCTTGAAAGACCAATGGGAGTTTATCATCATAGTTGAGGGACAGGCATTACACTCACAGGAAAAGGCTTATAAGAATGAATATTGACATTTAAGAAAGAGCATTAGATTTACAGAAATAGTGAGTTCATGTTGAAATTGTAGTTAGTGGTCCAAACAAGAAATTCTTTGGGAATTCTCTCAGAAATGCATCAGTCACATTTTAAAGGGGAGGAAGAGTCAAAATACTTCAAATTCTTAGTTTTAATTGATTTTTAAATTACTAACAGAAAGGCATATGAAATGTTTATTTCCATTTCCAACACAAAGAGAAGTATATTTTTTTCTTTTAATTAAAGAAGATATTCATCAAAACCTTTCAGATTAAATTATGGGAAATCATCCATAGTCATCAATCCTGTGATTTCTTCAACAGTACAAACAGAAGAGTAACAATATAGTCCGAACACTTCCTAAATCCCTCCACAAAATAATATGATCATTCAAGATAGAGAAATGAAGTAAGCTTTGAAAGACAGTAATTAAACATCGCTGTTTAAGGGTTTACTTAATGGCAATTCTTTTCTCTGAACTCACCAACCCTGGGCCCATCATCACTCAGGCAGGAGAAAGCAGCGATTACATAACAGCTTTGCCAGACTAAGGTAGAAAGACACAGCCAATATGCACATACCAAGATGTTTGTACCATGTGAGGAAATGTTCTACGTGCCAGGCAAGCCACTCTCATGAAGCACCACATATTAAAGAGAAATAAATGGCTCATCTTCGGAGAGATCAATTGGGGCAGGGGGGGGGGGGGGCGGGGGACGGGAGGGATAGGGGAAGAGTGAAATATCTTTCTGATGCTTGTACAATAATAGAAAATCTATCTTATGTCAAAGTCAATTAACAGCATTACAGTTGGCCTGACATGGTGATCCTACAAATTGAAGTTATCAACATCTCCACTTTGAAACTTGGAAGTTTTACACAAATGAAACTGTCTCTCTTTCCACAGACTTTCCAAGACATGCATCACAGACAAAAATCAATCAGTACATGTCCTATACTGACCACTTATTAACTTCTTCTCAGTATGTCCTCAACTGTGCCATAGCAATTTTCTGAAATGAAGAGGCCATGTCCATAACTCTTCATAGTATAGATCATTTCAACCAAACAAACACATCTTGAATATTTCCATTTCCCAGATACTGTACTAGGATCAAAGATCCAACAATTAGTAAGAAACCATTTCTTCCCTGAGATAGTTTAATTTTCCCAGTAACTCACAAAACCATTTTTCATATTAAACACTTAAAAAATACTTAGTAAGTAGGCTGCATGAACATGAATGTAAATAAATGCCAGCCACTATTTCAAAAATGTTTACAACAACAAAGTTGCTGTTTTTACTCTGAAAAATTCATTTCTGCTATCAAAAAAAAAAAAATGGTCTCGAGTATATTGACTCTTAGAGATTTCTCACTAGCCTTTGAAACCAAGCACTTGGCCACACCTGCCAGGACAGTTTGGTGTTTGTTGACTTGAGAGTAAGAATGTTTAGTTGATCTAGTTTCTACACATACAAACAGATACAATAAGCCCCCATCATCCACTGGGGATACATTCCAAAACCCCCAGTGGATGCCTGAAACTACAAATAGTACTAAACCCTCTAATTACTGATTTTTCCTATATATTCCTATATATACATGCCTATAGTAAAGTCTGATTTTTAAATTAGACAGGGTAAGAGATGAATAACAATAACTAATAATAAAATAAGATAATTATACCAATATACTATAATAAAAGACATGTGAATAAGGTCTCTTTCTCTCTCTTAAAATATTTTATTGTACTATACTCACCTTTTCACTTACAGTAAGCACTTATGGCTTCTCTTTGAAATATCTGAATTGCCAGCATCACTACTCTTGTGCTTTAGGGCCATTGTTAAGTAAAATAAGAGCTACTTAAACACAAGCACTGTGATACTGCTATGATCGAGCTGATACTCAGATGGCTACTAAGTGAATAATGGTTGGGTAGCATCTGGAGCTGGATACACTGGACAAAGGATGATTCACATCCCAGGCTAGACAGAGAGGGACAGAGAGATTTCATCATACTTCTCAGAATAGTGTGCAATTTAAAACAGATGAATTGTTTATTTCTGGAATTTTCTATTTAATATTTTCAAACAGTGGTTGACCAGAATTAACTGAAACCATGGAAAGCAAAACCATGAATATAGGGGGAGGGGGGACTACTGTACTGTAAATATATAAATGCATACACCTGTGCTTTCTATATTAAATAGGTCAAAGAAATCAGTGGTAAAGAGAGAACATCATAACACCTATTTTCCATCTTACGAAATTTTCAAGATCTTTTCGAGAAAACATAGATTGCTCTGAAAGTCTCCCGCACTTACATGGACATCAGAGAGCGCACTTCCAGTGTGCCTCCCAGCCTGCACCTGACTGAGCAAAGAAGACTAGAGCAATCCTCTAAGTCTCACTTCGAGTTCAAGAACTGTCACTCCCATGAACCCTCCCCTGTAAGCAGAACCTGTAATACTTCACTGCCTACTTTGCAGGTCTGTTTTACTTGACCAAGCTCCCTGAAGGCTGGCACTGTGAACCGTTCATCTTTAAATGGCCCAGTCCAGGTCAGACCCCCCAGTGCAACAAAGGGGATTCAAGGGCATATGTTGGTTTATTAAATTAACTTTAGAATGCATTTTCTTTTGAGATATTTTGTAATCCCCCTTGAAATAGTTGAGGATCCTTCAGCATATCAAACCCAGAGTTCATGCCTCTAAATATCATGCCTCTAAAATATATTAGCTTGGGTCCCATGTACCTTAGGGAGAATCCCAGGCCTGGAATAAACTAAGTAAGACTTCAAATACAGCAAGGCAGTGAAGCTTTAATTCCCTCTTCTTATATTTCTAGCAAATTACTCCCTTTTATAATATCTCAGGGTATTTAAAAAATGTTGTATATTACATGACACTCTTTCATGAATGTGAAAGAGCAGAAACTAGGACATAACTACTTTGATGCATAGTAAGTACTATGCAACCCCATAGTGACACTGCTTAGGGAAGAATAAAGCATTTGGTCAGTATGATCTAATTAAGGAAAAAAATGCCCTGCCTGGATGCAAGAGTCTAAACTAGAAGACCCCTTGGAATTTCATATTAAACCCAGGGGATAGCAACTAGAAATTGAAAGAGAAAAACTTAACTTTCTTAACTCCTAAACTCCTGACCCTTCAGCCACAGTACTCAACAAAGTTTCCACTGGCATTCTATTATTGACAATCAGTTGTGGTATCTTTCAAAAATAATGCTATCAATAATAATTAAAATATTGAAGTTTGCAGATAATGTATTTTTAATAAATTAAAGCAGATTCAAAATTACCTCTCCAACATTATTACTGTCACCTGCATTCCAACAGGTTTTCTTGATGCAAGAGAGGAGAGCAGAGTACACCAAGAACTGAGCAGCCAAAGACTATGTCACGCACCATGAAAGTCCACTCTGAAATTAAATATACTTAAATATGGAGGAACACTTAGGAAAATTAAACAACATATGTTCACAGATTGCCTGAAGTAGTTTTCATCTGTGTGTGTGTGTAAAATATTGTACATGTTGACACCCTGTTTTTCAGCCATGATATTATAGAACTTGATTTTTTGTTCAAAAAACTCAAGTAGACCTCTTTAGTATTCAGAAAATATTTTAATTTAACTACCTTTATCTAAGTCTAATTAGTTAACCTCTAAGACATCTGAAAGATTATAGTAAAAATAATGTGATCCTCTCTCAGAGTAATCATTACAATCATCAGTAACATACCCTGACATCATTTGCATGACTGAGATGTGGAAGATACCTCACCTGTGTGAAGTAGGTCCACAGCACTATACTTCTTTAGGTCGGCTGGCTGCTTGTCATTGTTTTTGTGGGTCATTCCACGTTCCTTAATTCAATTGATTTTTAAGACATACAATATAGAGAGGACACCTCACTAATATCAGTATGCCTGCCTCTAGTAGGGATGCATTTTTCCTCCATTTGAATGTTTTTCCTTTTTTCTGTACACCTGTGAGATGTGCTAGTTTCTAAACCTTCCTTTCTCCTACGTACTTCCCAAAATGCTGGCCCAAACTTTCAACGTGCTTGGAAGGCTTGAACAAGCACAGGAAGCTGGAAATCTGCAGATGACTTCCCTGCCAGGCAGGACCTGCCCCTCATCACTGCTGGGGAGGGAGCATCCCACTCCATCTGCCCTCTACCCCATGCCTCGACTTGCCTGACTGGCCCTCCGCCCAGTGCCTGAGTTCTAGTCCTACTCCCACACTCAGGCTGGGTGGCAGCCAACTTCCAAATTCCAGTTTGACTAAGTGAAACCCTTACTTAGTTCCTGCCAGGTCCTTTCAATAAATTGCCTTTTAGAAAGTATTTTTCTTCAACTCAGATAAACCCTCCCTTTCCATAATTTAGCTTCCTACAACAACTGCAAGACTGCAAATCCCTACAACATAAAAGTCTAATGCTATTATATGCTTTGGCCTTTACTCTAGATCTTTGAAAATCAAAATTGACCCCAATCATACTTTAATTTTTATTTTGGTGGCTTAAACTGGTTTCTCTCTCTCTTTTTTTTTTTACCATCATGCCTCACATAAAAATCGATAATAGTATTTGACACACTCAGGAAATGGAAGAGGCTTGAGGCTCCATCAACCCTAGGTCCTTCCCTGTCACTATGAGGACCAAGAGGATAAATACATCGGCACTCCTATAGGCCTTCAAGGCACCAGAAGAAGGGGTGAGGATGGGAATTTAAGTTCCTGGAAGCATCCAAAATTCAATTTGGACTCTATCCACAGAGGGAGCACCCTGGACAATGTGTGAGCTGCCAGGAGCAGAGGGTACCCAACTATATTAGTTTGCTAGGGCTGTGTAACAAAGAACCATAAACTAGAGGGCTTAACCAACCAAAATTGACTGTCTCACAATCACTTCTGGAGGCCAGAAGTCCAAGATCAAGCTGTCAGCATGGCTGATTCCTTCAGTGTGTTATCAAGGAAAATCTGTCCCATGCAGCTCCCCTACTTTCTGGAGGTTTACTGGCCATCCTTAGCATTTCTTGGCTTGTAGCAGCATCACCTGATCTCTGCCTTCATCCTCACATGACATTCTCCCTGTGTGCATTCTCCCTGTGTGCATGTCTCCTTTGTATAAGGATGCCAGCCATACTGGATTAAGGTCACCTACCCTAATGCATATGGTCTCATCTCAATTATGTCTGCAACAACCCTATTTCCACCTAAGGTTCACATTCTAAGGTACTGGGAGTTTAGACCTCAGCATATGAATTTTGGGGGATAGAGTTCAAGCCATAAAAACAAGGATATTAACACTACCTGAGACAGGGACTAGCACACAGAGGGTATGCAATACATGTGTGCTAAATAAATGAAGACATGAATGCATGATCCCTGCCTAGTGCAAAGATTCACTGAGTAGGGATTATTCATCTGCTTTGAGGTGATAAGGAAGTATCTGGCTTGAGGTGATGTGATTTTATGATCACTGAACACAAATGGAGAAAGAAGCTGCTTCCATGAAAAAGTTTCTGAGACTGTTTCCTGAAAAATGGAGGTACTCAGCTGTCTGATCACAGAAGACTCTGAATTCGATGTTAAGAGTGCTATAAACAGCAGCTAATATTATCCTTTAAAATGTCATATGTACTTATAAGATTTTAGTGTCAGATAAAAGTCTCTGAGTAATTCGACTTACAGGAAAAGGAGGCCAGAGAGAAATAACTATACTATAATTAATTACATATGCAAATGATAGACTAAATTTAGACACACAATTACATGTCTAATCCTAGCTGGCAAAGGTTGGAAATTGCCTGCTTGGACTGAGGAGCATGCCTTCCGCTCTGCTCAGGTGCTCAGATCCCATCAGTCACCTCACTGTAGACCATGCTGGCTTGGAATATGATTTTGGAAGTGCCCAGTCTCCAGCCTCAGGAGCCTTGTTGATGTCACTCACCTTCTCTGGGGCTCTCCCAGCATACAGTGCAGATATTACACAGCATGGCTGGTCTGTGGTAAGGGCTGACCTGCAACTGCAGCTATCATGAAGTGAGGGGGAAGACAACTTTGTTGTCATTGCTACAAAGCAACCAGCTGTTACTGTGTGCAATTGCTACTTAAATATAAGCAATGTCAGAAAAGTCCTTCTGGATGTATAGGAGCTTTCCGTGCACGCTAGTCAAATTACAGTTTGCTGTGTCCTTCCATCAAGTCTGAAACAATTAGTTCTATAGTCTTATGCTGATGGCCATTGTGCATTTTTTAAAGGACACTAGCTAAGGATAGTGACTGATTTATAGATATAGATGTGTGTGTGTGTGTGTGTGTGTGTGTGTGTGTGTGTGTGTGTGTTCCCAAAACAGCTGTACGGTACTACAAAGAATAATGGTTTGGAAGTTAATCAGGAGTCCTAAGTTTGAGTCCCAGTCCTACCATTAATGAAAAATGAAAAGAATGATTTTTATTACTCAAACTGTGAGCATGAAATGAGATTATGTAAAAGCCTTGTAAACTACAAAAAAATAAAATAAAACAACACTTATGAGTCTCACAGGTCAGCAAAGGTAAGAATGGTGTGGTGAAAGTTTCAGGCAACCTTGTATTCATCAAGGTGGAGACGTGAATGACCAAGTCTTCCTGGCATTTCTGAATACATCACCAGCAGGCATGCCACTGGGGTCGCACTGGAATGGCCACAGGATTTCATCCTGAGCCTCTGCCTGGGACTGGAGTTATCCTAGGGACAGTGGGGACTAGGGCAAGTTTCTCTCCAATGTCTCTACTTAGCCTTTTCATGCCCATTCACTCTCTTGGGGAGACATTTTCTTACATAACCTGAGAGGAAAGGGATCAGGTTTGCTTGTTCAAAATAAGAAGTTGGAGTCAAGGCAGTATTCCTACTTGGTGCCTGCGCTCTTTGAAAGAGGAGGACTGGCAAAGACAAACCTGGGAGCACAGGGAGAAGTGCTGGCCAGTCTCTACCTACTCATGTGCATGCCCCACACGTATGTAATCACGTTCCCTTGAATGGGGCTGAAATATGGAAAACAGCAATGTGACAAATGATGAAGCCAGGATGTATGTTTATTATGAATCCCTTAAGGAATAAGACCTAATTTCCTATCCCCTTGGCACCTCCCACCGAATTCTTAGCCAACTCCACATTTAAAAGATTCCCTCTAGAACCAGTATTACTGTACTCTACATAGTCTTTATCAAATATGACCTCAATTCATAACCTGGGTAGTTGATACAGTTCAAACACAGAGGAACTTTAGGCCATTCAAAGTGTTAAAATTTCTATTTCAGCGTGACAGGCTGGAGAGGAAGGGCACCAACTTGTAAGTCGGGAGGCCAGAGTGCATGACCTTGGAGAAGCCCCTTCATTGCTATGGGTCCCATTTTTCCTTGATAAAATGACTGAATTGAAATTATAGCTTTACTATTCCTTGGCTCAGCGTTAATAAGCAGATCCAGCAGACTCCTGTTGACTGCTTAATATATGTATGTATGTGTATGTATGTATGCATGTATAGAGTGTCCCCAAATATACACACACACTTTGAATAATTATAAAGGCAGTGTTTATTAAAATATATTTCATTTTCAAAATTGAGCTATCAACTGTTAAAGTGAGTATACATTTCATTTTTGGGGGATATATTAATAGACATATATATAAGTACAAATAAATATATATGTATACTAGTATATAGATAGATATGACTAGAAATTCAAGTTATATAGACTATTTTAATTTCCAAAGTATAGATAAGTGACCTAACATGCTAGTGGCAGCTCATAGTATGAATAAATGATAGGGTATAATATTTTGGTTAACTTGGAGTTACCATATAACAATCAAAATTTTTCAAGAAATCATAAGGCAAAAAAATGTATTAACAATGTAACTACACGGAATATAATTATTTTCAATTTATAAATGTGAATTTGAAATGTAATACCTCCTAGGGTCATTAATAATCACACATTTTTTATTACTAGTAAAAGTTGAAGTGCTAGTTAATAAAAATTTTATATAAATTCTTATTAGACTTTTTTAGACTTTATTTTTTAAAGTGTATGTGGGCATATGAGGTTATTACAGGTGAAGGTAACTGAACATTTGGACTATTGCCAAAATGTGCTTATATTTCACTAATTTTAATTGGAACTCAATGTGTTTTCTAAATTTGGACAGAGTATGCTAAATACAAATACCACATCTGCTTCATTACAAGTAGCATTTCAGTAGTTTGCGATTCTGTAACTAATAAAAAAAAATCATTGTTCATCCTGATTAATTGGCTCAGATTAATTAACACCTCCTCCCTCTCCCCATCTTACATTTTAATTATCTTCAAACCCCAAAGTTCAAAGTGACCTTAAATTTCTTTTCTTTTTTTTTTAATCAAACCAAACTGACCTAAGAACAGACCAAATTTCCTCAGGCAGACCCAGGCCAGGATGGTCTGACCTAGACAGGGTTAGATTGAGCCCAAAAATATAAGGATCTGAGAGAGGCACTAGGATCTGAGCGCTAGGACATGGGGTGGCTCACCAAGCACGTTCCTTTCTAGCACCAGAATGAAAAGCTAAGGGGCAGGAGATGTGCCTTCTAGGAAGAGTGTGAGCATTACTTTTCTAAACACACCTACATATTGCTCTCTAAATGTCATGCTAAGATGCACAGAGTTTTGCCATGAACTATTTGAGCAGTTAAATCAGTGGCTTAAAATTTGCAATTTCACAAACTTAAACTATAATTGCCTGAAACATGCTTTCCTACCAAGATTGAGGCATCACCAGGTAATGGAGAAAATCAATTAAATATACCGTGGCCTGGAGTACAGGAACACATTCATTATGATTGGGAAAGACCTATTAGGCCGTCCATCACATGCCAATATATAATGTATCCCTGAGGCTTTGCGGATCCCACAACTACCATGATTTTAATGGTGGTGAGTCACAGGCATTTAGGAAGATGGAGTACTTGAGTGACTATCAATTGGACTCTTGAGATGCACATATTCTTTTAAAAGATTATTCAAAATGTCTCCTTCCCTGCCCCGTACATGATTTCCCTTAGGTGAATTGTCATTATTTACTTTGCAAAAATAATGTGAAACAAAACCCACATGGAACTTTTGTAATTTCAGAAGATTAATATGTTTGTTGTTTCATACTAAAACATATTTAAAACCATTCTTAAAACAGACATTGTAATGTGTTCTAATTCCACATACTTATTAAATAAATAAATATGCATCCTTTCCCTTTCTGTCCAAACCCCACCCCTCCCAGTTTATCTTCAAACTAAAAAAAAAAAAAATTAATATGTGATATTAAAATCAAAACAAAATAAAAGTTAGTTAAAAATTCTACTTGACCTCTTCTTACTTTTCTCTCAAGTTGATCCTTAGGCCAGCATTTCTTAAACTGGCAAGCAGCATAAAGATGAAAAAAATCCTGGTGGTTTCTGCCATAACATAAAGTTGGTTAGTATTGATTCCAGTGACTTTTTTTCCTTTTGTTTTTTTTTGTTTTTGTTTTTGTTTTTTTGTGTTTTTTTTTTTTTTTTTTTTTTTTTTTTGTTCAAGTGTAAAGTTTAAAGCGTTGCTGTAAGGTCAATTTATAAATTATTATTAACACTGTGTCAGCATTTGACACATTCCAGTATGTAAGAAATACAGTGAAAAATAGCTACATGTCAGTTTGAGTCCTTTTAAACTGCATTATTCACAGATTTCTCTAAGAATACCTGGAATTCTGAGTCTTCAAATGAAAGAAGAGTTATATGTACTTATAATGGAATTATATGTTTATGTTTTTATAGTTCTTTAAGCTGCCCCTTTTATTTTGTTTCTTGTCTTTATTATTGATGAAGTATACGCTAATCGGATGCCATTAGTCTTTTCATAATCTTCATATGAATTATCTAACAAATAAATATAAAAAGATGGTTTTACTATTCAAAAAGTATTGACATGACATTGGTAAAGGATAAAAACCTATCTCAGAATCAAAGTGAAATCATACTGTTTTGTACAGTAATCCATGTTAAATTTAGCAAACGTCTTTTTAAAAACTTTGTTGGCTAGTGTGTGAATATAAGCATTAAGGTCTTACCAGTCTCCCCTGTTATTTTTAAGCTTTGAGCATTGAAAAAGATATGTGACCTAGAATAACTGACATCTGAGCAATCACTTTTTAAAAGTTTGTAATAAAATACTTCAAAAAATTTAACTTCATAGTATCAATAAAATGTCTTATCTGTGGGGGATTTAAATTCATGTTTTGAGATTCATTGGCTGTTCTCTCATTTGCAACATACAACTGAGGGAAACAACTTTAGTCCAGATCAGTGATTCTTTCCCTGAGCCTTCAAACCATTGCCGAACAGGATTTTATGAGAGTTATCTAGCATAGGAATATTCAGAGGACCCTGGTGTGCAGCCCGTGTGTGTGTGTGTGTGTGTGTGTGTGTGTGTGTGTGTGTGTGTGTGTGTGTTCTGTGCCTCCATTGTATTTGAGCACATACCCATTTGGAAGCATTACCATATTTATCTTTTGCTTATATTATTGGGGAAAGAAAAAAACATAGAGAAACATGATAATAATTTTACAGTCAAGAACAATAATCATAGCTATTAAATTCAGTGTACCTACTACATGTCTTCATTCTAAAATAGAAGTAATAAGGAGAAGCTGTGAACTTAAAAGAATGGAAGAAGAGAACCCTCTCTCTCTCTTGCCTTCATACAACATGCCTAAGAGCCTGCTGGTATCATGATTAAGAGCTAGTATTAAGCTGGTCAGTCTGGCCAGGTTCAAATTCTAGCTCCACTATTTACTCAGTGCTTCCTTGGGTCATTTATATGTCAGTTTCATCTATAAAATGGTCATTTCTTTTCATTCATTCAACACTTTTTGTGAAACTTTCATGCCAGTGGTCCTTGCGAGGATGAGATCAAACCGTGGGTGCAAAGCCTTTAGCAAAGTAGCTGAAACAGAGCAGGCCTTCAATAAAAACGTCAGTTAATAGGATTATTATTATTATTGCAATTATTATTATTACAGGGCACTAGACACCATGCAAGACACTTGCACACATGATCTCTCATCTTCAAAACCACTGGGTGAAATAGTTATTAACCCTGTTTTACATGTGAGAAAACTGAGGCTAAGTGAAGTAAACTGTCTTACCCATTCACAGTTCCTTTTTTCCTCTTTTAAAGATAGATATTGCACTTTTATGTGAGAAATTCTGTTGTGTAATCACATTACAAATATTAACATTTATATAACTTTACAAAATCCACCATCTTCTCTTATTCTGTCATATTGTCTGGTAAACATTAATTGATATTTATTTCTGTTGATAAATTTCAGAACTATTAAAGGTGATTTTTTAGAAACTTTACTGTAATTCTCAATCCACTATCATAAACACACATGCACATGCACATAAACAACACAGTCATATTTTAAAAATAAACATCTTTGAATTCAAAATATATCAAAGAGAAAAATGCTCAAAGGGAATAGAAGGAACCCAACAAGAACTGATGGGGCCAGATCTCCAGAAACAGCTCTCAAATATTACCCTACAAAAACAATGAATATAGGACACGAGGGAAAAAATGAAAAGATTAAACTGATTTTTAATCATAGCTGGAATTATTTTTTCCAAAGAATTTTGAAAAGGAACAGAATAACTTTTAATCAGATCAAGGTTACCAACAGAAGAAAACAATCTTAGAAAAATATTACTATTAAATTATTTTTCTCTTTTTGTTGACAAGAAACAATATCAACAGTCCTTACAATACCACTTTGGGCCATTCTCAGATTATTTCCTTTGCTGAGTATTTCCTTAATGGATCTTGTCTCCATCACACTCCCTTTTGTTCTCATCACTCTGCCATTCTGGCGACCCAGCAGTGTATGAATGTGCAATGAGACATTCTCAGGCTGTTTCCTCTGCCTGGAATTCTCTGTTCCAGATAGTGTCATGGTCAATGCCCTTGCCTCTTTGAAGAGACCTACCCTGAACATACTATTTAAAATTTAAGTGTGCATCTTTGCCTTCACCACAACATTCCTAATCCCACCTATCCAACTTTACATTTTCTCACAACACTACCATCCTCTATAACACTGTATACTACACTTATCTACCCATGTTTGTTTTTTAGTTTGTCTATTTCCGCCCACCTATCACAAAATTCAATGAAGATATAGAATATTTTGACTTTGTCCATCTGTTCGTTGATGTATCATGAGTGTATAGAAACAGTGCTCAGAATAAACAAACAAAAAGTATTAAATTTTAAATGCCAATTATTTTTTTTTCACACTGGCTCCAATGAACACAGGTGATGTATAAAAGCAAAACAAAACAAAACAGTCCTTGTACTTCTGGTTGGGCATTCTTGAGAGGAAAGGAAAACTTAGATTCTCTATTATTTAAGGGATTGAAATGTGAGATGAATCACAACCATTCTGAATATTCTTTAATTCAAGTTTTAAAGCATAATCGCAAATAACATCTAAATGCAAAATGTAAAGACTAACCCAGAAGTCCAGGAATAATAATCAAAACATCAAATGCAAATAACTAGAGAAAAGAAATTTCTCCACTAAAATAGATACTTATTCAAAGATGGTCAATAGACATATGAAAAAAATGCTCAATGTCACTAATCATCAGAGAGATATAAATTAGAACTATAATGAGATATCACCTCACAGCTGCCAGAATGGCTACCATTAATAAAGCAACATACAAGTGCTGGTGAGAATGTGGAGTAAAGGGAATACTAGTACACTGCTGGTGAGAATGTGGAGTGGTGCAGCCACTATGGAAAACAGCCAAAATACTTTTTAAGGTCACTTAATATGCTAAAGCCACAAACTGCACAATGCCAAAAAAAAAACAAACAAAAAAAACACAACAACAACCCACAATCCATAGCTCATAACTGAGCATTCTCACAAATGAAAAAAAAAAATGAGTTTCTTAGTATAAACACCTAGCATATATTAGGGGTGCAACCTACCACTCCTATGTTCTAGCAGTTAGAAGAGGATTCCATATATATTTGTGCTTCTGATGAAACTGACACTCTCCAAATCTCTACAACATCATTTGCAAGAATCCCAACACCTTATATGCTTTTGACAAACCTCTCTCCTTCCTGCCCACTCATCACACCCAGTCTCACTACCACCACATGCCTAGAGACCATTGGGGTTAACATAATTTTCCACTCTAAAAAAGCCCAGGATTTTCAATTAATTCCTTCTCAGACTGCCATCCCATAAGGGCCTTAACATACTCTTCTCTGACCCAATCCACCATGCCCCAAATGCTGAAGGTCTTCCACTGTGTCCACCAAAGCTCATAATCATGAGTACAATCCCCTTCTTGCTCAACCCCTTCTCTTGACTCTCTTCCTTAGTTTCTTGCTCCAGACTGATACCTGGTTCTCCTTGGAGGACTCAGCTTCTTCTTCGCTCTGTGAGTGAAGGCTGTTTTCTTTTCCACATAACCCTAACGATCCTGCCAAAAACTAGGTTGGTGTCCCCTCCTTCTCCTCTTTGCCAAATAATTCTCCTATCCTCTTCCTAAAAGACCCACAGCTCCTCAGGACTCAGTATGAGCAGATCATTCTCCATTCCTTAAAACTTATCAGTAACAACTTGCTCCTTCTTGCAATCATCACTGACCACTTGCTACAATCCCTTTCTTATCATAGTTCTTTAACTTGTAAGTCACCATCAATATCTAGAATAAAACTTGAAAAAAAAATCATGATAATTTCATTTTCCAGTTAACAATGTTCTTTAAGTTCCTTGTACCTTTCCTCCAATGATCTTGTACTCTGCCCCACTTCAGCTGCTCAGACCTATGGTTATACACAAGAAGACTTAACCTCCTGAGTAGCCTCATTATCAAGCATCCCACTCTCAGATCACCATCTCCTCTTTTCCATCTCCATCCCTCACTCTTGAACCCTAGCAAGACTTAAAATCCATTGAGCTCATCACCTTACCCATGTCCCTAACACCTCCATATGTCCTCACTTCCCACCTTCCCAACTTAAATTTTATAATTATCTCTTTATTACACTCTTATGGTAAAATGATGACCAAATTGAAACCCAACTTTCCACCTACTCTGTTGATCCTGAGCTCATTTGAGAAGCATGCTCACTCCCCAGAAATTGAACTCACAACCACACTGATCATTCTCACTCTGAACACATGACCACTAACACCAAGTGGACCCTTAAGGCTGGTGGAAAATGAAACTGTGGAGGGGTGCTCTGGTCACTTCTGGAGGATAATTCTGCACTGCAGCTTCTCCCATTTGCACCCTCTGCTCAAGATTTGAATTTTGCTTTTTCAATGAGAAAATATGAAAAATCAGAAGAGAATGCCTTCAACTCCTACATATCTTCACCAACCAGTGTAATGTGCCTATCTTCTACTGTCACTCCTATCATTATGAACCATTTTCCTTGCTCCTAAGATCAAACCCTCCACTTCTGTATAAGGTCCTATTTCACCTAGTCTGGAACATTGCGGTAGCAATTCTCACATCTCTCTCCTGTATCATCAATCAATTTTCCACTTATACTAGACCCTTACCACGTATCCCTTAATCATGCAGTATTTCAAATCTTTAAAAATAAAAGACCCCACATTCTCCTGATGTAGGATCAACCTTTTGACACGTGTCTCTAAAGAGTTGTCTCTACTCTTGCTCTCTCCTGTCCTCTCTCCTCCCAGTTTCTCTTTAGCTTCTCCCACTTCAATTATGCCTTTGCTCACATCTTTGTTCCAGTCTGACCTTTTCAGCAAAATCCTCAAAACACAGTAAGCAACCAACAAATGAATGCCCACTTTTATATTATCCCAGATCAAAAGGTACAAAGCAATTTAATGCTTATGTTCTGAACTGCTCCATTTTCTAATATTCCAATATCCAAAGGTCCCAAAAGATATTGTTCCAGCTTATACAATTTAATATAGGTATTAGTACAGACCAATACCTTTGGCTCAAAGTGGAAATGTTGTTCTACTCCATCATCACATGCATTTACTATCAGCTTTCATTTATTAGCTAAACTTTTGCCTAATTCTAATACATTCACATTTTGCTAGGCCCTGAGGGCAAAAGCATATGATACTGCTACTGTATGCCTACACACACCATCCAAAAATGCATAGAAAATCATTGCAGTGATATAAAGCCTGGCTTGTTCACAACATGGGACCTGAGGCAAAATGTCATCTGTTTAAAACGCTTTGTTTGAGCACTGTTATCACCAAAGGGCATTACAGCATTACTCCTCATGCCATCCTTATGAACAAGTTGAAATATACTATCTAATAAAGAGGAAATATGCTAATTGACCATCACGCCCTCACAAAGATGGTGGCACCCAATAAGGAGGGAATATGCTAATTGACTGTCACGCCCTCAAAGATGGTGGTGCCCACAGCCACAAGATGGCAGCGCCCAGTCCCCTCAGCCCCACCAGGGCGGCAGGCGCGCAGCACAGCTGGGCCCGCCCACCAGCGGGTCCAGCTGCTCCGCATACCTGCCTCCGGAGTCCCCCAGTCCCTTCAGCCCCCCAGCCACCCAGGGCCAGCCCAAGGCACAGGCAAGCCTCAGATGGCGGCTGCCCAGTTGCTCAGGGCGAGCCCAAGGTGCAGGCAAGCCTCGGATGGCGGCTGCCCAGCCAACACCCAAGGCATAGGCAAGCCTCAGATGGCGGCTGCCCAGCCACCCAGGGCCGGCCCGAGACACAGGCAAGCCTCGATGGCGGCTGCCCAGGCAACGCCTGAGGTGCAGGCAAGCCTTGGATGGCAGCTGCTCAGCCAATGCCCGAGACGCAGGCAAGCCTCAGATGGCGGCTGCCCAGCCAATGCCTGAGGTGCAAGCAAGACTCGGATGGTGGCTGCCCAGCCACCCAGGGCCTCCCGAGGCTCAGGTAACCAGGGGCGGCCGAGGCTTGCGCTGCCGGCAGTGGCAGCAGCAGAGGTGTGATGGGAGCGTCGCATTAC
Organism: Cnephaeus nilssonii; assembly: GCF_951640355.1. Lineage (NCBI taxonomy): Eukaryota > Metazoa > Chordata > Mammalia > Chiroptera > Vespertilionidae > Cnephaeus > Cnephaeus nilssonii. Next base: position 37,764,470 of record NC_137079.1, on the reverse strand, counting down.
CCTGATTGCTGGGTCGCCTCCTGCCCCTGAGGGCTCCTGGACTGTGAGAGGGGGCAGGCCAGGCTGAGGGACCCCCCCTCCAGTGCATGAATTTTCATGCACCAGCCTCTAGTAAATAAATATGGTGAACACAAGCTACATAAAATGCACAATGAAGGATGTTCAAGGTTCACATGCATTTTCATGTATAATTGACTAAAGAATGATAGAATCACAACAGTTTGGGGTTGGTGGTATAGAATTCTCATTTTATAAATAAGGAAAAAGCAATGTATAGCACAGGAAATATAGTCAATAATCCTATATAATAAAACCCTAATATGCAAATCAACTGAATGGCGGAACAACCAGTCTCTATGACGTGCACTGACCACCAGGGGGCAGACGCTCAATGCAGGAGCTGCTCCCTGGTGGTCAGTGTGCTCCCACAGGGGGAGCGCCACTCAGCCAGAAGCCGGGCTCACAGCTGGCGAGCACAGCAGTGATGGCAGGAGCCTCTCCCGCCTCCGCTGCAGGTGAGCGGTAAGGAGCAAGTGATCCTGGACTGTGAGAGCCCCGGACTGCGAGAGGGATGTCTTACTGCCAGCTTAAGCCCAATCCCTGGGGGCATCGGGCCTAAGCCAGCAGGCGGACATCCCTCGAGAGGTCCCAGACTGCTAGAAGGTGTGTAGGCTGGGCTAAGGGACCCCCCTGAGCGCACTAATTTCGTGCACCGGGCTTCTAGTATCATAATAACTGTGTATGGTGACAGATGGTTACAATGGTGATCACTTCGTAAGACATGTAAATGTTGAACCACTATGCTATATACCAAGCATGTCAAACTCATGGCCGGCTGCAATTATGACATGCTTGCTATACACCTAAAACTAATATAATACCATATGTCAACTATAATTAACTATAATTAAAAATAAATTTAAAAAAATAAATGAGGAGCCCGAGGAGGTCTGCTGAGTTAGTATGAAGAGAACGGGCATGGCGAAAATGCTTCCCCATGGAAAGAAAAGTAAGTTCTATAGAGCAAATCCCCTATAGCAGAGACAGGCAGGAAGTATAATAAAATAGAAAGGGCACAAAAATAGCAACCAGCACAGAACTCAGTGCAATAAATATTTGTGCAAGAACTGAACTAAGAGTAAAATGACCTGAATTCTAGTTACAGCTTTGCCCAAACTCTCCTTAAATAAATTACTTCACCTCTTTGATCTTATTTTTCTCATCTTTGTACTTACATTACAGTTGGTAGGTTCCACTGACTTAAGGACCTATTTAGGGGGCTGACTATAATTTGCAGGGGCAGGCAAAAAAGAAGAGAAAGTTTATTTTTTACTGATTCTTAGAGAGAGTAAGGGAGAAGGAGAGAAAGAGAAAGATTTGTTGTTCCACATATATTATGCATTCATTGGTTGATTCCTGACCAGGGATCGAACCTGCAACCCCTTAGGGTATTGGGATGATGCTCTAACCAACTGAACTACCCAGCCAGGGAAAGAAGAGAAACGTTTTTGTACTAAGACTCATAGGGCTGTTCTGGGATATAAAGGCCCAATAGTCACATTTTATTTCAATAAATAGAAAATGTACATTTGAACAAGAGGGTAAGAATAAAGAAATAGTTGACTGCCCATTTTCCTAAAGAAAATGCACAAATAAAGCATTAGAAGTAAAATAGTCATTATTCTGAGATGCCATTATACATTAATATTTTAAATATATCTTAAATCTAAGATAGCATTTTAATTATCACATATTTTATGTGTATGTGAAACATTAATGGGAATCAAAAAATACATAACAGTGAGAATCCCTTCTGCTACATTTGTAAAACTAAGGGAAAATTCCATTTTCCCAGAATCTGAGGATGCAATCCATGAGTTCTCCTGAAAGAGCTTTACCAACATATTTTTTTTATAAATTCAACTGCTGTGCATCATGTCCTTAAATACATCATCCACAGATGATGACTAACTCACAGCAGACCTGTCTCCTCTCAAGGGCTGGTTGAAACATTGCCATCCTTTTTGACAGTTCTAAGTATTTCAGTCATCAATAATAATCTTTACATATAAGTTTCTTAACATTTATAAAGGCCCCCTCCCCCCAAAAAAAGTCTTGCAAGTCAGGCAGATTTTGCGTATATATTTTTCAAGTAGAAGTGAAGAGACATGATAAGTGATATTCTCATGAAACAGCTCAGTTATAACCAAATCAAAAATAAGGCCAAAAGTCCCACTTTTAATTCTCTGACCTAACTATCTCCAACTGCTTCTAACTAACTAGTGAGACGACTTAAAGCAGATCACAACATAAAGGTCATATGAAGATGATTCTATTTATGGCATTTCTAGAAACATTACCAGTTCTATGTGTCAAGCTATGTAAAATTTAGGAACTAGATTATCATACTGCACTGCGTAAGTCTTGGGGTATCCAACATGCCACCCACGGGCCATATGAAGCTTTTAAAATTGAAAAGCCTCAGACATATATAGCAGATTCATTACAAAAAGTAAAACTTCCCTTCTACCTTAACCCAACGTGGCTCTCACATATGGGAAATGTCTATTGCTGAAAACACATCAATGTCCATGATTTATAAGCAGTTGGCATCTGTGAGAACATGACTCATAGATTTGTAATCAAGGTGGGGGAGGAGGGTGTCTTTATTTCAAATAAAGAGAACTGGGCCAAAAAAAAAAGAGCCTAGTTTAGGGTCCACTGGTTAATATATTAATGATTAGCAATTAATGCAATGACATATCAAATCTTAAAAAATAAAATATCTCACACTCTCTTCATTCAGGACCAATTTTTTTACTCTAAAAAGTGACCTAGCTCAGGGTCAACTTGTTAATATTTGAAGATTAAATGAGAGTTAAAGATTATGTCTTTGGTCTAAAATGGAGTCCCTTGCTATACAGTGTCCCTTGGACTCCATGAAGAGTCAAAAATATGAATGTTACACAAGAAGAGGCCACTCAGCTTTCAGTACAGTAAGAACACAAAGGCACTGCCAGAGATATTCAGCATGACTCCTGTTTATGATTTCCTGTGTTCTGATGATGGGAGATATAAACAGTTACCAACCAGTTACCAAAAATACTGAGCAGAGTCACAAAGGACACAAAGCGTCTGGGAGTGAATAAACAATGCTCCCTCCAAACCTGCTGCTGTCCATTCAGTGCCAACATTTGCTCCCTGACAAAAAAATGTCTTTTCTGAGGCACTACCTGGCCATTTGTTATGTTAATCTCCAGTATGTGAAGTGCTCTTCCTATCAGAGAAATCACCCAACAGTCACTACAGGATGTTGCTTATTTTGATGACTGAAAGGTACATGCTGGGTCTGAAGGAGGGAGCCATTGATTTATTTTCACCACTTTTCCCTGGCTGGCAGCAATTTGAAAGAGAAGGAACAAGCCAGATCACTCATCTGCCTACTTGGCATGCCTGGTAGTCATGGGAGCCTGTCTCAAGGCCCATCTGTTAGGACCTGGGCTCTCCAAACATACACAGAAAGATGATGTCAAAAAGGGTGTGCTTGGGGACTCTTCCCCCTCCCCATGTGGGAGTCTGTGCTGTGAGATTCTTTCTCCTTCCCCACGTGGGAGTCTGTACTTGTTCTTCAATAAATCTCCACCTTTGCTATACCAAAAAAAAAAGAAAGAAAAAGAAACAAAAGGGTGTGCTCTAGTCCGCTAATGAGCCACCAAAGGTAAACCAGAAGACCCAGGCTGAGCAACCCACCCACTTCATTACTCCTTCAGCAGTCAGGTCCTATCAAGTCATAGATTTGGGCTGAAATAATTACTTTTAAGTTGATTTGACAAATAAATGTTCAGCTGATTCAAATATATCTGGCTTAGCCCTATCTCATAGACATGCAGGTAGGTAGATCCAGTGAATCAATAGAAATGCACCTTGCACACAACCTACAAAAGGAAACCTGCCTTAGAGGACCTCATGCTCAGCACTTGCTTGATGGTGTGTTTCTGTACCATCAAACTCAGCTCTCAGATGCCCCTATATTACTGCAGCCAGAAAGGCAGTCTGCAGCATGCAGATGATGGCTACTCCTAAGAAACAGCGGTGTCATGTAGCTCTACTCAGTGAAATAAAAACAAACAAGATATTCTCTCTTGCCTCAACATCACCCTGTTGCAACAGATTCACAATCTATTATAAAAGAACTGCCAATCACTACAAATAAGATTGAGATAAAAAGAATACATTGGTATTGGTTTTTTGTGATCAGAGATCTAACTTCATGTTTAATGCACAGTATTTATGAACTCTACTGGAAATAATTTAGCCATCTAATACATTTAAATTTTTACTTTTGAATCCTATAATGTGTCTTCTTTTTTAGTTATCTTTGACATGATCACGTGAAAGATGTCCTAGATTTTTCAAAGTAACTCATATAAATACAAGTGAACTTCTGGGATCTAGGGCCACTGAAGCAGTTGTGTTGGTGGCACCCCTCCAATGTTAAGAAAGCCCCCGTTTTTAATCCACACTGACACCTAAAGCTACCAGGCAGCACCATGTCTAACTAGAAGCCACAGTGTTAGAATCATCAATGAATCTTCTGCTTTTTTTCCTTTTCATACCCCTTCTACCTAAACTACCATCCCTTCTATGCACATCCCCCATTCTTTCAGGGACCTTCCTACTTTACATTTTTGTTTATATGTCTGCATTTTCAATTAGACTCCCTGTTTTATAAAGCCCAATCTCTAAAGCTACTGTGCAAAGAGAGAATAACATCATCACAGACAACACTAACATACCATAATGTTATCCTTCATATCACCATTCTTTGATTCCCCATAAAGACTATTTTGTTTGGTCCTTTCTGCTAAAACTTCCATTGCTTAGATTTTAGACCTTGTGGGCTTTCTAAATTACTTCTAGTTGAATTCTCTCTATATCTATATACCAGCCTATTCCATAAATAATGTAAGTCTTCTCAATAAGGCCAATCTTTTGTTAAGATCAAGTAATTTTAGAAGACATAACCTAAACCCTATTCCTGCCAAGAAATGAGATACAGCCAAATTTTAATAGAAAAGAGGATTAAAACCCAAGTACCTACTAAAGTGAGACACCAATGAGATGCACTCCACCTTACCCTGCAGAACCTAGTAAAGTTTCAGGAGTTGGAAGCACCAGGTAGAGTATAAAAGAAGAATAAGGGGGATAAGTGGTGATGGATGGAGACTTGACTTGGGATGGTGACACACAATATGGTGTACAGATGATGTGTTATAGAACTGTGCACCTGAAACTTGTATAATTTTGTTAGCCAGTGTCACCCCAATAAATTCAATAAAAAGGAAAATAAATAAATACAAAATACTTAAGATTTCCCTAGTTCTATATTTGTACAAGTTGAGCCAATTATAATACAAACATACTGACAAGATTATTTAATATCTATACTGAAGACTGAACTAAGAATTCATTTTATAACTTAGGCTAATTTAGAAAGGGAGAAAATATTTGCATAATAAAAACAATTTAAAAAGAGGGTTTGAAAATCACTATAAGAAACATTTATTTTTCTGTGTCCCCCACCTTCAACACAACCTATTACACGCCTACCCATCCCTCATTCCACAAGAGTATTGAGAAATTTTCCACAAAGAAACTGAGCCTGAGAATCTTAGAACTCAGGACATCAGAGACAGTGGATGGTGGGGTGAGAAAACAGTGAGACATCCAACTCTTCCTTCTGACCAGCTTTAGAAAGTCAACAGCCAGGTTTGTGCTTCCTTACAAAGAAATTAAAGGATCCTGTTCTAGAGAAACTAGGGAAAGATATACACATACTGATTGTTAATGGTCCCCCACTAAGAATGATTTGCCTAGTCACAGAAAAGCTGATCGATGAACATACCCAACTATCTCACAAAGTTTGCATCAGTATTCATGCAGGAACATGAGAAGACAAGTAAGAATTCCCAAACATTGAGAAAAGTCTCCAACTGAAATAAAAGACAGAGAATAAAAGAGGGGCACGGGATAAATTTTCAAATAATAGGAAATTGGTATAAAATTTAGCAACTATGAATTTAAAATGAGATGGCATAAATAAGAATAAAAAAAACAAGAATCTGTTCTTTGAAATTAAAAATGTGAAAGTAAAATATTTTTAATCCAATAAAGGGATTGTTCCTGGAGAGGAAGAAAAATACAAAGAAAGGGCTTATAAATAAACAAAAAAGAGAGGAGTAATTTAGAAAATCCATGTGTTCCAAAAATCTAATAGGAGTTTCGGCACGAAAGACCAAAAAACAATCTATTTAAAGATTATCAAAGAAATAATAAAAGAACATTTCTCAGAACTAAATGATGTGGGTCTCCAAATTGACAAGTGCTTGAAAATGTCTAGTAAAATCAATAAAGATCCACATCATATACTTAAAATTCCAGGAAATGAATTGAGAGAGAAGATCGCATGTAAAGAATTAGGAAAAAATGACATCAGATTCTCAACATTAACATTGGAAACCAGCAGATAGTCGAGTTATGCCTTCAAAATTCTAAGGAAAAATAATTTTCATTCTAAAAGTATGACCTTAGCAAAATTAACAGTCCAGCGTGATGGTAGAATAAAGTCACTTTTAGACATACAATGTCACATATTTTTCCTTTCTCAAGAAGTCACCAGAGTGAGGGGTGATATAAAATTCTAGAGACAGAAGGCCCCGCATAAAAAAAGATTAAGAAAATTTCCAAAATGATAGCATGGACTACATAACTCAAAGCAAACAAGAATAAAAAAGCAACACAACACGTGAAGGATGTTGAGCATCTATCACAAGTCATTTTCCATTTTTACTAGTTCGGTAGAAGGCAATGGATGTTAAAGTGGGGTTAATGACACACTAAATAAGAAAGTTGTCTACTTGGGTTTGAATAAAAAGGTTAATAGAATTTCGAAGGCACTTTGATCAATTCAGCTTACAATATGTAGTATCTTTAAATTTCTGGTAGGCTTACAAAAATTCAGCCAAATTCAATTCAATTGCAATTTTGTCCAACGGAGCAGGGTTCTGAATTTCTTTCCACTTGTATTCTTTTTATATTCAAATTGATCCTGCCCCATCTTTTTTGGCATTTTGACAAATCCCTTAGAGGGGAGTCATAGTTTGGAATGAGAAGCAACTGTATTCCATATCAAAAAATATTTTATTTGTGAGAATCTTGGAAAGGAAAGTATAACAGTGATACTAAGTATAGCCTTGATTCTCCTTCTAGTTACTAGTACTTATAGGACTATTCTTTGCCCTCACATCCTTGCCTCAGAGCACACACACGAAGAGTGTTACTAATCAGTTCTAGGAGGTCCACAAAATTTGAAAGTCTTTTACCCTGATTCTTGTTATGCAATCCCAAATATATTTTCGTTTACAACCAGAGATACTGTTACTTTCCAGTCCTTTTGTCTATCAATCATGTTTCCTGATTCTGAAACAATAACTCGTAACTAGGAAGGAAGGCCTTTAATATATGGAAAGGAATATAGTAAAGTGTCCAGCATCAAACCTTAAAATCAATATATGGATCGTGAAAACAGTAAAAATATGCAAAGGGTTTCTTATTTAATAGCTAAAGCTCCTGCAAAAAGGAAAGATGATCAATTAAATTATCATGATGAATGTACTATTGTAGGTATTCAGAGTCCTTAATAAAATGGCAATCAATTTATTCAAAAGAGTAAGAGTCCACCATATATCTGTAATAGTTTAGTCAATTGAGAAACATTCACTAATTTCCTACTATGGGCTCAGCACTGAATCAGATGCTAAAATTTTTTTAAATAAAATATGTGCTATCACACTGCCCCATGTAACTATCATAAGGAAACTAAGCATCAAGTAGAGATAGGAATAAAGTAGAATAACCAAAAAGAAGCTTCAAGGAGGTGCTGCTGGAGCTGTACCTTGGAGGCATCATTAAGATAAGGGGGGGTGGGCAGAGAGAGAGACTCGCCTAGCCTGGGGAGAAAGAAGATTTTTGCCTATGAGAATTGTGGACCAATTGTAGAGAAATCACTTATACTTATGTCTGGACAAACATGAAAAATCACTTTGCCAGGTAGTATTATTGTTTCCATTTTAAATGAAGGGATATTCATCTTCAAAGAGTGTGAGCCATGCTGCAGAGAATTAAGTAAATTGGAAGGGAGAGCAGTAAGTGGCACACCTTGGAGGTGCTGAGTGTCAAAGAAGAAGAGGTGGTATGGCAGAGAGTAGGGTCCTTTTGAAGGTACAGACATGTGGAAAGCCAGAGAGATAAATTAAGGGGTTGGATCCAAAGTAGGATGAGATGTAATCTACAAAAAAAGTGGGTAGCTTTACAGAGAAGAGAGTTCTTTTATATGAGACTAGAGAAGACTAAGAGAATAATGCTTTTATTTATGCAAATAAAAAGGAAGAAAACGTGTTCCATTATGAGGAGACAAATTTAGTTTAGAGATCCTGTGACATTAAAAAAATGATACAAAGTAGATGTAAAATATCCATCCATTTACCCATCCATCATCCATCCAATACACCCATCCACTCATTCTGCAAACATATGTGCAGATTTGGTGTTTAGTACAAGTGGAGGCTTTAGAAGATTTTTTTAAAATGTATAGTTCTTTTCTTTAAAGTGTCCTTGATGTATAATTAAAGACTCTTCTTTTCCCCCTCCCCCAACCCACCCACTGTCCCTATTATGAGCTCAAAGCAAGAAGGCTCACAAAGCTGCTATTTGAAATATTTTTCTATGATTGAAAGAGTTACCTTCCTGCAAGATTTCCAAGACAGAGCATTTTTCAAGAACGTTTTATGTCCTTCTTACTATGAATAAAAGGAAGGAAGCTGACAAAAAGCTATGGTATAACTATTTTTTACTTGGAGTTGCAAAATGATTAAAGCCTGAGCAACAATAGCTGACCTATTGAGGAAAAATGCCAGTTAGGTGGAGATACATTTAGAAAGGACTCCCAAGACTATTTCTATTTGTTTCTGAAGCCCTTGCCTCAGTTATTAACTAATCCATAGCTCCATGTTGCCACCCAAGCTGACCCTGCTCAATATGAATTCTCATAACCTACAGGGAAGCAACAGGCCCATTTATTAACAGAAGTAATTACAAATTGAGATCTTCACTCACTAGTCAAAGTTTCTGCTAATTCAAATAGGAAATCAGTGTTTCAGATACTTTTAAGGTATTGCCTAAAAGTAAATAGTCATTTGATAAAGCCAGAAGTTACAAAGCAGTTTTGTGCTTCAATCTCTTCTCTGAAGGACTAATTATTTGTGTAGTGCTCTCCTACAGGGGACAGTAAAAAAATCAATGGAAAGCCAGCTAAAGTGTAACTCTCAGCTCCAAGCCTGGTACCTCCTGGATAGTCGCTGCACTGCAGTGCCACTGGAATGATTTTCAAATACAAAAGGCACGGACTTGGAAATACTTTGTATAGGGCTCAGTACTTCTCTGAATGTGCCATGAAATCCAAGATAAGCCACTAAGATTCTGAGTTTATGCTTTCCCAACTTTAAAATTAAATGAAAGATGGACAAAATTAACTCAATATTCTATGATTCTACCTATGCCCCAGTAATGATGTCTACTTTGGAACTTATGTTTTAAGCCCGCAGACAATGGCAATGACTAATTCTATGACTACTCATAATAGCTGACATGCTAATCTATAATTTTACATAATTTAAACAACTCATACATAACAATAATCCAGTAATCAAGATTAGTAATATCTCAAGGAAAAAAAAATAACATAGAATCTCTCTAAGTAGTCATAACATAAAATCACTCTAAATAGGGATTTAAAAATGGTGATAGCTTTCCCATATTTTCCCCCCACAATGTCCTAAACCTATCCAAAACACCTGTAAAGGGCAAAATGGGTCACAGGACACATTTTGGAAAACAAATTTTCATGGCAGAAAAAGGAAAGGTCAAAATTGAGAATTTTGTATTTGAGTTAAAGTTGAAATTATAAAACAAAGCTACTAATGTCTAATGTTTCCAACTACAATATTAAAACAAAATCACTAAGTGTAATAATAAAAGCTCAGGCAAACATCTCAAGCTGGAGACAACTTATCTTGAGATAGTTAGCAAAACTTCCATGAAATATATTGATTTTGAGAGTAGGCACATGCAAAGGTCTTCTCTGGTATCAGTGAATCCATTCATAAAGTACCACGCAGAGATAATAAGAGCTTAGAGTCTAAGAGAGATGGGTAATTGCACACACAAAATGTTAAGAGAGGCTTGAAAGTACAGTCGTGTAGAGGTAGATTATAAATGCAAAGAACAGAATGGCCAATTCCCCTGGGAAAATGGACAGAGGTCACACATTCCAGGCAGAATGGTCGTGGAATAAGAAGTAGCTAAGAGCTCAGATGTTCTAGGCACTAAGAGTTGCTCCTTGTAGTTCAAATACAGATTTCAAGGGCATTTACTGCAAGTCCTTTTTGTGGAGGACCTATTCTTCCAAGCTAAGGCATCTCGATTCCACCAATAAAGGGCTTTATACAGATGAACCACATATTTACGTTTGCTTTTAGAAAGATAACTGTACCAGCTGCATGGAGAATGGATTGGAGGGGTTTGATATGTGAGAGTGCTGGCTTTCAAACTAAATTTAAGTGAGCCCTTTCTACAAATTCTATGGGTCTGACCTTCTACTAAATATAGCTCTCATATTCTCATATATCCTCTTTAGAATCTAAACATATTTTGAAAGTTAATATGTTTTTTAATATCCTGTTAGATTTCCTTAGCAGAAAAAAAAAGCTACTCAAGGCTGACATTAAGATACATTCCTTGAATGGCTGTTTTGATCATTTTAACCCAATCTTCCTCTACTGTCCAAAAAGACATGGTTAAGCTTCTGCAGGGGAAAAAAATCTAAAAGCCATATTCTCTGCCTTGTGTTTTTCATACTCTGTCACAGAAAGAATATGAGGTGCTTTTTAAACTGGTTATGTAATATATGGAAATATATGTTCCATTCTTAGTTATAAGTAAAATTATTAAGTTAGGAGGTGCAATCCACATACTTTTTTTCTACTTTTATCAGAAAAGAGGGAATGAAAATTCATCATATAAAATGATCCTCCATGAATAAATTATCCTGTGGGTATGATGTTTTAAAATTCCCTCATACCTATTAAAAACTAAATTAATCAAATCACTTGGGTGTCAGAATGGTTTAAAAAGGTAGATATTGTCAAAATTCCTGGTAAAGATTCCTCTAATCTCTTAAGAAATCTGAATTAAAACAGAACTGCTTCCTTATAGAGCCTTACCAAACCCATTAGCCATTGAGATTGTAACACATGTTGCTTCTGGATAAAAAATACTCATGTTTGCCCACTTGGGCAAATCACTAATTAGATGTGTGACACAAACAATGGATATTGCTGGAATAATCATTTGAAAATCATAATTTCAAAAACCAAACTGAATTTATTTCTAAATAGAATATGGTCCAAGAGTATTCATTTGTTCATTAATTTAGATTTACTGCCATATCCTATTTGGTACAGCTGGTTTGTGAGTTTAGCCCACATTAGCATATCTGAGCACTCACTACATGTTAGGCTCTGGATGTGCAAAGAAATTATAGTAGAGCAGAGGAGAGGCACAACAAGAGATAGCTGCAATATCAAGTGCTAGGACAACCATGCATAAGCCCTATCTCGAGGTTCTGAGAAGGCTTCCTGAAGGAAAAGAGGTAAAATAACACTGCAGGTAAAGAAAGGTGTGAAGGGCACTTTATTTAGATGAACCTATATGGCCCAAGACACAAAGGCATGAAGTAGTATTGATATGGGAAAAACTACTAGCACATGGAGTTCCTGGAACAAGAGATATGGAATGAGGAGCTATGGAGATAAGGCTATGGAAGCAGGTGGGAACCAGATCTTGATGTTCTTCCAGAAACAACTATTTGAGCCTGGCTCACTCCCAGAATAGGAGAGGAAATTGTACTAAATTCCAGGTGAGGATCCTTCTAATATAACTTCTTATTTCTGGTCTTAATTCACAAATTACTTACTGTGACCCTCTGGGGGAAAATCACTTAGTCTTTCTATCCCTCTTTTCCCTTTTTAGTGATACCCTACCAACCTACTGAGGTATATTAAAGAACTAAAATAAATAAATAAGAGAGCACTTAGTGAGCATACCACAATATTATTTAAAAGTATTATGTTATTTTAATAATAATTATCATTATGTACATCCACCCAGGTGAATAATAAATAGTAAACATATCATATACATTTTATAGTATGTTTGGGCAGCATTTATTTGTATGTGTGTAATGCTTCAATGACATTATGAAACATGGTACTATTTTGGAATGTCCTTTTATTTTTTAGATACACTGTTATCCCATGGGGAAAATAATGAAGCAAATAAACATTCTCTCCATCTTCCAACCTACCTTTTTTCCCTTCTTTCCTTTCTCCCTCCAAAGCACACCTTTCACCCCTTTCTAAGTACAAAGCTGAAATGGATCTATCTTATATTTTTATGGATCTATGGCTATAGATTTTTCCTTTTCCAGAAATATTGATGTTTTAAATTATACATCCATACTACCTATATTATTAATTAAAATGATAAAATTTCAAGGAGCTAGCATTGATTTATCTAAAAATTCATCAGACAAACCTTATTTATTTTTATGAAACTCCTACTGGAGAGGTATAATGAAAATACTGCAATGATAATATATTCTTATTCAATCAGAGCTTCTGGCAGGATTTCTCTTGCCTTTCCTTGAGACCAGAGAGAGAAATTGATCAAGAATATAGCAATTAATTTGATTGATTCAACACTCAATAGCCTTAACAAAAGTCTGCTGGTTAGTGTATTAATATCTCTAGAATAATGGAGGGAGGGGATGCTACTGTCTTCTACTATATATTTACTATGTTTAACATTCTTATCCATAAATTGGATTAAATATTTGATTATCAAATTTCTATATGATACAGAGACCCAAGATATAAAGATTAAAAAGTACTCTAAAATTATTACAAAGCCTTAAAAATTTGGTTGAAATCAACAAGACAAAGTTTAACAATATAAAATCCAGCTTTAGAATTCAAAATCAAATTGTAGTATTAGGGGAGACCTAATCTAAAGATGCTGTAAATTGGTATATCCATAAAATGTAATACTATATTAGCTATATAAATTATATAGCTATTATAAATATGGTATATAACTATAGTATATAACTGAAATTTAGAAAAGATAAGTAACATACCCAAGGTCATACAGCAAATAAGTGGTAGGGGATTGTAGAGCCCAGATCAATCTGAATTCAATTCCTGGATTCTTTTTTTTTTTTTTAATCCTCACCCAAATATATGCTTTTATTGATTTTAGAAAGAAAGGAAGGGAGAGGGAGAAAAAGAGAGAAATATCAATCAGTTGCCTCCTGTAGGGATCCCAACTAGGGTTCAACCCGCAAGCTGGGTATGTGCCCTGACCGGGAATCAAACCTGCAACTTTTTGGTGTACAGGACGACACTCCAACCAACTGAGCCACACCAGCCAGGTCTCAATTTCTGGATTCTTAATCACTATGCACATTGCCTCCCAAGACAAAACACAACAGAACTATATTTACTGACATGAAGAGACATCATAATATAAAATGAAAATGAGCTTATAATACACACACAAACATATACATATATACTCACACTTATATATAAACATATGTGTATATATATACAAATATATACCTATATACATGCATATATGTGTACTTATATCAATATAAATAGCTCATGGGAAAAGTCTTTGAGGTGATAAAATTTTAACACTGGATGTTCCTGAGTGACAGCATTATTTGGTGATTTTATATTATTGTTCTTTTTCATCTGAACTTCCTAGTTTTTCACAGTGGTCATATATTGCTTTATTGTTAAAATGCATCATGGGAATAGCTGAGGCATTGCAGTGACTGGAATTTTAGCATTAGCCAGCAGTGTGACTCAGGTGCTAAAGACATTAAAGCAGTCCTGGTGTGTATTAGAGAAGGACCAAGCTCGAATAGAGGAAAAGAATACTTTCCTGTGTTCTATGAGGATACCCAGAGCAATATGTTCAACTGAACATCCAAAAGTGGGTAGCCAAGATGGCAGGCGGTCTGGAGACCACATTCTATGAAAAAAAAAAAAAAAAAAAGCTAAGGAGTTAGCTCTCTAAGCAGAGCTTAGAGAACAAAAACAAAGAGGGAAAACAAAAGGAAGACATGTGATCATGGACATTCAAATGGGAACACTTAAAAGCAGGGTTCTATTTTTTATTTATTTTTTTTAGAGTTATGCCAAAGAGCAGACAGGATGAATAAACCCACTAGTCATTAAATACAGAGGTACTTCTAGGCACCTGTTCCTAGGCACCAGGGATTTACAGTGACCCAAAACCCAGAGACAGTCCTTAGAAAACTCACAGGCAAGTGAGTTGTTCAACATATTATTACAGATAGTTAAATAATTACACTGTGCGAAGTGTTATAAAAAAGAAATACTGGTGCTCCAAAGCAAATGGCAGGGTGTATTACCCTGGGTGTCATGGAAGAAAGACCCTGCTGAGGGGGTGTGATGGTCATGTGCAAGCTGACACCTGAAGCTTGACCAGAAGTTAGCTTGGAAAAGAGGGGCAGAAATCTGTAAAAGTGGAAGGCAGCTTTGGAGCATGTACAGAACTGGGAGCAAAGAGGGCCTATTGCTGAAATCAAATAAAGCCCTCTATCACTGCTGCTTAAGGAGCAAACATTTCTAACGGTGCTTGCAATCCAAATTGCCCCAGCCATGAAACACACCTACTGCAAGATCCAGAGTGATGGCACTCTCAGCTCATGGTGGGTGATTCACTGGGGTCAGCTCTTTAAAGTAAATCAAGTCTAGGAAAACTATGTGGTGCTAGAGAGGAAATAGCCTACTTCTGACCCAAAATTAGAATGGGATTGAAAGGTAGCAGAATATGCAACCCCAAAATATGTGGCCTTGATATATTGATCATTTTGGGCTGTGAGTACTTGCAAAACAGTAAATGCAGGGAGTTTTCTACTTAAAGACAGATTTTCCTAAAGGAATTCAATTGTCCTAAATATCTTTCCCTAGAGTTTCACCAACCAAAGATGACTGACTCTTGTTAAAGACAGGAGACTAGAAGTCAATACTACACACAGGCAAACTTTATCACTGTTATACCTCCCAATATTCTTCTCAGAGCCCATTCATCTCTACTAAGAATCACTTAGTCTCCCCTAAGAGGCCTACATCCCTTTCCCCTTTTCCTATTAAAATAATAGTACTTAAGTCTGAATTCTAATCTACCTCGGGGAGTTACTCATTTTTCTCTGTCTCCCATGTGTACATGAGATATGCATGTTAATAAACTTGCTTGTTTTATTTTGTTAATCTGTCTTTTATTACAGGGGTCTCAGCTAAGAACTCAGAAGAATAGGGAAAAATAATTTTTCCTCTCCTACAGGGTCCTGGGATTCTCTTTTGTCATGGATAGAGAGCTCATTATCAACATGCAGCAAAGGGAACTGACATAAAAATGTAAACAGTGGTGGTCTCCCAAGGACCAATTGTCAGGGCTGCCCCAAAATACCCAGCAAGGGCATATCGATTACTTTGAATTAAAGTTATTTGACAAGCAGCCACTGCAAGAAGGGCACGTTGACCCTCCAGAGTCTCTGTGAATGCAGGAAATAAATAAATCTCCCCTGTGAAAGGTGCTTGCTCCCCTTGCTCAGGGGGCTGAAAGAGACACACTTATCACTAGAGTTCAGGAATCCAAGGTCAAAAAGCCTGTATAAACAAATGCTGCTACTCCTTTACTATTTTGCTACACAAGCCCAAACTTTGCTTAGATTCTTCACTAACGAGCACCAAAACCTACATTTCATCATCCTTTAATTCTTCATAAATTTATTGTTTCTTTTTCTGAAAAGTATAAGTAGCTGCCAGCTTCAATGATTTCTCTGAGCATCAGTTATGATCTGCTGTGTGCATTTATTAAATTGCTTTTTCTCCTGTTAATCTGGTTTTGTGTCAGTTTTAATGTTAGTCTAGCCATAAGAACTAACGGGGGGTAGAGGGAGGAATTTCCTCCTCCCAAACATAATCTTAATATTTTTTAAAAACAAACCATTTTGATAACTGAGAAGGGACAGGATATAGTAATAACTCTAAGAATGCATATGACAATAATATTTAATGAGTAATCTGATAGGGGCATCTCATAAGGATATTTAAGTGGGCAGGAAATTCACAGATAAGCTTTAACGTGGGCAAGTGTAAAATAATACATTTATGCAAAATAATTCAAAGGTCCCTTATAGAAAGGTAAGTTCCAAGAAATCATTTACAGCTTTAAAATGATCTAAAAGTTAGATATTTCCTAAAAATGTGTTACTACATTTAAATATCATCTTAAATGCTAAGTCACCCCAGATTTTTACAACTGTGGAGCATATACATAATCCATCCTTCAGGCACAGTTATCCTGAAAGATGGGCAACCTTAGGAGATGGTACAGGATGCAGCATGAGGGAAACTGAGTCTCATATATTATGAATCAAAGAAAAAATTGCCCGGTGAAAAAAATAAAAGAAAGATGAGGCATCTTCCCTTCACCCATTAGTGCAAACTGTAAATTAAGGAAGACAATTAAGGATCATGGGAAGTAAACAAGGCAAAGATTGAATAGAAAGAGCAAATGTGAACAAGAAATCCAAAGTGCAAGCCTGTGCACAAAATCTCAAAGGTAATCAAGGAAGATCTAATACCAGATAAAACCAAAGGCTGTTTATTCTAGAAAAGTGGTTCTCAAAATGGGGTCTCTTTGTGATGCCATAGCTTCATCTGGGAACCTGTTAGAAATGCAAAGCTTCTCTCAGGCTCTTAGATCCACTTAATGAGATCAATGAATCAGAAACTCGGGAGGCCAAATAATCTGTGATTTAATAAGCCCTCCATCTGATTCTGATGCACACTCAAATCTATAAACCACTACTCTGGAAAGTAACAGCCATGAAGATACCACAAAATTTAAAGAAATGGCCCCAGGTCTGGGTAGCTACCTGGGAAGAGGTGTTTGCAGGTGGCCTCATCAGTCAAAGGGCCTTTGACTTTCCTTTAGCAAAAAAGGCAGTTCCTTCTCAGCAATCTCTTTTTTTATTGTTTAAAGTATTACAAAGTATAACAATGTAGATAGAATATGTCTCCTTTTTCCCCTATTGACTTCCTCCCCAACCCCCGCACATGCCCTCACCCCCCTAGTGTCTGTGTCCATTGGTGATGCTTATATGCATGCATACAAGTCATTTGGTTGATCTCTTACCCCCCACACACAACTCTCCCCTGCCTTCCCACTGAAGTTTGACAGTCTGTTTGATGCTTCTTTGTTTCTGTATCTATTTTTGTTCATCAGTTTATGATGTTCATTATATTCCACAAATGAGTGAGATCATGTGATATTTATCTTTCTCTGACTGGCTTATTTCGCTTAGCATATAATGCTCTCCAGTTCCATCCGTGCTGTTGCAAATCGCAATTTCCTCTTCATTGCAACTTTAAACGCATATTAATACTGTACTAATACAATGCTTCCATACTAACACAATTCTTCCCACAGGCTTATCTAGACCAGTGGTTCTCAACTCGTCTCTTTGACTCTCAGGGAACATATGGCAAAGTGAGAGACAGTTTTGTTGTCAAAAAGAAGGGATTAGAGTAGTGCTACTGGAATCTATGGGGTAAAGGTCAGGAATGCTGCTAAACATACTATAACACACAGAACAGCCCCCACAAAAAAAGAATTGTCCAGCCCAAAACATTAGTACTGCTGTTGAGAAACTATGATGTAGATCAGTTGAGACCAGGAACTAAATTCATACCAAACATCATCTAATTTGTTCCTCCATCCCTCCAATCCAAATTAGTTTCACTAAAACTTGTGCAACCCTGGTACTATTTATATGGTCAACTCCCCTTTATACTCAAACTTTTTCACATCTGCCTTCATCTACTCATCTTAATTATACAAGGCTTTTCACACACCCTCTCAGATACACCCTCCATGTCAACATTCATTCTATCACCTAAAACTCCCCAAAGAGACCTGATGTCATATTATTAGCTCTGCATCTTTTCTGACTTGAACATGTTGTATAAAAATAAAAAAATAGTTTCCATAATGACACTTTGTGGGGCATCATAAAATTCTGCAAATTTTCATTCTACAAAGATAATACAAAATATCTATCTCTACAGAATGTTTTAAAGATAATACAAAATGTCTATCTACAGAATCTGTTTTAAATTTTTTTTTAAAGATTTTTATTTATTTCAGAGAGGAAGGAAGAGAGTAAGAGAGAGAAATATCAATGATGAGAGAGAATTATCAATTGGCTGTCTGCTGCATGCCCCTACTGGGAACAGAGCCCACAACCCAGGCATGTGCCCTGACCGGGAATCAAACCCTGACCTCCTAGTTCACAGGTCGATACTCAACCATTTTACACCAGCTGGGCTGTTTTAATTTTTTTTTATCAACAAAACTTCAAACCTAAGAAGCTCAGAGTTGAATTATTCTAGGAACAAAGTTAAAAAAAAAAAAAAAAACTTGAACATATTTGGTTTCTTGGTTTTACCTAAATATACTAGTAAATATTATAAACTTACTGACTTGGGTCAAAATAGTATAAATCCTCAGTACTCTATGGAAAATCTTGATGCAATAAACCTATAAAGTATTTTATAAATCACCAATTCCATAGAAGTGTCAGATACTATGTTTCTCCTTTAGAATAAACATTAAGTGATAGGAAATATACGTGTGTGTGTGTACGAGTATACATATGTACATATTCCAAATTATGACCTGATGTTTTCAGATATAAATCTAAGAAGAGAATGCAGACAAGAATGAATATGGACTATGGGTGGCTTATTAAACTCATATGTTTGTGAAAATATCCATAGCAATGAATTAATACCATATTTACCAAAGCCCTGTGTGATAGCATGCAACAGAAACTTTAACGCGTCAGCAATCATTTTCATCTGAGCACAGAGACTGCCCCAAAACGCTACCAGAACCATCTGCAAAAATTCACCTCTCTAAAGGGCTTAAAGAAAAAAGCTATGGGCATTACAAAAATTATCTTTTGAGCTCATTTGGAGCAAGACAGATTCATCTCTCTACATTTCCAATCCATGTAGAAATTCTGATGTCTCTCATTTTAATCAACTAAATTTTCCTATATTGTATATTTAACTTAAACATCTTCCTTTGCAAATTGCAGAACTTATTAGGATGAGAAAGTTCTTTCAGTACTTGGCAAAAATTAAGCTGGCTTTTATACAGAACAGATGAAGGGGGAAGTCAACTGACAAATATTTATGGACAACAATCCAGGTAATCAGGTATAAAACAATAATATGGAAATTCAAAGAAAGCTAAGTGGGACATCAAAATTTACATTGAAGTAAGGAGTGGTATTAGAACCAGCCATCTATATATATAAAAGCCTAAGCAACCGAATGACCAGTCGACAGGTTGCTATGATGCACACTGACAACCAGGGGGCAGATGCTCAATGCAGGAGCTGACCCCTGGTGGTCAGTGCGCCCCCATAGCGGGAGTGCTGCTCAGCGAGATTACCAGGCAGCGGCAGCAGGCGCAGCAGGGCCAGGATGAACGGGAGCAGCACCCGACCTGGGCTCGGGCTCCTCCCCGGCCACCTGCCACTTCGCACACTACTACATACCTTGGGGGATGTCAGACTGCTGATTTCGGCCCAATCCCTGCAGGTCCCTCAGCCTGGCCTGCGGTGATCGGGCTGAAACCAGCTCTCTGACATCTCCCGAGGGGTCTGGGATTGAGAGAGGGTGCAGGCCAGGCTGAGGGACCCCACTGGTGCACGAATCTGTGCACTGGGCCTCTGGTATTTTATAAGCAAAGTTTCTACATATGAATGGTCAGTGGCTACCACCTCCCTCTCACCACATTAAACTCAAGGTCATTCCAACCTAACTTGTCTCAGGGAACAAGGGATTCTCCTCTTATTAGGGTGGAAGTACTGCATTAATATAATATTTGTTTGTTTGTTTGTTCAAGTGGACTTGCATGCATAGTGTTCTCACTCTTCCCTTCTCAACACCAGCTGACAAATGGCTTCCACTTCTTTATCATACTTCTCTTCAATCCTCTTCTTCCTTCGCATATCTCTTCCAAATATTGCCTCGGAAAAATCATACCTCCTCTATCACTTCTCAGGCCCTCATTATAACTCTTCAATATATGAGTATAAAAACAATTTTTTAAAATTTCATAAAGTACAGTCATAAGTATAATAAAATTATATTCAATTTAAAAATAGGAAAGAGAAAACCAAGATGGTGGCATAGGTAAACGCCTGTACTTGCTGCCTCCCACAACCACATCAAAATTACAACTAAAATACAGAACCACTATCATCCAGAATCGTGGGAAAGCTGGCTGAGTGGAAGTACTACAACTAGAGGGGTAAAGAAGAAAGCACATTGAGACTGGTAGGAGGTGCTGAGGACCCAAACAGGCTGATCCAGCACCCGGGTGTGTCCCTTTTTTAATCAGGAGGGAAATCGCCTCTTTGGAGGCCGCCTGGAGGAGCAAGGAATCCCAGCCCCACACCAGACCCCCAACCTGGGGTCCTAGAGCTGGGGAAAGAAGTCCATACAGGCAGTAAGAACTACGGGCTGTAAAAACCAGTGCGGATTGGGGCTGAGTGACACACAGACTGCTGGAGACCCAGCTGCCCCTCTTAAAAGGCCGGCACCACGAACTGAATTTACAAGCTCCTGCTTGCTCTGAACTCCAGTGCCGGGCAAGGCTCTGGGGGACCCAGACACATACAGGGAGAAACTGGACTATCTGGCATCGGGGCAGGAACTCGGAGGCAGCTTTCTTCCAGACAGAGGTGCTCACAGCAGTCATTGTTCCCATGCTGGGACCTCCCTGGTGCAGTGCTGACTGGCAGCCATTTCTGTATGCTCCGCACTGGAGATTCCCTGAGACCCTACCCCACACAATTTACCACCCCACCCAAGCTGTGCACAGCAGCTTTTGCATATGAATGGCCTGTCCTTCTCAGCCTAAAACCTGTCAAACCAGCTGCAGCTGGGTCAGGGAGCCCGAAAGCTATCAATAAAAGGCCCAAGGCCGGCACCAGCACCAGCCTTCCTTGTTTCACAGCTGGGCCTCATCTGGGAACTTCCAAATGTGATACAAAGAGGAAGAATCTACATATCTCTCTGTAGCTCCTGCTGGGTGGCCCCAGGCAGTGGCTGACTTCGCACCTCCCTGGAGATCCAAGAGCCAGTGTACCCAGTGGTCAGTGTGAGACCATACCAGATTACAACTCTTCACATCCATAAGTGACACACTCACAGGACAGACTCAGTGAGCACCAAAGCCCCACTGAAGCAAGTCCTGCTCCATAAGGGTGTCTCCTGCACAGCAGCTCTCCCACTGTAGTCTCAGCTGGTCCCCACAGCAAATTGGCCTGGAGGTCAATTACTCACAGTGACACCGACAGCAATCAAGGCTCAACTACAACAACACTGTGCACACAACCTACAAAGGGGTGCACCTAGAGTGTCCACCTCAGGTGATTGGGGAGGCTGAGACACTGGGCCCTATAGGACACCAACCACACAAGGCCACTCAATCAACTCAAGGAGACTTAGCAGCTACCCAATACATAGAAACAAACACAGGGAAGCAGCCAAAATGCAGAGACAAAGAAACATGTCACAAATGAAAGAAAGGGAAGAAAGCAAAATACTGGATATAGAGTTCAAAACCACAGTTATAAAGTTACTCAAGAATCTTCTAGAAACCTCCAAGGAACTTAGTGAGACCTTCAAGGATTTTAGTGAGAACACACAAAAAAATGGAAAAGGACCAGTCAGAAATTAAGCATACACTGACTGAAATAAAGAATAATATACAGGGATTCAACAGTAGAGTAGAGGATCCTGGGAATCAAGTCAATGATTTGAAATATGAGGAAGCAAAAAACACCCAATCAGAAGAGCAAAAAGAAAAAAGAAAAAAATATGAAGACAGTGTAAGGAGCCTCTGGGACAACCTCAAGTGTACCAACATCTGAATTATGGGGGTGCCAGAAGAAGAGAGAGACCAAGATATTGAAAACCTATTTGAAGAAATAATCACTGAAAACTTCCCCTACCTGTTGAAAGAAATAGACTTACAAGTCCAGGAAGCACAGAGATCCCCAAACAAGAGGAATCCAAAAAGGACCACACCAAGACACATCATAATTAAAATGCCAAGGGCAAAAGACAAAGAAAGAATCTTGAAAGCAGCAAGAGAAAAACAGTTAGTTACCTACAAGGGAGCACCCATACGACTGTCAGCTGATTTCTCAACAGAAATTATGCAGGCCAGAAGGGAGTGCCAAGAACTATTCAAAGTGATGAATAGCAAGAACCTACAACCAAGATTACTCTACCCAGCAAAGCTATCATTTAGAATTGAAGGTCAGATAAAGAGCTTCACAAACAAGAAAAAGCTAAAGGAGTTCATCACCACCAAACCAGTATTATATGAAATGCTGAAGGGTATTCTTTAAGAAGAGGAAGAAGAAGAAAAAAGTAAAGATAAAAATTATGAACAACAAAGTGACAACAAATATATATCTATCAACAAGTGAATCTAAAAATCAAATGAATAAAAAATCTGATGAACAGAATAAACTGGTGAATGGAATAGAATCAGGGGCATGGAAATGGAACAGACTGACAATTCTCAGAGGGAAGGGGAGTGGGGGGGTGCGGGAAGAGATTAGACAAAGATCTTATATGCATGTATGCAGTACCTATGGACACAGACAATAGGGTGGCGAGGGCCTGGGGTGGGACGGGAACCAGGTGGAGGGGAGCTATGGAGAGGAAAAAAGAGGGACATCTGTAATAATCTCAACAATAAAGATAAAAAAATAGAAAAGAGCCACTGAAAGTTGCCAACATTCCATTTAGAATCTTAAAACAAAAAAAGCCCATTTCCTTCCTCGTCATTCTCTAATGTGCTTCCGCTCTCCCCACAAAAATGTATTCAAATCATATTATTTATAATGTCTACTTTGCTTAAAATCAGATTTTAAAAGTGTTTCACTAGAAATCAGAGAATGTTTCATCTGACTAAATAGGTTTTGATAGCTTTGTTAGTTATAGATAACAAATTATTATAAACTTTAGTGGCTTAAAATACAAACACTTATTATCTGACAGTTTCTGTGGATCAAGAGTCCAAGAGTGGCTTAGCTGGATGATGCTGGCTCTGAGTGTCTCATGTGTTTGTACCTGGATTACCAACCAGGACTGTGGTCATCTCAAGACAAGACAGGAACTGGAGGGTCCATTTCCACGATGGAGCACTCACAGGCTGTTGGCAGGAGGCCCCCTTCCTCACTGTGTGGGTCTTTCTGTAGACGACCCGCATGTCCAGAGGCAGCTGGCTTCCCTCAGTGCCAGTAACTCAGGAGAAAGGGAGGAAAGGGAACTGGGTTGCCTTTTATAACCTAGTCTCTCAAGTCACACTCTGTCACGTCTGCTTTCTTTCCCTATTCCTTAGAAGTAAGTCACTAACTCCAGCCTATGCTGAAAGGAGAGAAATTAGGCTCCAAGGTTGGAAGTCAGTACCAAAGAATTTCTGGACATATGTCAAACCACTTCTGTGGGCAAGGCTTGAATCCAAGTCCCATTTATGATATTATTTCCATTGGGGGAAAGGTGCTGTAATCTACCTGTCAGCATCTGTTTACAACACAGCTTTTTTGTCATATGTTGTGTGACTATATGGTTAAGGAAGTTGCCAAATATTATAATGTGTCATGAAGATTTAAACTTGTGGTAAGCTATAAGGTTATAGTTTTTGCCATTATAAAATACCCCAAGCAATCAGGATATCTACATCTATACATACACACACATCTCCAACACTTTAATCCAACAATCTAATTTGAAAATAAAAATAACTAAAGAATACCAATAGGGTTCTATCCTATCTAATAATAGACAAATAGGCAAATTGACCATACCTCCAACACACCCACAAGCCATGCCCACAAGCCACGCCCATCATCCAATAAGAGCGAGTATGCAAATTAACCCAAACCAAGATGGCTACAGCCACAGAGAGCAAGGTTTCCTAGGTAACAGAGGAAGCCAAGCTTTCTGCCTGCCCTGGCCAGGCCTAAGCCTCCACTCAAGCTACAAAGTTTCAATTGCAAAAGGTAAACAAATTCAAACAAATGGCGGCAGAATGGAGCTTGAGAGAGCAGGCCAGGGTTGGTGCCGGCAACAGGGGAAGCAAAGCTTTCCGCACACCCTGGCCGGGCTCACCCGCTTAAGGCAACAAAGTTTCCATTATAACCCCAACACAAATGGCTGCCGGGCCTCGGAGGGAGCCCCAGGCTTGGCTCCACTCCAGGCTACAAAGTTTCAATTGTAGAAGGAAAATAAATTCCAGATACCAGGGCCTCTGCTTGGGTTGCCAGGGGGCGTGGCCGGCCTGCAAACCACCACAGGCCCCTCGCTCAGGCCGCCCCACACCCCAAGGGAACCCCCACCTGATCCGGGACGCCCTTCAGGGCAAACCAACTGGCCCCCACCCCTGTACCAGGCCTCTATTCTATCTAATAAAAGAGTAATATGCAGATTGACCATCACTCCAACACACAATATAGCTGCCCCCATGTGGTCAAAGATCCTGCCCCCATGTGGACACAAGATGGCCACTACAAGATGGCCAGCAGGAGAGGGCAGTTGGGAGGCACCCGGCCTGCAAGGGAGGGCAGTTGAGAGGGACCAAGCCTGCAAGGGAGGGCAGTTGGAGGTGATCAGCCCTGCAGGAGAGGGCAGTTAGGGGTGACCAGGCCAACAGAGGAGGGAAGTTGGGGGCAAACAGGCTGGCAGCAGAGTGGTTAGGGGGTGATCAGGCTGGTAGGCAGAAGCGGTTAGGGGCAATCAGGAAGGCAGGCAGGCAAGCAGTTGGGAGCCAGCAGTCCTGGATTGTGAGAGGGATGTCCGACTGCCCGTTTAGGCCCGATCCCAGGGACACAGACAATAGGGTGGCGAGGGCCTGGGGTGGGATGGGAACCAGGTGGAGGGGTCCCATTTTGGAGAGGGTACAGGCTGGGCTGAGGGACAACCCCCCTCCATGCACGAATTTCGTGCACCGGGCCTCTAGTAGTAAATAACAGGATTAGATGACTCACTGATGAAAATATGGGGGAAATTTTAACTAAAGGGACAAGTTGTTTTAATAACTCAAAAATCTTATCTATACTGACTCACACACTAGCACAAGTCCATTGATAGCCATCAGTGAGCACATAATCTAGGCAATCTTTTAAAATACAGTTTTTAAAAGAATAATACGTCTTTAGGAGATAAAAGCTTTCCTCTCAAAATACCCTCTTTTATAATACATTGTTCTAATTCCCACCTTCTTTCCACTCTCTTTTTCTATCTCTCCTGTCCTAAAGGAAAGGAAGGTGTCTTGAACAGTCACCCTGACTGTAGGTCCCTGACTATTGGAACTGTGTACTTATCTTTCCATTTCAGTTACAGGAAGGACAAAATAAAAGAAGCCTAGAATAACAAAAACTGACAAAAGCCGGCCTGAACCATGATGGCATTGAATCTGACCCTAGAGGACCTGAACCTCATTGCATGCCGACACACTAGCTGGTCCCTCTTGGGCCATATAAGGGAAGTAAAGGGTGGCATCATCTAATGCCTAGTCCATATCCTAATTTTCTCCAATTGTTCCTAAAATGTCTTTTATAGCAGGCTTGTTCAAACCAGGATCTAATCTAAGATCTCACATTGCATCTGGTTGCTATGTCCCTGAATTTTTCTTTAGTCCAGTGATTTTCAACTGGTGTGCCACAAGAATTTTTAAAACATGCAATGCCAGACCTCTTTTCCCTTAGATTGTAAAATTTTTTAAAATGACAACAGCCAACACAACAGTAGCCACTTAGTGTGAAAGAATCAAAATGTTTTTAGTGTGCTGCAGAATTTTAGTAATATTTATGTGTGCCATGAGATGAAAAAAGTTAAAAATAGCTGCTTTAGTCTACAAAGTGTGATATTACACTATTTCTCTTTGCAGTCAAACCACTTCCTATTTACTCTATAGCAACTCATTATGATCTAGCTTCTACTCACCACCATTCAACTAAAACTACTGCCTGTAATATCAGTCATGTTCTCTAGTTCCCAAATCCAGTGACCTCTTCTCGATCCTACTTTTTCTCGAATACTCTGCAGCACTCGACACCAATGGCCACAAATTCCTTGAAATATTGTTCATTGCCTCCATAACCCGGATTATTCTATCTTTGTACCTTCTGCTATTCCCTCTTTATTTGCCTTCCCTTTAAATGCTGATGTTCCCCCATCATTGGGTTCTCTTCCCTTCCAGCTCCACACTTTCTTCTTTTGCAATCTTACTCTCATGGCTTCAACAATAAATTCAAGTGTAATTGACTTCCAAACTTTTTGCTTTGATTACTATTTTGAACTCTGGACGCTTGAAACAACTTCAAATTAAACATTTCCCAAACTGAACCCACTGGTTATACCCCTTGTATTAACTTGCTTTAATTGATATAGACCCCAAACAGCATTAGCTTAAACTCAATCGACATTTTTAAGTACTATATCAAATAACAGTCCAAGTATAAGCAGACAAGGTTGTTAGTTTCATGGTGTCAGGAGCTCATGCTCCTTCAGTCTTGTCTCTTGTGTTTGTGTCCTCTTCTTCATTCCCATGGCCACTGCCTTAGCTCAGAACTTCATCATTTCTTATTTGGGCTATTTTTATGGCCTTCTTTCTTGCATCATTGCTTCTGGCAGCTTTCTCACTACCTCTAGAAACTGATCTGAACTGATTATTTCTAGAAGAGTGTAAATTAATTACCATGATAGTCAAGGCCCTTCGAATTATGGCTAGGATTTACTATTTCATCTCCATTTCCAGCCACTCCCTCGCACTAAATCACCATTTTCAAATGCTTCACAAACTTTCCTTTCTTCCTGATTTTGCCAGAACTAACTGCCCTCCTCACCTCTACTCTGTCCTTTTTCTGCTTCATCATTCTTCGAGGCCCACTTTGAGTATTATCTCATTTGCTAAATATTATCTCCTCAATGAACTCTCCCAACTGCTGTCCAGCAAACTAAATTCAATAAACATTTAATGATCATAAAGAAGAGAAAGAACTGGAGATACTGAGATAAAAAAACCTTCTGCCCTCAGAGGTTAAATATTTAGTATATGAGATGGAAGCTTTACTCATTATAATAAAACATTATCAACAGGATAACTGCAATATGAAGATTGATATGGGGGCACTTAATCTTGGGTGCAGGCAAAATCTTTTGTTCTGCATCTGTATGCAGTAGCACGTTGTTAATGTAGTACTTGTATGTTCAATAAATATGTTTATATCTGTCTTCTTCACCAAGTTATGAGTTTGTTAAGAACAGAAACCATGCTACCTACACCACTATTTTATTCACCACCAAAAGGAATAAAAATGACTTCATCTTAACACCCATTTGTACAAGGAAAAATGTCAAACTTCAAATAACTATATATTGTACTATAAAATTTTAAAACCCAGGTTAAAATAACACTGAGTTATCTCTAGCCATATTATGATGAGAAAAAACTTGCATGTTAACTAAATTCAAGTGGAAAGATTACTTTTTGAGGTATTGATAAAATAAATTATTAATCTTCCATGGGAAAATAAATAATTAAAAATAATGAGCATGTTAAGGAATCTAAAACCTTAAGCCATAATACTTTTTAATCTAATATAGATTCATTTAATTTTAATAATACTTTATTGTTATCACATGAAATACAATAAAATGATTATTTTAAGATATACATGTGAAAGGAAAACACTTAAATATCAGATATTGAGATGTAATTCTAAATCAACCTCTTCTAATCATATGTAAAATTAACATACTCAAAACTCAAATTAAATGAGTAACTGACAACATTTAGATCAATTGACTGTGACCTTCAGTTACTGTGGTTGCTAATTTATTTATAGAGAAAACATCCTCTTATTATTTGAAAAAATCCACTTGTTTAGGATGACATTAATTTTCTCATTGTGCAACAAAAAGAGTGATTCTGGGAGAGATTTAGCAATTTTTGCATTTCACATGGTAGGGCATATGGGAAATCAGAAATAGAACTCCAGCCTATTAAATGAGATAATAAGTGTTTAAAAAGAGCTTCAAAAACTGTAAAGAGCTATAAAAATGTAGGTTCTGTAATGTTCAATTAAAACACTATGTGTTCAAATTCACCTCATCTAAATTACACTACAAAAGACTCCTTTTCCCACAACATAATACTGCCATTAAGAGGAATGTTTATTGTTATTCCAAAAAGAAAAACAAAATCATTTCCTTGAACTGAAGAAAATATATTTTATTTTTTAATGTGATGTCTCTATCATCTGCTTGTGACAGCTGTTGGGAGCCCTTTATTTGTCCTGTTGCCATTTTGAATAGTTTGATTTCCTTTCTATCCACCCCCACAAATTTATAGCCAAGAGTCTTTACCCTCATATTTAACATTGAACAGGGAGATAATTCAATTTTTCAGGGGAAAAGAACTTGATGTCCTGCAGCATTCTGACAATAGACTCTCTGTGGGTCTTTTCTTGAAGAAAGGTCTTAACTGTGAATATTTAATAAGATATTTGAATATCTTATTCCCCAAACACATTTTCAGCTTCCTTGTCTCTACCTGAGATGGAAGCAGAACTACACAATTTTAGATCATGTGGATATCCGAGTTCATGGAAGTGAATCTGAAGGAA
Organism: Cnephaeus nilssonii; assembly: GCF_951640355.1. Lineage (NCBI taxonomy): Eukaryota > Metazoa > Chordata > Mammalia > Chiroptera > Vespertilionidae > Cnephaeus > Cnephaeus nilssonii. The sequence goes on along the minus strand of NC_137079.1, from coordinate 37,735,468 downwards.
ATTGTTATTTTTATGATTTTATTACAGGGAAGATGCTGTTAAGTACCAGCAGATTTTGCTCTAAGCTTTTAAATTAGCTGCCAACAGCACAAATGTGTGCATCCATATTAATGTGATAGTGCTGATTTCCTTAGTAAACACTCAAATGATCAAAAACAGTTGTACTGTAAACTATATTTCAGGGGGCCATGCTTAAGGTTAAGAGCAATCTGGGATGCTTTACCCTGACACCACTTTCATGCCCATTTGCTCTTATGGCTTCGAATTTTATATAACAAGCTAAAACCTCACATCGGACTCAATTCAACATCAGGAAGTGGCCGGCACATTTCAGTAACAACAACTGAAGCGTTCTTTTATCCATGCGGTTTCAGGACCCAGCCCCACTTCTCTAGTTCTTCACTAGTTAACACTGAAAAATGCTTCCTTTTTACTACCTCTGCAGAAAAAGGAACTGTGGCAATTGAAGGACTTCTCAATAGACATTTCTATATATTGCCAATTTAACCTAAAATTTTACTTATGGAATGTAAACAGACGTATTGGACTTTAGGTTATAAAATGGCAGAGACAGGCCCTTGATAACAATCTAAGCTTGTTTTTAACAAAAGGCACCCACCCCTCATTGGAGCCATCCACAGAACCACACAGACAGTAGTCAGAAACCACAGTCTCCCCAAACTTCCCCATTCAGTTCCCCTGCAGTTGATCATCAGCACGCAGCAGAGTGCAAAATTCACTGTCTATAGAAATGCCAGAAGAGATGAGAAACCCCATGCGTACCAGTGAGTTGAAAGTAAGTCTTCTGCTTTGTGACAAAATCTATGTAGCCTAAATTCATAAGTCCAACCTGATTTTCTAATTGGAATCCAGAGCTAGCCCAGCCCCAAAAAGTTTTTCTTTAAAAGTTCACTGAATTCCAACACTCTTGCTTTTTTCTCTTCATTCCACTCAGGACTCATCACACTAGGTGCCTCTATTCTGGAAATGCACTTTTCCAGGATCTAATTGTTAAGTAGATCTCTCCTACTTCATTATACTTTTAGTCACAGGAGCCAGACAGTAACCAGGGAGAAACAGAGTTCTTACACTCTGCTGAATCGTGACCCCTTTGAGAACTTAAAGTCTAGTTCCTCCAACCAAAAAAAGTCAAACACTCAAGTTTACATGACATTTTAGTGCTCCATGGACCCAGGCTGAGGAATCTCTGGAAATGGAAAGATCCCTAAGCATATCTAAAGACAGACACCCACACACACACACACACACACACACACACACACACACACACACACACACAGAGATTCAAATTCCAGTTTTGTCTCTTACTAACTATAAGACTTTAAGCAAGTCAATTAAAATTCTTTGAGTTGATGTTTTCTCATTTACAAAATGGTGATAATAATTCCTGCTGTAATCACTTCTCTGGGTTCTATCAATAAAATTTGTTACGTACATCAAAATACTGTAATTATATATCACTGTATAGGTTAAAGTATATCTTTTAGTTAGAAATTTTGGAGTTCTTTTTGAGTCTTTTTTTCATTTGTCTCCTAAAATCTGTTAGATCTTCCTTGAATGTATCTCTAAACAACTCAAGCACCTTGGTCAAGACCTATGTTTGAACCTCAATTTCTGCTTCACAGCTGTTATAGATATGCATTGTTATATATGAGTAAACAAATATAAGTGTACATATGTAATGTCTCTATGTTTGTACATATATACATTCAATATTTTATATGTAAATGTAATATATACTCATTTATCTCTCTGACTTGGCTATATTTCTATGAGATACCCATGTTTCAACAATAATGTGTTGTTTGATCTAAACAAAGTGCTCTATCATTTGCCCACTGGCACAAAGTAAGCCAAGATAGAAAATTTAGAGCATATATAGAGTATGTGCTAATGGCGGTGGGAGTCAATGGGAATGAATAGCCAATGAAGAGGCTTTTGCTAAGAAAATTCCATCTCATCCAACAGAACAAAATTTTTCAATCAGAGATATTAAGAAATTGTTAAGTAGAATAGGATAGTAGCTTGTTGCCTTTTACAGGAGTTCACAGAATAGACTCTTGAACACTCAAGAGTAAAATATATGCAAATAAAATATTAGAGGCACAAGATAATGATACATGTCATACCTGTATTTGAGATTATATATTTCTGAAATCATTATATTTGTAAGAATAGCATGTTTCTTAATTAAATAATCTAAGTATCAATAATATATAATCACATAAAAATGTTAAGGCATGAAATCCAGGACATTATTAAATCTGTGATCCACACTTGATCCATATTTGAATTTGGTGAACATTTTGGTTAATTGGTGCTGCCAGTGCCTTTCTGCCCTCCACTGTGGGATTCTGCGTTTTATAAATCCTATCCCCCTTTTGCCCAAACAATACAGTACTGACTGAAAACACCTTGCCAAGAAGCATGGAGTTAATTCTATATTGTCTTCCTCCCTACAAAAAACATCCTTGCCTGTTCTTTGTTTTTATATTCATAAAAACATCCTTAGCTTGTTCTTTCTCACAACTTCACAATATGATTTAAATATAAAATAGTCTCATGTAGGTAATAGCTTAAAGCAAAAAATATATACATCTGTTGGAAAGTAAATTTCAAAAATTCTCTCTTCTGAATTAGCATGACATATCACTGCTTCAGTACAGACCTTTACACCAAATTAGCTTAAAACTACTAGATTAAATAATAAGAATTATTCAACTGAATGCCCTAACATACAATTGTGTGACAATCATTGTGAAACATACTACTTCATAATTCAGCTAACTTAAAAGTCCACTGTCATAAGTAGGAAGAATCCCAGAGTTGAGGGAAAAAAAACACAATGAAAGGAAATAATCCCAAAAGGTCTCATTACCTGTTGCTGTGTAAAAAAAAAAAATCACCCCCAAAACTTAGCAACTCAAAACAACAGTAAACATTTATAATTTCACATAGTTTCTGTGGGACAAGAATTACCTGGGAGCATCTTAGCTGAGTGGTTCTAGCTCAGGGTCTCTCATGGAGTTGCTGTCCAAATGTTGGCCTGAGTTCACTCATCTGAAGGCTGATAGGTGGATGCATCCACTTTCAAGATGGCTCACTCTCATGGATGGCCTATTGGTTCTGGGCATTATAAGGAGGCTTCAGTTCCTGGCCATATGGGAGCTCCATAGAGCTGCTTTAGTGTCCTCACATTATATCACCTGGCTTTCCCCAGGGCAAGTGATCGAAAAGAGAACAAGGGGGAAACCACTCTTTTATGACCTAGTCACAAAAGCCATATTTGTCATTTCTGTAATACCATATTTGTTACACAGGTTAGCACTATTCACTGAGGGAGAAAACCACATAACAGCATGAGTACCAAGAGGCAAGGTTCACCAGAGTTATCTTGGAGGTTGGCTGACACCAAGTACATAACACATAACTGTATACCATCAAATTACTCAGTGGTTGAAGTGTGGAGGTAAAGGATATAAAGTTTCCTTGGACTGAAAGAGACCTAGTTTTAAGAACTAAGTGTATGATTGGGAACATGATCTAACTTCAGTCCTCTCATTGTAGCAGACCCAGTAATGTGTACCACTATCCATTTGATTCTTTACATTTCCCATCCTCCTTACAGTGAGGTGAATCATGTGACTAGTTCTAGCCAATAAACTCTGAAAGAAAGTAGTATGTGTAACTTACAGACTGAAGCCTTAAAAATTCATGCACGAGTTTCCTGTCACTTTTTCCCTGCCACAATAACCAAGGAGGTCCTTGCTCAGGGCAGTGTAACTGCAGGGTGATGGTGCTTCTCTCAGCCTCCACCACTGCTCCAGAATGTGTGTCAAGGAGGAATTGCCTTGGAAAGTTAGCTGGCACCATAGTGAATGTGATGTAAGCAAAAAATAAACGTTACATTATTAGGCCACGGATATATGGGGTCTCTTTGATACCATGTATAATGTAGCCTATTTTAATTTACATATCTTAAACAATGAAACTGATTTTGAGAATTAACTGAGAAAATCGTTGTTGAGCTTCTAACACAGTATCTGGCGCATGATAGGTGTTTTAACATGTCATTTCTTCATCACCTCAACTGTGAGTCTGAGTCTGTTTCCTCATTAGCAAAAAAAAAAAAAATGGAATATGTTCTCACACTATTGCTTTCACAAATTAAAAGAAATAAAATACATGAAAAAATTTACCACACACAAATGAGATAATGAACATTATGCTGTGTTTTTTTTCCCCCTTCTTTCCTCTGAACTATCATCAGAGGTGACTTAGAAGGTCTTTTTCCTCCCATTAAACTTGCTTTCCTCACATTCAAAGCCTCAGAGTCCTTGGGAAGCTAACATACTGCATTTATTTCATAGTTCCAATAAATATGTTTTCCACTTAAGATATAAAATGTATGATAGAAATGTTAACAGTTTAAACAATTTACCAATCCTGAAACAAATGCAATGACTTCATTTCAGAATTAGTCTAAATTAGTCATTATTTCTTAAAGAAAATGCAATTAACCTTTTTAAATGTTATTTAGGCCCATATTAAAGGCCCATAAATGCCACCTTTCAGGACTTTTGTCCCACCAAGAGAGCTATGTAAGAAGGAACTTGACCTCTGTCATCTCTAAACTCAATAACATAAAAAGCTGAAGTATAATTGGAACCACTGAGCCTAAATAAATATGAGTAATAGGCAATAAGGAGAATAATTTTATTTAAGAGAATCCAGCCATTTGTGTGTCGACAGTCATTACACCATTTCACAGAATTTGTTCCAGAGAGATTTATCAAGAGTACGTTGTAAGCTCTCAATCAACAGACTAGTAGAACTCATCTATTTCCTCATTAAAAACTGATCACATGTGTCTTTGTGATATAAGCCATGTGATCACTGGTTCATCTCTTTCTTGTCCAAGTCAAACAGACTAACACTGGATTGCTGTCATTGGAATGTGGCTTTTCAGCCACATGGAAGCTCCAGATGTTAGTATAGGTAGCTAGCTAGTATTAATAAAGGAAGGGAGCAAATGGAACCAGACATTAAGCCTAATAAACTAGGGAGCTTAATCAGACATTAAGCCTGATTCACTAGGAGCCACAGCATTCACAGGCTCCCCAGGGGACAGCCACATCCCCCACAGAGGGACTTCATGCCCAAAGCAGGCAGGAAGAATTGGCTACAGGTCATTAGCTGAGATTACTGAGGGAAGAATAAAACTGGTGGGAGAAATTCCTCTCCACTAGAAGCCAAAATGGCACAGGAGGAGGTAAGTGCATGTACAGTAGAAACCGGATGAGGAGGCAAAACTGTGAGGCATGCCCAGTAGGAGCCAAGATGGCAACCATAAAGAGAAGGTGTCTAGCCTGGGGAAAGGATCAGACTGGATGGGGGTATGACACCCCAGAAGAATTAGGAAAGGGATTGGATAGGGGGAGGCCCAGCTCAAGCCCAGGAAGGATTACGAAAGAGATTGGAGAGTTTGAAAGAAAGCCTGTTTTTTTCCAAAAACCAAGAAAATACATGGAGGGTTATCAGGGATCTCAGAGCAGTTGCTACCAGAGCTTGCCCACCCTTCTACATCCCTGAGGGCATATTATTTTCCTTCATCCCAATAAATCTTGCCACTAGCCTTAAACTTCTCCCACAGGTGTGCCCTTTGAAATCCCTTTCTCATGACACCACAAGAACCCATTTCATCAGCAACAGAGATACTCTGGTGTTCTTCTATCACTGTCCTTCACTGAGAGATTCCCAAGAATAGCCAACATGCCCACCGCAGCCCAGAAAAAGTAGAACAGCATGCATTCGGCTGCTCTCCCTCTCCTCATCAGAAGTGAGAAAATAAATTGTCCAGATCCATTCTGCTCTCCTCTGTTGTAGCCAAAGATCCAGGGCAATGAGAGATGCACTGTTGAGAATGCAGGTGCTGTGTCTCAAACTAATCTCCATCTGACAGACCAGCCTTGCTCCTCTGTGTGTTCCCTGTGCTGCAGAATCAATGTGTGAGTGAGCTGAGTCATGGTGACACAGTATCTTGCTAAAGACATTAACAAATGAGTTGTTACAAGGTCATACTCTCTCCCTACTGTGGCCATGAAGCTCTTTACCTGTTCAAGGTTAAGTATTGCTGCCTTAGAGTATAGGTGTTTAAAGACCTCACACAAGACCTCCTCAACTAGTATGCTTACCTTAATGCACCCATGTAAAACTAAATTTACCATCAAACAGCATTATATGTCATCTAAGTTAAAAAAAAATTACACAGAAAAATAAAGTATAAGAATAACATGTAATAATATTTAAATAGCACATTAATTGTTTTTGTGTATAAACTAATACACTTCCTTCTATTAGCATCACTGATTGCTGCTTCTTTATCTCAGGATTGATTTATGCATTGGCCTATAAAACAACCACAAGTTCACAGCCCATAATTTGGTTTGTCTCATACTTCCTTAGCAGACTTATTTAACTGTAAGATGGGAAGAACAATTCCATTGACACATGAAAAGTATTAAAAAGGATTATAAACAACTAGAGGCTCAGTACACGAAATTTGTGCACTGGTAGGGTCCCTAGCAGCTTGCTGCGGCCAGCCGGGTACTCCCTTCCCTTCCCACAGCCGGTTCTACCCCCTGGTCAAACTCCTGGAAGAACTCCAGGTCCAGGGGACAATTTGCATACTACGCTTTTATTATATAGGATTACATTTTAAAGTAAATGGTAACAATTACAAGGCAGAAGACATTATTCAACCCAAAGTTTAATTTTAATGAATTCATTATGTTATCAGATACCTGGATTATTTTATTTAACTGAATGGGATAAAGAATGCATCCTACGTTATTCCTATAATACTGAATAGATTTGTAATAATAAAATACAGATACACAAACATTCCCCATCTTATATATTTTGTGTTTCTTGTTTAAATGTAACAAGAATTTATTATGCATTGTTTAATGTGCTGTGGTGAACCAAACGAAAGTGTTAGAAGAGTGTCCCAACCTCTAATGACCTAAGGCCTTGGGGAAATAACACACACACACACACACACACACACACACACACACTCGACTTATCCCTATTTTTTTCCTCAAACCTTTTGCCCCTACACCAAAAATAAATAAATAAAGGTAAAAATAAAAATCAGAATAATTGTTCAAATTCTAATGATTCATAGAAATGTTTCTCACTGAAGATCTTTCAACTCCTACAACTACTCTATTCCTATACCATCATGTCATTGCCCATAAACTATTTGCAACAACTGGCCACCTATCTTTCCATATTCCAGGTATATCTCTGAAACATAAGCAATTAAGTGTTACTGATTTAAAACTTTAGATAATTCCCTATTGACTAAAATAAAAACTCATAACCTGATATGAAATGCTCTTTAGCAGCTCATCTTGCCTGTCTTCAAACCTAGTCACAAACTTCATACATACTACTGAGTACTCCCTCACCCTGCCATCTTCTTCTTCTTACAATTAACAAGTTATGCCAGGTTGTCTCAAAGGCTAGATTGTTGGGGTTTTCCTTCTTCTTCTTCTTCTTCTTCTTCTTCTTCTTCTTCTTCTTCTTCTTCTTCTTCTTCTTCTTCTTCTTCTTCTTCTTCTCTCTCTCTCTCTCTCTCTCTCTCTCTCTCTCTCTCTCTCTCTCTCTGTCTCTCCGCTCCCCCCACAACTCTCTGACCAACAAGCTTTTACTCAGACTTAAAAACGTAATTTCAATGTCATCCATTTAGTGAAGCCCTCATCAAGCTACTTTGTGTGACTCTAGAAGCAATTCATTTCATTGTTATAACACTTGTCACATTGCATTATAATGTCAATATTATCTCTCTCTTTCCAGAGCTATGCTGCAAGTTCCACATGGGCAGTGATTCTGCTTTGTTTATTTTTATAGCCCAGCACCAAGCACAGTTCTTCACAAACTGAAGATGCTTGGTCATATTGAATGAATGAATGGATGAATACCAAATAAGTGCTTTAAAAGTTTACCGAAGGGAGAATTCGATTTCTTCTGGTGTGATCAGAAACTGCTACATTAAAACATATGCAAACAAAATTTTTGTACATTACATTTTACTTTTTTTAATCTTTATTGTTGAAAGTATTACATATACCCTCCTTTTTCCCCCACTGACCCCTTCTGGCCTTCCACCGCCCCAGGCCTTCACCATCCTATTGTACATTACATATTTTAAATGTACTAGTAAAATAGGGAATATTCAGAAGCATGAATAATCATTCTTAAACCCTTTTTAACTTCAAAGGATACACTTATAGTATCATACATGTTCTTTAATATGCTGTAAGTGTGTAGTTTGAAGAACTTTAGGCTCAAATTCATTTAAATTTTGTGGATTAGAGAAGTAGGAAGACATGTTCCTAAGTGCATCATCATTCTCTAATTTTATTTATTAGTACTAATCTGTAACAATTATATTTATAGTATTTCAACAAATGAAGCCATTTTAATGCTAAAAATAGCCTTTTTACTTATTTAAGCAGTATTCTCTCTTCTTCATTCAAAAATACTACCATTTTACTTTAGGATAAAACCTGTCTAATATTTAAGCCAAAAAATCTTACATAGTATGTAGGTAGGATTGCCAAATTCAGAAAAAAATAAAAATAAGAAACCTACAGGATGCCCACTTGAATTTGAATTTCAGGTAAATAATGAATAATTTTTAGTATAAATATGTTCCAGGCAATATTTTGGGCATACTTATACTAAAAAAATAGTTATTTATCTGAAATTCAAATTTAAATGAGTGTCCTTTATTTTATCTAACATCTCCTCATGTAGCAGACAAGCAGCCTAGGATCAAATTGATGAGAGGAGGGTCTTAGCAAACCCCCAAAATGACTAGCTTTCCTGGTTACCAGAGGAAACCCAAGGACCTCACCCATCCCCTATGCTCTATGGCCTTAAAGAGACCCATCCTCACTCATGAATTGTGGCATTAGGGCTCTCAATAGGAAACTCAGTTTGGTGAAGGCACAATCTAAGATCATTTCTGAGGGTAGTTTTTTATAAAGTAGAATAAAGATAGTGCTTTCTATAGAACTAGATTCATAAATTTGTTCTGCTCCTGTCTTAAAAGATCTTATCTTACAAGTGTGATCTGCTCAGGTAATACTGATGATATACAAAAGGCCAACAGGTATATGAAAAGGTACTCAATATCACTAATAATCAGGGAAATGCAAATCAAAACCACAATAAAATATAACTTCACACCTGTTAGGATGGCTATTACTTAAAAAAATTAAAGAACATATGGGGAAACAGGAACCCTGGTAACATGGATGGTGGGAATATAAATTGATATAACCATTATGCAAAACAATATGGAGGTTCCTTCAAAATTTTAAAAATGAACTACCATATGATCTAGCAACCCTACTTCTAGGTATTAATCTAAAGGAATTTAAATCATGATTTTGAAGACATACCTGCACTCCCATGTTTATAGCATTATTCACAAGAGCCAATATATGGAAATAATCTAAATGTCCATCAATGGATGAATGTAAATTGAAAATATGGTGTACTAGTATACATACAAAAGAATATCATTCAACCTAAAAGAAAAAAAATCCTGCCATTTATGAAAACATGGATGAATCCAGAGGACATTATGCTAAATGAAATAAGCCAGACACAGAAAGACAAATACTATATGACATCACTTATATGTGGAATTTAAAATACTGAAACTAATAACTATTCTGTTCTCTGCTTCTATGGAAGCAGAGAACAGAATAGTTATTGCCAAGGAAGGGGGGAGTGGAATAGGGAGATGATGGTCAAAGGGTACAAAATTTCAATTATGCAAGATAAATAAGTTCTGAAATCTACCATACATCCAGTGCCCATAGTTAAAAATACCTTATTATATATTAAAAACTTTCTAAAACAGTAGATTTTATAAGTGTTCTTACTAATAATCATCATCATTATTAACATCATGAACTAGAGGAAACTTTGGGAAATGATGGATATGTCTATGGCCCTAATCATTGTGATAACAGGTATATATTTATCCCCAAACTCATTCAGTTGTATACATTAAATATGTACAGCTTTATATGTCAATCATACCTCAATAAAGTGGTATAAAAGTTTAGCTAATGAGTACTTCCAATAACCTAGGAGCTATTGTGAGACTTTATATGCATTACTATTAATCCTCATAACATCCCTATAGGATATGTGTCATTATCTTACAAATAGAGAGAGTGAGGCTGAAATAATAATAATAAAATTATTATTTTATTAATAATAATCAGTATTATTATTAATAAAATAATAATTTGCCCTAGGCCACACATGAGACAGGATGGGAATGAGACTCAAATCCAGGTTTGTCTGACTCCAGAACTACTTGAATATTTAATAATGATATTATATATTGACTTTTAGGACTCAGATTCTCCTAAAGGAAATGCAAAAGTGCTCAAATGAGTTTACATAAAGGTAAACGGTCTCAGGATAAGTAAGTTCCTAAGCAAGAATACTAAGTGTATGTTTCTCTCTGCATGGTCACATACAGCTTTCGCTAAAAATTCTTCTCTAAAACCAGATTTACAAAACTAAATCTTTGCCATTCCCTTTTCAGTATATTTGAAGTTTCCTATTTGGTACATTACCATCTTAAGAAGATAGCATATTTCCAAAAGGGTCTGCCTAACTTTCAACTATAAACATTATATATTAAATCAGCAAGGTACAGGCAGGTAAATACAAAAATAATCTGCCCATCACTTCTGTTTCCCCAAGTACAAAAAAATAAAATGATTATAATGCTCTAAAACAGGGCAGAATGTCCATCTGAGTCACACCAAGTAATTTCATTACTGCTAAAGTAAAATTTAAAAATGATTGAAGTAATATTTATGATCAGCCTTTTGAAAGTCATTCCAAAGTGCTGCAATACTACTTCAAAGAAAATAATTCAAATTTAAATGTCACTATCTCCTTAGTGTTGTTTATCAACAGTTAAGTATTAAATTGGTGAGCTTGATTTATGTTATGTAATTTAAACACTCTTATAGAAGTCACTATTTGATGGCGTATTTCACAGAACTAGAACAAATATTCCAAAAATGTATATGGAACCACAAAAGACCCCAAATAGCAACAACAGCAATCTTGAGAAAGAACGAAGTTAAAGGAATCATGCTACCTGATATCAAAGTATACTACAAGGCCATAGTAATCAAAATAGCATGGTATTGGCATATAAACAGACATATAGATCAAGAAAGCAGAATAGAGAGCCCAGAAATAAACCCACACCTTTATAGTCAATTAATATTTGACAATGAAGGCAAGAACATAAGGTGGGATAAGGACAGTCTATTCAATAAATGGTGTTGGAAAATTTGGACAGATACATGCAAAAAAATGAAACTAGATCACCTTCTTACACCGCACACAAGAATACACTCAAATGGATGAAAGGCTTAAATGTGAGACTCGAAATCATAAAAATCCTAGAAGAAAACATAGGTAGTAAAATCTCAGAAATTTCTCATAGCAATACTTTTTATGATATATTTCCTCAGGCAAAAGAAAGAGAAGAAAAAATAAACAAATGAGACTACATCAAACTAAAAATTTTTGGCACAGCAAATGAAACTATCAACAAAATGAAAAATCTACCCAATAAATGGGAGAACATATTTGCCAATATATCTATTAAAGACTTAATATCCAAAATTTATATAGAACTTACAAAACTCAACACCAAAAAATCAAACAATCCAATTAAAAAAAGTAAAGGACCTCAATAGACAGTTCTCCAAAGAGGACATACAGATGGCCAATAGACATATGAAAATATGCTCAACGTCACTAATCTTTAGAGAAATGCAAATGAAAACCACAATGAGATATCACCTCACACCTGTCAGAACAACAATCAACAAATAAGTGTTGGCAAAGATGTGGAGAAAAGAGTACCCTATTGGTGGGAATGCAGATTGGTGCAGCCACTGTGGAAAGCTGTATGGAGTTACCTCAAAAATTTAAAAATGGATATGCCTTATGACTCATTGATTCCACTCCTGGGAACTTATCTGAAGAAACCCAAAACAGTAATTCAAAGGAATGTATGTACTCTTATGTTCATTGCAGCATTATTTACAATAGCCAAGATTTGGAAGGAGCCCAAGTGCCCATCATTAGATGAGTGGATAAAAAAGCTGTGGTACATTTACACAGTGGAGTACTATTCAGCCATAGAAAAAAGAAGGAAATTTTACCCTTTGCAACAACATGGATGGACCTGGAGAGCATAATGCTAAGTGAAATAATACAGTCAGAGAAAGACAAGTATCATATGATTTCACTCATATGTGGAATATAATTAATTAAGAAGCAAAAAAGAGACAGACTCATAGATGGAGAGCAGGCTGACAGATGTGAGGGTCAAGTGATGCTGGGGAAAAGTAGAGGGATTGAGCAAAAAGGAAAAAAGTGAAAGAACTCATCGACAAGGACAAAAGTGTGGTGATGGCTGGGGGTGGGGTGACTGGAGGAGGATATGGGGGGATAAATGGTGATGTTAAAAAATAATAAAATAAAGAAAAACATATAAATAGGAAGTCATTATTTGAATAAATGGAATAAATACAAGACTTAAATTCAATAGTGAAGTGCTCATCTCCAGACTTCAATCAGAATGGAAAATATTTGTTAGTGATTTTGTAGAATATTGACTCTGAACCTTAACTGCACACTGGAATCACCTTTAGCTTTGAAAATAATACTGATGCCTAAGTCCAACCCACAAAGATTTTTATATACTGGGACTGAGAGGCTTGAGCACTGGGATTTTTAAAGCTCCTCACTTCATTCAAATAGGTGACAAGGCTGACAACCACTGCTACAAAGGGAATTCAATTGCTGGATGGAAAGTTGGGATGGATGACATTTCAGGAACCTTCCAACACTAACAGTCTAAATTTGATATGACTGATATATATATTATTGATATGACCCATGCTATTAACATGGTTCTAGAGTAGACCTGAAGTTTCTTTGGACATACAAATTAGGAAAAAAGTGTTTCAATAATATTGTTTCTTGGGTATGGTTTCAAAATACAAAGAGGATGCTACTATCATTTACACCTCCTCTTACAGTATCCAATTTTCTCCAGGTTATACATTGAAGAGACATTAAAACAGTAAGTCAATCAATTTAATTATTAAATAGCCATTGAGCATGTACTATCTGCAAGACTCTCCTCTACGTATTGAACATTCAATAATGAATTAGCCAGAGCCTTGGATCTAATGGAAACTTATAATTTAATTGGTACAAATGACTGAATTACAAAATTAAGATATGTTTTAAGTCTAAGTGCATCATGGTTCATTTAAGAGATTACATCCCGTTGTGAAGAAGAGGTAAAGCAGGCAGAAGTATTTTCTTATCAGCACAAAAAGCCATACCTTATATATTTTATTTAAGGAGAATAAATATCAAAGTAAAATTTAAAGTTGTAGGTCAGACTTTATGTATATCAACAAGCAGATGTATCAGGCTCTTTTGCCTCACTAAACATTTACTGAAAGGAACTGTTTTTGCAAAATCAAATCAATCCCTTCAAGAGATCTTTTTCAATAAAGGGCTAAAGTGAAATTTTCTAAAGTGACTCAAGACATATTGGTAATTTATGTAAATCTTAAGTTCTCAATAAGTTGAAACCATTTCCTTAAAAGACAGGCTTGTTAGTGAATTGTGCTGATTCTACAGTATAAAGAATACTTGAGAGAAGAGAATGTCAATTAACATACATTTGCTAAATTTTATTTCAGACAACTAAACTTACATAAACCAGAGTTAGAAAGGTAGAGCATTGTATCAGAGCAGAGATAAAGGAAACTATTGACTAAATAAAACTGAAAAGTCAGAGTGGTAGAAGAGGTCACTTACTCTGATAAAAAGTAACGCTTCTGCTACCATAATTATACCCCAGAAATGACATTCACATCTATATGTGGTCTCAGTTAATCTTCACTACTAGATGCAGGATCAATCTAGAGGCAGGCGCTCAGGAGGAGCCAGGAGCAAACTGTGTTCCTTGAGCCCTAATTCCAGCAAAGTGTACATATCACACCTGTGGTCAAATCAGAACCAGCAGATAGTGTGATACAAATAATAAGCTGTGTTAGCTGAAGGTAGAAGACTTTGGAGTTTATGAATGATTGGAAAGTCAACTCTTTGACACAAATTATAATTTTTTATTGATAATCATGTAAGACTAAGCAAGGTTTTATCGATTTTAAAAAATCAAAGTAGCCCGGCTGGCATGGTTCAGTGGTTGAGCATCGACCTATAAACCAGGAGGTCATGGTTCGATTCCTGATCAGGGCACATGCCTGGGGTGCAGGCTCAATCCCCAGTGGAGGGCATGTAGGAGGCATCCCATCAATGATTCTCTCTCATCACTGATGTTTCTATCTCTCTCTCCCTCTCCCTTTGTCTCTGAAATCAATAAAAATATATTATTTTCCTCAAAAAACTAAAAACGGAACTCCCATTTGACCCAGTGATCCCACTTCTAGGAATAGATTTTTAAAAATCAAATTAAATCTTACTATATAAAACCTAAGTGAAGTCAGTTAAAGACGTGAAGTTCAGAAGATAAGACTGCTTATGTGGGAAGTTGCATTTTGAAGTCTAAACTTTGGCTTCTATTTTAGGACTCTGCTCTCTAAATTCCAGTAATGGAAAACACTCATGTGATTTTTTTTCCATACAAGAAACAATCCTTAGCTTAAAGAAAACCCAACCTCAATTAAACCTATAAAATACCAATAGCAGTCCTTCACATTGTTTTTTTTTAATCCTTCTCCTTAAGAAGATCAACAACATATTAAAAACTATACACATAAAACCAAAACACATAACAAAAAGAACAGGGTATCCTAATGTACATTCTTTCTTTAAATGTATCTTCTTTCTTTATTAAGTTCAAATTTGACTGAAATGAAAAACTCTATTAATTCTGAAGCTATAGTATCTAGAGTCTATTTCTCACATTGATATTGAAATTTTAGTCAGTGGATTCTGCTGTGAATAAAAATGCCTGGCTAACTTATTATTTCATTAAATATTGGAGTCTGTAAGAACCCTGTCTTCTCCTTTCACTCTTTGTCTCCTCTATACCCTCGTTCATTCCTAAGTTTTTAGTTATTGTCTATATACTAAATGATGCCAGCCTATCTTTATGCAACCCAGGCCTCTCTTTTGAGTGTTAGATACAATTGCCTAGCGTCTACAATGCCCTTCAAGATATATTTTCCTGAGAAAGAAATCCCACTACTACATAATTCTAACTAAATAAAATAACTAATATCAGAGAAAATATAAAATAACTTTAATGAAACTTCATTGTTCCTGGTACCATATTTTCAATAGGAAGTCAATTATATAGTTTACTGACATTTTCAAGCAGGTCATCTTCACTTCCTAGGTTCTATAAATGATATTTTCTCAGAACATTTAGATTTTGTGTTTTCCAATGGTATTACCAAGAAAAATAAAAGTCTGTTATTCATTGTCACGCCCACAAAATAAGTACCATCATAAGCCCAGTGTGCCAAGTATTAGAAACGGGCACCAGGCACCTGAATCCTGAAATAAGATGAGTGCTCATCGGGTCCAAACTCTCCCACCCAAGCCAGGATTCTCATTTATGAAGCAGAGCATTTGCTCAAAAAAGGCAAATTCAAGCTAGACTTTAAATATCTAGGTTATTTTTTTCTAAAGAAAATAAATGAATGGAAGAGCCTAAAGTAGGAAGGTAGGAACAAAAGAAGGGCTACAGTTTCCATGAATAATACAAAATTGACAGGATAGTCTATTTATAGTGTTCAGAGTATAAGCATCATGGACAATAGCAAAACTATGAATTAAATACACAATGGGAATGGGAGGAGGAGTTAAAATAGTAAAAATAAATAAAAGCCCAGTAGCAAAATAAAAAGTTCAATGCTGAAAATAAAATTTTTAATAAAATTTTTTAAAATATATTTTATTGATTTTTTACAGAGAGAAAGGGAAAGGGATAGAGAGTTAGAAACATCGATGAGAGAGAAACATTGATCAGGTGCCTCCTGGTACATTCCCTTGACCAGAATCGAACCTGGGACCCTTCAGTCTGCAGGCCGACGCTCTATCCACTGAGCCAAACCGGTTAGGGTGCAAATGAAATTTTTAAATGCAAAAAAGTAAAAGAACAGTTAGGCAGAGAATCTCTTAGATAGAAGAACAATGATAGGAAAAGCTTGCTTTAAAATGTTCATTAATAACTAGTGCAAAACACATCAGAGGAACAACCCTTAGAATTCACCTCAAAAATTTTTGAGGTAATTATTGCTATATGTAAACAATTAGGGAAGATAATAAAAATAAAGTAAAATATACATATTAGAAAAACTATAAAATATTTTATAATACTTAAGTATATATAGGTGATTAAGACAACTCTACAAGATATAAGGGAGAAACTATTTTGTAATATTCTAGCACAGATATCTGACAATGTAATTTTAGCTCTAGAATGTATAAGGGCTTCAAAACTGTCTGTATGCAGCCAATCTCACTCTGGGCAAAATACAAAATGTTCCAGGCTCCTTTAGGCCCTGAAGGCTTACAGGTAAAGGACTAGTTTGGCCCATAAAGTACAAAAGGAGGCTTAATGAGAACATGGCTTCTACTAAGCCTTCCTTCAAGCTTTACTTGGACACTTTTAAAAATGTATGTATGTACCATAAAGCATTAGCTATAGTTATATGCCTTAAAATATTATATTAATTAATAAAAAAATAAGAATTGTATCATAGGTCACGCAGAGGAATATGTAAGAAAGAAACTAGCATTGTATCTGACAAGGAAATAGGGAGGAAGGAACTAAAAAATAAATGTCTATGTGCTAGGTATTTTTAGGTACTTTACTTACATATTCTCTTTTAGTCAGTACAAATATATAAAAGAGGTATTCCCCTTCTACTACCAAAAACAAAACAAGCTAACAAACAAAAACAACTTAAAGTACAGAAAAATTACAGCTAGGATTCCAATCTTTATCTAACTCCAAAGTTCTCAAACTTATACTGCTGTCTTTATCAGTAAAAAAAATAAATTATTTTTTAAGTATACAACTACCTAACAGTAATTGTCAAAGAAAGACAATAAGAACACAGAACAGAGAGACACTGAGCGGCCTTTAGACAGGGTTACACAAAACTAGCCCCTCTGGATAAATAGGACTGTGACCAGCACAAACCAAAGAAGATAAAAATCATCTGGCTTGAACATATATCAGAAGATTATTCTATAATATGGAGAAGGACATAAAAGATCAAGGCTCTAGACGGTTTGGCTCAGTGGATAGAGCGTTGGCTTGCAGACCTAAATATAAGGGCTAAAACATTTAGGAGAAAACTTAGGACGAAATCTTCATTATGTTCAAATCTTCATTATGTTCAAAAGAAATGGTTTCTTAGACATGATAGCAAATAAACAAATGGCAAAAGAAAAAAATAAATTGGACTTCATCAAAATTTAAAACTTCGTGCTTCAAACAACACCATTAAGAAAGTGAAAACAACAATCCACAGAACAGAATAAAATATTTGTAAACCATATACTTGATAAAAGACTTCTATCTAGAATATAAAAGAAACTCTTACAACTCAAAAATGAAAAGACAAATAACCTAAACAATAGCTTGTTACCAAACAATGAATGTAGTACCAATGAGATCAAGGCCAAAATCAAAAACTTACTAGAGAAAAAAAAAAATGAACACACAACAACCAAAAATCTATGGGACACAGCACAAGCAGTCCTGAGAGGGAAGTTCATAGCATTACAGGCCTACCTCAAGAAACAAGAAAAATCTAAAATAAACAATCTAACCCTACAACTATGAATTAAAAGAAGAATGACAACAAAAAATGGTCAAATAATTTGAATAAATACTTCTCCAAAGAAGATATAAATATAGTCAATAAGAAAGAATACTCAATATTGTCAGTCATTAGAGAAATGTAAATCAAAACCATGATAACATATTTCACACTTTTTAAAGGATACCGAAAAATTTTAATAGCTTTCTTAAAAAGGAGACCAACCCTCAAAGGCTAAAATCTAAAATACCATTCTCATAGTGTCCCATCACTCATATGCAAGTCTTTCTATGCAAGATATCACTCAAGAAATTTGTTACTATTAAAGTACCAATGTTGCCCTGGCCGGTGTGGCTCAGTTGGTTGAGCATCGTCCCATGCACTGAAGGGTCATTGGTTCGATTATAAGTCAGAGCACATGCCCAGGTTGTGGGTTCGATCCCCAGTTGGGGATTTTACAGAAGGCAATCAATCAAGGTTTTCTCTCTCACATTTCCCTCTCTCTCTCTTCTCTCCCTCTCAAATCAATTAAAAAAATTTAAAAAAATAAAGTATCCGTGTTTGTCAATGATTAACTTTTGATATAAATGTCTTTGTTACATTTTTCTAATGGTATTTCTTGAGAAATAAAGAAAAAAGTTACAACTAGTAGGCAGAGATAATTACTCATTGGAGTGTATTAAACATGAGGATATTATCAAATATGACTCAGTCAGGGTTTAATTCCTTCCAGAAAGCCTCCATGCTCTCTTTGTTGGCCTTATAGCACCATAACCACAAAAATGAAAGATCATTCTATAATATTACTATACCCTACAATAGTAATCAGAATAAATTTGTAAAATGGTATCCCTGAAGATATGCACTACAAGTTTACCTATTTTGTTTGTTTTATTAAACTATCACTTCTCATCAAATTGAAGGTCAGTTCCCAAAGTGATCACAGGTGATTAATTTTAGCAGTCTTCTAATCAAAACTGTTATCTCCTCCCTCTTTATCAAGTATCTAAAGCAAGCATGTCAAACTCTCAGCCCACAGGCCACATGCAGCCCAAAACTAATATTTTTGTGGCCCAGCCAATATAACGGTATTTAAGAAATACTTTCAGAAAAATTTCATAACTTAATTTTTACAATGTCCTGTTACACATAATTATGAATAACAAACTACAATGTTCGATAATGACTGATTACTATAATTGTGTTGCATTCATTTCCCTTAAGAGCCTTATGCACAGGCGCACCATTTCTCTCCACTAATACTAGCAGCAAATATTTTAGCAGGCAATTGCCACATCATTAGTCATGGACTGACTTGTTTGGTGTGCGCAACAGGAAATATTTTGCTTTTCAGAGAACAAGAAAAATAGGCTTATTTGAGTTATGCTTAATTTGTGCAGTTATTCAGTGTCTGGTAAGTTAATGTTCAAGAAAAATATTAATTTTTATTAAAATGTTCTATTATTTTATGTTAACAATTATTCATTTATTTCAGCCCTTTGTATTCAGCATGTCTGAAATTCAAAATAAACCTATGTTCCTATGAAAATTGAAGATTTTGTTTTTTTGCAGCTCACATAAACTTAAACCTTGTTTATTTGGCTCATATTAGCCTTTGAGTTTGACATGCTTGATCTAAAGGAAAACCAAAAACAAACAAAATCCTATATAATAAAAGGCTAATATGCAAACAGACTTAATGGCGGAACAACTGAACAACTCGTCGCTATGACATGCGCTGACCACCAGGGGACCAGCGCGGAACATGATGGGCATCAGCAGCAGGCCACAGAGCGCGGAACATGGGGGGTGTCAGCCATGGTGGGATGTTGGAGCAGGTAAGCAGGAGCAACAGACCAAGGTGGCGCCAGTAGCTGTCATCAGGGCGAGCCTCTGATGTTTACTGAAAATTCTTTGCTCCCACGTGCCACAGTCCTGCCTGGCACTCACACCTGCTGCCAGCGCCAGCCCCACTTGCACCCACTGCCAGCCCCACGCACCAGCCCTGATTGCTCAGTGCCATCAGCAGGTGCGAGCAGCAGCTGCTGGCCCCAATCACCCCTCAAGGCTTCTCCACCTCCCCCAGCTCCTGAGGGGCAATCAGGGCCGGCAGCCACTTCTTGCACCTGCTCACATCCGCAGCCAACGCTGGAGCCGCCACTTGCACCCGCTGCCAGTGGCTGGCGCTGGTCCCAATCTCTTGGCACCGTCAGCAGGTGCAAGTGGTGGCTATCAGCCCTAAATGACCCTGAGGGATTCTCCACCTCCTCCTGCTCCTGAGGGGCAATTGGGGCAGCAGCCACCACTGGGGCAGCAGCCACCACTTGCACCAGCTGCACCGGCCCCACTAGCACTCACTGCTGGCACTGGCCCCAATCGCTCGGCACCATCAGCGGGTGCAAGTGGGGTCGGCATTGTGCGTCAGTGTGTCTAGTAAGTCAGTGTGCGAGAGCAGCAGTGGCGGGAGGCCGGCTGCCGGCAGACAGAGGACCAGGGGCCGTGGAGGGAGGGGCCAGGTGGGGGCGCAGAGAATGGACCAAGACTCACAGTTCCTTTCAAGGTGCACGAATTTGCCGGAAACAAATCAGTTTCACCAAAAGAGAGATGTTGACAGGAAGCCAGGAAGGCTGGTCAACAACCTTAATTGCTCTAACCACTCACCCTTTAGTTGTTTACATTGTTAGCTGAAGCAGCCTCCACCTTTGTTTGTCCCATTAAGTTTCTGTTATTTCCTGCCTAAGGGCTACATGTAAGTTTCTGTTATTTTGCCTAAGATGTTTTCCCCAAAACCTCAATAAAAGGGATGGCAGGGCCAGAGCAGTCAGTTCTCCCACTAGAGGTGGACTACCGCCTGACCCCCCATTTCGCCAAATTGAATTTCTTCAAGTCTCCATTCATTTGTGTGCGGCCCTTCTCCAGAACTCGAACCCTGAACCGGAACCCTGGACCACGCTGGACGTGGAAAGGGATTCCTACACGAATTCATGCACTGGGCCCCTAGTAAATAAATAATAGTGCATGGCAGCATCTAAAATCAAATAACCAAGGATTTCCTGTTTTTTGTTCCTTTAGTTGGATGATTAATAAGGAAATATGGAAGAATCAAAGCACTCCTTAGATTTATAAAGTAGAAAACTACTGGCACTTCTCATCAAGTAGGTCTCACCACATACAATGGGAATCAATGAAACTGGACATCTGAAAACCCTACCATGACATGTATGGAGAGAGTAGTCACTGAAGTTGTTCCTCCCAGTTAATTTTTAAATAGCCTAAAACCCTATTGACAATATATATATTTTTACTCCATGTCCTATTTTCTGATTTTCAACTAATACCTGTCAATATACAGAAAAATCATGATAGCAAAAAACACTGAAAACTAAAGAAGAACCTAGAGTGCAACTTAAAATATACCATATATTTGGAGGTAACAACTCTGACTTCTATAATGTCTACTTGCTTGAGAGAAGTTTAAAAAGGCAGACCCCAGGGGGTGAGGGCATGACTGGGGGGTTGCGGGGGGCAATGGGGAGATAAGGACACATATATAATACCTTAATCAATAAAGAAAAAAAAGAATTTAAGGAAGGAATAAATAAAACGCTCGTTAGACTATACCAATCCTTACCTACCATACCAAGATATCTGACAAGTAAACCTGATGTGGGAGATAGATATACTTTTAAAATATTTTGTTCAGCCATTACATCCTATGCTGCCAATCTCAGCATTTAATTTGAAATCATCTCAACAAAAGCTACTTTAAAGCTATGAAATGAACTGATGTGCATATGAAATATTCAGTTCTGTTTTCACATTTCAAAATCCCAAGTTTAAAAACACAAAATATGTAATCTATAAATTATTTTTGTATTGATTCTACTTCCTGGCTGTTTCTTTTCTCACATATACTGTTAATATGAACCTTTCTCAATAGCTCTCATGGGTAAAAGATTCTAGTGACATACAGATCTGTAGGTGCACAAACATCCAGGATTTAGCCATGAACTAAATGTCTAGCTACATCCATACCCGTAAATACATTCAACAGGCTTAGTGTTTGCTTGTCAAATTAGAAAAATTCAAAACACAATTTAGTTAAAGCAGTATTTTATTATTCAGCAGCTCAAAATATGCCCATTTTCCCCTAATGTAATATAGTAATTAGGAATTGCTATATTAGGTCTGCTACCTGAAAAAAAATGTATATTATCTAAAAATTTTATGTAAATTTTAAAGTTCTTTTCACCTACATTGCTATAATGATAGCAGTACCAACTTCTATCATTTTCCTTAATTACCTTGTAATCCTAAAGTGGAGAGAGATAAGAAAAGCTCCTAACAAAACATACACTAATATTTAAAAGTATTTCTACTAATTATAAATTTAAAAGGATACAAGAAAGAAAGACTCAAAGATCTGTCTTACATTTAAACTGTAACAGTGAAAGAAAGAGCACAGGCAAAAGCTGTTACCAAGATTATAGAGATAATAGCTCCTTCTGCTTTAGATAATAAAAAGAGAGAAAGATTATGATTCACAGAGTTGAAGGACCTTAATTTCCTTTTCTCAAGGCTCTCACAAATACATGTCAGTGGGCACCAGAGAGACTGGGTTAAAAAGTGTACATATCTATGCGAATCCATATGGCACAGCTTGGACTGTGATTCTGAAGTGGAGTCTTTCTATGCAAAGGGTGTACATTTTAATTTTTTATTCTAAACTATGCTAATGCAACATATTCAGACCCTCTACTTAACTCCGCAGTATTCAGGCCTTTCCCATTGTGCAGCTGACTATTGCCTTTACTCTAATTGGCAAAGTGTTTGATTAAATTGCTTTCTCACCCACTGAAATGACAGAATTCAGGTTTACTAGTATGCTGCCAATTTGCTCCCAACAGTGTGTCTACTACTGTTGTCACCACCTAAAATGAACTTCTTCTTCTTCTTCTTCTTGTATGAATTATGCTTGTGGCCCTACAAATATCAGTCTTATAAACTGTGATGTCTGATAAGAATCCTAGCTTTAAATCGAAGAAATGAAACTATTGCTTATAAGGCATTATTAGTTACATTTTTTAAAGTTTGAATAGCCACTAATAATTTAATGTGTTTTTTTGTTTTAACAAAAATTATTTTTATAAATTTTGTGGCCTCCTTAAACATTAAGACATCCAAGAGACAGATATTGACCCCCTAAAAAATAATTTATATTTTATAACAGAAAGAAGTTTAAAATCAAAATCCAGTCCCAAAAGTTGTAGTTTTTAGCAAACTATTCCTTAATGAAACTCTCCACTAATCCCTGATCATGGTCATCAAGAGTTACTAAAACCTATGTCCCAACTAGAGCCAGAACAGCATAATAAAATTGCTATAGAAAAAAATGTAGTCCAAGTTGTTAAAGTTCTAAATAGCTTGTGACATTTTTAGCCCTTCCCATTTGTGGAATTTCACAAGAAAACATCATCTTGCAGAGAAATAAATTGCTGCTACAAGTACTTATGTACTACAAAGATGATTAGTACTATACCTTGAAGCAAGTATTAAACACCATTCTCCCCTTATTTAGAAAGCCAATAAAACCACCAGAACAACATAATTTGAACTATGAAGTGGCCTCAAATTATACATATATTATATATATAATTTGGAAATTAAAAAATGATCCTGAGGTTTTGAGTAGACAATATATAATATTACACATTGAACTTAACAGCTACTGGGAGATGTTAAAAACTTTCTGTAAATAATGTAATAGTAATATATATGCTCATCTATCAGTTAGATGTAACTATCAACAGTATATTAGTATAGCTACATTTCCTGTCACATTCTCAACAAATCATCTATGACTTCCAGTTGTAGATTGAAGCCACCCTTCCCGTAAGCCTCCACAATTTACACCTTTCATTTACATTTACACCTTTTATGGCAGCCATTCTTCAAAACTCAGAGGAAGCAGGTCCCTTCCTGCTGCATGATTTCTCCATGTGCCTTTGGCTTATCCCTTCCCAACTGCTGGGCAATTTTTTGCCCGCCGGTATTCTGCCATACTCAGAAGAACCATTCTTTCATCCCAGTTCCTATTTTCCATCTCCAACTAACGAAAGGACATTTTCACTTGACTGAGTTCTCATTAGGAAAACTCTCCAACCTCCCAGTACTACGCCGCCCACAATCAGTTACACCAGTTACACTTTCCAATTGCAATAGTAAAGCAGTTCTCAAACATTTCACTCCCATTTTGGAAATGTTCTCTAGTTCATTTTTACCACATCTAGTCTAACTCATCTGCCATGCTTTTGGACTTCAAGTTTTGATTCCCCTAATCCTTCAAAATATGATTCCATTAACATTCTCACAAATCCCCAAACATGTACCTTTCACTCAGCCTTTGACTTTCACTCACTTTACTTTCTTGCCAAAAATGTACTTATCTCTCTTGTCAACTGAAACATGCATTCAAGAGTCCACTCAGGTCACACTTCTCAGAAAGATTTCTCTTTCTTCCCCTTACATCCCAGAGGATTTACAGCGCTCCAGTTAGCCTTCAGTTGTTCAGGACTCTCTGATTTCTAGTATTCTCTGTACATTTAGCTTAAATACATAGGGTCTAAAAAACAAATCTTTACAGAATGTTTTAAACATCTCCCAGTAGCTGTTAAGTTTATTGTAAAAGATTGTATATTGTCTATCTTCTCAAAACTGCAGGATCATTTTTAATTTCCAAATAACAGATATTTTTTCTACAGATTAAGTTCATCTTTGGAACAATAAGAATGTCAGTCATGAGAAAAATAGAAAGGGAATACAGGGTTATTTTACAGAAATAGATTTACGTGAAGACTTATCCATGGGATTTCTGCATGCCCTGTAACAGCTTTTGTCTCAGACTATCTTTGAAGGATATTGAAACCTTGGAATCTAGGGATAGAGCCTCCTTCCAAATTACAGGACAGGATACTGCCTCCCTCAAGATAATGCCTCCCTGCTGGGCAAAAGTTGGACAGCTTTGCAGAAACTCCTTAAAAGGTGGGGACTGCCTAAGCTCAGAGTGCCTCAGCTGTGAAACAAACCCACTGTGTGCAAGCATCCACTTGGGCCAATTCAGCATTGCCCCTGGTATCTGGGGACAATGAAAACATAAAGCTCATGCTGCCTGCTGTGCCCTGAGTAATAAAGTCCTTTATCTCTGACCCAGAAGTCTCCTGTCTTTAGGCAGCATCGATGTAACTAAAGCAGGCTAACTTGTTAACCTGCAAGCTGGATCAACTCTCAAAATCTTTGTAGTTTCGGACAATTTCTGCATATTAAGTAAAAGTGAGCCTGTTCAACTAGGAATTTCTAGTCTACAAAAACAGAAACTATCGCATCAAATTCCATACATCTAACACACAATGACATGGGTGAATCTCAAAAACAATGTTAAGTGAATTCAAAAGCGTGAGGACTCCATGATTTAATGATACGAGGTTCTACTACAGGTTAAGGGTGAGTGAGAGACCTCACAGTGGCGGTTGCTTCTTAGAGGAGGCACGGATGTGAACAAAATGAAACCAAGAGGGAGTTTTCTGGAGTGATAAGAATGTTCTATATCTTGATTGGGGAGTTAGTTATAGGGATACACACAATATTCAAAAGACATCAAATGCCACAATGAAGAACTATGTGTTTTAATGTATGTAAATCATGTTCAATAAGAAAGCATTATAATTCCTGAATAGCTTAACAGTGACTATGTTACAATCCCTTTTAGTGTCAGGATATAATGAGCCACAGAAACACAAAGACAGTACTGGCCACTCTCACATACATTCTTTGAACATGTTCTTTAGAGAGGTAGCTGCCATACAGGGATTTAAGAATATGCACTGTGGTTTGTACCCAGATATTTCCATTACTAGCGGAAGACCATCAGGCGACTTCCTTAACCTCTTCATGCCTGGGCTTCATCCTCTAAATTAAGTATAACAACAGTTCCTACCTGTGGCTTTGAGAATTAATGTAGGTAAAGCACCTAGTATATAGACAGCGTTCTCTAAATATTGTTATTACTACTTATTTAGAGCATAGGTCATGATAAAACAAGATTCACAATAATCCAATGTTTCTGTTAAGTAGAAGAGTAACATGCTTTTTAAAATCTAGTAAGTTCAATGTGCCTTCATTAGTAGGAATAGGAGGTGGAATATTTACTTATAATAATACTCCAAAATCATTTAATTATATAATCCAAAAAAAGCAATAGATTCACATCACAGTTTTTTACATGTTATTGGAAGCACAGGAAGAAATAAATGAAGTCAAATAAATGCTACTCTGGGTAAAAGTCTCAAGTTCAGACAGATGTGTCTCATTTACTTTCTGATAACTATGTTGTTAGCATTTCTTTTTGCCTTCTTTCCCTGATGTAATGCATTTGAAAGTTGAAAATCCATTTGAAGCCTAATCTCTGAAGAGTAAATCGATGACAAAACTTTTGAAATACACAAATAAAGGAAATATGTGAAAGTACAAAATCTGGAGTGTGACAGTACAAATACAAGGAGAGCAGGACAAAGGGGTGAATTCTCAGTGATGGAAAAGTTCTAGGCTAAAGCAAAAGGCAAGAGGTCAGAACAGAGTTGACCAGACTTCATGGCTCTGACAATCAGGCAACACTCTATCTTTAGCATGTATGTCCCTGGTTAACATCCCCATAAAAAGGCATGTGTACCACAGATGGACCAGAATCACATCAGCACTGTGTTCTCTAAAATTATTCCTAAGATGTTAAAAGGAATATACTTAGAAATACAATAATGATGCAAAATTTCTATCCTTTCTAAATTTTTTTGCTACTGCATCATTAAAATATTTCTAACACCTAGTATTTCCAGTATTTTGCATCCGTTATTATATGTC
Source organism: Cnephaeus nilssonii (assembly GCF_951640355.1). Lineage (NCBI taxonomy): Eukaryota > Metazoa > Chordata > Mammalia > Chiroptera > Vespertilionidae > Cnephaeus > Cnephaeus nilssonii. Next base: position 37,708,583 of record NC_137079.1, on the reverse strand, counting down.
TGACATATGAGGAATTTTATGTCACTTAATTTGCATGTCAGTAAACAATTTAAATGTAAAAGAAAAAATAATTACAGTAATAAAAATTTCAATTCCTAGGAAACAAGTCAAGTCATTGTATAATAAAGGAGGAATGAGCATATTGGGTCACTGTTTCAATCCGCCACACTAGAAAATGTTGAGGCAAAGCAAAACTGACTGGGGCGACCTAGCAAAAGTCCTTTCTTTGTTAAGAATTACAACGCCTGGTGTACAACAGTAACACAGTCAAAGAAGATGAGTTTCAGACTTTGAAATAAGTGGCTGTTTAAAAAAAATTAAACCTTACAATTGTTTTAGTCTTTAAGCCTTCTTCTTTTCATGTTTCTTCTTTTTTAAAGCACAAGTATAGCATGTGCCCCACACGGGAATTGGAAAGAATAGAGATTACAATCCCTCCCAAACTATACTTTATCTAAGAGGCAGCATTACAGAAGAGGGTACCACATACTTCAGGGATCCACTATAATTGCGCAGACAACAAAATGTCATATGGGAAAAAGGCATTTTAATTACAACTACATTCATTTCTATCTAAAAAGCAGGTGTACACACTTATCACGTGTAATTTCAATAAAGTTCACACTTCCTTTTCTTTTCTTCCCAGACATGAATAGTTAATCTAAAAATTTGGCTTTCAAGTGCACTACTTGAATTCTCAAACTGAACAAAGTATTGTGCACAAAAACATGCTATTAACAAAGAAGTGTATATTATCATAAAAAGAACTTTTAGACTTTATTATAAAGCATACAGTATTTTCCTTCCCTAAGTACTTCCAGGATTGATATAAAGAAAATGAATTTTTTGTCCCAGAGCAACTCTCCTAGAACTGCCTATTTAAATCTTGATCTAGAAAAAGAAACTTGTTCAAGTTTTCTATTTCCCCTACCACAACCCCTTAAATATGAGCAGTCTGGAGAGAGCCAAATCTGTAGTCCATGTTTCAAGGAGATGGGATGTTCTATTGGCAAATGGTCAGTGAAGCAGGATCAACAGGAGTTGTCCAAATAAAAAACCTGTGATCAGAACCACCGGTTCTTTCCTTCCTTCCCAAATTCAAACTAACAACTGAGACATTCGGACTCCCATTCCTCTCCAACCCGTCACCACTTTAGTTTGGATTTGACCACTTCTACTTTGCTTCCTCTGTGACCTTTCTACCATCAATCTTGTCCCACTCAAAGCAATGTTCCACACTGTAGCCATAATGATTGTCTAGGGTAAGTCCGACCATGATCTGTTCTTGACTACTGAAAAGTTAGTTCATACCTGATGGACCCACAGAATGCAGACCATCCCACTGGCCTGGCATGTCATAAAGCTAAACCTAAGTCAGCTTGCACTTATGGGAAATATCTCTCAAGGAAACCTAACGTACACCAATCACAATCCTCCAACTCAGCTTTAGCTGGATTACCTTACCCTAGAAAATAGTATTTGCTAGCCTAATAAGGAAATCCCAACTTCTTAGACAATCAAGTGCTATTTCCATGTTGCCTCTTCTAACATCTCTGTAAGACTCACTCTTGCCCATAATCTCTCAGGAAGTGTTCCACTGCTTGTGAGGCACTGTACTCCCCCATCCATGAATTGTTTGCCCTTCAGTAAAAGACAAATTAAATTGTTTTAGTTTTGTCAACTGACAGTTCTGGCAACAAGATGGGACCCAGACAGCTGCTAAAGATGCAGATGAAGGTACCACTGAGGCCTTTTAGTTGGCTGGCTCTTTGGGCCCTCTTAGGGATCTCCAGTAAGCTTCTCTCAGATTCAGCTCTGCTTATTTTGTGCTCTGAGCCCTTCAAGTTTGTATGTCTTAATTCTTCCAGGTGAAAAACTGGGGTGTGAGAGACTCCAGATTTTCATGGTGAGACGTAGTGAGCTACATACAACATTTGGGCTTGTGGCCAATTTCATCTATAAGGTAACCACCTTTGAGAGGTCCTTACAAGCCTCAAGACTTGGCACAGGCAGCCAGAAATTCAGTCTGGTTGAATCACGGAGGATTATATCAAGGGAAAATAATGGGTATTCCTAAATCTAAAAAAAGCTAGAAGGCAGCTGTTAGGGGACTCACAAAGTCTCAAAGCCAGCCCACCTCTTAAACAGCTGGGGCACTTAGGGAAATAAAGACAAGAAACTCAGACTTTCCTGAGTTTCATCATCAAAATCTGAGTAGGTACAAGTTGGATTATTAAAAGCCAAAAGGGCATCTCCCACTATAAAGAAGTCTTCTCATGAAAGGAACAGATCTATTGTTAATAAAAATCTCGGAAGCCAATGTCACAGAATTGGTGGGCAAGAGGTTAAGACTTAAAAACTGTTAGAATGCTTGCCACCTAACTTAAGACTAATAAGTTGGTCATGAAAGAAGTTTGTTGTAAAACACTACAAGATCCCCAACCCAGCAACATACCCCTCATAGGTATTAATTTGGCTCTCACAGACCCAAGGCTTAGTTTAATAAAACGGTATCCTTAAGTTTCAATAATTAAGCATGCTACCTGTTTAATTTATGTCTGAGAACTGTGGTCCTAGAAGCTGTATCTATCTACAAAAATGTCAAAATCTTACTAAGCCAACCTAGAATTACAATTAGACAAGATCATTTAATTAAGTGAACTTGAAAGTAAGGATTCCCAAGTCAAACAAACAGAATAGGATACCTATTTTTTTATGGTCATACAAGCCTCCAGAAAGCTTAGAGATGCCAAAATAGCTTCATTAAAAGATTCATTGCAAAAGGCTAAAGAAAAATTAAGGACATAAGAGGTACCTAAAACAAAGACTGTAAGACTGATGTGACTCCCACTCCTCCCCTCTATCTTTACCTCAGTACTCACAGTCTATTAATCCTCTCTCTGAATTGCCTTTCCACTCTAAAGAGACTATAAGACCATAAACGAACGTCCACCAAGTTAGTGGCCTTACAGATGTCCCCATATCGGCCCCTCACGGGATTGACAAGACTGTGGGATTCTCCAATAAACCTAAATCCAAACAGCCAAGGGAAAACTAAAACTACAATTAATGCAAACCTTACTAAACTCTCTACTGTAAACACCACTCACCCCAGAGCCTGTAAATGGGATCCTGAAAAAACTGGCAGAAGTGAGCAAAGGCTGAGAATTCTTACCAGTGTCAGTTCTCCTGGATCTGTCTGTCCTGAGTGCCCAATCGAGAGAGGAAGGTAGAATTTTATGTGGTCCCTTATTTTCCAAGTCCTATTGGTTATCAATCCTCTTTCCCAGGCACAGCTAATGCCTTCTTCTTTGTCTCCTTTTGTGTCCTGAGAACTTGGTTAGGCAACTGTCAGGTTGGTGACCCCCAAAATATGGCCAGAAAGAAGTGTGGGCTTCAACCCATTTGCAGATAGATATGGCTGGACAGAAATATGGGTTGCGCTCCATTTTGGGCTAGTGTCCTCGTGATTGTTGCCAGACCTCAGGGGAATTGTCTAAATCTTCCTTTTGGCTATCTTTGGGAGTGCCTCTCGATCCTGGGAGGGTGAAATCTTTTGCACCTTCATTGGGGAAACCTCTTGCATCCAGCGGAGTTGTTCAGTAATGCCACGAATATTTACAATTTGTCTCAACTGAAACCTGACAAGATATTTAAAAGGACCTTTTTTTAAGTAGTTCTGTGGTTAGAAGTTGACCAAATTGAAAGCTGATATTCAGAGCCTGATGGGAACATTTTTTAGGCCTTCTCCCCTGAGCTAAATAAAACTATGTACACAGAGGGAAAGAAATCTAGAACACAGGAATCTTTTTATTTCCATCTTAGTGGAAGATCTTCTCCCTGATCTAAAGAAGCAAATAGAAGATAATAAAGTTGAATGGATGGTCAGTCCTTTGATGTAATATAGGTTGCAACCCAATTCTTTGAGGAATTAAAAACACGTTGTCTTGAAAATCTAGTCTCTCCAAGAACAGAACTGCAGCTCTAGAAGCAATCCAAACACTATCTATCCTTTTTTAGCAATTTCAAGACCGCCCCTATTCATCTATAAACACTTGTAAGTGTTGTCAAAATCTGGATTCAGGAAACAAAAATCCTTCTTGGAGGAATTTGCATTCTTTCCCAGCGCCTTTGTGATGTAAATGTCCTACCCAGTCTTTTCTAAGTACGAAGGGCCATCTCTTTGAAATACAAACTTCAGGGAGGTAATTCTTATCAGAAGGAAAGGCTATTTGGAAACTAGGCCAATGAAAAAAAAATCTTTTAAAAGTTTAAAGCTGCCTGTGCAGGTAACCTTAATTGATTCCATCTGCCAGAAACACAATTTGGATCCAGCTGTTCTTTAATAAACTAGTGCGTTTTGCACCTTTGTGCCCTCAAAATAGTTTTTTCCATTTCTAAATTTACAATGAAGTTGTTGTGTTTAGATTTAAAATTCTTGTGATTGCCTCCCCCCATGGTAGCCCAAAGATGATAGAAGGAAATACAAGATAGTGTAAACTCCTCCTTTCCCCCCAAAAAAAATGTTAAAGATAGGAAAAGATCTGGAGAATATAATGGATCTAAAGGAATGCCATCTGTTTCAGCACCAAGTGCTCAACTCTCTAAATTGCATGAAGAACTCTTGGTGGTGTCACCTGTAAAATACCACCTGTTTCTTCTTCCAAGGCTCAAAGCCGCTGTGTTTGTGTCTACCATTCAAAATCAGCTCTTGGAACAGTCACTTACTCCATTGTCAATGAGTTGACACTCCTCTACGAGGAGCAGGTCATTCCTGATCCCTGAGGTAGGCCTCCATCTCTGATAGTCTGATTTTAGAATGCAACTTATACTCAACAAAGTCCAGGAGAGATACAGTGAATGGGGGGGAGGTGGGAGAGGGAGGGGGCAGTTCCCTTCCAGTCCAAATTGGATGGAAAGTTACAGAAGCCTTGAACAGGAGAGGTGGGGCCCACCTCAGATAAGTGTAATTAAAGCCACGGGACTGACGCCCACAGAATTCAGCAGCCAGCCGGGGTCTTCCAGGGGCTGGCAGGGAAAACTGTGACCAAACCCGCTCACCCTCTCTCCGTCCTGAGCGTGGCTGAGGACAGAGCCTTCCCCCAGCCCAGCCCGCTCCCTCCTCCTCTCAGTCCTCGAGCGCACCGGAGGGCGGCGGGGGGCGGCGGCCACCTGTGGGCTGGAACCACACTCTGTCTCAGCCCTTCGGCCCCGTGACGCACGGGGACGCCCCGGCGAGGACGCTGGGCTCGTGGACCCCAGACAAGCGCAGCGATGGAGGCGCTGGCTGGCCCGCGCGCAGGGTCGCGCCAGCACCGGGGCCCGCCACGTGGTCTCCATAGCAACAGCAGTGTTGGCTGCTCAGCTCTCTCACGCCCGGAGGACCCTCAAGGTCAGAGGTCATCTCTGTGGCAACACAAACTTCCCGCGCTACGGCGGCTCGGACGGGCCACTTCTGTCGCATTGCGCAGGCGGGGGGGCGGCCCCCGGCACTCAGAGGCGAGGAGCGAGCGTGGCTGCGGGTCCCGGGGATTCTGGCCGCGGGTCCCACTCGGAGGAGGACCGCGCCTCGCCTTCCTATCCCTCCTCTCAGGGCTCAGCGAGGCCGACTCGGAACCCGGCGTGGGTCAGGTCACCGAGGGGCCCGACTCCTGGAAGGAGATCCGCGCCGCAGAGGCGGCCAGCTCTGGGCTTGCAGGAAACAAACGATCGCAGAGGCTCTGGAAAGCGGGGGGCTCTGCCCCAAGCCGAGCGTCTGCCAGACCTCGCCCTACAAACCCCGGTCTCCGGGCCTGAGGCCACAGAGGCCCAGCGCCCTCCACCTTTGACAGAGGCTCCGGAAAGGAGCACGCCGAAGAGATCAGGGTGGTTGCGGGACGTGCAGGGAACTACCAAGTTTGAAGACGACCGCTTTAAAACAAAAATCCAGCTGCTAAGGGAGGAGGGCACGTCCTCTCCAGACTGCTGGAACTAGCAGGCCCCTCAAGAGCAAAAACATGCCCCCGGGAAGGGTCCCAGGTACCATCTTCATAGAAGAGTTCCTAAAAGAAAAGAGGAACACAGCCGTTTCTGGGGAACGTCTTCCTCTTGAAGGAGAAGAAAATCAAAGACTAGAAGAGACAATGAGTGTTTTCTCCGCTGGCAGAGGGAAACTAACGTGCCCCTTCTGTTTACAGGCTGAGAGCGCCAGAAGGGGAGAAGTTAACTTTCTCAGAGAACCCTGTTCTTCACTGTTGATTCAGTTAATAAAAATGCATTAAAAAAACCTGCTATGTGTCATAACCAGAGTTTTTGTCAGGGGACAGTGATAAAGGCAATAGTGCCCAACAATGGTTCGGTGACTTTCTTAGACGTTGTTAGTCGATTAAATAAATAAAAACTTATGTGTTCCCTATAAAACATGTCTGCATTGTACCTCTTTTTGCCTTTATGTTTAGGAAGGCCCTAAGAATTCTTCCTTTCAACTTCCCTTGCCTTCATCATTCTACCTTTTACATTCTGACCAAAGCAGAAAATTAGTCTGTAGCAATGAGAAATACACACACACACACACACACAATCATCAGGACATACTTGGTCCTTAAAAAGCAGAAAATAAACTAGTATATCTTTTGAGGCATATGGAGGAACTGAAAAGTCTCCCTCAGAAAACTCCCTGCCCTTCAGTGCTCAGGTTCAACTCATAACTAAATACAGTATGAAACCCTAAGAAACGTCACAAACTAAACCCTAAGAAATGTCACCCTGACTATGGAACTGGGCAGGTAGATGTGTCAGTAGGAATTTCCCTGACCCACAGCCCTTCCTGAAGATGGTACTAACTTGGGCTCGACGGTGTTATTAATAATACAGGCACAATGTAATGTTTCAAATATACCATTCAAACATCCCAACTGTTTCCGCTTAAGGCATAGGAAAGTATTTTGAATAAATGCTTCCATTTTGAGACATCTACACAGTATTTATAGAAAGCTTATGAGTCAAGTGAATGAGTTATGATGCCAAAATGTACAAAGGAGTGAAAACTTTGGTTGTTATTCTTGCTACCCTATGTATAACAACACTTCACAAAAGGCCCCAATGTTTGTGTTGCTAAAAACATGGAAGACTGGTTTTGAACATTTTTAAAGGAATGATTCCCAGTAGGCAAAGTGAAATATGGTATAGAATTAGCTTTAGCACCTTCTCAAAGCAATGCATTATTTGAAAAAAAAAAAATGTTATCCATTATGGATGGAGTCTAAAGTGAGAAGAGGCTGGATATGGAGACAGCCAAAGTCATCTTCATCTTTAAAGCCAAGTTTAAAGTTTAGATTATCATGTATTGGATTTCACACTTGTTAACCTGGATATAAATTCCAAATAAGAAAAATCCACTCCCAATCAGTCAATACCTGGAAGCCTATCTAAAATGCCATACTTGAGTTCATGAAGTGACACTGCTCCAAAAAACTCATTTTGCGACTTCAGTAACTCAAGCTTCCTGGATGGAGTTCAACCTAACTCATACTACACGAAATCCCACTCTAAAGACAAGCATGTGAGAAGGAAAAGAACCTTTCACCTGTATGGTGTTCCAGTTATGCAGTCTGAGTTTAATGTCTCCATCTGATATATGCTCAGTGTTTAGAAATTCAGATTTGTGGCCCATTTGTGGCTCACCCAGCTCTACAGGATGAGTCGGCAGGCTCAGAAGGAAGAGTAAAAAATGCTTACTCTTTTTTCCTCCCTCTCTCCCTATCTTCTTATTTCTAAATGCCATGACAGCCCTAGATGTAAAGGAAGTAGCTTTAAAAGAATAATGTATATTTAAATGAGTAACAGTGACATACCAGGGGTTTGTCACCTAAAACAGCTTCGGGAAAGGCAAAAACAGAGCTGAAAGACACCAAAACAAGAGGAAATAGGAAAATGCCAATAAATTCTACTAAGCCCTACTTGTTTCATCTCAAAGTTACAGGGCAGAGAGGGAAACTGAGTTCAGAAAAGGACACACTCAGAGCCTCGAGTGTGTGGGATTTTCTAAATATGCTCTGCAAAAGTAGATCTAGGGCATCTGCTTCCTACCCTCCTTGCACTCAATAAAAATTAACTTCAATTACAATTTATCTAAAAATCTGTGCTTTCTAAGATCCTATCATTCCATGGAAGTTTGGGGGTCTCATATGTATGGTTGAGAGGCTGTATGTATTCGAGGGTCTGTGGCTTCCTTTGCTTGTTGTATATTATGTGTCTGAAAAGATACTCATGACATGACCTTAGTATTTATCTTTATTGTGGACTTTTTTTCCAACCACATTTCTTTCCTTAGCAGGGTCAAAGTTCAGTGACCTAGATTATTTCTCAAACTGGTCTGTTTTGGCTAGTCTAAATTATCATTACTGGTTTAAAGAGACATATCAAGCCCTCCACTAGGCAAAACAAGTGCCTTGGACTTATTATTCCTATGTAATGCTTTGCCAACAATATAGTCATCTTGCATGACATACAGTGAAAACTGAAGCAGGTAACATTTATTCTAAACATATAACAATTGCTGTGCTAGGAAAGTAAGGGAAAATAGGACATTTAAATGCGTGTGTGTGTGTGTGTATGTGTGTGTCTGTTCTCGGATAATAGTTGTATTGTTAGATTTTGTTTACTTTTATTAAGATAGTAAATATACTAGTATATCCAGGATTTCTAAGCTATTACCATTTATTTTTAAAAGCACACATTCTTCATGTTTTTTGTAAAAAACACAAAAAAACTATTTCATTAACACCTCTTATTTAAATACTAATAAATAGCTTGGGTAAATGAATACCTTTGCCCTTAAGTTCATGGCTCTATTATCTGTTTATTTTCACACCAACCTGATTATATAGCAGAACTCTGAAATTCCTCCCAGTACCTACACTTGTTGACAATTTAAAGAATTGGGGAAAATTGGAAAATTATTTAATAATTTGCAAAGATTAGGAAGGAAAATTAATCTCTAAGAAGTCTTTGCACCAAATTTATGATCCTAGTACTGGTATTTTGTGGTATTCTGCCAAGCTTCTTAGTTTGAATACAGTTAATTGTCTTCATTTTAGATTTAAGATAACATAATAGGTAGTAGTCAATCTGTTCTTTTTGGTTTTAACAGTCAAGAGGATTTTAGTCTTTGCTTTATTTTAATTACCCAATTAACTTCGTAGTTGTACTGCTATCTTGGGATCAAAAACCTGCAAATGATTTTAGGCTTAATGTTAATAGCAGAAAGAGAATGGAACTCGCCAACTACAATACTGGAAGGGAATGACTAGGCATGAGTTTATTCCAGCTCAAATAACAAAAACTTTTAGAAGGTGGGATTGATAGCGTGACACATTAAAGTTCTATTATTAAAATAATTAACAAAAGGCTCCAAATTCCAGGTCGGAAAGTTAACCCTTGCCAATCCAAGACTAAACTAGAGTCGTCGGTGATGTCGTTAACACTCTTTGAGTTAACCCATCAATTCACACACAAGTACTTTAGCAATCATAAGGTTCAAAATAAATGGCTCTAAAAATAATTTGTCATTTGTTTGACACCTTCCAAACCACCTTGGGAGAAAAAAAAGGTATCTACTTTATCCCAGAGAGATGAAAGTGGGGGAGGTGTAATGAAAAGATCTTGCATCTTATGTTGGGGGAAATTAGTGTTTCCAGTGAAACTTTACCATATATATATGTACAAAGGCCAGTAAGGAAACTTACTATCTGGCGCTGAATCATTTCCCCCTCTCCAATACCATGGAGGGACAGAGTTCAAGGTCCCTAGACAAATGGCTGAGTCTTAAAAAAACAACACCATTTTTACAATATTCCTTCCTCTAAATCTTTTCAGAGGACGCAAGAAGTCTTCAAAAACCACTATTTCTACTGTGTGAAGGAGTAACCCCTCCTCTCCCAAGCCCTTGGCTGGTCCCACTTTGGGAAGTCTTGTAAAAAGGGTGTTCGCATTAACTTGGGAGGTAAGTGTTTGGAATCTAGGAATGATCGAGGCATCAACAAGTGTTGGGCTTGATGCTGGGCTTGGGGTACGCCTCGCAGCTGAATTGGAAGTGCGGATGGTAAAGGGACAAACTGCTTTCTCCTTGGGTGATGCTCTGGATGCTGGTGTCACTTCAGAGCTGCTCAACGCTGAGTTGAAAGGAAAGGGTAAAAGGGCAGGGGAGGGAGGAATAGGAGGAGGCAGGAACCGACGGCACGGAGGGACACAGGTTGGAGCTGAAGCAGCACAGGGAAGCGGATTTCAGGACAGAGGCACGGAGCCCACTGCAGCACCGCGCCCGCGGGCCAGCGGCTACGCCCAGAGCCTCAACAGCCGCCCAAACTTCCCAGCTGGGGGGCCGCTGCCCAGGCGTCCTCCGCTGCACTCGGGCATCTAGCTGCCCTCTGGACCGTCTAACAACTCGCAGTTTCTCATCTGCGGCAGCGGCGGGCACTTCGCAGGGTGCTCAGCCTCCACACCCACCGCCTCCACCCCGCCTACCCGCACCTCCTCCTCTCCCTCCTCTCACACCCCGCACCCGCAGGCGCAGCACCCCTCGCAGCGCGCCGCCCCAGCTACAAGGCTTCTGCAAGGCTCCGGAGGCAGGGAGGCAGCAGCCACTTGCTGCCCAGCGGCTGGGGATCCGGGCGCCAGCGCGGTCCCCGGCGGCGCTCAGGTTGTCAGGGCGGCTATGGGGAGCCATGATCTACTACACCGCAGTGCCGGCGTCAGGAGCTTCCAGGGCCCAGCCTGTCGCTGCAGGAGGGCCCGACCCTCACCCCCGTCCCCTCCCCGAAAAGCCGCCCCAGACACAAACACCGGCCCCTGGTTCCTCCCCACCCAGAACCGAGCCGGGTGACGCCACACACACCCCCTAAGCCGGCGCGCGCGCCGCTCCCAGAGCCGCTGTGCCCTAGCTTCTCGCCGGCGTGCCGCCGCCGCCACCACGCAGCCCTCCGGCCTGGCCTCCCTGGGCTGCGCTCCCACAGCTCCGCGGCCTCCCCGAAACACCTCCGGCAGAAATACCAGAAAGGGAACCCGGGTACCCAACTCCTCGAATCACCTGCATTTGCATTTCTTATGTAATGGACTGCAAGTTTCCCAGTTTGGAGCCCTTTAGAACGGGGGCGCAAGATCACCAGGAGGCTGAAACGGGGACTCGCGGCCGCCCTGGTCCCACCCAGGGGACCCCGACGTTAGGGCTGTGATACTGCTTTTTAAAGGGGGGGGGGTGTTTAATTACATACATTAGAGGGGACCGAGCTAGTCTTCCCGGTCTGGAGTTCCCCCCCCCCCCCCAGCCACAGAAGCCCTGCTCAAGTATGCCCAGGAGCAGGAGGTATCGGAGGCAGACCGGGGAATGAGTTAATACTCCGGCACCGGGAGCCGGAGGGGGAGGGAGGCGGGGGCTGACGGAGGAGCGGGGCGCGAGGGAGGGGGCATCTTCTACGTGGAGTAGAGGTGATGGGGTGGCGAATATTGTGCAAGCTAATCAGAAAGTCTAGAGCAGGTTCCGGGCACCGAGCTACGTCCCTGAACCTGCAGCAGAAGTAAGGAGAGCTCGCGGTTCTTTTCCCCGGCAACTACGGAAGCTTCATCTGCCTCGGGCAAAACCTTGGAGCCAAACCCCTTCCATTCCGCCAAACATCGGCAACCAAATACATTTCAAAAAAAAAAAAAAAAAGTTTCCTCCTCCCTCCTACTGATGGATTGTGTCTCAGCCAAGAGAAACTGTAATGGTTTTCTGGCTCACCGACCGATCCAGCTGTTACTTGTTTATCCATGCAACACCTCTACATGCAACACTGTCCTGCTTCCTTCTCTGCCTCCCCTGCCTTCCTGCATAGCAGAACTGCAGATCTAGCTCAGTGAGCAACAGACAGGTTATTAGGAGGAAAAACATAACACGATGCATGGTTTGCTTACCAGTTGGGTTCTTGTTTTTCTTAAGACTCTTGCCACAAAGACACTGCAGCATATGCGTTCCTTTGCTGAAAATGTTCCAAAGAAACCACATTGATTTGGGCGAAAAGCAATCCAGCAGCTTAGACACCCTGAGAAAGAAGAGATCCTTGTGGTTGCATAATAATAATTTGAAATCAGTTCTCCTGAAGAGGGGCACCGGTTTTACCATAGGAAAAACGATAATATTCCGAATCTTCTCCCAGTTTTTTCCCCTCACGTGGTATATTTCTTTGAGACTTCTCAGTGATTGTTTTTTTTCGGCCAGGATGAATGATTTATCTCTCTTGATCACCACTGGATTATTACCAAAGGGTTGGGGGAAAAGTCCTTTTTCAGCATGAAGCCAAACAAAAAAGCAAAGAAATCCCAACTGAGCTCAGAACTAATCAGGGAGAACAGTAATGCACAAAAGATCCCCAAAGAGAAAACCATAGCCTTTACTTGATCGCTATGAGGATGGGTGGGTCTGCAGAAGGCGAAGCAGGATTCATCTCAGTGAGAGAAGACTGCCATTGTGTAGTCCCTAGGAGAGAAGTGGGGGGGAGGAAAAAAGAGAGAAAGAAAGAAAGGAAAAAGATAGGAAAAAGAAAAAAAACCACCGGTACACACACTCACACACCAATACCACCTCCGAGATTGAGTCTGGCAGCCGAAGACACAGCCTTCCAGGGTCGATTTTTTTTTTGTTTTTGTTTTTTATAATCAATCGCCAGTGCCCAGTGGGATCGGATTGAACCTGCAGTTCTCAAATCACCACGAAGAAAAGATGCAAATCTAGGTGCCCCCTCCCCTGGCCAGGCCGGTAGCAGGTGGAGAGCGCCACAGATCCCCCTTCCTCCGTCTTCTCACTCTCCCAGGTCCCCACCGCGGTGAGCATGGGGAAAACCTCCCCTCCGGATTCCTCGCCCAGTCTCGGCTGTGAGTTACTGGCATTAGAGGGAGGAGGAGGAGGAGTTGAAGTTTGCATTGAAAAGACTGGCTTTCCATGACGTAGCCACGTGCTTTCAGACCCGTCACCAGTGAGATGCTTCAGCCCGCCCAGGGAGGGCAGAGTCACTGCAGTCTCTCCGCTAGGTCCCCTCCTGAAGTCCCCCAGCCGCCCGCCCCGGCCCCCGCCTGGGCCCTCTCCCTCCTCTGCCCAGCACGAGTGGGCTGGCTGGTTGCTCTAGGAGCCATCTAACAGACCTTTCTGTTAAAAGTGAATGTGGAAAAGAAAAATGAACAATTATAATAAGTAAACCTTTAAAAAAAAAATACAGGGGGGGGGGGGCGGGGGGGCGGAGTTAAAGAGAAACAGTAGTTTAATACCACTCTTCACAGCCTACCTTAGTTCCACCTTATCTTTTCAAAAGCAGCATCTAAACCATTAAGGGAAACTCAAGTTCCTTTTAGTTCTTTTTATTGGAATCCTACTTAACGTGCTGTTTGGAAAATATAAACTAGACATGTGACAAATATGTACTTGCAGAAGCAGCCTGATAAAAGGGCAACCACTAAAATCCAGGCGGTAAGATATGTTTCGGTAAGGAGGGCCATATGTACATGGGAAATAGTATGCCTTTTCTAGACAATTAATTCATTATCATCAAATAATTTTTGAACAGAAAGCACTCTGCTTAAATCACACCCTAATTCATTGCTTGTTTCTATAACCATTAATTGAACATTAAATTCAGCCTTATTCACTTTTCGTCTACGCTACTATACAACCTTGTTATCAGCCACCACAATCTAACCTAACAAAATGGGCAAATATAAACCAGCTCCCTACTTTCCCAGAAAAATAAAAAGATTTAGGGCTGTTGTTTTATTTTATCTTATTTGGGGAAACAATGCTATGTACAAAAATAGCACAAACTGTTACAAAGAATAAATAACAAACTCCATGTACTCACCACTCATCATTAGTACATGTTAACATTTCATCATACCTGTGAACTGAGGAGTTTGGGAAAGTAAAATTACCCACTCTCACTCTTGTTCGGTAAATGAACTAAAGTTATTTCAGCTTATTTCCATTTCTATAGGAAAATTGACATAAAATTTAAAAATATACATGTAGAAGCTCCATTTTACTATCAAAAAATTAAAAATGCTTCTACTCCATAGGTTTTCAAACTATCTTATAAACTAATAGAGGAAGACTTATGTTGTTGAGAATAAATTGAAAAAACTGATTTTGAAGAAAATTAACGCCTCAGTTATCAAAAAAAGAAAATGTAGTCAATAACTTCTTCACTGCTATAGTTTTCTAATATTCATGAGGCATTTTGAGATGCCAAAATGTGCACCCAATATCTGGAACCCTTTTGGGAAACATCAGTCAATTTTAGATAAGGTAGAAAGGGAATTTAAAACAAGTAAATTTTATTAAAGTAAAGGAACCAGAAAGTTAAATAGTGATGGCCTCAATGTGCCAAAAGAATCATGTCATAGCTTAAAAGAATTACTGTGATTAACTGGAGTCTAAATGAAGTTTAGGAAGTAAAGAAAGAGGAAATACTAAGAGTTTATGAATTTAATGACAAATGACTTAGAAGCAGGATGAAAAAAAATTGAAGAGTAGAATTCTTTTTTTTTCTAAAGAGTAAAACTGGCATAGCATTGCCCAATAATTAGGATTATTTTTATATCAGTCAATCGGGGATAGATATCATATGCTGCTTCTATCACATTTTGGTGTCCAGTTGGGGGGCGAGGGGTTCTGGAATATCCTAATCTATTACCACTGGATATATTCCAGAGAAACAATTGGATAAAAAAAATATATATTTTCCATCTAGATCTTTTGAACTCTCACATCTCTAAAGTTTCTCTAAAAAATTGCTGAGTCCCCTGGGATATTTCACAAGTAAAATAAAATCTGGGGAGGTGTCCTGTAACTATTGGATCTTTTTGTATGCTAAGTTTATGTAAAGAGAGTATTTCTCAAACCAGCTTTTCTTGCATTTTCAAATTGAACTCTCTTTTGTACATTGTAACAGTGAATTTGATTCCTTTTACAATAAAGAATGACTGCAGAAAGCTATGGGATGTTTTACTATATATTGGTGGAAAGCTGATTACTTCTTTGTCCTAGTGACCAACATAAAAGGTAATTAACTGTGGCTACTACTTATTGAGATTCTATTATTCCAGGCTGTGCTAGTTGCTTCTCATCTTTTATGCTCTCTAAAGGAAAAAGAAATCTTTTATAATAATGTATGAAATTTCTATAATTCTTTTCTATACTTAGTTTACATAGGTCATTATTCACATTATTCAACAAACAAACAAATACCAAATATTTTTTGTCTAGAAAAAGATGACCTAATACTGATTCAGGTTACCGTTGGTCCAAAGGATGAAGGGTGATCCAAGAGTCAACCCAGGTTTCTGGGGGCCTCTGGTTTAAAGATGATCCTAAGATATTTATGCTGACCTGAGTTCAGACGATTATTTAAGTTGTGTGTGGTTTGTTTGTGTTTTTTGGGTTGTTTTTTTTAAGATATCAAAATATTTATTTATTCTTTGCCACACTACATTCAAATCAATATTAGATGGCAAAAAATGAAAACTCTCAGAACGGAAATGTAAGCATTAGAATGCATGTAAGTAAAGATAGAATAAGGAAAGCCTCGTGGTAACTGTAAAAATGAACGGTAAAATCTGTAGTATATATAGGCAGAAAAATCTTAAAACTATTTTCATAAGGTTGAAACAAGATAAGCCTAGTACTCATAATCGAGTTCAGTTAAAATTGAAACTTACCTTCAGCTATATCATAGTAAAGAGACCTAAAAATAAATGTAGTGACCAGAATTTCAGGTCACAATAAAATATACATTTTAATTTAGGACATGTAAACTTCTATGAGATTATCAAAATCTTTGTGACTGTCATGCTTTTTCTAATTGTCCCCAATAGTTACTCTTCTATTTTATTCTTCCTTTTAATAATAAAACCCCAGTTTTAAAAGGGCACATGGGTACCCCATATAGAAAATATAATTCCCAGCCTCCATTGCAATTAAGTATGGTCATGTGACTATATTCTAACCAAAAAGATGAGAGCAAAAGTGACGCATTGAACTGCCTGGTCACATTCTTCAAAGGAAGTCTCTCTCTCTCTCTCTCTCTCTCTCTCTCTCTCTCTCTCTCTCTCTCTCTCATCAATAAATAAAAACAATTAATTTAAAAAATAAAAATAATTTTTAAAGTATGATCACTTTAGTACCATTTGCTTCCTCTCCCCTTGTTCCTACATTGACAATGGCATGGAAAACCTCTGCTCCTTTCTCTTGGAGGCAACAGTCTGGAAAGGTAACTCCAGTTCTTCTCTCTGCCTCCTCCCAGGTTCTCAATGAAGAAGGAATGACTTAAGTGGCCTAGCCCCTTCTTTTCTCTGTCTCTTTGGATCTGCCTACATGCAAAAAAAAATGTTTTCATAATCTTCTGCTTCAGTTCCCCTCTGCAAAAAGCACTGGGTGAGCCCTGGCAGGTATGTCTCAGTTGGTTGGATCATCCTCCCATACACGAAAAATTCGCAGGTTCGATTCCCAATCAGGGCATATACCTAGATTGCAGGTTTGGTCCCCAGTTGGGATGCAAATGAGAAGCAACGGATCGATGTGTCTCTCTTCCTTCCTCTCTCTAAAAGTCAACGAACATGTCCTCAGGTGAGGTTTGAAAAGAAGCATTGGGTCAGCCTTGAACCTATAGTCTACCTTCTAGAAACAGGTTTGGAGACCTATCTTTCTCTGAACTCATTATGTGGGTTTGTAACAGACCTCATCAGTACCTCACATATATCCTTTTCATCCTGCCTTATCAGTGTGCTCTGGTTGGCTTCCAGCTGCCAGTATCTCCATCTCTGAACCTGAGGGATCTTTGTCCAAACCACGAAAGGCCCCTCTCTGTGCCCAGGCACTCACAGAGAAGCCTGGGAATGAACACGCCCTCAGAGAATGTTCCCATGACTAAACACCACAGCCCCCTTACCTTGTGGGAGGGATAACGATGAGGCAAGTGTTTTACTAGTATATCCTTTCCCAGATTTTCCTTGTGAAATAAGATAGTCTCCCACCAGGATAGCTGGTTTATCAACACACCATTGGCCCTCTCCCCTTCGCTATATCCATTCCCCACTCATCTACTATAGTCTCTCCCAGATAAACTACTTGTATTAGAACCTTTATCCTCCATGGAAACTCAAACCAAGACAGGGTTGAAGAGGGAAGACAAGAGCACTGGGTAAATGTGGGTACTCTCCAGATTCAAACTCTTCCGTCAGTGATTTTTGCAATTTCCAGATGTGGGAGAAGTACCGGTATTTTGGGAGACCAATTCTTTTTTTTTTTTTTTGAAAAAATTTTTCTTTATTGATTAAGGTATTGCATATGTGTCCTTATTCCACCATTGCTCACCTCCCCCCATTGCTCACCACCCCCCTCATGACCTCATCCCCCTGGTGTCTGTGTCTGTTGGTTAGGCTTATATGCATGCATACAAGTCCTTTGGTTGATCTCTTCCCCTTACCCCCACCCTCCCCTACCTTCCCTCTAAGGTTTGACGGTCTGATCGATGCTTCTCGGTTTTTGTTCATCAGTTTATGTTGTCCATTATATTCCACGAATGAGTGAGATCATGTGATATTTATCTTTCTCTGACTGAATTATTTCACTTAGCATAATGCTCTCCAGTTTCATTCATGCTGTTGCAAATGGTAAGAATTCCTTCTTTTTTATCCCAGCGTAGTATTCCACTGTGTAGATGTACCACAGTTTTTTAATCTACTCATCTGCTGATGGGCACTTAGGCTGTTTCCAAATCTTAGCTATGGTAAATTGTGCTGCTATGAACATAGGGACACATATATCCTTTCTGACTGTTGTTTCTAGTTTCTTGGGATATATTCCTAGAAGTGGGATCACTGGGTCAAATGGGAGTTCCATTTTTAGTTTCTTGAGGAAACTCCATACTGTTCTTCACAGTGGGTGCACCAGTCTGCATTCCCACCAGCAGTGCACAAGGGTTCCTTTTTCTCCGCATCCTCGCCAGCACTTGTCATTTGTTGACTTGTTGATGATAGCCATTCTGACAGGTGTGAGATGGTACCGCATTGTCGTTTTGATTTGCATCTCTCAGATGATTAGTGACTTTGAGCATGTTTTCATATGTCTCTTGGCCTTCCTTATGTCCTCTATTGAAAAGTACCTATTTAGATCCGTTGCCCATTTTTTGATTGGGTTGTTTATCTTTCATTTCTTAAGTTGTATGAGTTACCTGTAAATGTTGGAGATTAAACCCCTATCAGTGATAACATTGGCAAATATATTCTCCCATGCAGTGGGCTTTCTTGTTGTTTTATTGATGGTTTCTTTTGCTGTACAGAAGCTTTTTATTTTGATGTAGTCTCATTTGTTTATTTTCTCTTTAGTTTCCATTGCCATACGAGCTGTATTGGTGAAGATATTGCTTCGGCATATGTCTGAGATTTTGCTGCCTGTGGATTCCTCTAATATTTTTATGGTTTCCCATCTTATGTTTAAGTCCTTTATCCATTTTGAGTTTATTTTTGGGTATGGTGTAAGTTGGTGGTCTAGTTTCATTTTTTTGCATGTATCTGTCCAATTTTCTCAGCATAATATATTGAAGAGACTGTCTTGTCTCCATTGTATGTTCTTGCCTCCTTTGTCAAATATTAATTGAGCATAGTTGTTTGGGTTGATTTCTGGGTTCTCTATTCTATTCCATTGTTCTATATGTCTGTTCTTGTGCCAGTAGCAGGCAGTTTTGAGAACAGTGGCTTTGTAATACAGCTTGATATGTGCTATTGAGATCCCTCCTACTTTGTTCTTCTTTCTCAGGAATGCTGCAGCTCTTCGGGGTCTTTTTTTATTCCAGATGAATTTTTGGAGAGTTCTTTCTAGGTCTGTGAAATATGCCATTGGCATTTTAATGGGGAGTGTATTGAATCTATAGATTGCTTTGGGTAGTATGGACATTTTAATGATATTGATCCTACCAATCCATGAACATAGTATGTTCTTCCATCTGTTTATGTCTCCCTCTATATCTTTTTTCAGTGTCCTGTAGTTTTCTGAATACAGGTCTTTTACCTCCTTAGTTAAGTTTATTCCTAGGTATCTTAATCTTTTTCGTGCGATGGTAAATGGGATTGTGTTTTTTTTAATCTTTCTTTCTGTAAGCTCACTATTGGTGTATAGAAATGCCATAGATTTCTTGGCATTAATTTTGTATCCTGCTAAATTACCATATTCATTTATTAAGTCTAATAGTTTTTTTATGGAGTCTTTAGGGTTTTCTATGTACAGTATCATGTCATCTGTGAATAATGACAGTTTTACATCTTCTTTTCCAATTTGGACACCTTTTATTTCTTCTTCTTGTCTAATTGCTATGGCTAGCACTTCCATTACTTATATTGAACAGGAATGGTGAAAGTGGGCATTCCTGTCTCATTCCTATTCTTATGTGAAATGGTTTTAGTTTTTGCCCATTGAGTATGATGTTGGCTGTAGGTTTGTCATATAAGACTTTTATTATGTTCAGGTATGCTCCTTCTATTCCCATTTTGCTGAGGGTTTTTATCAAGAAAGGGTGTTGGATTTTGTCAAATGCTCTTTCTGCATCAATTGATATGACTATGTGATTTTTATCTCTCAATTTGTTTATATGATGTATCACGTTTTTTGATTTGGGGATATTGTACCATCCTTGCATCCCTGGGATAAATCCTACTTGGTCATGGTGTGTGATCTTTCTGATGTAATGCTGGATCTGATTTTCTAGAATTTTGTTGAGGATTTTGACATCTGTATGTTCATGAGGGATATTGGCCTGTAATTCTCTTTCATTGTGTTGTCTTTATCTGGTTTTGGTATTAGGGTAATGCTGGCTTCATAGAATGAGCTTGGAAGTGTTGCTTCCTCTTGAATTTTTTGGAATAGTCTGAGGAGGATAGGTTTTAGTTCTTCATTGAATGTTTGGTAAAACTAGGGGAAACCAATTCTTGTGCACATGTCAAATTTCATTCCCTAAAACAACCTTATCAGTAATAAAACTAATATTTTTATTTTTTCATTTTTTTTACTCATCTAGTCCTATTTCTTAATGGAATCTGAACTCAGAAGTAGTGAGGGGAGAAGAGGCAGAATTATCATGTCTTAAGGTCCCAAATACTACAAAATAATATAAGAAAAAAACTCTTTGTTCCTATTATGTCCAGTGAATATAGTAATAAAACAGTGAGGAACCTGCCAAGAGATACAGGCAAAAATAGGTGAACTCCCCTGAGACCTCAGAAATATGAGCTTCTCTTGACAAAATGCCACAAGGCTTCCTTTCACACCTAAAGGAAATTTATCTCAGCCTATATAAATATGTCTGACAATAGAACCCCAACTCCCTGTACAGCTCCAATAATAGTCCAGAGGACATTTATTTGCATCCTCTGAAGCAGGCGTGAGTTCATCGTAAACAAATAGGATTGGCTTTAAACAATTTGAGGACTTAATGCAGTGTAACCTGTTTTATCAATGTCTCTAGACCTTTTGCCATGTATGCCTCCTATTAATAAACATATTAAACCTTCTTTAATGTAATTTTAATATGAATTAAATATATTGGCTACAACCAAATGAAAGTAATGGTAACTTTTTATGGAGTACTTCAAACTACACTCTACTTTCTTCCCTATTTATTCAGGATTTGTTATGCCTAATCTTAGGGAAGTATGCCCCCAGTGAAAAACATTGCTGTCCATGATTTGAAGTGTTCTAAAGGGAAACTACATTTCCTATAAATAGAATTCTGTTCCTTAATCTCTATAACTATTGAGTAGGACAGCTTTGGACATAACATTTTAAACTCATCATTTTAATTTACAGTGGAGAAATTTATTCACTTAACCTTTTCAATATGGGGAGAGGTTTATATATTCAAAATTTTAGAATATTATTTATCCTGGACAATAGTTTATTTTCTAAAATTTGGATAACTGAGGAATAAGAATAACATTATTGAATATGTACCTAAATATAAGAGGTGCATCCTTCTGTATAATTAATTAGCTGTCAAATCAGCACCATTATTGCCCCATTCCAAGCTGCCTGAAGAAGCCAGGAATACATGTCTCAAGGAACCCTTTCTATGTGGTTCCAAGTTAGCGCTCTCCAATGAGAGGTTCTCAGATAGATTTGGGAGAAGAGATGGAAAGGTCCATTCTCTGAAGGCAACTACCAGTCAATGTGAGATTCACAGTGGATTCCTAGTACATTTTTGAGAACCATAGCTCTCCTAAGAATTGTAGCAGCCAATCAACCTGACTTTCATTCCTAGTTTTTTGAGTAGTTCTCAGTCCCAATTCCCATATTAAAACAACTTGGAACCAGAATACATCAAATGGCTTCAGTTTTCCTGATTTATACGCTATATTTTTTCTGACTAGGTTCCAAAACATTACAAGTTACCAGGTACATCACTATAATTCTATTTGAGTTTGTGATGGTTGACTTGATACCTAACTATCTAGTATGACGATTAGACTTTCAATCCAGTATGCACAGCTTTTATCATATATTATTAGGTGTATAAACAGAGAGTATTTCCTCCTTATAAGTATTTGCTGATTATTCCACCCAAGACAGAATTCTAACAGGCCACTTTTAAAATTTATCTTTATTGTTGAAAATATTACAGACGTCCTCTTTTTTCCCCATTGACTCCCTCTACCCAACTCCTGCCCTCCCCCAGGCCTTCACCTCATTATTGTCTGTCCGTGGGTTATGCATATATGCATATAAGTTCTTTGGTTAATCTCTTTCCACCCACCCAACCCCCATTCCCTCTGAGATTTGTCAATCTGTTCCATGCTTCCATGTCTCTGGATCTATTTTGTTCATTACTTTCCACCTGTAAGTTAGATCATGTGATATTTGTCTTTCTCTGTCTGGCTTATTTTACTCAGTATAATATTCTCCAGGTCCTTTCATGCTGTCTCAAAGGGTAAGAGATCCTTCTTTTTTTTAACAGCCACAGTGTATTCCATTGTGTAAATGTACCACAGCTGTTTTATGAGCACTTGAACTATTTCCAGATCTTAGCTATTGTAAATAACGCTGCTATGAACATAGAGATGCATATATTCTTTCTGATTGGTGTTTCACGTTTCTTAGGATATATCCCTACAAGTGAGATCACTGGGTCAAATGGCAGTTCCATTTTTAATTTTTTGAGGAAACGCCATACTGTTTTCCATAGCAGCTACACCAGTCGGCATTCCCACCAGCAGTGCATGAGGGTTCCCTTTTCTCCACATCCTCGCCAGCTTACTTGTCATTTGTTGATTTGTTGATGGTGGCCATTCTGGCTGGTGTGAGATGATACCTCATTGTTGTTTTAATTTGCATCTTTCTGATGATTAGTGACTTTGAACATTTTTTTCATATGTCTCTTAGCCATCTTTATGCCCTCCTTGGAGACTTGTCTATTTAGGTCCTTTGCCCATTTTTTAATTGAATTATCTGTCTTCCTTTTGTTAAGTTGTATGAGTTCATTATATATTTTGGAAATTAATCCCTTATTTAGATGTATCACTGGCAAATATGTTCTCCCACATAGTGGGATAAGTTGAATCTGCAGCACTTTCCACTTTGAATTGAATGAAAATTACTTGGTTGGGCTATTTCTTATACTTCCTCAAAAAAGAAATTTATAAAATCAAATTTAATTCTCACATAAGAAAATGCATGGAATTATTTTACTTGTAAACCAAAATTCCTGTCATTAAGTTAAAATGTGTCACTCATAAAACAATTTATTAAAATTAATATAAAAATTACAATAAAAATGCATCTTATTTCTAACATTTAGGTTACAAAGTAAATAAAGAAAAATGCCAATTTAGAGAGAATTTACATTCCAAAAACTAAATGGCACAAGTCTTTTGGACAATAAATTTCTAGAGGTCAAAAATTAAAGCTATTTCACTTGCTTAATAACATCACCCTAATAATCTTAGATGTACACATGTTTAATTATTCCTATCTTAAAATGTAATTTCCACATAAATTTAGATTTTGAAGATTACTAAAAAATGTGAGAGGGAAAATCCCATTTATCAGCTCACATAAACAAACATCCTCATGAACATTTACAATATTGTAGATTTAAGTGCACATAATTGAATTGCTGTCCAGGCAGGTGTGAAAAATGTCTAAAATGTTGCTTTTGAACATTGATTTGGTATAATATAATATTGGCATCTGGACAATAATGCACTTTCACTGTATTACTTGTCTTAATGAGGTAAACAATACAATGTATACCCATATGTATAATGGCTCAAGATAATTATTACTTAGGATTAACTGTTTTGTTTTTTTAAAGTAAACATGCCAATAAAGAATACATAATTAATTGAGCATATCCAGGCTAATATTTTGGGTTATATTTAAAATAAAAATATACAAAAAAATACTTTAACTTCAAGATCAACCACTTTCCTTTCATTAAAAGCCATTACTCAGGCTCTGATACACATTAGGATATATTTTTTGTTTATATTTATTTTAACTTTCTGTAGGTGTTCCCAAGTTTTGGAAGTGTTCATTTTAAAGCTCCATTAGTAAGTTGAGTTTGATGTTATTCACTAAAGAATATTTTAATGCCAGGTTTTCAGCCCTAGCTAGGATCAGTGGATAGAGTGTTGGCCTGTGGACTGACAGGTCCTGGGTTCAATTCTGGTCAAGGGCACATACCCAGGTTGCGGGCTCGATCCCCAGGTATGGGGCGTGCAGGAGGCAGCAGATCAATGATTCTCTCTCATCATTGATGTTTCTATCTCTCTCTCCCCTTCTCTCTTCCTCTCTGAAATCAATAAAAATATATTTTAAAAATGATTTTCAAATATCAGGTGGTGGAAGGCAGGAAGTCATGGTGTTCTTGGTGCAGAACTGTATGAAGTATTGTTATAGTAAACAAAGTTACTAAACATACTTTTCTGATAATATTTCTACCACCTTTATTAGATTAGAATATGAACATTAGCAGCAGGCACCAAAATCTCAAGTCAGTTTTGGGAGAAAAATTAAAATTGAAAAAAAAATCAATAATGTTTCAGTTTTATTTCCTAAATATGGGGGGGAATCAAGCCACTACTTTGCACCAAAACATGATCATTTAATTCTTGAACACTGAAACTTCAAAGGCAGCTAACCAAGGGGATGGGAGTTGGGACTAAAATGCAAGCTATGCTCCACTGAACCAGTGGACTAGGCATTAGCCTAGACTTGGAAGGGCATCTTCTTCTAAGTGGTTCACCCTGGAATTTTCTTTTCCTCACTGGTTCTCCAGAGGTACTGCCTTTTTCTAATTGGTCAGTCCAGAGGACATGTTTTTTCTGATTTGCATACAGCACTGGACGAATGTCCTTCCTGCCTATGTACTGTAGACCAATGAGAAGTACCTGTGAGACCAAGGAGAACCATCTGGAGAAAAGAAAGTGTTCAGACACATAAGATTGATCAAAGAACATAGACTCAGGTTAGAAGGAACAGTAAATTTTGAATACAACATAGGGTTTGAAATTTAAATTGTTGCACATTTTCCACCTATTTCTAACTGGTCAGCCCAGAGAATAATGTGCCTGATGATATCCTGAAAAAATTACTTGTCATTCCTTAAAACCTGAGTGCTAATCACTGGACAAATTAAAATTCTTTGTACCATAGTCTATTCTCAAGCACCACATCTCTCCAACCTATTATATGTCAATTACTGAGCATGAAGAATATTTACCTCAAGCATACAAAAGTCAGCATTGAATGGCATTCAACCAAAAGCAAAGTGGACTGGTGGTCTGTATCTAATGTATTTGAGGATTAATAGTTCTATTCATTTAATAAATATTTGTAAATCAGTATCATGTATACCTGCCTGTTTTATCTCCATCATTTAGCCAGCCAATTCATTAGAAATTTGGCCAGCTTCTTGATTGTTAGAATAGCTGTTCTTGAGACTAGCAGATTTCAGCTCTTTCTACGTTAAACCAACCAATGAAAGTTTAAAAATCCGGGCCATCTTTGTTAATTCTCCCCACCTCCTCTAACCTCTCTAATTCCTCAATTCCTCTCTTACTCTCTCTCTCTCTCTCTCTCTCTCTCTCTCTCTCTCTCTCCCCTCTCTCTCCTCTCCCTCTCTCTCTCTCTCTCTAATATGTCACTTGCATGGCACACACATAAACACAGCTATTTGAACTTAATTTTGCCTAAATTGACCACTGATTTTTGCCATGTTTAAAAATAACTAAGAGCATGGTGCTGCCTGAAGAAAGGGCTTTTGTGGGTGTTTCTTTTAAAACACTGGATTTAGGGACATACGGATATGGTATTGGTTTGAGCCATTTCCATGAAACAGAGCTGAGTATAATCATATGATTTTACTTGCAAAAAGTTTTTCCAAGGCCAACACATCCTTACCTCCTCTCTACCTCCATCCACGTTGGAATTACTGAAAATGAGCAAGTTAACCAACAAGTGATGAGCAAAATGCCTCATTAATACTTTGCATTCTCCAATGTTATATTTGTATATCTAAAATTAGACTAATTTGTAGAAAAGCATCATAAAGTGTATTTTTCCTTTTAAACTGCTCTTCACAATAAATTATAAGCCCGGTCTTTTAATTATCCATCTATTATCTTTCTGTCTTTGATTCCTATATTATTTTTGTTATTGTTATTCTCATTTAAAGGTGCTCTGAGAATATGGTGTGTTGAAACTTCCATAGAGCCTGGTACATGGTTAATTTTTACTCTCTGGGAACTCAAGATTTTTCTCTTTCTCTCTGATGATCTACAATTTTTCGATGGTGTGCTTACTGGTGTATCTGTCTTTATTGAGCCTACATTCCAAACAGTGTATTCTCTCCTTCAATTCCAGAATTTTCAGTTATTATCTTTTGAGATGTTCATTCTTTGCCATTCTCTCTATTATCTTTCTCTGGAAATTCTAATCCTATCTAATAATAAAGTAACATGTAAATTACCATCACTCCGCTACGCCCACGATTGGGCGGCGGGAGGCTGGGGGGCGGGACTCGAGTTGGCCTATCCGGCCATTGAGAGGCACGGATCCGCTGCCACTGAGGGGGGCTACCCTGCTGTTGAGAGGCGCAGGGGGCGGGACTCCTGCCCCCTGCGCCTCTCAACAGCCAGATCTGCGGCCGCTGAGGGGGCCTGCCGTGGACACCCAGCTGAGCCTCTCAACGGCAGGGTAGCCAGGTGTCCGCAGCAGCCCCCCTCAGCGACCATTGAGAGGCGCAGGGGCGGGAGTCCCGCCCCGTGCGCCTCTCAACAGCAGGGTAGCCCCCCTCACTGGCCGCGGACCATCAAAAGTGGGGGAGCTGGGTGCCTGTCTGCTCCGGCACCATCGGACAGGCACCCAGCTCCACCGTGAAAAGCGAAAGCGTGTAGGGGACCCTACACGTGCATGATTCAATCATGCACTGGGCCTCTAGTACAGAAATATTGATCCCTTCTTACTTTATGTCTTCGGTTCATGATTTCTTGATCAAAGTTGATGTAAGTTGTGTTTTTATTTCTCTATTGAAGCATCTTAAACATACTCTCTGTCACATTGTTCTTTGATGCAAATGTAACATGCATTGAATTCACATTCTGATTGTTGATTCTGTTGGTGGTCTATCTTAGCATGCAATTCAAAAGCATGTTAGAATTTTGGCTTTTCAAAAGGTGGGCAGGAAGATTTTTGTTTATATATTTGTTTTTCTCTCCTCCCTGCTCTCTCTCACTCTGCCTAATGATTGCCTCCATCCAACACTTCCCAGCCCACAACCAGTCCAGAACTGATGGCATTGCTGGTACCAGCAAGATTAAGCAATACTCAGGATACTATATATTAAATCCCCAAGACAGTACTTGACCATGAGGACTTGTCTTTATCCTGAGCTCATAACTGCACAAATCTCAGGTGGTGGCAAGAACACTTTTTTCAGAGCCCATTGAAAAGGCAGGGAGTACCATCCCATTCCCTGGCCTCTAGATCCCGTTAATCGTCAATAACCAAACTCCCAGCTACTTCTGCTCCATCTGGGGCTCACTGTGGCTTCAGCCTCCACCTCTGCTTGGAGTTTCTGTTCGAGTTCTGGTCCATGAAAATACCAGGCTTGCCCTGGCCAATGTGACTCACGTGGTTGGGCCACATCCCATGCACCAAGAGGTTGCTAGTTCCTTCTGCAGATTTGATCCCAGGTAGGGATGCTATGCAGGAGGCAATGGATTGATGTCTAGCTTGCACATCAATGTTTCTCTCTCTCTTTCTCCCTTTCCTTTGCTCTCTCTAAAAAAAAAAAAATCAATTAAAAAATCTCTTTTTAAAATGTCAAACTTGATTTTTTAAAATGTATTTTTATTAATTTCAGGGAGGAAGGAAGAGGCAAAGAGAGACAGAAACATCAATGATGAGAGAGAACCATTGATCAGCTGCCTCCACACGCTCCCCACTGGGGACTGAGCCTGCAACCTGGGCATGTGCCCTTGACCGGAATCGAACCTTGGACCCTTGAGTCTGCAGGTCTACACTCTATCCACTGAGCCAAACCGGCTAGGCTCAAACTTGATTTTTGATCTTAGCTATGTAATTTGGTTTCTGGTTTTTATATTATATTCATTGTTGCCATGTGATTGGAGTAGAACAGGCAACTTAAGATGTGAATTTAATGTGCCACACAGATTATCTGTCTAAATACCACCAACTTGAATCATGCTTTTTATTAACAAAGATTAAATGGAAGGAGCAGCAAGGGATGTGCATCTACTTTTTTCTGATTAATATGTGAGATTATCAGCCCTTACTTCTCTACTTCCCACTTCTAGTAATCTCTCTGACTTTATAAATTTATTTTTCTAAGTCTCTAACATCTGTATGGCCAACTGCAGACTAGCCATTGCCACTAAGTAGTTTCGCTTGGTCTGAAATATTTTTTAGTATTTAAGATGTCTTTGGTTGTAAGTGACAGAAACACAACTCTAACTATTGACTCCATTAAGTATGAGAAGAGCAAAAAATATACTGATCTTCAAGGCTGAAAGGAAAACAGGTTTTCTGTTCTATTGTCTCTATTTCCCTCAGTGTGTCAGCTTTATTCTATCAGAACAGCTTGTTCCTAAAGTTTGGGAAGAATTACTCCTGGAAACACCTTGCTCTTACATCTCTCAGCCTCAGCACCAGAGGTTTGAGACTTGTTCTTCAGACCCAAGTTTAGAAATTCCAGGGAAATGTTCTGATTGATTCAGCTTAGGTCAGTTTACTACCTCTGCATCAGTTAAAGTGGTCATGAGAATCCTATATAATAAAGAGGTAATATGCAAATTGACCCTCACAAGATGGCTGCCTATGACCAGGCTGGCAGGGGGGGTTAGTGAGGGACGACCAAACGACTGAACAGCA
The DNA here is from genome assembly GCF_951640355.1 of Cnephaeus nilssonii. NCBI lineage: Eukaryota > Metazoa > Chordata > Mammalia > Chiroptera > Vespertilionidae > Cnephaeus > Cnephaeus nilssonii. The sequence goes on along the minus strand of NC_137079.1, from coordinate 37,680,145 downwards.
GGCTGCGAGGGGCGACCAGGCTGGCAGGGAGGGGGCAGTTGGGGGTGACCAGGCCAGCAGGGGGGACAGTAAGAGGTGACCAGGCCAGTGGGCAGGGGGTGGGCAGAGAGGGGCCACCAGGCTGGCGGGGGGGCATGCAGTTGGGAGTGACCAGGCCGGCAGAGGGGGGAACATGGGGGTGATTAGGCTGGCAGTGGGGGGCAGTTAGGGGCGACTAGGCCAGTGGGGGGGGCAGTTAAGGGTGACCAGGACAGCACACAGAGGCAGTGAAGGGCGATCAAGCCAGCAGGGGGGGCAGTTAGGGGTGACCAGGCAGGCAGGCAGGTGAGCGATTAGGAGCCAGCAGTCAGGATTGTGAGAGGGATGTCCTGGATTGGAGAGGGTGCAGGCTGGGCTGAGGGGACCCCGCCCCCTTCCCACCCACCTCCAGGCACAAATTTTGTGCACTGGGCCTCTAGTAGAGTATATAACATGGCAGCACTCTTTCAAACCACATGGATAAAATGGGAAAGTATTGATCTTGTCAGGCAAGAGAAAAGATTTCCATCGTGGCTTTTATTTATTTTTGAAATTAATCTTATATTAAATTTATTCAGATAAATAAATTTAATTTTAAAATGGCTAATAAGATTATATAAGTAAAAGAGACCAAATATACGGTGACAGAAGATAATTTGACTTTGGGTAGTGGGCATATAATGCAATATACTGATCATGTATCATAGCAATGTACACTTGAAACCATCATGACTTTTAAATAGGCATATAAGTATAGATTATATTTGAACTCGCAGGAAACAAAGATTATATCAGTCAGAGTTTGATTCAGGAAAGAAATATCACTTCTTTCAATCACTCAAATCAACCAAGGCTCAATCAGATCAATGTGCTTAAGCTTCAAATTTGAATTACATTAAGAATGTAATATAGGCAATTAACTTCTTAAAAAGTCATTGGAACCAATGGAGGAACTGACATCAGCAGGGCTGGTACTGAATTATAGACTCAGGGACAAAGTAGGACGATGAATTATAGAAGTGTCAAGTTATCTAGACTAAAATGTCGGCAATAATTATACAGCTAGTGAGTCATTTCTTTAGGTTATGGGAAGATTAATAAAGTATTATCAGAAACTCCCTTCTGCTAGTATTCTTTCAAAAAATAAAGAAGAAATACAGATGGAGAATTAATTATTCAGATAAACAATACATTGAGTAAGGTCTGGAACATGATCAGTGACCTCTGAAATTTTCAGAGCTATATTCTACATGCTCAACTAATTTGCATGATTTAGAATCCTGCTCCCTCATGATAAAAGACTGCATTTTTATTTGTGCTTTGTGTTTTATGTGAATTATTTGTGCCTGCCTCTTTCCACATTGTATGTAACAAAGTCAGCCTATTAAAAGATACTTGTGAGAATATAGAGCAATAAATTAAGTAGAAAATCAACCCAGGCTCAATCTGATCATTGTGTTTAAGCTTCAAATTTGAATTCTCAGGCAGTCAGGACAAAAAGGAAAAACATGATATATTAGAAATGTTTCATTATAGTAAATAATGAAGCATATCGAATCATCACGGAAATAAAATGTAATCAGTACCTGAAAAACATAGTGAGTGTCTCCATGAAAACCTGGAAATATGGGAAATAAAAATTTGCTATAGCTAATACTAACAAAAGACTATTCATTCTAACCCTCCAGCTTAAAACATATTCCTCTTAAAAAATAAAATAAAATAAAATAATATAATCTTACCTTATAATAGAGAAACATGCAAATTGACCGCACCTCCGCTATGCCCACAATTGGGCCAGCAGGAGGCTGGGGGCGGGACTCCGGGTGGCATATCCGCCGTTGAGAAGTTCAAGATGGTGGTGCCAAGTGGCTGGGCCCATGCTGCCGCTCCCCAGGGTGCCGGGGGCGATCGGCACCCCGGAGGGCGTGGCCGGGCCCATCGGCACCCGGGGGGGGCATAGCCGGGCCCATTCAGCCGCTCCCGGGGGTGCCTGGGGCGATTGGCACCCCGGGGGTCGTGGCCGGGCCCATGCCGCCGCTCCCGAGGGGTGCCTGGGGCGATCGGCCACCTAGGGGGGCGTGTCCGGGCCCCTCCCGCCCCTTCCGCCCCTCCCGGGGGTCCCGGGGTCCATCGGCCACCCGGGGGGGCGTGTCCGGGCCCCTCCCACCCCTCCCGCCCCTCCCGGGGGTCCCGGGGTCGATCGGCCACCTGGGGGGGCGTAGCCCGGCCCCTCCCGCCGCTCCCGGGGGTCCCAGGGGCCGAGGCTTTCCGGGCCTTGGGCACCAGCGGGGAGCCTGCACCGATCGCAGGAAACCACTGGGGGTTGGCTCCTGTGATCGGTAGCAGGGACGCTGGGTGCGGCGAGCCCAAGGCCAGGAAAGCCTGGGGCGGAGGCTTTCCCGGCCTTGGGCACCAGTGGGCAGCCTGCACGGATCGCAGGAAACCACTGGGGGTCGGCTCCTGCGATCCTTAGCAAGGATGTTGGGTGCCGCCGAGCCCAAGGCCACCGCCCGGGGCCAAGCCCCGACCCTGAAAAAGGCAGAAGGCGGTGGCCACAGCCAAGGCCTGGGTCCCTGGTGCCGGCAGAAAACTGGTGCAGGCAGCCAGGTGAATGAAGGTCTATTGCACGAATCTTCGTGCAAACGGGCTACTAGTATAATTAATATAATTAATATGGAATTACTATGCCAAGGTCTTGGATGCAAAAATAATGAAGAGACTTTAGCTCTGTCTATCCAGGGGGAATTTATCAATTAGGAACTAACTAGCTGAATTATACTTGGGACAATATTCCAGAGCTATGGCAGCAGCAGTCAGAGTCTTGAACCAACCAAGGGCTGGCTCCTAATGGACTCTGCACCAGGAAAAAGGGTGACTTCAAGGACTTTATGATAGAAGTTCAGCTTTAGGTCAACTGGGGCGACAGATAATCTCTGTTTTCTGGGAGTACCTCCCCAGCTCTTTGTTCTCCATGCTACTTGGCTCAGCTCTCTAGAGGTCTTCCTTTCCTCCATTATCCTGTACTAAAGAAATCCTTGTTGTTAGTGTCCCAGAAGGAAAAAAGAAATCTCTACAGAGGAAGATAACATTACCCTATCTTTCTAAATATTTTTACAAAGAATCTCATCACCTGTGTCTTCACTCAGAAGCTTTGTATGACAGGGTAGTTGCTGTCTGGAATATTTCCAGTATTGTGGCAGTGCAAGAGAGAGCATGAAAAAGCATTCACTCACTTTAAAAACCTTCTTAAAAGTGGCACACATCAATTCTGCTCATATTTCATCCTTTACTGCAACGCATATGGCCACACCTGGGTTTGATAGAGTTGTGAATCCTGCTACAGGATGAGGGACCAGAAATTGTAATTAGTAATATAATTTTCAAGTCCCGCCCTACTAAAGATAAAACATTAGTTTCCCTCTCCTTTCTCAGTGCAGAGTACACTCAACCCATCCTCAAGGGAGATATCCAAAATTTCCATCCAATCTGTTCAAAGCCAGGATCTCTGAGTAATTCACAATAGTTTCTATGACAAATCTAGATGTGGCTTTTGAACTGGAGACTCAGGAAATAAAGAAACAAGCTGCCCCAAAAGTCAGTGGGAAAGCATAGTACCAGTACAGTCTCCTACACTGGAAGACCAATAACATGAGACATTCCTGGTTCAGAAGTCACTAGTAAATAGCAATTTCAAAAGCAGATGCCACAAGAGAGTGCATTCTGGGGGTGGGATGTGCTCTGTTTTCTGAGAGTACCTCCCCAACTCTTTGTTCTCCATGCTCAGCTCTCTAGAGGTCTTCCTTTTTTCCATTATCCTTGACCACAACTTGAAAGAGCATTGAAAAATATGCCTTTCCTGAGGGTTGAACTTCTCAGCCAGCTTCCTTCTGGTGGAAATATGGGGGCTGCCCTAGCTGTCCAGGCTGCTATGACAGAACACTATAGATGTATGGCCTATAAACAACAGAAATTAATTTCTCACATTTCTAGAGACTGGAAGCCCAAGGTCAAGACACCAGCAGATTTGGTGTCATGACAACCCACTTCCTGGTTCATAGATGGCTGTCTTATCACTGTATCATCCTAGAATAGAAGGATCGGGGATCTCTCTGGCGTCTCTTTTATAAGAGCACTAATACCACTTATGAGGTCTCTATTCCAATCACCTTCAAAACCCCCTCCACCCAATGCCATCACATTGGGGATTAGGTTTCAACATAAGAATTTTGGGAGGACACAAACATTCAGTGTGTAGCAGAGCTAGATATTGGTGGGAAATGTTAGAATCTATCATTAAAATGTATCAAGTAAAAGGACTATGCTTATTATTACTAAAGGAGAGAAAAGTGGCTTCCTAAGCATCAGTCACAATCTCATTAATTCCAAGCTGCTGGCTCTTTATGCAGTACAATTCTCTGAAAAATGTAAGCAGTTTACTATCTATTTTTTCAAACATTTTTTGTTGTTGTTATTTTATGTCCCACAGGAGCATAAGAACAGCTATCTTGTGTTTGTATTTACTGTGAGTAAAATATTTACTGGGAGTATCTTAGTCTATTCAAAAATTTTAACGATCGATGAGACAACCATACTCTTGATTTGATCCTTCCCTTAAGACCGATTTTTAATTACATTTGACATTCAAAGAATTCATCAATTTGATCTTTTAATGTTTGCAGTTGAGAAGCATTTTTTCAACCTACAAGTCCCTGAATTTATAGACTATCTCTATTCTTTTTATTCTTGTTTGCATATCAGACAATATTGTTCTGCTTATGACTCTTTCTTGTTATAAACTTTCAAATGCAGCCAATAGCAGCCAACACATGCTATTAAAAATTTGTTTTTCTATAAAGCACAAAATTATTAGGTACATAATTTGCCTTCTAAGTTAACACAGGCAACAGTTTTTCTAAGTAATTTACCACTATATAACATGGTGACCATTCTTCTAGGCTCCATTATCAATTTCCTTGCAGAATAATGTCTAGCCCATAAACCAAAGCCATATTTTTAAAGTTGTTTGTTACAATAGCACTCCAATCTTGATTTCAATATCTATTTTAATCAGACAGTTCTTATTATGCTACAGTAATAAACAACTCAAGAATTTCAGTACCTTAAACAATGAATGTTGTGTTTTGTTGTGTTTTGTTTTTGTCTCGCGTTGTATGTCCATCACAAGTAGAATGGTGGCTCTCATCCCCATTATTATTGTTTTTGTTCTGGGTTGCAGGCTGATAGAAAAGTCACTCTCTGAAATGTTACCAATATCCACAGCAAAAGGAAAGAAGAGCATGGTGAAGCATGTACTGAGTCTAAAAGCTCCTGCCTAAACATGACACACCTCACTTCTGCTCCCATGTTCACACACACTTGAGTTCAACATGGTAGGTATGTATAACCCTAATGCAGGAAGCAGAGTTAGATGTTGGTGGGAAATGTTAGAATCTATCATTAAAATGTATCAAGTAAAAGGACTATGCTTATTATTACTAAAGGAGAGAAAAGCCAAGCTTGAAAAATTCATTAGCAAACTGGAAAATATGAAAAGTAACACAGGAAATACAAATAGAAGTAGATATGCAGAATTCTATAATTAAAAATGCAACTGAAATTAAGAACTTGAGGGACAGGTCTATGAGCACATCAAGCCAGGCTTAAGACAGAATATGTGAACTGAAAAAAATAATCTATGCAGCATGCTACGTAGAAAGACAAAGATATGGCTTAGAATCATAGAGAATGTTGTGAATTCTCCATTCACAAAACTATATTAAAGGAAACAGTAAATAGTATTCTTCAAGAAGAAATAAAATTATCACATATTGGAGCCTGGCTGGCGTGGCTCAGTGGTTGAGCATCGATGTATGAACCAGGAGTTCACGGTTCAGTTCTGGTCAGGGCACATGCCCTGGTTGCAGGCTCGATCCCCAGTGTGGGGCATGCAGGAAGCAGCTGGTAAATGATTCTCTCTCATCATTGATGTTTCTATCTCTTTCTCCCTCTCCCTTCCTCTCTGAAATCAATAAAAATATTTTTAAAAAATTATCTCATAATGGAAGGTCAGAGATACAGGAATAAATGAAAAGCAAATGAAATGAAAAGTTAAAAAGTTAATCTAAATAAATGTTGACTTAAAACAGTAACAATAATGCTCTCTCTCTCTCTCTCTCTCTCTCTCTCTCTCTCTCTCTCTCTCTGTAAAAAGAGAAATAAAATACATAATAGCCACAGTATTTGAGCAAGTAAGAGATAAGTGGAGAAAAAGTCTTCTTAGATTCTTACATTTCCTGTGAGGAGAAGAAAAAATTTCCATTAACATTAGACTTTGATAAGTTAGGAATGCATGTGTAATTTCCAGCCCTAATCAGTCTGGCTCAGTAGATAGAGCATCAGCCTGTGGACTGAATGGTCCTGGGTTAGATTCTGGTCAAGGGCACATGCCCAGGTTGTGGGCTTGATCCCCAGTAGGGGGTGTGCAGAAGGCAGCCAATCATTGCTTCTCTCTCATCATGGATGTTGCTGTCTCTCTCTCCTACTCCCTTCCTCTCTCTGAAGTCACTAGATAAATATATATATTTTAAAAAGAGAAGAATTAAAAATGATATAAAAATAAATAAGATCAACAAGCTTTGAAAAACTGACAAAACTAACTCTACCTCCCCATAAATAAATAAATAAATAAATAAATAAATAAATAAATAAATGAGCTCATACACACACCCAGACACAGAGTTAGGAATGAAGAAGGTGCTATCAATACAGATATTGCAGATATTAAAGGGATAAAAATTTAAAAAATTATGAGCAACTTCATATGAATACATTTTTAATGTTATTTACTTGCTTGAAATAGCTTTGTGAATTATTACCGAGTACACACACCAAGAAAAAGAACACACCAGCCCCCCACCCCAGGATTCCCCAGTGTGTCCAATACCAAGTATAGCTCTTTCCCTCCAAAGGAACTACTCGCCTGGCTTTTATAGCACTCACTTCCTTGCAGGATATTTCAGGAAAAGAGCCTGAGGAAAATCTTTCAATAAGATAGATTTATGGAGTGGAATATAAGAAGCCAAGACAAAAGACGTGAAGTAGAGAAATAAAGTGATAGTGGAAGCAAGGTTAAGTGCTCCAGCTACTGTCAGATGGGAGGGGCCAAAGGTCACTAATACCTGTGTAGGAATGGTCCAATTGAAAGAGGAACAAGTAAAGTTGGAGGGTGGTGAATTATCAGAGTGTGAGGAGGCTGAAAGGATTGAGATGCAGAGCTTGAATGAAGGAGATGGAGTCATTGAACTGTTACAAAATGAACCTTTTGGAGGCAAGAGAACATGGATTAGATGCAGGTAGGTTTCCGAACCTATGAGAAGATGAAGAAATTCCTAGCTGATAATTTCAATATTTAAGTGAAATGATAGTCACAGTTAAGAGTAGGGATGAAAATATAGGAAGGGAAAATGAGAAGTTGGTGCAGAAAGGAAAAGGAACAAAAAAGTTAACTCAAACAATGAGAAAGCAATTTACAAGACAAATCCAGTTGAGTTGTCAGTCAGGTTTGAGTGCTCCCTTGGAGTTTTATATGATTTATTTGAAGGGAAACCAATCTGCCTGGCTGGAATTCTTTCCTCCTGCAACATTCATCTGTCTGTATGTAAGCACAGAACTCATGGTTGGATAATTGAGTCATCACAGCCTGGGGCGGGGGGGACAAAAATGACAGAAGAGAGAGAAGAAAGTTAAGGAGATTGCAAGAAGCAATAATAATGATAAACCATGGACTCTGAGTTGCACAAGGAAGAATGTGAAAACAGGAGGGGATGCTAGATAGTAAGAAAATGTTGGGTTAGATTAATTGAAGAGAATTGATTGATAAGAAATTTTGAAGTAAGATTATTTGAGCCACGAGCTATTAGGAAAAGAGGTAGTTGCAGAATTGGAATAAATTTTAAAGGCAGTACAGTTTATACAAGTGACAAGTTTCATGTTGGGCTGTGGGACTGGAAGTCTGAGGGGGAAGGGGAGGAAAGAATATTGGAGAAATCTTCGTCAAGGAACCGAGAGGCCCGCATGTTGGTTGGGACATGTACCGGGATGTCCAAGTCAATGGGAAGGATGGCATGAGTTCGGAAGAAGGGAAAGCTTATATATCAGGGAAATTATTAATGAGTAAGGATGAGAGGCCTGACTACTTATTTCCCAGGTTGCATCAGGCTGACTGTGTATCTTGGCTAAAGGCGCTAATTGTTCAAGGAAGCCAATCCTACATGAGTTTCTCATTCTGGATTTTGATAACAACTCCCTCCTGCCTCCCTTGAGGTGCCCACTGTTATTGGTTCCAGGATCCCGCAGTATTCCCTGTGGTTCCTCTACATTCTACTTGTACCTTGTAAATGTTCCTTTTTCAAAACCCTCTTTGAATTTTCCTACTTTGAGTGTGCCATCTGTTTCCTTGCTGAGATTCTGACTGATACCATGTTAGAATCTAATGGTGTGAGCATGGAGTTTTGAAAGAAAAAGAAAAAAAAAGCCTAATGATCCAGAAGTGGTAATGATGATTTAAAAAATCACTACCCCACCATGTGGCTCAGAAGTATATCATGGATGAGAGAGAAAAACATGGCTCCAATTGGAGGGTACAAGGAAAGCAATGTCCTTAGGGACATGCTAGGCATCTGTTAGGGCCCATGAGTGTCAAGAAGGCAAAGAAAGATTTGTGAATGGAGGGCAAGATGGAAAGAAATAAAGGAAGACTGTCAGATTTACTAGATCCTATAGATCTATGACCATAGACCTATTCAGCTGCTAATGTGCACTCTTCATCAAGACAATGGAAGAATGATACCAGAGGCAATTCAGAGATCTTCAGGACTACTCCTCAGTTTCAACAGGCAAGATGGAAGTCACCTGGGATTTGACCTACACCCAGCAGAATAGCAGAGACAGGACCTCTGCCCCTGGGAGACTGAAAGACTGAACAATGAACCAAAGAGGATTCTTCTTGAGCTTTAACCTTTTGCACTCGGATGTCGAATGTGACTCGACACGGTTAGCATTAGAATAAAGGAATCAAGAAAAAAGCAAGCGAGTGCAAAGGGTTAAGATCATACCTCAACATAATAAAAGACATATATGAAAAACCCACAGCCAACATCATACTCAATGGGCAAAAACTATAACCATTGCCTCTAAGAACAGGAACAAGACAGGAATGCCCACTCTCACCACTCCTGTTCGACATAGAACTGGAAGTATTAGCCATTGCAATTAGACAAGAAGAAGAAATAAAAGGCATCCAAATTGGAAAAGAAGAAGTCAAGCTGTCCTTATTTGCAGATGACATGATATTGTACATAAAAAACCCGAAAGACTCCATCAAAAAACTAATAGACTTAATAAATGAATTCGGCAATGTAGCAGGATACAAAATTAACGCCAAGAAATCCGTGGCATTTTTATACACCAATAGTGAACTTACAGAAAGAGAGATTTAAAAAGCAATCCCATTTACCATCACACCAAAAAAATTAAGATACCTAGGAATAAACTTAACTAAGGATGTAAAAGACCTATACGCAGAAAACTACAGGACACTGAAAAAAGAGATAGAAGAAAACGTAAACAGATGGAAGGACATACTATGTTCATAGATTGGTAAAATCAACATTATTAAAATGTCCATACTACCCAAAGCAATCTATAGATACAATGCACTCCCTATTAAAATACCAACGGCATATTTCACAGACCTAGAAAGAACTCTCCAAAAATTCATCTGGAATAAAAAAAGACCCCAAATAGCCACAGCAATCCTGAGAAAGAAGAACAAAGTAGGTGGGATCTCAATACCAGATTTCAAGCTATATTACAATGCCACTGTTCTCAAAACAGCCTGGTACTGGCACAAGAACAGACATATAGACCAATGGAATAGAATAGAGAACCCAGATATCGACCCAAACCACTATGCTCAATTAATATTTGACAAAGGAGGCATGAACATACAATGGAGTCAAGACAGTCTCTTCAATAAATGGTGTTGGAAAAATTGGACAGATGCATGCAAAAAACAAGAAACTAGACCACCAACTACACCATACATAAAAATAAACTCAAAATGGATAAAGGAGTTAAGCATAAGATGGGAAACCATAAAAATACTAGAGGAATCCACAGGCAGAGAAATCTCAGACATATGCCAAAGCAATTTCTTCACTGATACTGCTCCTAGGGCAATGGAAACTAAAGAGAAAATAAACAAATGGGACTACATCAAAATAAAAAGCTTTTGCACAGCAAAAGAAACCATCAACAAAACAACAAGAAAGCCCACTACATGGGAGAACATATTTGCAAATGTTATCACTGATAAAGGTTTAATCTCCAACATCTACAGGGAACTTATACAACTTAATAAAAGGAAGATAAATGATCCAATAAAAACATGGGCAACGGACCTAAATAGAATCTTTTCGAAAGAAGACAGAAGGAAGGCCAAGAGACACATGAAAACATGCTCAAAGTCACTAATTATACGAGAGATGCAAATTAAAACGATAATGCGGTACCATCTCACACCTGTCAGAATGGCAATCATCAACAAATCAACAAACGACAAGTGCTGGTAAAGATGTGGAGAAAAAGGAACCCTCGTGCACTGCTGATGGGAATGCAGACTGGTGCAGCCACTATGGAGAACAGTATGGAGTTTCCTCAAAAAATTAAAAATGGAACTCCCATTTGACCCAGTGATCCCACTTCTAGGAATATATCCGAAGAAACTAGAAACACCAATCAGAAAGGTTATATGCGCCCCTATGTTCATAGCAGCACAATTCACCATAGCTAAGATCTGGAAACAGCCTAAATGCCCATCAGCAGATGAGTGGATTAGAAAGCTATGGTACATCTACACAATGGAATACTACTCTGGGGTAAAAAAAGAAGGAATTCTTACCATTTGCAGCAGCATGGATGGACCTGGAGAGCATTATGTTAAGTGAAATAAGCCAGGCAATGAAAGAAAAATACCACATGATCTCACTCATTTATGGAAAATAAAGAACATTATAACCTGATGAACAAAAAGATAGATACAGAGGCAGTAAAGCACCGAACAGACTGTCAAATTACAGCAGGAAAGCTGGGGAGTGTTGGGGAGGAGGGGAAAGAGATCAACCAAAGGACTTGTATGCATGCATATAAGCACAACCAATGGACACAAGACACTGGGGGCGGGGGGAATGAGGGCATGCGACAGGGAGTAGGGGAGGCTGGGGGAAGGTCAATGGGGGAAAAAAGGAGATATATGTACTACTATATATAATACTCAAAACAATAAAAAATAAAATAAAAAAGAAAAGAAAGAAAAAAATGATCTGATGATGTTTACTTCCTGGGCACTCATCACCTTTCCCTGCTTTCCTATTTCTCCCTTTTGGGTTGGGAATATTGATCCCGTGTCTGTCCAGTCATTGTATTTTGGAACTATTTGACTTACCTGGTTTCACAGTTCACAGCTGGAGATGAATTTTGCCTCAGGATGAGTCATAACTTGAGTCTTATCCATTTCTGATTTAGATAATAATTAGACTTTGGACTTTAAACTTTAGTGTTGATGCTGAAACAAGTTAAGACTTTTGGGACTATTGGGATGAAATTAATGTATTTTGCATGAGAGGATAACATAAATTTGGGGGGCCTAGAAACAAAATGTATGGGTTGAATGTTTGAGTCACTCCAAAATTCATGTGGAAGTCCTAATCCCCAATGTGATGGTATTTGGAGGTGCAGCCTTTGGGAGGTAATTAGGTTTCGGTAAGGTTATGAAGGTGGAGCCCCCATGACAGGATTAGTGTTCTTATAAGAGGAAGATACCAGAGCTCATTCTCTTCATTGTGAGGACACAGGGAGAAGGCAGCTGTCCACAGCCAGGAAGAGAGCTCCCACCAGGAACAAATCTTCCAGCACCTTGATCTTGGACTTCCCAGCCTCCAGAACTATAGGAAATGAGTGCTAGTTGTGTAAGCCACACAGTGTATGGTATCTTGTTATAACATTCTGAGATGACTATGACAGAAGAGAGGTAGCGAATCACAGAGCAGGAAATCTAGCGGGAAGTCGCATGAATGGTGGGAAGGTTGCAGATTGGGACAGATTAGTGGTCTACAGAGAACATAAAGGAGATTTCAGGTGATAGTAAATGTTTGCAATGGTTTAGACTTGGGGGTAACTGAAGCAAACAGGGAGTCAAGGCACATAGGTTTAGAAACAAATGGGTTTGAGGTTCTAGTATTGCATTATGGCCCCAAATATTTCAATTGCTGATATTGCAATTGGTCGCCAAGGTCACAAGCAGACTTTTTGCCAGGCAATAGGGCAAAGTCACTCTTGTAAACTTTGGTCAGTGGTCCAGCTTCATGAAGGACACTATTCTCAGAATGCAAAGATTTGGCAAGTTGATACAAAGCTTTGTTAAGATAGCAGCTACTGGAATGTGTTTAAAAACTGATGAAACAGAGATCAAGACAAAGCAAGGGGTTGAAGACACAGAATAGAGTTATCAATGAAGAGAAGTCTCCGAAGGAGATGGATCCTGAGAGTGGGTGTTGGAACTGGCCTCTTTCATTATGACAGGAAGGAGGTATTTTGATAAAATGCCACAAGGATCTGTTGAGAATGGGATGTAATTTACTAAGCATACTAATTATTCACAATGAATTAATAATGATGCGCTGAAGAAACAAGCTCTGGGCTGGGCAGGTCTGTATCTTCCTCAATGTATTACTTGTTCCCTGTTTGACTTGGGCTGTCTGCTTCTTTCTTTTTGGCCACCAGGAATGTTACCAGTGGTTCATACCTGTGAGCAGAGCTGTGCAAGGCTGCATGTCTTTCATGTACGTGAACACTCAAGGTGAAAAATAGGGGTCAAAATTTTTTTGGTTGGAAGAAGAAAAAGATGGATAGAACTATCTCTACCAGATCACTCCCACTACTTGTCTTCTCTCAAGAAAAAGCACTAACAATTAGTAGAGTTGAACCTAGATCACCAATATGTAAGGTCCAAGAGTCTGTGGGCTATATTTTCACACCTGAGGCAGGTAGTTCAAGTGCCTGTGTGTCACATATGTATGTATAATGAATGATGGTGACTCAGCTCATTGGAAAGAAGTGTCTGAGTGGAGGAGCAAAGCCAGACAGCAGCCAGGGATTGCATCAGACTTCCAGGTAAGCAGGTCATTCAGGGAGGAGATGTTGAGGTTGGGAAGCTCAAGCCCAATTTTTGGAGACAAAGGAGACGGCATTGGGGCAGCTGGTCGGCCTGTGTTTCAACAGTGACACCATGTGGCAGCAACAGCTACAGGGCCAGCAGAGACCATTAGACTTCTGGTTTTCTCTCTGACACTATTTAGTATTGAATATCTAAAATGATTGACATTTCAACTGAGAAAGCCCCTCATAGTCTCGCACCTATCCCATGTGTACGTACGCATGCGGGCTCTGGGCAGGGGAGTTAATAGTAAAATGCCAGGGGCAAGGAAGGAAGACCTTCAAAGATGGGAGAGGAATTACTAGTATATTCCTCTTTAAGGAATAAGAGACATAATTACTTTTACTATTGGTGAAACAGGTTACTGCAGCTGTAAGACAGGACTTCTTTTGTAATATTCATGATACTCAGCAGCCCCTCTGGAGTTACACAGTAAAATCGCATTAAGTCAGAACAAGTACAAACACTACAGAGAAAAAAGCATGGATTTTGGTGAGGCCGACTTGGATTCAAATCACAGTTCTTCTATTGATCAGCTGTGTGAACATGGACACATTTCTTAAATCATCTGCACTTCAGTTTCCATATCTACTAATGCAGATGAGGCATAGAGTCAGTGTGATCGTTGGCATCATTGTAAATTTCAGAATCTTTTCTCTCCTTCTCAGGACATTTTGATTTAATGTTTTGACTGTCAGCATAAGAATAAATAACTATTCAAGATCAAAACTGGTCACATCTCTGAATTGCTTATAATAATGATAAGTTTGGATTAAACCCCATGAGAGGAAAATGACTAAAAATATATAAATTAACATTAGGAAATATTAGTCAGTCATTAAAAATGAAGCCTTCAGTGAATTTCAATGACATTAGAGACTGTTGACAGAATAACACCAAGTGAAAAAAAGAGTACCTAAAGCCACATGTTATATGTAATTTAACCAGAATTATGTTTTTATATATAGTAGTCACATATGCATATATGCATCAATGTGGAATTCATACAGGTATTGAAATAGATGTGACGGAGATGCAAAAATTTTAACAATGTATCCTTCATAATTTTTCTTTTCTTTTTTTTTTAATTTAATAAATCTTTATTGTTCAGATTATTACAATTGTTCCTCTTTTTTCCCCCATAGCTCCCCTCCACCCGGTTCCCACCCCACCCTCTGCCCTTACCTCCCCGCCACTGTTCTCATCCATAGGTGTACAATTTTTGTCCAGTCTCTTCCCGCACCCCCATACCCCTTTACCCCTGAGAATTGTCAGTCCACTCCCTTTCTATGCCCCTGATTCTATTATATTTTTATTTTATGCTCAATCCCTCCACTACCACACCATACCCTCAAGCTGTCTGCCTGCTCTTCATCTATGAGTCCATCTCTATTTTGGTTGGTAGTTCAGTTTGTTCATTAAACTCCACAAATACTATTCTGCCATAAAAAGAAATAAAATTTTACCCTTTGCAACATCATAGATGAATGTGGAGAACATTATGCCAAGTGGAATAAGCCAGTCAGAGAAGTAAAAGTACCTCACAATTTTTAAAATTAATTTTAGGTGGCATATTCTGATTTTATCTTCATTAAGTGTAGCCCTTTAAAAATTAGATTAAGTAATAGCACTACTTTATGACTTTCTCGATGTAAATTCAGCTATCACCCTATGAGATTAGGGCTTCATCTTCTCTTTCTCATGCTCCAACCTTAGATAAATGTATGGAAGAAGAGGCTGAATCTATGAAAAGAGGAAGGAAGGGAGGAGGGAGAGGAGGCAGGCTTTTCAGTCCTCTTGGCTACATTCTGGTTGTTATTGGCGTATTTTGGGGTGGCATATTCTGTTCCCCTTCAATGTAAAGAATACTCTTCTACAACTCTACAATTGTTCTTGGATAATCTTGATTAACTCCTGGAGAAAACAAAGAAAAGAAAAAATATTCTGAGAAATCATAATCTTTTATAAAGATACTAGAGGCCCCTTGCAGGAAGATTCCTGCAATAGGGCTTCCTGCTGCGGTCTCCGCTGCCCCGCCTGCTTCCCTTCCTTCTCCACCACCCCGCTTGCATTCTTCTCTGCAGCTTCGCTCCCTTCTGCAGCGCTTGGCTTCTTTCTATGCTGTCTTCAGTCTTTGCTCTGGCCTTGATATGCAAATTAACTGCCATCTTGGTTGGGTTAATTTGCATACTTGCCCTGATTGGCTGGTGGGCGTGGCTTGTAGGTGTAGCAAAGGTACGGTCAATTTGCATATTTCTCTTTTATTAGCGAGGATTGTAATAATCATTTTTAATATAAACATTTGCTAAACATAAAGTAGTGACACCACATTAATATAAATATCTATAATAACAGGAAAAACCACTACAAGTAAAATAAAGCACTTATTATACCATAAAATATTTCAAGGTCTAAATATGAGTCTGCAAACTATGGCCCAAGAATAAAATTTGGCAGTCAGTCTGCTTTGTAGAGCCCGCAAGCTAAGAATTAGTTTTTATAGTTTTAAAAGTTTTTAAGGGGAAAAAGGAAGAATATGAGACCATGTGTATCCTTCAAAGCCTAAAATATTCACTATCTGACCCTCTAAGCAAAAAGTTTGATGACCACCCTTATAAAGGGTAATGTTACTAAGCAGTAATTATCTTCTAAAGTAAATGTTATATATTTCAGAAACATGGAAGGAGAGCTTAAATTTAGCTTGTTTAAAGTGGTTGCACTGGTAATGATCTTGTTTCTGTAAGTTTAAATTGTTATTTCGTGCTGTGAGAATCAAATAATGCAACTATTACATTAGTTCTTCAGAGGTAAGACATGATTTCTGAGAAAGAGGTATGTACTCTAATTAAAAGAAAAGTTATGGCAAGAAAAGAAAATATCTATAGTACTATCTAAAGTTAGTGTAACAATTATGCTCCAGTGGACTGTCTGAACAGTCAGTGGGTTAATACTCATATATTTGGAATTTAACTATCTCCCAAAAATATGTCAATATATGACAACAACTTGCACAATTCAGCCTGCATGCTGACATCTGCAAGTCTCTGCTTCCCACAAGCTGCCCAAACAACTCTTCTCACCACCTCACTTAACCTTTTTGCAGTAGTCCACAATGTTCATCCCTTCCTCCTTCCCAAAATACTCTCTTGCTTTGTCATCACGACTCCACACAACCCTAGCTTTCCTCCTATTTGTCAGTCTTTCTCAGACCCGGTAACCATGTTCTCTTCCTGTACTTGGCCTCCAGGCATTAGAATCCACCATCATCTGCTCCCTGCCTGCTCTTCTTTCTTGTCCTGGGGGATCTGATCCAGCATATTCTGATGCCTCCCACCTCTCTGTCCTGGTCCAATCCACTCTTCTCAGCTTTGAATCTACTAACTCTGCTCACTCTCATATCTAGGTCAAATATGAGTCTGCTTGGTGTTTCTTTTTCTTAACAAGAAACTAGTAACAATCTCTTGTTTTTGGTTGATCTCATATAATCTTGTCTTTCTTCACGACTAGTAATTTTTTTATTATATGTCCAACATTGTGTATAAATAAGTTCAGATGGTGTTATACTCTACCAGAGAAGATCCTCCTTTCCTATGTTAGTTATATTATAGGGTAAAATATTGATCACTTCAGTCGCATCAAGAATTGGGGTGGGTTGGAGCTTGATTTCAGTTTTGGTAAGACTCCAAATAGATTTGACTTCATCCAAATTTTATATGGTAGTCCTCCTGACTTTATGTTGAGAGCCAGTTCTGTACTCTAGAAGTTTTTAGATCACCTCTTTAGCCTCCCATTCCACAGACTTCAAAAGTTGATAAATACGTTGAATAGCATAGCAGCTCTCTGTTGCCTCTTACACGGTCTTTCACATGGCCCAGACTCAGCAAATGTGTTTGAGCCACACACACCCCCACCCCACCTTGTTTCTAATTTGTCAATCCAGACCAGTATTACTGCTAAAAGCTCTGCTGAGTTTCTGCTCCCAGCAGAGGTCTCTACCTGGACCAAGTCCAATCCTCAGCCCATACCCCCAAGCAACAAGAATCTACAGAGGAAAAAAGTCTCTGGCACATATTATCGAAACTTGCAATGGTTCTCCCTGCCTGATGCATTTAACAAATGCACTTGAAAACTTGGAAAAATACTAGTTGCCATTAAAAGCATCCTATTATTTCATATTATTTTAGGGAAACCATATTTTGTGAGTATGTTATGAAAAATATAAAAATCATGGAGATATACATAAATAAATCAACAAACATGTTAGTGAGGATGTACACTGTTGGTGAAAATGCAGATTGGTGCAGCCACTATGGAAAGCACTATGGAAGTTCCTCAAAAATTAAAACTAGAACTGCCTTATAACCCAGCAATTCCACTTCTGGATATATATCTGAAGAAACCCAAAATACTAATTTGAAAGGATATGTGTACCCCTATGTTCATTGCAGCATTTACAATAGCCAAGCTATGGAAGCAACCCAAGTTCCCATCAATAGCCAAGTGGATAAAAAAGTTGTGGTGCATATATAGAATAGAATATTACTCAGCCATAAAAAAAGAATGAAATCTTAGCATTTACAACACCCTGGATGGACTTAGAGGGTATTATGCCAAGTGAAATAAGTCAGACAGAGAAAAACAAATGTAATATAATTTCACTTATATGTGGAATCTAAAGAACAAAATAAATGAACAAACAAAATTAAAATAGACTCATATGCAAAGAACAGACTGATGATTGCCAGAGGGGAGGGGGATGGGGGGCTGGGTGAAAAAGGTGAATGGATTAAGAAGTACAAATTAGCAGCTACAAAATAGTCATGGGGATGTAAAGCAAAGCATAGGGAATAGAGTCAATAATATCGTAATAACTATGTATAGTGCCAAGTGGGTACTAGAAATATCAGGGGGAACACTTGTAAAGTATATGATTGTCTAACCACCATGATGTACACCTGAAACTAATACAAAATAATATTGAATGTAAACTGTAATTGAAAAATAAAATTTAAAAATATCATAGAGGCCGAAACCGGTTTGGCTCAGTGGGTGGAGCGTCGGCCTGCAGACTCAAGGGTCCCAGGTTCGGTTCCAGTCGGGGGCATGTGCCTTGGTTGCGGGCACGTCCCCGGTGGGGGGTGTGCAGGAGGCAGCTGATTGATGTTTCTCTCTCGTCGATGTTTCTGACTCTCTGTCCCTCTCTCTTCCTCTCTGTAGAAAATCAATAAAATATATTTTAAATAAATAAATAAATAAAAATATCATAGAGATTTATACATTTCAATTCATCAACTCAAGATTTAATATGGAAAAAAAAGATGGCGACCGGCAGGAAGGTAGGGAGAGAGAGAGTGTGAGTGAGGAACCCATAGAGGAGAGTGTAGACGTGTGTGGTGTGTGTGTGTGTGTGAGCTAGGGTCAGTTAGATTCTGCAGGTCTTCCAAGGGGCTCCCGAACAGGGCAGCCCTAGACGGCGGAGCCCCGCACACAAAGCGGACACTTCTCGGCGGCTGGTGCGGACGCAGAGACCACGCCATCTTGAGAAACAGAGCTGCCTGAGACTCGGATCCTGGCTTCTGACACAAACCAGGACCCTGCAGCCACTGGGGACAGAGAACTGCTATCACAGCTTCAGACAAACAAACAACAAGAATCCAGACTTCCCGGCAGATTTCCGTGAGTCAAAGAGCCTATCCCCCTCCTCGCAGGCGCGCTGATAGCGCCATAGTAACTGATAGACCTGCCCCTCCCCCAAGCTGCTGAGCGCCCACAGGCGCACACAAAGCGCCATAGTAACTGATAGACGCGCCCTTCGCCCAAGCTGCTCACAGGCGCGCACACAGACAGCGCCATAGTAACTGATAGACCCGCCCCTGGCCCAAGCTGCCGAGCTTTGCGCAGGGACACGCTCCCTCTTAGGGAATTTGGCGCGCGCTCCCGCACGGGACAGAAGCAGCTCCCGGTCAGGGAAATCTGTCAGTGCGCACAGAGGGCTCCCCTTCGGGGAATTTGGGGGAATTTGGCTCGCGGGTCACAGCTCCCCCTTCGGAGATTCTTAAGAGCGTGCACAGAGGAGCTTCCCTTTGGGGAATTTGGCGCGCAGGACGGACTCCGCCCCCCTTCTGGGACTTTGGGAGAGTGCACTGAGCCGGCTCACCTTCAGGTTTTTAAGAATGTGCGCTCTAGCCGGTTTGGCTCAGTAGAGAGAGCACACACAGGACGCAGCTCCACTTCAGGGAATTTGGCACGCCGGACACAGCTGCCTGGGATCCCTGACTCACAGCGCATTCACACTAAGAGCCAGCGACCCCAATTGTTGGTGCGTGCACACACAGGGACCCTGATTCTCAACGAGAAACCGCACAAGGCAACAGAGACTTTGACACTCGAGTCTTGGTGCAGACACAGGGAAACTCTGACTCCTGGCACATGCTAAGGATCTCATTCTCGGCACATACCAACAGTGTGGTGCAGACAGGGCCCCTGATTCTAAATGTGCACACGAGACCACACAGAACACTGGGGACACTGATCCTGGGCAAGTCTGGTTCCCACCAACCAAAGACAGCCACACGTCCTAGTGTCAGAGCACTTCAGTGAAACTAGGGCGGAGCGAAGTCCCCACAGCACACGGCCCAGGTCCACGCAAACAGAAGCTTGAGCTTTCTGGTAATAGCCAGAATGGGGAAACGAAATAACTCACAGAGGAAAGAAAATGTGGAGTCGCCAAGAAAGGAAATTAGTGAAAATGAAGCTTGCAACATGACCGAAAAGGAGTTCAGAGTAATGGTCATGGAATTTATACATCGGATGGATGAGAAAATCAACAACTTATGCAAGAATCAGGAAGAAATGAAAAGTGATATAGCTACAATCAAAAACACCATGGAAAGTTTCAACAGTAGACTACAAGAAGCAGAGGACCGAATTAGTGAGTTAGAAGATCAGGTACAGAAACAAGCTCAAGCTGAACAGCAATTGGAGAAAAAAATTAAAAAGCAGGAGGAAAGCCTAAGGGAGCTTCGGGACAACATGAAACGAAGTAACATGCGTATAATAGGGCTGCCAGAAGGACAAGAAGAGCAGCAGGGATTAGAAAATCTATTTGAAGAAATAATGACAGAAAACTTCCCGGATATGGGAAAGATAAAAGTTACGCAAGTAAAGAGAGTCCCAAGCAGGATCAACCCCAAAAGACCCACACCAAGACATGTCATAATTTCAATGGCAAATATAAATGATAAAGAGAGAATCCTAAAGGCGGCAAGAGAGAGACAGAGAGTTACCTACAAAGGAACACCCATCAGATTGTCAAATGATTACTCATCAGAAACACAACAAGCTAGAAGTGAATGGAAGGAGGTATACAAAGTGTTGCAAAGCAAAGGACTGAATCCAAGAATACTATATCCAGCAAGACTATCAATCAAAATTGAAGGGGAAATCAGGAGCTTTGCAGACAAAAAAAGCCTCAGGGAGTTTATCACCACCAAACCAGCAATGCAAGAATTGCTAAAGGGAATACTGTAAAAAGAAGAAATAAACAGGTAAGAAGGAATACAGACACAAAAATAGATATGACTGCAAACAAATACCTTTCAGTAATAACTTTAAATGTAAACGGACTAAATGCTCCAATCAAAAGACATCGAGTAGCTGAATGGATAAAAAAACACGACCCATATATATGCTGTCTACAAGAGACCCACCTCAGAACAAGAGACTCACACAGATTGAAAGTGAAGGGATGGAAAAATATCTTTCAGGCAAATGGAAATGAAAAAAAAGCTGGGGTAGCAATACTTATATCTGACAAAATAGACCTCAAAGTAAATGCCATAACAAGAGATAAGGAAGGCCACTTCATAATACTAAAGGGAGAAATCCAACAAGAAGAAATAATTCTGGTAAACATATACGCTCCCAATATAGGAGCACCCAAATACATAAAAAAACTCCTGGAGGATATCAAGGGAGAGATTAATAGCAACACAATCATAGTAGGAGACTTTAATACCCCACTATCACCACTGGACAAATCCTCTAAACAAAAAATCAGCAAAGAAACAGCAATCCTAAATGACTCACTAGACCAGTTGGAATTAATTGACATCTTCAGAACATTTCACCCCAAAGCCACAGAATATACATTCTTCTCAAGTGCACATGGGTCATTTTCAAAGATAGACCATATGCTGGGTCACAGGCAAAGTCTCTTCAAATTCAAGAAGATAGAAATTATATCAAGCATCTTCTCAGATCACAGTGGCATAAAACTGGAAATCAACTACAATAAATACAATCCAAAGAAATCAAACACATGGAGACTAAACAGCATGCTATTAAACAAGGACTGGGTCACCAGAGAGATCAAGGAAGAAATAAAAAACATCATGGCAACAAATGACAATGAAAACACAACAATCCAAAATCTATGGGACACAGCGAAAGCAGTCTTGAGAGGGAAGTTCATAGCTCTACAGGCCTATTGCAAAAAACAAGAAACAATGGTAATAAATTACTTAACCCTACAACTCAAAGAGCTAGAAAAAGAGCAGCAAGAAAAGCCCAGTGTAACCAGAAGGAAGGAAATAACAAAGATCAGAGCGGAGATAAATGACATAGAGACCAAAGAAACAATACATAAGATCAACAAAACCAAGAGCTGGTTCTTTGAAAGGATAAACAAGATTGATGGACCTCTAGCCAGGCTCACCAAGAAGCAAAGAGAGAGGACCCAAATAAACAAAATCAGAAATGAAAGAGGTGAAATAACAACAGACCCCTCTGAGATACAAAGGATTGTTACAAAATACTACGAACAACTCTATTCCAACAAACTGGACAATCTGGAGGAAATGGACATATTCCTAGAAAAATATAACCTTCCAAAAATCAATCAAGAAGAATCTAAACAGCTCAATAGGCCAATAACTATGGACGAAATTGAAGCAGTCATCAAAAAGCTTCCGGCAAACAAAAGCCCGGGGCCTGATGGCTTCACAGGAGAGTTTTACCAAACATTCAAGGAAGAACTAAAACCTATCCTCCTCAGACTATTCCAAAAAATTCAAGTGGAAGGAACACTTCCAAGCTCCTTCTATGAAGCCAGCATCACCCTAATACCAAAACCAGATAAAGACAACACAATGAAAGAGAATTACAGACCAATATCCCTCATGAACATAGATGCCAAAATCCTCAACAAAATTCTAGCAAATCGGCTCCAGCAGTACATCAGAAAGATCATACACCATGACCAAGTAGGATTTATCCCAGGAATGCAAGGATGGTACAATATCCGCAAATCAATAAACGTGATACATCACATAAACAAATTGAAAGATAAAAATCACATAGTCATATCCATTGATGCAGAAAAAGCATTTGACAAAATCCAACACCCTTTCTTGATAAAAACTCTCAACAAGGTGGGAATAGATGGCTCATACCTCAACATAATAAAAGCTATATATGATAAACCCACAGCAAACATCATACTCAATGGACAAAAACTAAAGACATTTCCCCTAAGAACAGGAACAAGACAGGGATGCCCACTCTCACCACTCCTGTTTGACATAGTACTGGAAGTATTAGCCATTGCAATTAGACAAGAAGAAGAAATAAAAGGCATCCAAATTGGAAAAGAACAAGTAAAGCTGTCTTTATTTGCAGACGACATGATATTGTACATAAAAAATCCGAAAGACTCCGTCAAAAAACTAATAGACTTAATAAATGAATTCGGCAATGTAGCAGGATACAAAATTAACGCCAAGAAATCTATGGCCTTTCTATACACCAATAGTGAACTTACAGACAGAGAGACTAAAAAGGCAATCCCATTTACCATCGCACCAAAAAAATTAAGATACCTAGGAATAAACTTAACTAAGGAGGTAAAAGACCTATACACGGAAAACTACAGGACACTGAAAAAAGAGATAGAGGAAGACGTAAACAGATGGAAGAACATACCATGTTCATGGATTGGTAGAATCAACATCATTAAAATGTCCATACTACCCAAAGCAATCTATAGATTCAATGCACTCCCCATTAAAATACCAACGGCATATTTCACAGACCTTGAAAGAACTCTCCAAAAATTCATCTGGAATAAAAAAAGACCCCGAATAGCCACAGCAATCCTGAGAAAGAAGAATAAAGTAGGAGGGATCTCAATACCGGATTTCAAGCTGTATTACAAAGCCACTGTTCTCAAAACAGCCTGGTACTGGCACAAGAACAGACATATAGATCAATGGAACAGAATAGAGAATCCAGATATTGACCCAAACCACTATGCTCAATTAATATTTGACAAAGGAGGCATGAACATACAATGGAATAAAGACAGTCTCTTCAATAAATGGTGTTGGGAAAATTGGACAGATACATGCAAAAAAATGAAGCTTGATCACCAACTTACGCCATACACAAAAATAAACTCAAAATGGATACAGGACTTAAACATAAGACGGGAAACCATAAAAATACTAGAGCAATCCACAGGCAGCAAAATGTCAGACATATGCCAAAAGAAATTCTTCACTGACACTGCCCCTAGGGCAATGGAAGCTAAAGAGAAAATTAACAAATGGGACTACATCAAAATAAAAAGCTTTTTCACAGCAAAAGAAACCATCAACAAAACAACAAGAAGGCCCACTGCATGGGAGAACATATTTGCAAATGGCATCACTGATAAAGGTTTAATCTCCAACATCTACAGGCAGCTTATACAACTTAATAAAAGGAAGATAAATGATCCAATAAAAAAATGGGCAACAGACCTAAATAGAATCTTTTCAAAAGAAGACAGAAGGAAGGCCAAGAGACACATGAAAACATGCTCAACGTCACTAATTATCCGAGAGATGCAAATCAAAACAACAATGCGGTACCATCTCACACCTGTCAGAATGGCTATCATCAACAAATCAACAAACGACAAGTGTTGGCGAGGATGCGGAGAAAAAGGAACCCTCGTGCACTGCTGGTGGGATTGCAGACTGGTGCAGCCACTGTGGGGAACAGTATGGAGTTTCCTCAAAAAACTGAAAATGGAACTCCCATTTGACCCAGTAATCCCACTCCTGGGAATATATCCGAAGAAACTAGAAACACCAATTAGAAAGGATATATGCACCCCTATGTTCATAGCAGCACAATTCACCATAGCTAAGATTTGGAAACAGCCTAGGTGCCCGTCAGCAGATGACTGGATCAGAAAACTGTGGTACATCTACACAATGGAATAATATGCTGCCATAAAAAAGAAGGAATTCTCATCATTTGCAGCAACCTGGGAGGAATTGGAGACATTATGTTAAGTGAAATAAGTCAGTCAATGAAAGAAAAATACCACATGATCTCACTCATTTATGGATAATAAAGAACATTATAATCTTGAACAAAAAGATAGATACAGAGACAGTAAAGCATCAAACAGACTGTCAAATTACAAGGGGAAGGTTAGGGAGAGGTGGGGGAGATAAGAGATCAATCAAAGGACTTGTATGCATGCATATAAGCATAACCAATGGATGCAAAACTCTGGGGGGTGGGGGCATATATGGGAGGGGGGTGTGGGGAGGGCAATGGTAAGATATGTACACATATAATACCTTAATAAAAAAATTGGAAAAAAAAAAGATTTAATATGGCAAAGAAATATTAGGAAAGATTAGAATTGTTGTTTATCTTTCTATGGTAAAAGGTAAATGTTTTGAGTTATATAATCTTCATTTCTGTTGTACTGTCATTTCATTCAAGCCCTGGCCTGTGTCTCTCAGTTGGTTGGGAGTCATCCCGAGCACCCAACCTGCTCGATTCCCAGGCAGCGCACATGCCTCGGTTGTGGGCTTGATCCCCAGTATGGGGAGCGCAGGAGGCAGCCCATCTATGTCCACATCAATGATTCTCTCTCCCTCTTCACATCAATGATTCTCTACCCTCTCTAAAAATCAATTAAAATTACCTTTTAAATAAAAAATAACCATTTCAAGACCTGTAAATAAAGAGTCACATGCATCTAGTGACCACTTGAAACGTGGCTAATGCAGATTGAGATGTGCTAGGAGTGTGACATACCCACCAGGCTTCAAAAATTCAGCCTGAAAAGAGAATACAAAATATCTCAGCAATCATATTTATAATATTGGTTATAAGTTGAAAATATATTTTAATATATGGGGTTACATAAAATATATTGTTAAATTATTTTTCACCTCTTCATTTTATTTCTGTTAATGTGACTACTAGATTATTTAAGTAATTTCATGGTTTGCATATTTGTTGGACAGCATTGCTTAAAGAATACCAAGAGAAACATTTTAAACATAAAAAATAGGAGAATGGCCCGGCCTGCATGGCTCAGTGGTTGAGTGTCGACCTATGAACCAGGAGGTCACGGTTTAATTTTCAGTCAGGGCACAAGCCCAGGTTGTGTGCTCAATCCCCAGTGTGGTGCGTGTAGGAGGCAGCCAATCAATGATTCTCTCTTATTATTGATATTTCTATCTCTATCTCCTCCCTCCTCTCTGAAATCAATTTAAAAAATATTTTTAAAAAATAAGAGAATGCTGGACTTCATGAGCACAGCAGGTGGGCTGCATGGAGGAGGCAGCAGGCACAGCCCAGGCAATGTGGAATGGCAGCATCCATGTGTCCTTTCTGCTTCATGGAGAGGACCTGTCTGTCAGATTATATCTGGCCAAACTGTAGATCTGGTTTTATACAAGACCTTCCAGAAGGAACCAGGAATGCATTGATTTCATCTCTGTCCAGCCCCTTGGACCAGAGCAGACAACCATTTGAGTACATGGATCAACACTGCTCAAGCTGCTTTTGCATCTTTGATGACAGACTGAAGATGCCCAGGTCCATGTCTGAAGTGCAGCCCCAAGATGACAGGAATCCCAAGGACCCAGAGAGCCAGTTTGAGAGAGAGGCCCAGTCCCAACTCATACCATCTACTCCAAATTCAGCCTTCTGCAATAGCTTTTAAAGGATTTCTGCATCCACAATTCTCCTTTTATTTCTAATCTATATTCTATAGTTTCAGCATAATAATTTTCTTAATCTTAACAACTCTGCCTAAAAATTGTTATTGCTTCTTCCTTACAGTATATGCTATATGCAGCACAATAACACAAAAGCCATATGCTAAATATTCCTTTTGAGAAATTTTCTGTGTGGATAGAATGGCTAACCCTTCAGACTTTGCACAGCAAATGCTGAAGAAAGAATAGATTTTGCAGTAATTTAAAGTTGATGTTAGCCATTGCTGAGGTGTTACCTGCAGCTGCAAGGGTTCAAAGAATCTGGAAAGGGGGCTGCACGTAAATGAATAATACTAGACATGAAATATGAATTTGGAAGGCATTTTGGGGGAGCCAGAGGAGACTTAGTTCTAGTAACTGAGTTCCCTGAGTCTCTGGACCCCTAGCTTTTTATTAACACATTTTGCCCTATAGCAAAGTAGATATACATATCAAAGGTAAGGTTTGGTAAACAGTAGATTATCAGGTTGGGGGAACTGCCCTCAGCTATCTGGCAGCAGGCAATAATATATGCAGATCTTCAGGTTTGGGGAAATGTTTTCAGCTATTCCAGCAGCAGGTAATATGATTCAGCCCTGCTGAAGACCCAAGGTTCATCAACCTTTTGATGAACTTCTTGCATTTATGACCTGCTGGAATTAGGCTCCAGCAAGCCATGATACTAGGAAGTAGTAAAATGTAGTTTTGGTCATCACCAGAAGGTTTACCAACTTTCTCCTTCTATCTATTGTGATAAATCTATGGGTGCAGGATAAGTTAGTTATTTTTTGTCTGCCCTTGTATACTGTGAAATTTCAGAGAGTAGTAATCCATATTTTATATATCATTGTATCTCCAGAGTCTAGCATGTCAGTGCAAAGTACTTGAAAAATGTAGCAAACTGATGAGTGAGTGAATAAATGAATGAATTGATTAATGTCATTCACTTAGTATTTACTTAGCTATCACTTGGAAGAAAGGCAGTAAAGTAAAATGGAGCAGGACTCCAAGGAAAGCATCAACTGCCAACTGCAAGCATGGTTACTATTGGCAAAGTGATAGATGGGAATGGTCAAAGGACAAAATCCAGAAACCCACTTCATTTTTCAAGCCAGGTCTGACCTGAGTTTAATAAGAACCTTATCTCACTACGTGCATCCTCACAACCCACTAGAATAATACTGCTTAAATTTTCACAAACTGTATCAGAAAGAGGCATTCTTGTAATTTTAAATGTTTTCCTTTTTTCCATCAATAGTTTATTCTAGAAAAATGGATGTAGGCACCTGTGAAGGTCAGCAGTGCAGTTCACAAAGTATTTCCAGTTATGCCCTTTTTCTGGGCATCTAACTTGAAGTTAAGCATGATCGTGTGACTTGCTTTAGGCAACGATGGGTGTGACTTGCAGTCAGAACCTTTAAGTGCTACTGTGCACTTGCCACAACTCTTTTCCCCATTGGCACAGTGATCAGCAATGTTCCATACAGTGACCAGGACCTGGAATGGGGATAATAAAGAGCAGAGCTCCCAACCAAACCATGGTGGACATGTAAGTGATAAATAATCTTTTTTATTTTAGACTTCTGAGATTTTGAGGTTGTCTGTGGCATAACTTAGACTCTCTTGATTAATGTCATACTAAAGAAAATAATAGAATTTTTAAAAGAAAAACATGGATTTTTTTTTTCTTTCTAGATAGGTAAACATTTTTTAGTCCAATAGCCCCTACTGGAATCAATTTCAAGTTTCACTATTCACCTACTGAATGATCTAGAATAAGTTACTTAAACACTCTGTGCCTATTTCCACAATAATAGTAGCTAACTTCAAAAATTACCATGAAAATTATGTGTACTTCATATTTATAAGCAATACCTTATACAGCATAAGTGTTATATGTGTGAAAGCGATTGTTATCATTTTTAGAATTAGTGTACTAAATATTCACCTGGAGTTCCATCATCTCAATTCATTTCAGAGGTATCCAGTCAAAGACCACATCTCAGAATATAACCCTGTGAATGACTTGACAATTAAGAGTTACAGAACATGGAAATACAAAATTAAACTAATGAACAAGTAACAGTAACAACAAAACAAAAGCACAAACTCTTGGGAGATGGAAGGAGAATTCACCAAGAAGCAACAACATTAAACATACAGTTTTTGGTATATTAGACTTACACAACTTCAACACTGAACATAATATTTTAAGAATTCTTTATATGTTGATTCTAACATTTTCTACCCACTTGGTAGTCTGGCCTTTTCTATCGATGAAGCATTAATTAATACCTCTATGTAAGGGAAGAGATTGGCCTTCTCCTACATGGTCTTATAATAGCTCCTGGGTAAGACTGAAAGTTGCAGAACTATATATCCAAATTGGGATATTGGGGGGAACTCTAGACCTTTGCACAGTATTGTCACCTGTACAAGGAAATAAAAAACTCTGAATTTCACATTCCTTTTATGTGGAGGATAACATGACAAAAAGAAATCTAGAGGGACAGGGAAGGGAAAGACTGCACTCAACTTAACTCGTGAGGATGGAGAATTAAGCTCCTAGTAGAAAAAGAATTAACAATAAACTCATAATTATTTATTTTAAGCATTCTTTTATTACTTTGAAATAAAAATAGACTTAGGAAACTATGTGGCCTTATAAGTTCAGATTAACAACAGCTAGTATAAGAAAAAAATATTGTCAAATTGATATCTCCGAGAACCCAAGATGGCAGCATAGGTAAACACCTAAACTGCTGCCTCACACAATAATTTCAAAACTACAACTAAAAGACAAAACGGACATCATCCAGAACCACAGGAAGGCTGGCTGAGTGGAAATTCTACAACTAGAAGGAAAGAGAAAAGCACACTGAGACTTACAGGAGCTGTGGAAGGCAGAGATACGGACACGTGAGCATGTGCGGAGAGGGCTGGCAACTGAGTACACGGTGGGCTTTCTCAATTGGGAGGGAGACAAAAGCTCCCGACTGCTCTGAACTCCAGTTCCGGGTGAGACTCTGGGGACCCAGACTCATATGGGGAGAAACGGGACTGTCTGGCATCAGGAGAAACTCGAGGGCAGCTTTTTCTCAGAGGTGCTTGCAGCGATTACTGAGGGACACTGAGAACCAGGGGACTCTTAGGGAAGGGCTAAAGGTAAACCATCACTGTTTGCCCCGCCCTGTGATCCCACCCCACGAAGCCATAGCTGTTTGCTCCACAATGAGACTCCACCCCATCCAAGCTGAGTGCAGAGGCTTTTGCATATGAATGGCATGGTCCTTTGAATTTTAAACTTACCTACAACTGAGTCAGTGAGACCCAGAACATCCAAAAGAAGACCCAAGGCTCCGCAGCAGCCTACATTGCTTCACAGCTGGGCCTCATCTGGGCACCTCCAAAACCCAAACAAAGAAGAGGAATCTGCAGATCTCTCTGTAGCTCCTGCTGGGTGGCCTCAGGCAGAGGCTAAATTAGCACCTTCTTGGAGATCCAAGAGCCAATGTACCCAGGGATCAGAGTGAGACCATCCAGATTGCAACTCCTCAGATCCATAAGGGACACACTCAGGGGGAAGACTCAGTGAGCACTAAAGCCCCACTGAAGCAAGTCTTGTCTCATAAGGGTGTCTCCAGCACAGAAGTTCTCCCATAGTAGACACAGCTGATCCTCACAGCCAATTAGCCTGGAGGTCAATTCCCCCCAGTAATACCAACAACAATCAAGGCTTAACTACAACAAGACTGTGCACACAGCCCACAAAGGGGTGCACCAAGAGTGTACACCTCAGGTAACTAGGGAGGCTGAGCCACTGGGCCCTATAGGACACCTAGCACACAAAGCCACTCTATCAACTCAGGGAAGCAGCCAAAATGCGGAGACAAAGAAACAGGTCACAAATGAAAGAAATGGAGGAAAGCAAATGACTGGATAGAGTTCAAAATCATGGTTATACAGTTTTTCAAGCATTTTCTAGAAAAGGCCGATAAATTTAGCGAGACCCTCGAGGATATGAAAAAGGATCAACTAGAAATTAAGCATACACTGACTGAAATAAAAAATAATATACAGAGATTCAACAGCAGACTAGAGGATCACAAGAATCAAGTAAAACATTTGAAATACAAAGAAGCAAAAAACACCCAACTGGAAAAGCAAAAAGAATCCAAAAATATGAAGATAGTGTAAGGAGCCTCTGGGACAACCTCAAGTGTACCAACATCTGAATTATGAGGATGCCAGAAGAAGAGAGAGAGCAAGATACTGAAAACCTATTTGAAGAAATAATGACAGAAAACTTCCCCCACCTGGTGAAAGAAATAGACTTACAAGTCCAGGAAGCACACAGAACCCCAAACAAAAGGAATCCAAAGAGGACCACACCAAGACACATCATAATTAAAATGCCAAGGGCAAAAGACAAAGAGAGAACCTTGAAAGCAGCAAGAGAAAAACAGTTACCTACAAGGGAGCACCCATACGACTGTCAGCCAATTTCTCAACAGAAACTATGCAGGCCAAACAGAAGTGGCAAGAAATATTCAAAGTGATGAATAGCAAGAACCTACAACCAAGATTACTCTACCCAGCAAAGCTATCATTCAGAATTGAAGGTCAGATAAAGAGCTTCACAGATAAGAAAAAGCTAAAGGAGTTCATCACCGCCAAACCAGTATTATATGAAATGCTGAAAGGCATCCTTTAAGAAGAGGAAGAAGAAAAAGGTAAAGATAAAAATTATGAACAACAAATACATATCTATCAACAAGTGAATCTAAAAATCAAGTGAATAAAAAATCTGAAGAACAGAATAAACTGGTGAGTATAATAGAATCAGGGGCATAGAAAGGGAGTGGACTGACAATACTCAGAGGGAAAGGGGTGTGGGGGGGTGTGGGAAGAGACTGGACAAAAATCGTACACCTATGGATGAGGACAGTGGGGGGGCAGGTAAGGGCAGAAGGTGGGGTGGGAACCGGATAGAGGGAAGCTATGGGGGGAGGGAAATGAGGAACAATTGTAATAATCTGAACAATAAAGATTTATTTAAAAAATTGATATCACTGATTATTCAGTTAGTTAAGTGCATCCCCAGCGTACTTGGAACTACCTCAGGAGCTTCTAAAGTCTGGACATGGAAAATGTAGGCCACACCTATGCCAGAGCAAAGCAACTAGGAAAGCTGTGCTTTTATCTGTCTTATATGCTCATGCAATGCATGTGGTTTATAGGATTTTCCTGAATATCAGTAAACGTTCTGCTGCTATTGAAAAAAATGTTTGACAGCCAAATATAAAATATATATTTGATGTTACCCAAACTAGTTTTTTCATTTAATGATGTCACCTTGGTTTGGCATCATTTCGCCTCTTTCTTAATCTCCAGGTGGAAATATTTATTTGGGGATTTTGGAATCTTGCACTAAAAAGTCAAAAACCAAATACTTGTACCATCACAAAAAGGCATTTTTATTAATTCAGTATCATATTTGCATTTTCTCAAGGCTTTGTCACTATGAATTACTGAGTTCCCAATGTATTCCACCAAAGGTAAGCTAATGACAATTATTGCATGAGAATCCTGATCGAATATGGTGATGGGAAAACCACCAAGAGATAACCTTTGTCACTGGCTGACTATGCTGTAACAAAGAATTATCACCATGCCTATAAAGAACTTGATTTATTCTTAGCTAACTAGTTTATAAATTGATACTGAGGTCTTGAGCAGAAACCACATACTATTTATTCTTGTTGCTCAAGCCACATATCAGTCTTCACCAAGGATGAGACCAGATGTACCCTAAGAGGGGAGAAAAGAATTACACACATTGGCAGTGGTTTCTAGGACTGGGGCTTTATCCAGGGCTGTACATAAGATTATCAAGGAATCAGCATTTTTTCTCTAGCATTATTTATGTTTTGCTTTGTTTTTTTATTTCTCTGGCTTACATTCTAGTGAGACGTTCCCAAACTCAATAATAAGTATAACACATAACAACCCTTGCTGTTTTAAATGACAGAATTCAAACCCAAGCAATCTTGGCTTTAGAATCCATACACCTAACCATTATTCCTTATAGACTCAAGTGTCACCTTATAGGCAAAAAGGGAAAAAAGAAGAAATGTAGTTCTAATCCACAAGCCTATGACTAGCCCAAACAAAGGGATTGTCACATTATCCAGGCAGACCTGAGGGAGTCACACACAGGGACTTAGGGTCTAGTCTCAGACTAAAAGAAAAGCCCCTTTCCTGGGCAAGTTTCTCTGCATGTGTCTCACTCAAGAACCTCAAAGGAAAGAGTAATACATCTAGGACAGACATGCATTCCTTTCCCTCCCAGCCTAATGCCGTCTTGAACTCATTCCGCTCATTCTCTAGATAGATCCTGAGGTACAGGGTATGAAAAGGTGTAGGCAAGGGTCAGTTGACCTCCATCTAGTCCAGGAGATGGCAGCATGGGAAGCAAAAGAAACACAGGCAAAGCAAAACCGGCTTTAAAATAATAGGACACCAAGACTTGGACTTGTTTCTGACTTCTGAGAGGAAGCTCCTTTGCTGTGGGAGGAGTTGCGGAAAACAGGACAGAACGTGCATGAGTCCAGTCACCAACATATTGAAATTCGGTCTTCAAAGCTAACAGATGGCCTCAGCCAAAAGCCCTTGAGTGTGTGCTTGAAGCGCACATTGTCAGGAGTGCTGGCAGATAAAATGTTTCCTGAGCACTGACAACTTTCTATGTGGCAAGCCGCGCTCTAAAAGTCACTTGCTAAAAAGAAAGTTAAGGAAGGTGGTGAAACATTCCTAACTATCCGAGAGTTTCCTGGCAGAAAGTGGAAGACAAGCAAAAAAGAACTTGACGGGCTAGATTCAAATAAAGGAGGTGCGCAAGTTGTGGAAATCAAAGAATTTAATACATACAAATACCAGAATTTGAAAGATGGGGCCAAAAGAAACCCTATGTTTCTAACTATTCTCTTACTTTTAGGAAAGACTGGTATTTTGTTTTTTGTTTTGTTTGTTTGCTTATTTTATTTGGACTTGGAATTTTCCTGAGAAGACTCTCTGATTTCTTTGTAAATGTGTCAGAGCTCCTCTCAACCTCGAACAGTCACCGGAGGGCTCAGAGGTTTTATCTTTGTTTGTAGATATGGTTGCACAAATTGCTGCATCTATATATATAAAACCCTAATATACAAATAGACTGAACGGCAGAACAACCGAACAACCAGTCACTATGACGGGCTCAAGCGGAACATGGTGGACATCAGCAGCAGGTGGCAGAATGTGGAACATGGTGGGCATTGGCTGCAGTGGGATGGTGGAGCAGGTGAGTGTGGATGCCAGACCAAGGCAGGATGCTGGTTGCTGTCATTGAGGTGAGCCTCTGGTGGTTATTGAAAATTCTTTGCTCCCGCGCACTGCTCTGCTGCCGGTGCTGGCCCCACTTGCATCCATTGCCAGCACCGGAGCCACTGCTCACACCCGCTGCCAGTGCCCAGTGCTGGCCCCGATCACTCAGTGCCGTCAGCGGGTGTGAGCGGCGACTGCCAGCCCCGATCTCCCCGAGGGCTTCTCCACCTCCCCTTGCTCCTGAGGGGTGTTGGGGCAGCAGCCACCGCTCACACCTGCTGGCAGCGCTGGCCCCGCTCACACCCACTACTGGCACCAGCCCCAATTGCTCCACGCCGTCAGCAGGTGTGAGCAGGGCCAGCACCATCCGTGTGTGAGAGCAGCAGCAGCAGGAACAGGGCTGCCGGCAGAGAGGGGCCCAGGGGCCGCTGTGGGAGGGGCTGGGCAGGGACAGAGGATAGGCCGAGACCCATCCTGTGCCCACCGCAGCCTCATGGCCCATATTTCCTTTCAAGGTGCACGAATTTGTGCACTGGGCCCCTAGTTAAGATATATTTTTCTTTTGCCCAAAGTAAAACTCAACTACTGAAGTACACTCAGGAGATCATTGTATACATAAATCAGAATTGTTGATGAGATAAACAATAATCCAGCACATGTTTGATATAAACTTTTTCACCATGAACTAAACACAGAATTCCATCACTCTAAACATGTAGAAAGGCATTAAGCTAATACATCTTCTGTGTTGTCATTCTTTACACACTTTAGATGTCAGTGGAGGTCGCTTGACTCTGAGATTTTGATTACTTCATCCCTCCCAGAGGTACTTAGTAGGAGTCCATCCAAATACTCACCTTTGACTGAAGTTCCTTCCTACCTGAACTTGCCTCTTGTGGCTGTTCTCTTATCCCTGTGCTGTTCTCTTATCCCTGACCCCACATATATAACACAACCTCTTTTCTTTTACTTTCCCCCCCAAAAAATCCAAGCAGTGCTTTATAGATGAAGTAGTTTGCTAAAGAAGGGAGGGCAAAAGAAGGGCTTGTGGTACAGGAATGCAATCAAGTTGAAATTGGGTATGAAACATTCCTGTTGTCAAAGTTACCTGTTCTTCGGATTATGCATCAGCTACTTTCTGGGTAGGCTGGGCCTCCAACCAGGCTGTGGCTTCCTGCCCCTCTGACCACTTCCATCCCCATGCTACTCCCCTCTCTTTCTGTCTTCTGTGAGCCCTAACTTTTATAAAATAAACCCTTTTATTTTCTAGTAATAACCAAAAGCTAAAATAAATTTGGGAAATGCTGCCTTATCATTCCAAAATATTTTTAAAACTTTAAAACAATTTAAATACTTTCTGCTTCTCTTACCTGGAAATTCAAATGAAGTCATTTTTCACCCACTATGAAACTCCGAGTCTACTCTTCATATATCTTAAATGTTAATATTTCTACTGGGGGGAAAAGGCTTTCTAACCTGAATCTCACCCAACAGCAATGTAGATGACTAGTATTAAAAACACAGAAAAGAATAAGTATTGGAGAGGATGGCAAGAAATTGGAACTCTTGTGCACTGTTGGTAGGGATGCAAAACGGTGGAAACACTGTGGAAAACAATATGGTGGCTCCTAAAAAAATAATAATAGCACTACCAACTATATGGTTCAGTTCTCTCACTTCTCTGTTTATATCCATAAAAGTGTTATAACTAATAAACAAATTCAGTTAACTTGCAGGCTACAAAATCAATATATAGAAATCAGTTGCATTCATATACACTAACAATGACCTGTGTGGGGGAAAAAAACAACAATCTCACTTATAATAGAACCAAAAAAAATAAAATACTTTGAAATAAAAGTAACCAAAGTGGTAAAAAAGGAAGGGGAATAAAAGTGATAGAGAATACTGTTAAAAAGCCAGTGAAATAAGGAAAACATGAGGAAGGCTGAACCTGCTCAAACACATGAGAAAAAAAGAAAGAAAGACAGATTTAGAGATAATTACAAAGTAATAGTGTTAATTGAAAATTTTACATGAAAAAGAGAAGGAAATAGACTGCTGTAAGTGGATTCTCTTCTGGTGGTTTTGTGTGTGTTTTTTCTTAAGTTGAACCTTATTAATTTCCATCCCTTCTTCTTTATGTGTATAAAGAATTTAATGATATACATTTCCTATTAAGTAGTGTTCTAACTGTATCACAGAAGTTTTTGTATGTGGTGTATTTATTATCAGTTCTAAACAAAAGAATCCAGACACGAAATAATTCATCATGCAATATTCCATTTAACTCAGGTTTTTGTTTCATAAGAGCAAAATTAATCTATTGTGTTCAAAATCAAGATAGTGGCCTGGCCAGTGTGGCTTAGTTGGTTAATCGTCATCTCATGAACGGTTCAATTCTCAGTCAAAGCACATGCCTGGATTGAGGGCTTAATCCCCAGGGGGTAGCCAATCGATGTTTCTCTCTCATCATCAGTGTTTCCATTTCTCTCTCCCTCTCCCTTCCTCTCTTTGAAATCAATAAAAACA
Organism: Cnephaeus nilssonii; assembly: GCF_951640355.1. Lineage (NCBI taxonomy): Eukaryota > Metazoa > Chordata > Mammalia > Chiroptera > Vespertilionidae > Cnephaeus > Cnephaeus nilssonii. The sequence continues at coordinate 37,643,908 of NC_137079.1, read as the reverse complement.
TACATTTTTTAAAATCAGGACAATGTCTCCTCTTTGGGGCCCTAGTGATGGGAAGTGAGAACAATGTGGGCATCTAAGGTGCTGATAATATTCTATTTCTTGATCTAGTTGCACAGTTACGTTTGATTTGTCAAAATTCACCAAGCTATATACTTTTGTCATGTGTATACTTTTCTGTATGAATATTAGATTTTAACAAAAAGTTCAGAAAGAAAAAAATTAAATACTTAAGAATGAATCTAACCAGATATGTTCAAAACTTCAAAACAGAAATTCATAAAACATTTTTGAGAGAAATTGAAGAACAAAACAAATGGAGAGATAATGTCATGTTGTAAATCATAGGACAGTATTAGGTGTTAACACTACCTAAATTGATATACAGATTCCATGCAATCCCAACCCAAACACTAATAGTTTTTCTTTATTTTCTTTTTTTCTTTTTTTTTTGGAGGATAGTGTCCTAAGTTGATCATATAATTCTAATACTTTATAGAAATGCAAAGGACCAAGAATATATAAGGCAATCTTAAAGAGTAGAAATAAAATGGGAGAATTTACATTGCTGGACATAAAGACATACTATAAAACTTCAGTAATTAAAATGGAATGGTATTGACATAAATATATCAGGGTAGCAGATTAGAGTCCAGCAACACATTCATACATTCTTGATTTTTACTTAATGTAGCATGGCAGAACAGTAGGAAAAGACAATCTTGTTCTTCTCTTTTGTAAAGGACAATCTTGTCTACAAATCATTTTGAGTCAATTGGATATTTGTAGGGGAAAAAAGTGAAACTTGTCCCTAACCTCAAACCACATATAAATATAAATTCTAAATGAATTTAGATGTAAATGTGAAAAGCAAAACCATAAAAGCTCAAGATCTTGAGGTAGGGAAAATTTTCTTAAATGGGGCACAGAAAACATTACCAAATGGAATTGATCAATTGGACTCCATTAAAATAAAGAAAATGTCAATCAGACAATATTAAGACAGTGCAAATACAAGGAATATAGAGGTAAAAGATATATAGTCCACACGACTAATAAAGATTTCATATCCAGAATCTATAAAGAACTCCTTCAAATTAATAAAGAAAAAAACAGTCCAATGGAAAAATCATGAAGAAACTTGAACACACATTTCACTAAAGAGGATATTCTGTCAGTAAACATATGAAAAGATGTTCAACCTCATTAATAATTATGGAATACAAATTAAAATCATAATAACCTAGCACACACACTGTGCTAAAAATAAAAGATCTGATAATCCCATGTGTTGTGGAAATATACAGTGTGAGGAGTGTAACTTGATACAAGCTCTTTGAAAAACTCTAACAAAATCTACTACTAAAATTGCCTTATACTAGTACATACCCTTATGATTCAGCAATTGTGCACCTAGGTATATATCCAATAGGAACACATACAGATGTACTACAACAGCTGTACAAAATGTTTATTATAGCATCATTTGTATTAGTCTCCAAACTGGAAACAATCCAAATGTCCACCAGCAATAGGAAGTATACATAAATAAGTGTACATTCATATGATGGAAATTTTTGCATCGATGAAAAAGAATGAAATCCTGCTAAATACATCAACAGGATAGGTACTAAAATCATAATGTTGAGTGAAATAAGCCAAACATAAAAGAACACATGCTGTGTGTTTCCACTTATATACATTTTAAAACCAGGCAAATATGGGAATAGTGGACAGGAGAAAGTTGATAATGATTGAAAGGAGTGGCAGGTTGTGGTAGAGGGGGTGCTTTTGAAGTGTTGGCAATGTTCTATTGTCTGACCTTGCTCGTGGTTATATGGGTGTGGTAACTCATTAAAGTATATTTTGTTATTTGTGTATTCTCTATGTGTGTAATATTTCAATTAAAAGCTTTAAAAAAAAGAGCCTAGCTGGTGTGGCTCAGTGCTTGAACATCGACCTATGAACCAGGAGGCCACGGTTCGATTCCCATCAGGGTACATGCCTGGGATGTGGGCTCGATCCCCAGTAAGGAGCATGCAGGAGGCAACTGATCAATGGTTCTCTCTCATCATTGACGTTTCTCTCTCTCTCTTCCTCTCTCTGAAATCAATAAAAACTTTTAAGTTTTTAAAAAGTAAGTGAATAAAAAATAAAAGCCTCTGTACTTGAATGCTAGTCATGGCCCTGTGTATAAATTCCTGCCTTCTTCCTGATAAGTTGCTCATGTCCCATCACATTCCAGCATTCACCAACTCTTAGCCTCTCATTTAACCTCCCACACTGAAATCTGCTCTCACCCTTTGATTGCAGCCATTTTCACTTAACCTTTAGCCTTTCTTCTGCTCCACTTCCAGCAGCTCCAATAGGCTCAGGCCCCCTCAACAGTATGAGACACTGTGGCTGGCCCAGACACACTGATGAGGTCTGTCTTACACACCCTGTACATGTCTGTCTCCCTCAGGAGATCGTAAGTTCCCCATCAACATTATTTTACTCATGTTTGTATTCAGTAGAATACCTGGCACAGGGCCTGGCAAGCAATAGACATGCAATAAATGAGGCATGATTTTGCCTTGACAATTATTTGGCAAAAGGTATGGGAGTGTTAAAAGAGAACAGGCTGTGGAAGAAAGGGATACTTTTATATTTCTCCTTCTTAACAAATTGATTTTGTTACATGCATATATCTGAGAGGCTTTAATGTTTTATTTTGTTTCTTTTTATTTTGCCCTACCTATTAAAATATGTTTTTATTGATTTTCGAGAGAGGACGGGAAAGGGAGAGAGAGATAGAAGCATCAATGATGAGAATCATCAATTGGTTGCCTCCTGCATGCCCCATACTAAAGATTGAGCCCACAACCCCGGCATATGCCCTCACCAGGAATTGAACCTGGGACCCTTTTGGTTCATGGGTCAACACTCAACCATTGAGCCACTCTTGCTAGGCTTGCCCTACTTTGAATTCAAGTATTCCTCTGCTAATTTCTAACTATGGAAAACTTTGCTATAATTACCTCATTACCAGAGAGATTAATAAACCTTTCCAACTTGGATCATAAATCATAAATTTCTACAAATGGGAGATTTTCAAATAAGAGGCTTAGTCACTCTATTGTCTACTTGAATCAGTTTTAAAATCTAACAGCACTTCATGTTCACAGGCATATAAAAGTATTGACTTTGAGATAAACATTATGTTCTAATGACCAAAAGTGATAAATATTGTATTGAATGGAAGTAAGACAAGCCCAATATTTCAAAAGACTGTAAATCTTTATGTTCTTCCAAGCGAAAATACATTCCTGTTTTATTACAAGAGAACAATTTGAAAGATTTAAACTACAAAAGAGACTAAGTAATATTTTGTCTGGTGAAAGAACTTGGATATTATTGTACCCGGCAGGGTTCATGGCTTGGAGAAGTTGATATTAAAGAAACATTGAGTGGATGCCAGATTCAGTTCATGAACCAAGAGGAGAAACTATCAGGGGACACCCAATGTAGCTCCGGGTTGGGAAATTGTAGGGAGGCTCCTAAGGGCAGTAAGCAAGGACTTTTCACTGAGACGGCAGGTGTGTCTGAAACACAGGAAGCAGTGGCTGCTATTATTCCATTTGCTATCGTGTGAATCCTTTTTCACCCATCCAAGCTGAATGACATCCTATTACCTACTACTTGAACCACTTAGAAAGTTAAATTTAGCTAGTTCACCCCACAATTTTCTTCCCTACTCTTCTACACCTTTGGCATTATTAAAGAAAATTCTGTAAGAATATGCATTGGGGCCTTTTTGAACCAATTATTTCTCATTTTAATTGGTGTCAATACAGGGCCAATGGAGTGCTTAGTCAACTCCCTCTATGATTTCCTTTAGAGGCCTTTTCAAAATACATAATTAACTTTGTAGAAAAATGGCCATATCACTAACTTAAACTTGTGTGAAAAAGAGGTAAAATGTAAAATATATCAGAATGACACCAAGAGAAGAGCAGGCTCACTTTCCGAAGTCCCAATTAAAAAAAAAAAAATCCGTAGGGAAAACTCTAGCTTGGCTTACACACCCATCTTTGAGGACAAAAAGACTGAATACTATATGACCGGCAGATTCCACCAGAACAAAATCATTCAAGTAGAGACAAGGAATAGTTTCTCCCCCCAGAAAAGCATTTTATTCTCAGAAAAGACCAAAAAATAGATTTGTTCCATAACTGCATGTTACAAGGTTTGGGGATATAATTAAATATACTTCTTGAACTATCTTTGAATTTGGAACTGATTGAGACATAAATGCAAGTGTCTGATGAACAAAGGTTAAATTACCTGTAGTATTGTTAAAGCTAAATTGTAGGGAATAACTCAGATCTACAGCCAGTATTCCAATACCTTACACTTGTCTCCATGTCTAGATCTTATAGTTACACACCCAATGGAGAATTTGGATCTTCAAAACAGATCCACTTATCAAAACAGCTGCCTCCCACTAACAAACCCCGCAGTAAGAATAAAGATAAATATTTTATGTAATGATATAATTATTGTGTGAGCAATCTGTGTATATAAAGAGGGATATTCACAAAGAAATATGTCATTCAATAAACATCTAATGAGATCTCTGATGTGCCAGGGTTGGCAAACATCAGTGAATTAATTGAAGATGCCTGCTCCTGTGGCACTTACCTTTTAGAGGTAAAACAGGAACTGATGGATATAAAAGAGAGAGAGGATTATTCAGTAGCAAAAATACAGAAATATAGTAAAATGAACTTGTTAAAAATAAAACCATGAGTTTATGAGTTAACAGTATAAAATAACTAGTAAATCCTGGGTAAAGAAAGGGAAAAGAGAATTTGACATTTACCAAACCACTAGGAAAGAGAAAATTACAAGAAAGGGAACCAATAGCAAAAAGAAGTATATGAATTTTTGTGCTGGATATAGTATTAGTCAGAGTTCAACCAGAGAAGCAAAACCAGTAGAAGATACACATTTATTGAAAGGGATTGGCTTCTCCACTTATGGGAGCTGGATAGGGAAGTCCAAAGTCCATGGGACAGGCTGTCAGGAGTAGGAACCACAAAACTCACAAACCTATCATTCACTTTATATAAACCACAGTGATTAACGGCCAATAGCAGTCCATTTTCTATATAAGCAGTAGTGTCTACTCACTGTTCTCCCACAGAAATGGAAACCTTCCTATCTAATAAAGAGGGAATATGCTAATTGACCCTCACACCATCACAAAAGATGGAGGCACCCACAGCCAATAAGGAGGGAATATGCTAATTGACTGCCCGCCCTCAAAGATGGTGGCACCCACCGCCAATAAGGAGGAAATATGCTAATTGACTGCTCCACCCTCAAAGATGGCGGCACCCACAGCCAACAAGGAGGGAATATGCTAATTGACTGCCCTGCCCTCAAAGATGGCGGTGCTCACAGCCACAAGATGGCAGCTCCCAGTCCTCTCAGCCCCACTGGGGTGGCAGGCACACGGTACCTGCCTCCGGAGTGCCTCAGTCCCCTCAGCCCTCCAGCCGCCCAAGGCTGGCCCGAGGCACTGGCAAGCCTCAGATGGTGGCTGCCCAGCTGACACCTGAGGCACAGGCAAGCCTCAGATGGCAGGTGGGCAGGGCCGCCCGAGGCTCAGGTAACCAGGGCCGGCCGAGGCTTGCGCTGCCGGCAGTGGCAGCAACAGAGGTGTGATGGGGGCGTTGCCTTCCCCTGATCGCTGGGTTGGCTCCTGCCCCTGAGGGCTCCTGGACTATGAGAGGGGGCAGGCCAGGCTGAGGGACCCCCCTCCAGTGCATGAATTTTCATGCACCAGGCCTCTAGTTATGAAATAAGAGGGGGAAAAGGCACAACCTGGCAGCTGGCTTTTTATAAGTTGTCCCCTGGGGAAGACTCTTACCGTGGGCTCTTGCCTTCTTTCTTTTGCCATGTTCTTCCTTCCCCTAAGAATGACCTTACCAGCTCTTTCCTCAGCACACTCACTAAACTACCACCACTTAACATATCTTAATTTTTGCTAGACTTATAACTTGCTTTTTTTAAATATTCCTCATGTGCATCTTACCTCCTCTACTGGACTGTAACCTCTCTAAAGACAAGCTCCAATTCTTGTTTACCATGGAATATATTGCATATAGCACATAATGAGTGACTGAAAGAATTGCTACAAGTGATACATTTTAAACAATGATGAAAACTTCAACTCAAAAAGCCTCTAAATAATTAATAGTAAGTCTCATGCCAACTCAAGAGTTACATTTAAACTCTCTTTAGGGCCCTAGCCGGCTTGGCTCAGTGGATACAGCATCAGCCTGTGGACTGAAGGGTCCCAGGTTCTATTCTGGCCAAGAGCACATGCCTGGGTTGCAGGCTCGATCCCCAGTAGGGGGTGTGCAGGAGGCAGCCGGGTGTGCAGGAGGCAGCCGATCAATGATTCTCTCTCATCATTGATGTTTCTATCTCTCTCTCCTTCTCCCTTCCTCTCTGAAATCAATAAAGAAATATGTTGTTTTTTTTAAATAAACTCTCTTTAGGTTTGCAAAATGCCTTGCCTTCTTATACAATATTAATGTTCCAATTGAATGATATAATTAATGTTTGGCCAACTTAAAGATAAATAAAAGACTATGAAATAAAATACTGCAAAGTTAATTTAAAAGAGTGACTTGTTTATATATTTAGAAACAAATACAACGTGCCTCGTAAAGAAAATTTGGTAGCTTTACACCACATTATTGATACAGTGACAATATCTATAGTAATTAATAAAATTTCTTTTTTTAAATGTTTTTACTGATTTTAGGTAGAGAGAGAAACATTGATGAGAGAAACATCAATTGACTGCCTTCTGCATGCCCCCTACTAGGGATCAAGCCCACAACCCAGGTATGTGCCCGGCTGGAAATCAAACCAGCAACCTATTGGTGCACAGGATGATGCTCAACCAACTGAGCCATATCAGCCAGGGCAATGACATAATTTCTCATTACAGTTACCAGTAAATCCAAACTGAGTTTATTTTTTCATTTCCAATCATGCTTTTAATACTGACATTATTGCTAATGGAACAAGTTAGATTAATTTTTCAAAAGCAAAAAATGCTTGTATATCTAATATACTTAAAGATGGAAAGTTAGAAGAAAAAAAAAAAAGAGTAGCAGATGCCCTTCTAGATTAGCTTCTCTGTGGGACTCCAAATGACCTGATCATTATTTGATTCATTACTGGGACATATATATTTCCAGTCGCTGTATATTTTTATTATTATGTTCTTGACTATAAAAGTAATACATACACATTGCAGAAAATTTAGAAAACATAACAAAGAATCAGTTTACCTCTGTGGCCAACTTTCCTTTCTGTCCCACCCCTAATTTTGCCCTCAGCCACACTTAAAGAGCTCTTTTTGCCCTAATACGTTTCCATCCCTTAACTAATCAAAATGCCTCTAAATTTTAACCATGAAGTCAAGCAACTCTTTCCTGAAGGCGTGATCAATGACAGGAATAACATACTTCTACTCACAGCTACACTTAAAAGAGCTAGGGCTCTACGGTCAACCCAGTGTTTCTCCAGTCGATTGTTCAGGATGGTTTTTCTATATTTTAAATATATTCTAAAATTTATTTCAGAGAGGAAAGGGAGAAGGAGAGAGAGAGAGAATCATCAATGATGACAAAAAAATCACTGATTGACTGCCTCCTGCATGCCCCACACTGGGGATCGAACCTACCACCTGGGCATGTGCCCTGACTGGGAATCGAACTGTGACCTCCTGGTTCATAGGTCAATGCTCAACTACTGAGCCATGCCACTGGGCAGTTTTTCTATATTTTAGCTGTAATTTCAGTTTGGCCCTGGGAGGGTGTCAGTGTAGCTTCCACTTAATCCGCCGCCATTTTTTCATGGGCTCCTAGTGCTTCTCTTATCTTTCTCCCGCAGGCTCTCTCACCAGATGGAAAGCCACTTGACCCCACACTAGAGATATTTCTAGATTTAAATCCAGTTTATTTCATTCAGCTTATATTAACTCAATTTCTATTCACAGGCAAATCTTTATTAAGAAAACAAACCCAGAGAATTAATATATATATATATATATACCATTAGTGGCAAGCAAAGGATGGGGGTCTGGCTGCTAATAAGTGTGGGGCTGTCTGAGTTGGGCCCTTAGAGGGAAGAAGTGGCAAACAGGGGAGCCTTGCTGGAAGGGAGGGTGGTAGGAAAATGCCAAAATTGTGCTGTTGGGGCAGGGAAAGAAGCTGCATGACATGATGAATGGTGTGAGACTCTCCATTATTTGGCCTGTCTGGGAATCGTCTGAAATGCTCTCATGCCCATACCTGACATCCCTACATTTTAGAACGCAGAAATGGGAACCTTTATGAAAGAAGGGAATAGAAGTGGTGCAACCTGGCAGATGGCCTTTCATAACTTGTCCCCTGGGGGAAACTCTTACTCACTGGGTCAGCAACCTGAGTCAGCCCTGAAGAAAACGTGGCCATCTGAAAACAACACCAGATTGAGAATAATTGCTCCCCTGGGGCCTTGCAGAATTTCAAAATGACTAGATGTCTACATACCTCTAGTTTGGGGAAACAAGAATGGCATACAAAAAACTGAATGCTGGAATTGCCATTAAGAACACTGATAATGATTGACTTCATTAAAAATTTTTTAAAATTTATAACAATCTCACAATTAAAAATTTTAAGTACAAAATTTCCCCCTGCAGTATTTGAGAACCTGTTGCTGACCCTATTGCCAGTATATATATAAGGTATTTTTTTAAATATATTTTTATTGATTTCAGAGAGGAAGGGAGAGGGAGAGAGAGATCGAAACACCAATGATGAGAGAAAATCATTGATCCCTGCCTCCTACTGGGGATTGAGCCCACAGCCCCGCAACCTGGGCATGTGCCCTGACCGGGAATTCAACCATGACCTCCTGGTTCATAGGTCGATGTTCAACCTCTGAGTCACACTGGCCAGGCTAAGGTATTTTTTTAAATAGAAATAAGGATATTTTCTTACAAAGCCACAATTCAATTAGGAAATAAACATTGATACATTACTGCTTTGTATTTTTAGGGCAGTTTTAGGTTCACAGCAGAAGTGGAAGAAGGTGCAGCGTTCTCACACACAGGCACTGCCTCCCCTAAAATCAGCATCGCCCACCAGAGTAGCACATTCGTTACAATCCACAAACAGACACTGACACATCATTATCACTCTGAGTCCCTAGTTTATATTAGGCCTCACTTTTGGTGGTACACATTCTTTGGGTTTTGACAAATGTATAATGACACGTATTTACCATTACAGTATTGTACAGGATGGTTTCACTGAACCAAGAATCCTTGGCGCTTTGCCCATTCATCCTTCCTCTCTAACCACTAGAGACAACTGATTTTTTACTGTTTTCATTGTTTTGCCTTCTGAAATTGACACATAATTGGAATCATACAGTATGTGGCCTTTTCAGATTGATTTCTTTCACTTGTGCATCTAAGTTTCCTTCCTATCTTTTTATAACTTGATGGCTCATTTCCTTCTAGTGCTGAATAATATTCCCTTGTCCAGTTGTATCACAGTTTATTTGTCCATTCACCTACTGAAGGACATCTTGGTTACTTCCCAGTTTGGGCAATTATAAATAAATTACTATAAACACCTGTGTACAGGTGTTTGTATAGACTTAAGTTTTCAACTTACCAGGGAGTGTGATTGCTAGATCATATGGTAAGAGTATGTGTAGTTTTGTTAAGAAACCACCAAGATATTATATATACATATATATGTGTGTGTATATATAGATATATATACACACACACACACACACACACACACACATACATATACATATATAGAGGCCTGGTGCATGAAATTCAGTTGTGATGGTCACTTAGACATATATAGATATAGATATAGATATAGATATAGATATAGATATAGATATAGATATAGATATAGATATAGATATTAATAAAAGGGTAATATATATATATACTAATAATATATACTAATAAAAGGGTAATATGCTAATTAGACAGGTGACCAGACATCTTCTGGACATCTGACTTCCTTCCGGATTGTTAGGGGGTGACCAGGCCAGCAGGGGGACAGTTGGGGGGAGCTGGTGAGTGGTTGGGAGTCAGTGATCCCGGATTGTGAGAGGGATGTCCTACTGCCGGTTTAGGATATCCCCCAAGGAGTCCTTGATTGGAGAGGGTGCAGGCCAGCCTGAGGCCCCACACACACACACACACGAATTTCATGCACCGGGCCTCTAGTATATATATGATCATTTTGAATAACCTCTTATTGTTTTTTTAAATGTTACCCTTCATTTTGTTAAACCTTTTATATATTGGTAATTTATATTCTGTATCTGATGATGTTGATATCTGAAATATTGGAGTCCTAATTCCATCTTTGTTGTTTCTGTTGAATTTTATTCATGGTGATTTATTTCCTTGTGTGTTTGATAATTTTTTATTATGAGCTCATACTTGGTGTATCTTACTCTGTGGGGAAACTAGAGGCCATAGTTGAAGATTATTTCACTCAGAAAACATTTGCATGTGTTTTTTCCAGGGGCCAAGGGTACTGCCTGCCTGAGGCTCTATTATCTCCTTCTGGTGTCCTCAAGATAATTTTGGACTCAAATTTAGTTTCCCCAAATTATACTTATTTTACATCTCGGTCTTCTGATTAAAAGAAGATATTTATAGGATAAAGGTAAGCAGGAAGAATGAAATGGGAAGAGTGGAGCAAAGACCTGAGTAGCTTGGGACTGTGGCATGGCATTGACAAAAGATGCAGACCCAGAAGGGATCCTCCTAAATGAGTATTGAACAGCATAGAAAGAGGCAGAATAAGAAAATAAATATGAGGATGGAAAGGGTTCTATAAGACTTAGCTTGGGAATGAAAGAAAGGTTCCCAAAACAAACTAAATACCTTCTTTCAAATTTTATCTGAAAAAAAGTCCTTCCTGTCAGCTTTCAGACATTTCTAAGATTCCTTTCCAACCTTATTAGTATTAATAATGTTTAAATAACAAGGTCTTGTTTTGCTAGAATCCCAGCCAGTCTAAACTGAGTCATGTCAGTTAAACAGTGTCTTGGCTACTTTGAGCAGTAAAGGGTATGAGTAGTATTCCCTAAGACCAATAGGAACTAGAACATTCTCCATTTTATGAGGTTTGTAGCCCAACTTTTCCATGAGTTCACAGCTACTTATCCTGATCTGTAAGATATTTGTATGCACATATAGTTAGCTGCCAAACCTGGGTACTATAATAGGTGACCTATTTCCATGTCTATAACAATCCTTTTTGTTATATAAGTTATACTGAAGCATAAAGAATATGAATGCTTGGTTATATATCCCTCAACCAGGGCAAGAGGCAGGTTGTTAATTCTTAGATTCTATCAATGTTTAAATATGTCTATTTTGAATATTTTTAAACCCAAATAAAAATGGAGAGAACAGCATAGTAAACCCCACTACCCACCAATCAGTTAAGAATTTATCAAGATTTTTATTATACTTAATTTAACCTTTTTGAGGTTTTCTTGTTTGTTTTTTTGTTGTCTTTTAAAATGGTATGTTTATTTGCAAGCTAAAGAATTTTAAAGAAAAGCATAGATGGTATTTCATTCAACAATAAATATTTCAATATCTATTACTAATAATACGGATATTATCTCACATAAGCACAATATCATTATTGGACCTAAAAAATTTAACATAGTTCAGGCTACATAGTAAGGATTTTTCAGTTTTTTTAACCAGTCCTACACTGAGGATCATTTGGGTTATTTCCAAGTCTTTTACTTTTATAAGGAATTATCAGACTTTCCATACTAAATAATTCCTCAAAAAAATATAGAAATTTATTTTTTTAATTTCATTAAATTTATTGGGGTGACATAGGTTAATAAGATTATATAACTTTCAAGCATACAATTTAATACATCATCTGTATATCTTGTGTTCATTACCCCAAGTCAAGTATCCTTCTGTTACCGTATATTTGACCTCCTTTACCCTTTTCTACTTCTCCCTACCCTCTTCCCTTCTGGTAACCACCATACTGTTTTCTGTATTTATGAGGTTTTTTGTTTGTTTTGTTTGTTCATTTGTTGCCTTCTAGAAGTTTAATTTTGATTTGGGGCTTCCTCTGCCAATGTATGCATGTCAAAGATATGCAAATCCCCCTGTACATAGCCTGCTATGAGTGTTGGCAGGAAGAGTAGAGAATATGTTTATTGAGAGTGTTTCTTGAAATGTACTAACACATTTTGGTTTCATGAGGAGTAGATAACTGAAGTCAATGGCAGACAGACAAATGTGGCATAAAACATGTAATTTATAAATAGACAGCAAAGACAGCCTCTGGTCACCCTAAAAGAAAATGTAATTTGAATAGCTTCCTGCTGATTTTAAAAAGAACAAATCTTGGAATTTTTCTCAATTTTCTTATAATCTAACAGTTATTTGCCTCCACTTCTATGAGTTCTTTTTAATCAAGTGAGGGTTTTGAATATATGAGTCAGTATTAGGTCAAGAGACAGATTTTTATATTCACCATTTGTTCAGTGAAATGGAACTTTTAAAGACAGTCAATAAATCACTCTGTCATTTGAAAAGTGAGCTAGAAAAGAGATAATGGGAGTGGTAAGAAAGATCATACAATGCCAAATTTATTCAGTGCAATTCATTCATGAAACAGAAGAGAGCTGATTTCAATCTTTGAAGCATAATTCTAATATAACCTTTCTTTTTCCTTCAGTCAAGGAGCTCTGAGAACCAACCTCAGCTCCAATGTTTCTAAATATAGAAAATCAGTTTGAGGAATATGGGGCTGTGAAATGTTAGTAGAATATTTTTTTAGCTGCTGCAGTCCCAGTTTTCAAATGTGCACTCTGTTTCTAATATAAAAGATGAAAAACAAAGCCATATCATCAACTCCCATTTACCTAGGGCAGGGTCTCCTTCCTCTCCCTGCCCTGCTCCCCAGCACCTTCCATCAGAGCAGCAGATTAGCTCCTGGAAAAGCACAGGCCTGGTTGTCAGGCAGAGCGGCGTCCCAGTCCTTGCTTTGACACTTAGTGGCTGCATGACTTTAGATCTTTTATTTAACTTATTTATCTTACTTGTGCCACTATTAAAACTTGGACTGTTACATCTAAACTCTAAGGTCATGGGGAGAATTAAATTGAATGGTTCTCAAGCTTTATTGCATATTCACATCACCTGGGAGCTTTTTAAACTCCAGATGCTCAAGCCTCACCCTAGACCAGTGGTCGGCAAACTGCGGCTCGTGAGCCACATGCGGCTCTTTGGCCCCTTGAGTGTGGCTCTTCCACAAAACACCACGTGTGGGCGCGCACGAACAGTGCGATTGAAACTTCGTGGCCCATGCGCAGAAGTCAGTTTTCGGCTCTCAAAAGAAATTTCAATCGTTGTCCTGTTGATATTTGGCTCTGTTGACTAATGAGTTTGCCGACCACTGCCCTAGACCAGCGATTTTCAACCTTTTTCATCTCATGGCACACATAAATGGATTACTAAAATTCTGCAGCACACCAAAATATACATATATATTTTTTGCAAATCTGACAAAAATATTGGTATAATTTTGATTCATTCACACTAGATGGCTATGGTTGCATTGACTGTTGTCGTATTTTTATTTGACAATCTAAGGGAAAAGAGGTCAATGCCCCTGACTAAATAGTTAGATATTGCATGTCTTAAAAATTCTTGCAGTACTGGTTGAAAATTGCTGCCCCAGACCAGTGGTCGGCAAACTGCGGCTCGCGAGCCACATGCGGCTCTTTGGCCCCTTGAGTGTGGCTCTTCCACTGTATGGGCACGCACATACAGTGCGATTGAAACTTCGTGGCCCATACGCAGAAGTCGGTTTTCGGCCTGGGCGAGTCTATTTTGAAGAAGTGGCGTTAGGACACTCAAGGGGCCAAAGAGCCGCATGTGGCTCGCGAGCCGCGGTTTGCCGACCACTGCCCTAGACCAGTGATCGGCAAACTCATTAGTCAACAGTACAAGGATTAAAATTTCTTTTGAGAACCAAATTTTTAAACTTAAACTTCTAACGCCACTTCTTCAAAATAGACTCGCCCAGGCCGTGGTATTTTGTGGAAGAGCCACACTCAAGGGGCCAAAGAGCCACATGTGGCTCGTGAGCCACAGTTTGCCGAGCACGGGCCTAGACCAATAGAATCAGAGTCTTTGGGAAAGGACACAGGTATCAGTATGCTTGTTAAGCTCCCCAGGTGATCCCAACGTACAGCAAAGTTTATAACTATTGCGATAATAGTTATAAATATCTAGTGCATTGCCTGTGTCTCAGCAGACTTTCAGTCAGTGGTAGCTAAAACTGTTATCTCCTTTAGAATTCCAAACGCCTTCTTATCTGCTCTTTATTTTCATTCTTTACCTAGAGTGTCTCCGGACTGTTAAAGTGAGTAAAATGTGACCATAAAACCTCCTGCCCTCACCATCATCCTGTTTTTCCCTTTGAGATTCTCCTTTCCTTTCTGATCTCCCCATCAACCTTCATAATAAAATAGCAATCTAATACCCCCCAAAATTAAAAATACCAGGAGAAGATCAAAAGTTACTCTTTCTAAGTAGAATTTTATACTGCTCAAAGAGTAAGACATGCTGGAAATTAAGGGTCATCCTGGTTTTTCTCAATAATAAGCTTTGTTACCACTTACTGTACAAGGATAATGATGGGCTTAAAAATTATGACTCACCTTTTCCAACTCTGTTCAGTGGCACAATAGGGCTGTCTTGGTTAGTTTTTTATACAAATACATGTTTTTGTCACAATTTCTATTTGCTCAATTAAATAAAAATTGTCCGGGTTAATTTCAGAGCACCATTCTCATGGATGCCATGGCACATGGCCAAACAAACACTCAAGCACCTTATTTAAGGAGCATCCATCTTCAGGGTTGCCACACTGTAATTTGTTTGCTTTTAACTGAAACAAAAATATAAGTTAATTAAGATTAGATGAGCCCTGGCCAGTGTTGGTTCAGTTGTTTGAGCATCATCCCATGTACCAAAAGTTTGCCAGTTCAATTCCCGGACAGGGCACATGCCCCAGTTGTGGGATCAATCGAGGGCATGAAGGAGGCAGCCAATCAATGTTTCACTTTCACATTGATGTTTCTCTCCCTCTAACTTCCTCTCTCTCTAAAAATCATTAAAAAAAAAATCTTGGGGGGAAAAAGAATGCTACATGGAGAAACCAAGATGGCGGCATAGGTAATCACCTATACTTGCTGCCTCTCACAACCACATCAAAACCACAACTAAACGACAGAACAACTACCCCCCAGAATGCTGGGAAAGCTGGCTGAGTGGAAATTCCACAACTAGAGAGGTGAAGAAAGCTCATTGAGACGGGTAAGAGGTGTGGAGGCACGGAAAGTGCTGCACCTGGATGTGCTGCTTTTTAAACTGGATGGAGATACAAGCTCCCACTTGCTCTGAACTCCAGTTCTGGGCAAGACTCTGGGTGATGCAGACACATACGGGAAGAAACTGGACTGTCTGGTATCAGGACAGGACCGCAAGGGCGGCTTACTCTTAGAGGTGCTTGCAGCGATCATTGTTCCTGCACTCGGGACTCAGAGAACCAGGGACTTCTCTGGGTTCAGGGCAGCCATTACTATTTGCTCTGCCCTGGTGATTCCCAGAGACCCTACCCCACCCAATTTACAACCACATCCAAGCTGTGAGCAGCAGTTTTTGCATATGAATAGCCTGTTCTTTCTCCTAAACTTTAGGCCCTAAACAAACTGCAGCTGGGTCAGAGAGCCCCAGAGATTCCAAAAGAAGGCTCACCACTTAACAGCAGCAGTGGCCTTGTTTCACAGCTGGGCCTTGCATGGACACTTCCAAACCCCATACAAAGAGGAGGAATCTTGAGATCTCTCTGTAGCTCCTGCTGGGTGGCCCCACACAGTGGCTGACCTTGCACCTCCTTGGAGATCCAAGAGCCAGTGTACCCAGTGGTCAGAGTGAGACCATTCTGGATTATAAATCTTCACATCCATAAGAGACACACTCAAGGAGCAGACTCAGTGAGCACCAAAGCCCCACTGAAGCAAGTCCTGCCCCATAAGGGTGTCTCCTGCGCAATAGATCTTCCAGTGTAGACACAGCTGGTCATCACAACCAATTGGCCTGGAGGTCAATTCCTCCCAGTGATACCAACAGCAATCAAGGGTTAACTACAACAAGACTGTGCACACAGCCCACAAAGGGGTGCACCTAGAGTGTCCACCTCAGGTGATTGGGGAGGCTGAGACACTGGGCCCTATAGGACACCAACCACACAAGGCCACTCAATCAACTCAAGGAGACTTAGCAGCTACCCAATACATAGAAACAAACACAGGGAAGCCGCCAAAAATGTGGAGACAAAGAAACATGTCACAAATGAAAGAAATGGAAGAAAGCAAAAGACTCGATATAGAGTTCAAAACCACAGTTATAAGGGTACTCAAGAATCTTCTAGAAACCTCTGAAGAACTTAGTGAGACCCTCAAGGATATGAAAAAGGACCAATCAGAAATTAAGCATACACTGGCTGAAATAAAGAATAATATACAGAGATCCAATAGCAGACTAGAGGATCCCAAGAATCAAGTCAAAGATTTGAAATATGAAGAAGCAAAAAACACCCAACCAGAAGAGCAAAAAGAAAAAAGAATAAAAAAATATGAAGATAGTGTAAGAAGTCTCTGGGACAACTTCAAGCGTACCAACATCCGAATTATGGGGTGCCAAAAGAAGAGAGAGACCAAGATATTGAAAACCTATTTGAAGAAATAATGACAGAAAACTTCCCCCACCTGGTGAAAGAAATAGACTTACAAGTCCAGGAAGCACAGAGAACTCCAAACAAAAGGAATCCAAAGAGGACCACACCAAAACATATCATAATTAAAATGCCAAGGGCAAAAGACAAAGAGAAAATCTTAAAAGCAGCAAGAGAAAAAACAGTTAGTTACCTACAAGGGAGTACCCATACGACTGTCAGGTGATTTCTCAACAGAAATTATGCAGGCCAGAAGGGAGTGGCAAGAAATATACAAAGTGATGAATAGCAAGAACCTACAATCAAGATTACTCTACCCAGCAAAGCTATCATTCAGAATTGAAGGTCAGATAAAGAACTTCACAGACAAGAAAAAGCTAAAGGAGTTCATCACCACCAAACCAGTGTTATATGAAATGCTGAAGGGTATTCTTTGAAGAAGAAGAAAAAGGTAAAGATAAAAATTATGAACAACAAAGTGACAACAAATACATATCTATCAACAAGTGAATCTAAAAATCAAGTGAATAAAAAATCTGAGGAACAGAATAAACTGGTGAATATAATAGAATCAGGGGCATAGAAAGGGAGTGGACTGACAATTCTCAGGGGGAAAGGGGTGTGGGAAGAGATTGGACAAATATCTTACACCTATGGATGAGGATGGGGTGGTGGGTAAGGGCATGGGGTGGGGTGGGAACTGGGTGGAGGGGAGCTATGGGGGGGGAGAGAGGAACAAATGTAATAATCTGAACAATAAAGATTTATTCAAAAAAAATCTTGGAGGAAAAAAGATTACATGATAAGTAATGACTCTGTCCTTAGGGAATTATTGCTTCAGAAAAACAAGTTGTAGTATTGCTACATGCATAAGCTACCTCATTTTTATACTGAACTACATAATAAGTGTGTGTCTGCCATTCTTAGTACACTTCTTATATGAAGATGAATAATTTTCTGCAAGACTTGTTAAATCAAGGTTAGGATTGAAAACTGACAGATGAAAAATTGAACTTCCCAAATAAGTCAAACAATTTGAACTGAACTAGATGAAATTTCAATCTTTAAAGAAGCATGTCTCTTTAAAGTCTCTAAATATTCTTCTCTCGGTTTATGGCTAAGATTAATAAAGCTAATTGACAAAAAAGTTTTATTATTTTTTAGCCATTTCTGAGTTCATAAAAATTAGGTTTTGAGGAATGGGGTACAGCAACCTTAAGTTTTCATCATTTTATACTTGATGTTCAATGACTTCAAAGAGTGGTCTATATTCATATCAGCCATTTCTGAATTCCCATTCACTTCTCAACTCCCTGAAATAAATGGGTACAATAAGAAACTGAAGTTTAGCCCAATATCTAAAATATTTTTGTTTTGATCAGCTCCTCTAAATTCCATTGGAAGGAGAGATTCTCACCCCAGGGTTACAGCCAACACATAACACTCAACCCTGGACAAATGTGATTGACAGTAGTTTATTAGTCAGATATACTCACAGCTCAGGAAAAAGGACACAATGCACGTAGGGCCACATGGGGGTTGTACTTTGGAACAGAGTGAACAACCAGAGGCTGTGGGAGACAGGCTTTGTAGTAACAAGAGCATGAGATGACCCCGGGTTCCTGGGAAACAATGTAATTGGCTGTTCTGAATAATTTGTTGGGGTGCCCGGGAACCAAAGCCCACTACTCAGGGATGAACAGCTACTTGCCCACTCCATGTAATAAGGAAAGTCGTTTGGCTAGGGGACCCTATCCTTGGAAGCAGATTGGGAAGGAGAACTTGCAGTGAGGTCACTCAAGGCCCTCCCAGTTGTCACCAAATGTCAATGCACATATTATATTGCCCCTTAACTTTAGGCCTCAAACCACAACACTATACATTGAGAGTTGTCTGGTCACTGGATGGGATAATGAGAGGGTTGGATAACCAGGGGTCAGACATGCTAAACAGGTACTTACTTTTTAAACTATGTATCTTTCCCATTAAGTTGTGTGGATAAAGTGCTGTATCTATCTTGTTTTCCACACCAACCGAAGTACATTAATTGGTTAATTAAGTAATTATCTTTATCAGCTCTCTAAGATCCATTCCATTTAAACATTCTTTAAATTTATGACTCTAGGGTGTTAGTTCAGCTTCATGTTGACAGAGAAAAAAGATGGTATTAACCCCACCACCTTGTCATCTTCAGTTCTATACTAGAGTAAATGTTACCATGTAGTTGGAAGCTGTGAGGATTAGGCAATTGTGGCATATTGTGTGCAAAGAAGTAAAGGGTAGTATATGACAGTGGTCGGCAAACTCATTAGTCAACAGAGCGGCAAACCGCGGCTCTAAAGCCGCATGTGGCTCTCGAGCCGCGGTTTGCCAACCACTGATCTATCCTAATCCTATCCCATTTTCTAGATATTTCAAAAAAACAAATACCAATATTGAATCTCTGAATATTGTTTTGTACATGCTTATTGAGAGTTTGTAGGTTACAAAAGTATAACCTTGGCAGAAATTAAGAGCAAAAAGAGCTGATCTCTAGCCAGTGAAAAAATTAAAGTGGTCATCATGGCCAATATAATATACACCACCATGATTCTTGTCCTTCAGCATTCACTGTAAATGTTAGGAGCAGTACACTCAATTGTGCCTCTCTCTTCAACATGTATAATTCTCAGAAATGAGTCAGTCTTTTTGACTTCCCCTTACTCCTTCTTTGTACTTCAAAGCCGTAGTCCACTCTCCAATAGTGCTTTTAAATGTTGACTCAAGAGCAAAATCTACTGAGAGACAATTGTTTAAAATCAATCTAGCAATATCTGCCCAAGGAAGAAATAAAATAATGAGCACTAATTTCCAGATGGCTTTTATGATTAATAAATTGGATTAAATCATGTCTAAAATCTATGAGCTTCCTTATTACATACCTCGATTTTTAATTATTTTGGCTGATTACAATTTCAATTAATAAAGTAAACTTGACACAGCAGCCACTTGAAAGTGATTTCAGTGAGAAGAAAACTATCTGTAATTAGGTCTTTCAACTGAGATTAGAAAATATTTCATTCTTCACAATTTTCTAATAATCCTTAGTTAAAAGAAGTCAGAAGACTGGAATCCCAATTTTATAAGCTATTTGGCTTTGGAGACCACTTAATGTCTCCAAGCTTTAATTTGCTCATCTGTGTAAAATGGGGATGATAATACTTGTCTTGCCAAGTCATTTTGGGAAAGAAAAGAAAAAAAAGTGATGATACTCATGAAAACACTTTGAAAAATACAAAATATTATGTACAAATATAAGTTACTATTAGGCCAAATATTCTTTGATATTTCCATTCCATACATTTCCCCTGGATCCTCCAGCTATTTTCTGTCAATAAGTGGACTAAAACCAAAATGTTCCTGTTATTACTAAGCTGCTCTTGGCAATTTCACCATTTACACATGAGCGGCTTAGAATTTAATGTGAAACTCCAAACCTAGATTCCAAGAACAATTCATCTCTGGAGTAATGATTAGGAGCATGGCCTCTAGACCAACTGCCTGGATTGGATTCCTGTTCAGCCTCCTCCACACTGTGGAGAATGCATCATTTAACCTCCCTGAGCTTCCATTTCCTCTACCATAAAATCAGAATAATAATGGCATCAGGGATCTGATGAGCATTAAATGGGTTCATGCATGTTATGTATCTAGTGGCAGACACATACTAAGCCTTCAATATATCTGGTTGTTAGTAGTGCTATTACTCCAGCCACTCTCCACCTTCCCACCTGCTTCTCCCCCAGTGCTGCCCTACTACCCAGCAGGTTACCTGCTTCTATGGGGATCTGTAGACTAGAAAATCCTGTAATGCCATCTTGCTGATGTCATTTATTCATTCCTCAACTTCCAATAGCTTTGTTCTTCCTTTTCTTTAATTTTGTCTCCTCATCTTTAATTAAGGTCCCTTGGTCCCCTGTATTTTTCTTTTCCTTTTTTTAAAAAAAAACCTTTACTGTTGAGATTACTACAGATAATATCTACAGATAATTCTACAGATAATAAATTACTACAGATAATTCTACAGATAATAAATTACTACAGATTACTACAGATAATATCTACAAATAATTCTACAGATAATAATTACTACAGATAATATCTACAGATAATAAATTACTACAGATAATTCCCCCCATATCTCCCCTCCACGTGGTTCCCATCCCACCCGAGGCCCTCACCACCCTATTGTCTGTGTCCATAGGTAATGCATACATGCATATAAGAACTTTGTTTAATCTCTTCCCACACATCCCCTTCCCTCTGAGAATCGTCAGTCTGTTCCATTTCCATGCCCCTGATGCTATCCCATTCACCAGTTTATTCTGTTCATCAGATTTTTTTATTCATTTGATTTTTAGATTCACTTGATAGATATGTATTTGTTGTCACTTTGTTGTTCATAATTTTTATCTTTACCTTTTTCTTCTTCTTCCTCTTCTTAAAGAATACCCTTCAGCATTTCATATAATACTGGTTTGGTGGTGATGAACTCCTTTAGCTTTTTCTTGTCTGTGAAGCTCTTTATCTGCCCTTCAATTCTAAATGATAGCTTTGATGGGTAGAGTAATCTTAGTTGTAGGTTCTTGCTATTCATCACTTTGAATATTTCTTGCAACTCCCTTCCAGCCTGCATAATTTCTGTTGAGAAATCAGCTGACAGTCGTATGAGCACTCCCTTGTAGGTAATAAATTGTTTTTCTCTTGCTGCTTTTAAGATTCTTTTTGTCTTTTGCCCTTGGCATTTTAATTATGACATGTCTTGGTGTGGTCCTCTTTGGATTCCTCTTGTTTGGGGTTCTCTGTGCTTCCTGGACTTGTAAGTCTATTTCTTTCACCAGGTAGGGGAAGTTTTCTGTCATTATTTATTCAAATGGGTTTTCAATATCTTGCTCTCTCTCTTCTTCTGGCACCCCCATAATTCAGATCTTGGTACGCTTGAAGTTGTCCCAGAGGCTTCTTACACTATCTTCATATTTTTTTATTCTTTTTTCTTTTTGCTCTTTTGGTTGGGTGTTTTTTGCTTCCTCATATTTCAAATCATTGACTTGATTCTCAGGATCCTCTAGTCTACTGTTGAATTCTTGTATATTATCCTTTATTTCAGTCAGTGTATGCTTAATTTCTGATTGGTCCTTTTTCATATCCTTGAGGGTCTCACTAAGTTCCTCAGAGGTTTCTAGAAGATTCTTGAGTAACCTTATAACTGTGGTTTTTAACTTTATATCCAGTCTTTTGCTTTCTTCCACTTCTTTCATTTGTGACATGTTTCTTTGTCTCCGCATTTTGGCTGCTTTCCTGTGTTTGTTTCTATGTATTGGGTAGCTGCTAAGTCTCCTTGAGTTGATTGAGTGGCCTTGTGTGGTTGGTGTCCTATAGGGCCCAGTGTCTCAGCCTCCCCAATCACCCGAGGTAGACACTCTAGGTGCATCCCTTTGTGGGCTGTGTGCACAGTCTTGTAGTTAACCCTTGATTGCTGTTGGTATCACTGGGAGTAATTGACCTCCAGGCCAATTGGCTGTGGAGACCAACTGCAAATACAATGGGTGAGCTGCTGTGCAGGAGACACCCTTATGGAGCAGGACTTGCTTCAGTGGGGCTTTGGTGCTCACTGAGTCTGCCCCTTGAGTGTGTCTCTTATGGATGTGAAGAGTTATAATCTGGTATGGTCTCACACTGACCACTGGGTACACTGGCTCTTGGATCTCCAGGGAGGTGCAAGGTCAGCCACTGCTTGGGGCCACCCAGCAGGAGCTACAGAGAGATCTGCAGATTCCTCTTCTTTGTATCAGGTTTGGAAGTATCCATGCAAGGCCCAGCTGTGAAGCAAGGTAGGCTGGTGCTGGTGCCAGCCTTGGTCCTTTTATTGATAGCTTTGAGGCTCCCTGACCCAGCTGCAGCTTGTTTGACAGGTTTTAGGCTGAGAAAAGATAAGCCATTCATATGCAAAAGCCACTGTGCACAGCTTGGGTGGGGTTGTAAATTGGGTGGGGGTGGAGGGCGTCTCAGGGAATCTCCAGGGCAGAGCAAACAGAAATGGCTGCCAGTCAGCCCTGCACCAGGGAGGTCCCAACGCAGGAACAATGACCTCTGTGAGCACCTCTGTCTGGAAGAAAGCTGCCCCTGAGTTCCTGCCCCAATGCCAGACAGTCCAGTTTCTCTCCATATGTGTCTGGGTCCCCCAGAGCCTCGCCCAGCACTGGAGCTCAGAGCAATTGGGAGCTTGTAAATTCAGTTCATGGTGCCGGCCTTTTAAGAGGAGCAGCTGGGTCTCCAGCAGCCTGTGTGTCACTCAGCCCCAATCTTCACTGGTTTTTACAGCCTGTAGTGCTTACGGCCATAGAGACTTCTTTCCCCAGCTCTGGGACCCTGGGCTGGGTGTCTGGTGTGGGGCTGGGACCCTGTGCTCCTCCAGGCGGCCTCCTCAGAGGTGATCTCCCTCCCGATTAAAAAAGAGGCACACCCGGGTGCCGAACCAGCCTGTTCTGTGCCTCCGCACCTCCTACCAGTCTCAGTGTGCTTTCTTCTTCACCCCTCTCGTTGTAGTACTTCCACTCAGCCAGCTTTCCCTCGATTCTGGATGATAGTGGTTCTGTATTTTAGTTGTAATTTTGATGTGATTGTGGGAGGCAACAAGTACAGGCATTTACCTATGCTGCCATCTTGGTTTCATCTCTCCCATGTATTTTTCAATTTAACAATGTTTTGTAAAGATATCAGATACTTTGAGCTCACACACACAAAAAAATTGTTTGTCCTATTCAAGTAGCACTTTACAATTTATATGAAATGAAATTAGTCAAATTTAAAAATTTTAATTCGTCCAGTGTAGTCTCTTAATATTAGGAATTAATATCTAACTGAACAGCATGTTACTTAATGCTTAGCTAGACATTAAGTATTCATTGGAAACATAATTTTTTTAAAAACTCTTAGTTTCTTAATGGTTAATACAGAGATGTCTCTGTGTAACCAGAATACTCAGTAAATATTACATTAATTTAATAATGACACTAAAACGAAGGCTAGCTATATTGTTGGCCAGGTCCAGTGCACAGTGAAAATTCAAGTGTCCCAACTGGATTGGGGAATTAATCTTCCCTTCCCATCAGACCACCTGCCCCAACCCACAGTGGATCACCTACTCTCAGGGATTGCCACCTCCTCCCATGACCTGTACTGGGGGTGCGAGGTACCTGGAAGGAGATGGGCCAGAGCATCAGGTGCTGCTGGCTGCACTCTGAGGCACCCAGCATGTGTCTGACATCACCCATCCAGGTGCCCTCATCCAGGCCCCCACCCAGGTAGTGGGTGATGGCAGAATGGGGGCCTCCTCCCAATCATACAACCAAGTCAGCTGTTGCCTAGACTAAGAGTGGCAGCAATGTAGGGCAAGGAGCCCCAGGCACCAGGTAGGCAAGAAACTGTACCAGGAAGAGGGAAAGTGGTAAGGGAGGCAAAACCACATGGGATACAGGCTCCTTTGTCCCGTTGGACTTCACGTACAGAACACAAATTCAAAGTTAAAATTATTCAGAATCTCAAGATAGCAGTTACAGAGCATTTTATCCCAAGCACAAGGCTCTCTGAGTGCAAAGTCCAGTGCACTGACCACTTTCCTGTGAAGCCGACCCTTAGACTTATTCCTCTGTTAGTTTAGCTGAGGCAGTGTAGTTAAATGTCAACTGAAAAAGAAAACAGACATTTTCAATCAAGGTTAAGGTTCTATCTCTTTATTCTTATGAGTCATCAACTAGTGTTTACTCATTACCAACTTGTAATAATTTGATACTCACAGGAGCCATTAGAATCAACTAAGATTGCAGCATTTTAGAAAGACAGACTATAGCTACATATTTAATTGCATGAAATAGCCTATCTTGAATAATATTAGATTATTAGGATAGTAACAATGAAGAGAAGGAGGAACAGAAGAAGGAGGGGAAGAGAAAGATAGGAAAGAGGGAGAAATAGGAGGGGAAGTAAGAGGAAGAGGAGTGAAAAAAGAGGGAAAGGAGAGGGGGAAGAGAAAGAAGAGCAGTAAGGTTGAGTAACAACAAAACAGAGCTCATATTTTTAGCAAATTCCAATAATTCGTATAGATTTTGTCTTACCTGTTAAAAAAAAAAACATGAATTTTTAAGAAAAATGAATTTAAAAAACACAAAAATATGAGTTAGGCATGATTAGACAAAATTCAGATAGAATAAGGCCAATTATTTCTTGTCATTAGCCACAGAACTAATTGAACTTGCTATGAGTTTTCCTATTAGAAAATAAACATAACACAATTTAGTAAGTGCTGACTGACAGCATTTTAGTAGATTTTAAGGGCACCAGAAGTTACTCCCTTTGTTTTCCAGGCATATATTTAGTGTGTCTAGGTTTTTAAAAAATTACAATGATATTTGCTGCAAATGTTCTCATTTACTGGCTCATTTTGTTTATGCCTCATTTTGTATAAATTTTCATTTGTTTACATCTCACTAAATTTCAAAAATTATACAATGACATTCATATTCATTATCCCCAAAAAAAGATGATTAGTTTTTTACTGCTATTAATATTTTTCAATTCCAATCAAGACAGAAAATCTGTTAACCTAAATAAGCTGGGAAGATATATTTTAATGATGTACAGTCTACACATTACTATTAATATTTTAAAATATTATTAAAGTATCAGTCCAGTACTGTGCTTTGCCTTTCCAGTTTTGATTTGGATTTATGATATATAAATAAGTTTTCAAAATATTTTTTTCCTTATGCTAGGAAAAACTGACTTTTTGGATGTATGGAATGAGTTGTAATGGCTACCCATTGAATGCCTACCATGAGCTACAGTACTTCTAATTTGATACTCACAGGAGCCATTTGATATAAATGCGACGCATCCACACAATTTCTTGTTTAACGGATGAAGAAACTAAGTCAAGTAGATTAAGCAATTCGAAAAAGATAAAACAACCACTAAATAGATGAAATCCACTTCTGAACAACTCCAAAACTCTTGCTGTTTCCTAGCTGAGATGCTGCCTTCCTTCTCACAGTGTTAACACTATAGTTTATCTTATGAGACATTTGTCTTAAGGTTTCAATTTGAAAAGAGGTGAGGTACAAATTTAATGAACCAAAGTGTTTTCCAAAATAATCTTCCTAACATCTTTCATTACGTATGCATATGCTTTTATCTTCTTTCATTGAGCTTAAATTTGGGAACTCTAATACCCAGCAGTCTCAACTCATAAACAACAGTAGTTTAAGCCTTTAAAATATTCTACTTCAGTTTTACTTGAGTCACAGTTGGGTGAGGTAGAGGGAGATGTTGACCTTGGCCCAGCATAGCCTATTGTGGTGAAGGGCCCTCAAAAGGGGGAAGAACGCCTGGGAAATGAGAGTGCCCTGCTTTATGATAAAGGATTGGAAAATATAGGATTGCATAGGCAGTGCCACCTCCACACAGAACATTTGGATATTTTTTCTTTGTTATGTAAGGACCTGGGTATAAGTCTTCCAATCTACTAGAGCATGAGAATGGGTTAAAGAGAACCAGAATAGGCTGCCTCTGATTCTTTTAGCTGCTTAAGAGCCATCTGGAATAGTGTCAGTTTCTTTATGTATAAAATGAGTAATTTGGACTATGATACCTCAGCGTTTCGCTAGTCTAGGTATACAGTGTCCAGCAATACACTAGGAACTTGAATCTTGAACAACTAAATGTCTGAGTCTCCCAACATTTTGAAATGGAGAAATTTTACTTCCTTATGCCCATTTTTAAATATACTTTGTATTGTTGATAGTATTACAGATACCTCCCCTTCCTCCCCCCCCCCACCGCTTACCCTCATCTTTCCAGCCCCTACCCACCCCCATATCTTCACTACCCTATTGTCCGTGTCCATGAGCTATGCCTATAAGCATATAAATTCTTCAGTTTATCTCTTCGTTTCCCCAACCCCACATTGAGGTATGTCAGCCTGTTCCATACCTCCATGTTTAGGGTCTTATTTTGTTGGTTAATTCATTCTGCTCATTAGATTCCTTGTGACCATTTGTAAATGTCAAATTTTATCAGTCTCTTCTACAAATGTCTATTCTACTAAAAAAAAAAAACCTACCTTGGAAATGATGTTTTTATTAAAATAAATAATATAGTTTATAGGTTGACAAAACTTATTTTGAGGAAAATATGGCCATTCTTACATTCTTGGCAATGTTAATGACAGACAGAACCAGATAAGTTGCATATACACTCTGACAATTTTTTCAGCAACCTATCACTAATACAAGTAAATAACAAGTAATCAAATATGAAATTGTGAATTCAAAATTATAAAATGTGCCTGGCTTGTGTGGCATTGTCCCATGAACCAAGAGGTCACCAGTTCAATTCTGCTCAGGGCACATGCCTGAGTTTTGGGGCTGATTCCCAGTAGGGAGTGTGTAAGAAGCAGCCAATTGATGTTTCTCTCTCATAGATGTTTCTATCTCTCTCCCTTCCTCTCTCTTTAAAAACAAAATCACAAAATCACTAAAAACATTTTTAAAGAGAGTTTCATTTTAAAAATTATGAAATGTATGGATGCAAACCCAGTCTATTTTATATTAACTATCGAACCATAAAACTCCAATTTCTGAACTATAATATTTCAGTATACATCATGAATACACAGAGGTATTATAACTGCAAGAAGAAAAAGGATGAAAATGTCCAACAATATTTTTCATTGTATAAGTTCATTACAACATAGATTTTGAAGAAAGACACTTTTGCTTTATTAACAGGAAAACATGTTTTTCTTAATTAAGATAATTCCTGTAAGCATCATTTAGTAAGTCTCAAGGCATTTAAATACTATTTGTCAATACATAAACTACATAAGTTTTTTTATTTAATATAGTGATTCATAATATTTTTTGAATCACAGATCCTTTGAGGGAGATGATGAAAACTCTGGATCTAATTTTCATAAAAATACATACACAAAATTGGGCAGGTGGTTCATAGACTTCAAGTTAACAATGTAGGAGTTTCTAGAACCTACTCAGATCTTTAAATATATGTATATTTATTATTATCATGTGATATATAATATAATATATATCTTCAACAACAGCTTGAGTTTGAGACTAGTTTATAAGAATAAATCACATTCTTATGTTATCATTTGTTATAAGATTAAACTTATACAAAATAAAACCTACTTACATTTTATTATCTAACTCAGGAGTCCTCAAACTTTTTAAGCAGAGGGCCAGTTCACTGTCCCTCAGACCATTGGAGGGCCGGACTATAGTTTAAAAAAAACTATGAACAAATTCCTATGCACACTGCACATATCTTATTTTGAAGTAAAAAAACAAAACGGCAAAAACACTCGCATGTGGCCCGGGGGCCGTAGTTTGAGGACGCCTGATAAGGTTTCACTGATTTCTGCCAGATAATGTAATAATATAATTTTTTAAATGCTAAATGAAGAAAATAATAATTTATTAACCAGCAACTTTATTATATATTAAGATTCGAGGAAACATTTTCATTTAGCATAATACATCAAATAACTATGAAGCAAAAGAATATAAAAACCAAGAAAAATTTTTTGCTTATTTAGCAACAATAATTTCAGGACAGACTAGTTTTCAACCCTTTGCTTGATTGTGAAATTTGAACCTGTCTAATCATAGGGACAGGGAGCCATTTTTTTCATTCCATTCTTTCCCTCTGTCAATAACATCCCCTTATCTCCCAGGAAAACATGGACTGTCCAGGCTCAAAAATTCTCTTCAAAACTCTACCTTGACCTTGATACTATGTGCTGCAGCAGAGTAGGGTGGATTCCTGGTAAGAAGGAAAAACTTTGAGAAAGGAGAATCATCATAACTGGTATATTTGTGGGTGGGAATACAGGTTCTTAAAGGAGCTGGTTTATCTGATTCATCTTTCCATCTTTTCCCCATGACAACTCCATGGGTGAGTCATTCAGCAAGGAGGCTGTCATGAGAAACACACAACACACATTCACACACACACACACACACACACACACACACACACACACAAATAATAAATCAGAATGTCAGCCTTGAGCATAATGCACACTGCATATAATGGTCCACAGAAGTCAATGCTCTTACCGCAAAGAGCAGCTGCTCAGTGTTTATGCAGGGAAATGAAATTCTTTTCTTGTTGCTTTTTCCTCCCTGTCGCTAGAAGTAAACACTTGCCACCTGGACTCTTTCTGCTCTTCGGTTTCTGTTTGAATGCTAAAGCAAGCCTGGCAGGATGAAAAGTATGCTTTTGAGATTAGAAGTAAAAGTGTGTGTTTTACTTGTATTGCTGAAGCAAGGCCTTGACTAGGTTATAGCTTTATGATTTAAGCACCACACTGTGGACTCAGTTCAAATCAGTGAGGACAGCCAAGCAAATTACCTAATTCTATATGCATATTTCCTTCTTTTGAATTCTTCCACTAATCATACATGTAGCATTAATAAGGTGACCTGTAATGTTTGTATGTTTGTATTTGTGTGACTTAATTAACTGCATTATATAACACCTTTATGCTCATAAAATGATATACATACTTCTTTCCTACCTCATCATACTAGGTCCTCAGGAATGTGTTGATGCTTTTGAAATGGAAGTCAAATACGTGACTTTCTTTTAAACGAGTTTACAAATAGCATATAGATCATAAACTGTTTAATTTCTCAAGTGGGTTGTGCAGAATTTAAATATACAATTCTTTTATAAAGAGTAAATAAAAGTGTATGTAAAATACTTAGTATAGTGTATGCAGGTACATGGGAAAGCCTCGGTTTTTTGTTGTTGTTGCTATATTCTCATCAAGCTCAGCTCTTTGTTAGTTATAGGAGTTGAATAAATATTTGGATAGGTGAGGCAATGGTTGAACAGAGAGTTGTCTCAGCCTTGAAAATGGATATTTAAAAATAATGCCATAAATTGCTTAATTAATGTCAGTAAAGTTTGCTTGGGAGCATTAATATTACAGCAGAAAATGATTTTATGGATTATATGCTTCACATCGGCATGGTTGAAATGTTCACTCTATTCCAGATAGCTACCTATCTTTTATAATGCAAATACCTACCTTTTATAATCATTAATTAATATTCCTAGGAGGCTCATTAGGATATGTGATCAATGAAAACTTTACATAATTCAGAGGATCACAAAAAAAAATCTCATTACTAAAGGTGGAGTGGGCCCGAGATTCCAGTTCACCATTTCCTTCAACATAAAAATACACAATATGCCTATGGCTACATTCAATTAAATGCAAGAAAAAGGAAATATAGAACATATTAAGTTAATATACAAAATAGGGAAATTTAAGTGTAAGATTATGATAAGGAATATATGCAGCCTGGGTTAACGTAGGCCATGACTAGAGACCAAGCAGTTGATTAGAAGCACATTCAATAGTTAATTGCTATTATAAATAAATACTGTTAGTTTTATACCTCATTTGAGAAAGACAAACCTTTTACCTCAACTAAGGCCTTAAAACAACATTGAGTGGGCCTTGCTGCCTAGAGTAAAATATGTTTGCTTTTCATTGTTAAGTGAAACCATAGAGTATCCTTCATTTCCTGATGTATTTATTCAACCAATATTTACTGAGTGCCTACTTTGGGTGGGAGGACAGATTATAACCAGCCCCTTGCATGTGTGGTTCTTGCTGTGTGCTGTGGTTATTAAATTGGCAAGATCTTGTTATACTATGTGGGCTGCAGTGTGGGCAGAAAGATGACCTATACATTAAAGGCAGTATTTCACAGAAAACAGAAAGTCATTCATTTTGTCACTAACATAAGAAAGGAATTCTTCTGAGCCCAGAAATCAGAACTAAACAGGAGATTTTAGTTGGACAGAATTCAGTATAAAATACTGTGCCCATGGAACTGGAAGGGTCCCATGGGTAAATTATATTATATGTCAATACAAAAGGAAAATCTTTGGGTACATTTGGTGGTCCTGGTTCTACATAAGAAAGATTTCAAGTAAGGATCTGGTATCGTTTATATATCTGTCTGCTTTGAGGCCTGAACTTACTGGTATTAGCAATTATTATCAGTTAGTTGGCTATGAGAGGAGACAGTATCCCTCATACAATTATGTAAGTTATATTTAGAATGCTTCAGAAACTCAGAGGAAAGGGTAAGTAATAAATTGGGTTAGGGATTTGAAGACTGAGTGGGAGAAAGGAAGGACATTCTAGGCAGCAGGAACAACATAAGCAAAGGTATAGGGGTCTAAAAACACATGTTTTACTCAGGGACTAAAAGTGAGCAGTCTGATGTGGCTAGAAAACAAGACGAGGTAATAGATTAGCAAAACAATTGTTAACGACTTAATGACAACAACAAAAAAAAAAAACACCTTACTTAAAAGTGTATAACTAGGCACTAAAACAAAACCAGCTAAGGTTCTGCTCTGTATTCAATCTGTGAAACAACAGAGAAATGTTACGGAGCATAGAGATGTCTGCGATTTAGTTCTCTCTCTGTCATTAATTAGATGTGGGACCTGAATGAGCACCCCAATCATTCTGTACCCCAGGTCCTCAACTACAACAAAAACAAGGGAAGGTAGCTACCCTAGCCAGTTTGGCTCAGTGGATAAAAGCATCAGCCTGTGAACTGAAAGGTCCCAGGTTCAATTCCCGTCAAGGGCACATGCCTGGGTTGCAGGCTCAATGGACCCTAATGTAATTTGGGGGATAGTGGTGTGTTGGTTTAGGTTCATTTGGAGGGAAGGTGATAGAAGCTATTATGCTGCTATTTTGCTGACCTCACTCTGCCCAGAACCCTGCAGGACAGTTTCTCTGAGTCCCCCTAAAGCAACTAATATTCCTTCCAGCACCCTCACTTCTGGAGTGGGGCCTAGGAAAGTGCATTTTGAGCAAGTATCCCTATTTACTATGAGGCAAATAGTCCATAAGCCACACTGAAAAACATTTCAAATATAAAGGCTTTAGGTCTCACCTGCCTCTTCATTTTCACGTTTTTGCCTTTGGGATAGCACATTCATTTCTGGATTAAAAACAAACACTGAATAACAAACCTATTCTTTATCTAAAGTACATTAGGACGTCCTGTCTTTGTGTAAGCCAAGTGTGCCTCCTCTGTTATTAACTATGATTGCAAAAGTTGAGTGCCCTCAATTAACCAAGAACAAGCTAAAGCCATTATCAATATTAAATTGCTAAAATTGTTAACATCACTGAGAATAGGAAAGAGAAATAAATGGGCCTATTCAGGCAAGGAATTAATAAGTGAAATGGTTTCACTTGCCAGGAAAATAAAAGCTATTCCTTATGTCAAAAGAGTCTTGGCAAAGAACCACTGAAGCCAAAGCTTGCCAGTGACAATTAGAAATGATCAGCTCTAACCGCTCACTATCTTCTGTCCTTCTGCTAGTGATAGGGTATAGAGTAGTTCTTAAAAATGTGGTCCTCAGACCAACAGCATTGGCATCACCTGGGTCCTTGCTAGGGATTCAGCTTCTTGAATCCCTCCCAGACCTATTTATTGAATGAGAAATTCCAGGGGATTGAGCCTAGCAATCTGCACTTTAACAAGAATTTTCTGGTAAAGACAATGAGTGTTGGTGGGGATGTGGAGAAATTGGAACCCTTGAACACTGATTGTGGTGCAACTGTTACCAAGCAAGGAGTCACTGCCCGTAAGGATGCACGTAAAAACCAATACGACAGAATCGGCTTTTGAGAAAAGAGTCAACCAGCAAGGTTATGGGAGGCAAGGCTCAAATCTGTCTCCCCCAGTGAGGGTTTGGGGTAGGATTTAAAGGGTTAGGGGAGGATGGGCTGGTATATGGAAACACTAGCCAGACAGGTTTCAACTGGAGGACTTTGGAATTTGACCATTTATGGCAAGATAGGGTAAATGGCTTCAACACTGGATCTTCCTGGACAAGGGACCTTCATTTCTGAAAAGATTCTGGTGTTCAAGCTCTGGTCATGCATGTACCTGGTCCTTTCATTCCATGATTGTGTGTGTGTTAGAGGGAGACTTTGGTTTCAGGTGTAAGTGAAGGTGAAAATTCTCTCCTGTGCTCCTGCTTCACTTAGGTGACTTGCGGATGTGGTCTGTTGTCTCTGAAAAGCAACTCAGTATCTTGTTAGAAACAGGATAGGGCCAGTTAGAGCTGGTTCTGTGTTTATACAGCCACTGAGGAAAATACTCTGAGGTCACTCAAAAGTACAACTACCAATTGATCCAGTAATTCCACTTCTGGGTTTTATTTTTTTTTTAAATTAAATCAAAAAGACATTTGCTCTCCCATGTACATTGCAGTATTATCCATAATAGCCAAGATGTAGAAACAACCTACATTTCCATGGACAGATTAATGGATAAAGAAAACATGGTATATACATACAATGGAATAGTATTTAGTCTTTAAAAAGAAGGAAATTTAGCCCGTCCAGTGTGGCTCAGTGATTGAGCATCGACCTATGAACCAGGAGGTCATGGTTCAATTCTCAGTCAGGGCACATGTCCAGGTTGCGGGCTCAATCCCCCAGTGGAGGGCATGCAGGAGGCAGCTGATCAATGATTCTCTCTTATCATTAACTAGAGGCCTAGTGCACGAAATTCGTGGATAGGGGGAGGAGGTCCTCAGCCTGGCCTGCACCCTCTCCAATCCGGGACCTGTTGGGGGATGTCCGACTGCCGGTTTAGGCCCGATCCCATCGGACATCCCTCTTGCATCCAGGACCACTGGCTCCTCACTGCTCACCTGCCTGCCTGCCTGATCGCCCCTAACCACCTCTGCCTGCCGTCCTGATGCCCCTAAGTGCTCCCCTGCCGGCCTGATCACCCTAACTGCCTCTGCCTCGGCCCTGCCACCGTGACTTTGTCCAGAAGGATGTCCGGAAGGTCGCCTGGAAGATGTCTGGCCTAATTAGCATATTACCCTTTTATTAGTATAGATGTTTCTATCTCTTTCTCACTCTCCCTTCCTTTCTGAAATCAATAAAAAATATTTTTAAAAAGAAGGAAATTTAATGGAAGAAAAAGGGACATATATAATATTTTCAACAATAAAGACTTTAAAAAACAAAAAAGTAAAAATAAAGATATAATAATGATGATTAAAAAATAAGAAGAAGAAGGAAATTTTGCAGTGTGCAACAGCATGGATGAACCTTGAGGACATTACACTAAGTGAAATAAGCCAGTCACAGAAAGAGAAATACTACAGGATTCCACTTCCATGAGTCTCTAAAGTACTCAAAGTCATACAAGCAAAGAATAGAATGATGGTTTCCAGGGGCTGGAAGAGGAAGAAATGGAGAATTACTAATCAACAGGCATACCAGTAAACTTTCAGTTAAGCAAAATGAATAAGCTCTAGAGGTCTGCTGTACAACATTGTTTGTATAATCAACAACATATTGCATCATACACTTAAAATTTGTTGAGAGTAGATCTCATGTTGTGTATTTAATAAAATAAAATAAAATTTAAAGTCTCCTGGTGACACTGATACAGGCCAAAGTTTAAACCCTCTGGTGTAGAGAAAAGTCAGGAACAAGCTATTTCTGTATCATGAAATGATTTGAAAGTAAAAAAAAAAAAGGAAAATTGAAACAGTTATAGGAAAGGATGAAAGAAGCACTAAGGAAAAAATCTTCAACACAAACCAGATTTACATTCAGGAATCTGGTTCCTTTCAGACAACTGAATCAGCTGCTCTAATCTTTTATAGCATCCTATTCCCACCCCTGGTCTCCCACTGGAAAAAAAAAATTCTTAGGCTCAATTTCCTTAGCATTACGTTTACAGTGTGTTCATTAAAGTTATCTCATTTGAACCTCATAGTAATGCATTGTATATACAAGCTTTTCTGAATGTTACTTAGTTTGTATATTGAACATATAAACTAAATAATTGATAGAGCCCTAAGCAGTTTGACTCAGTGGATAGAGCGTTGGCCTGCAGACTGAAGGTTCCCAGGTTCGATTCGGTCAAGGGCATGTACCTTGGTTGTGGGCACATCCCCAGTATGGAGTGTGTAGGAGGCAGCTGAATGGATGTTTCTCTCTCATTGTTGTTTCTAACTCTCTATCCCTCTCCCTCTCCATTCCTCTCTGTAAAAAATCAATAAAATATATTTAATAAATAAATAAATAAATAAATAATTGATATAGTGGGGATATCCAATCTAATAAAGAGGGAATATGCTAATTGACCCTCACGTCGTCACAAATATGGCGGCGCCCACAGCCAATAAGGAGGGAATATGCTAATTGCTGCCCCGCCCTGAAAGATGGAGGCGCCCACAACCACAAAATGGCAGTGCCCAGTCCCCTGAGCCCCCCAGCCACCCAGGGCCAGCCAGAGGCACAGGCAAGCCTCAGATGGCCACTACCCAGCCGCCCAAGGCTGGTCCAAGGCATAGGCAAGCCTCGGATGGCAGCTGCCCAGCCACTCAGGGCCACCTGAGGCTCAGGTAACCAGGGCTGGCCTAGGCTTGCGCTGCTGGCAGTGGCAGCAGCAGAGGTGTGATGGGGCATCGCCTTCCCCTGATCGTTGGGTCGCCTCCCACCCATGAGGGCTCCTGGACTGTGAGAGGTGGCAGGCCAGCCTGAGGGACCCCCCCTCCAGTGCATGAATTTTCATGCACCGGACCTCTAGTCTATAAATAAAAGAATGTTACTTTTCCTTTTCATATGTACTCTTTTTAAATAAAAAATATAAAGGTGCCCTAGCTGGTTTGACTTGGTGGGTAAAGCGTCAGCTTTCAGACCCTAAGGGTCCCGGGTTCAATTCTGGTCAAGGGCATATGGCTGGTTGTGGGCTCGATCCCCAGTAGGGGGTGTGCAGGAGGCGGCCAATCCATGATTCTCCCTCATCTGATGTCTCTATCTCTCTCTCCTTCTCCCTTCCTCTCTGAATCAATAAAAATATTTTTTTTTTAAAATTGAAAAAATATATATAAAGTCTGTAGCTAAGATTCAAAGTAGAGGATATAAGTTAACAGAATCCTTAAGATCTGATCTTATTTAGAACAAAATTTGCTTTAGAATTGAGTCTAGATAATTTTCTGGTTCAATTTTGTCTGAAGAGCTGATTTACTAGATTTATTCAAATAGTCAAACTGGCAACCTAATATTTATTTCCCTGTTTAAATATAGTTTCACACTTTTTTTTTCTTCCTCTATACTTTATTTTTAAAGTGATATTCAGTGGGCTAATCACCTGTCTATAGATTTTAAAATATTTTGAACTTTTTATGAAAAAATTTAATGAAGAAAGTTGCATATTTCTTTCACATTAATAGAGAAAGTGATGTTTGTATAACATGACTACAAATTATTTTACTTTGATGGTGCTAATTGAAATACAACAAATACATTTCTGTTGCATACCTTCCTTTTTGGATCGACTTTAACATTTTAAAAACTAAGCATTCACATTTTAGCAACGAATAATTATGTAATTATAGTCTGTATATTTTTAAGTGATTGAATGGCTAATGGCATAGGATAAATGTCTTATAATTAACTAAATGTTTTATATAGAAAAATAGTAAAGTGACTGAAGTTACTTTACTTCAGTTAACTAGGATATAAATGTGAAATGGGTAATTCATTAAAATGTTCTATGGCTCATTCACATGATAGAAGAGCTTTCTTTGCCATTATGGGTAATGAGCAGATTGATCTTCAGGATAAAGGTTTGTTTTTGTGTATTTTTTTTTTCAGGCAAAATTTATTTTCAACATAGATTTCATCCATTTTTCTTCTCCTTCAGGGTGTCCGTCTTTACATGCCTAGCGATTCCAAGTCTGCATCAACTCTACCATCAACTAGATGGTCCACCAGAGAGATATGAGACTCTGGCGCGCCTGGAGGCTAGCTTCTCAGAATAAGACGTGCATTTTCATTGCAGTCTTTAATGGTCTGCACTAAAGGAAGCCCTTCAGGTTCCAGCTCCCTGGGCTCTTCCTTTGTGCCATTGTGGATGCAGACTAGAGCCTCAACACCTTCGGAGGGCCAAAGAGACTCCTGAATCCCTGCTATTAGAGGCTTCCGATAATATCATGAAGACCAGACCAGTCTCACAGCCATTATTTTCACATAAATTGTTGTACTGCTTTTTTTTTTCCCTCCTGAAATATTGGTTGCAGCGTTCTCCCCTTATTCCTTCACCAATTAACCAATTGGTTTGTTATCATTTAGTGATAGAGCGTGAACCTAATCCCCTGAAACTCATCAGGAAAGGGAACCTGAAGACAATTATCTGGGTGACACAAGCAAATGCTTCAGTTGTATAACAGAAATGAAATCAGACTTGGAGATTATTTGATAAGAAAATAAATTACAGTAAGAAACCTGGGCATTTATTATATTTCACAAAGTAGGTTTATTTTTGAATTAGCCATTTGTGCTCTCTATTCAATCTAAACTAAACAAATAATGTTTAATCTACATCTCCCACACAGCTTGAATGCACTCAGACTCCACTGTCTGAATATCTGAGGGAAATTTGTTTCTGTCTTAAGCTATCTACACAATTCCCTTGTTTGTCTACTTCCCACTGGGATTGCAGACTGCCGGAGAGAGGCCCTTTATCCCATCAGTCTCCTTTCCAACATAGGAATTCAACAAGAAAAAGGAGCTATTCACATTGTTAGCGCTTACTAAAGTGACATGGGAATCTTGGTACTATGTAACGTGTAAACATTTCAAAGACAACCATGGGAATTTTTTAAAGGAAAACTGAATTGGAAAGGGTAAGTCATGCCTTCCCTTATTGTGTTTCCTCGGTACAAATATTGAACACCGTGTGTACCAACTGTGCTCATGATGATGGACGCAAAAGTGAGTAGGGTATAGCCTTTGCCTTCAGGCACTTCATGCTCTAGTACAAAAGACAGACAAGCAAAATCAATCCTTGTAGATGACTATACATACAAATGCTCTCAACTGCTTTAAGAGCAGAGGTGGAGGTCCTTATACTGCTCTGGGCAGGGCATGGTTGAGGGAGTTGGGTCTGAGTAGAAAAGTGGGGAAAGATCTCAGAAGATCAATGGCATGTACAGAAGCTGTATAATTAGCCTTGAGGCTTTCACGGTCATGATTATGGAGGGTTGTCCAGTTATGTATCAACATAACGAATTCACTTTAAAAAGGGAAAGTTCACATAAAGAACTTAAAGACAGACTTGAACCTGAGGGGTGTTTAAACACGTTAATTTTACCCTTTTCATATTTAAAGCCCAAGTCAGTCTTGTTAAGTGTCAGGCTTCTTTGTTTATGAATCTCCCAAGGTTGTTTATATTAAACACCTTAGTTTTGAAATAACTGATATTTTCTGTTTAAGTCTCTTAGCCTCTAAAGAGCTTTTTCCTTTTATGTATCAGTTTTCTACATTTCTTTGCTCCCTGAGGTTAATAATAATGAGTCAATGTGAAGCCTTCACAAAACACATTAAACTGCCCTAGAAATAAAAATCTCAATTATTGTGATTAAATAATCCCCCTACAGAAAAATGGAGGGTAATTTGTGCCTGCTAACAAATTTAAGCAAAAACAGTATCCCAAAATATGGTTTCTTCTACATCTCTTCAAATCCCATTAATATTTCTTGGCATTTTAACATTATTTTTCTGAGTGAAATATAGCCACCTCCTTTGTCTCTTTTTATAATAAATAGAGCAAAAAGGGATAGAGACAAATAGGACCAGAAGGACTAGGAGGAACAATTCCAGAGAAATTCACAAAGTGGAAACCGTATTGCCCATCATATGAGAACTTTGTGAAAGAATAAATACTATTTTATCAACATGAGAACATAGAATCCTGTGGACATTCTGATGGAACTACAGTGATATATACATATGTATAAAAATACACAACACTCTCTGTGTATATCTTATATAATAAAAAGGTAATATGCAAATTAACCATCACACTGTCACAAGATAGCTGCGCCCACAGCGGATGCAGGGTTCCCGTAACACAACATGGCTATGCCCACAGCGGAGGCAGGGTTCCCATAACCAGCGATCAGCAGGGACCTGAGGCTGCGTGGAGCTGGGCCAAGGCGGGGGACCTGAGGCTGCGCCCCCTGCCCAGCAGGGCTTGACTGGGGACCTCAGGTTGTGTCCCCCGCCCCAGCGCCAGGCCCGGGGACCTCAGGCCGAGCACCTCACCCAGTGGGGCTTGACGGTTGACCTCAGGCCATGCTCCCTGCCTGGCAGGGCTTGATGGGGACCTCAAGGCATGCCCCCTGTCCCAGTGCCGGGCTGGGGGACCTGAGGCCGTGCCCCCCACCCTGGCGCTGGGCTGGATGACCTGAGGGTGCGCCAGGGGACTTGAGGCTGCACCCCCCGCCCAGAGGGACTTGACGGGGGACCTGAGGCTGCGCCCCCTCCACCCAGCGCCAGGCCAGGGGACCTGAGGCTGCACCCCCTGCCTTGTGGGGCTTGACAGGGGTGGGGCCAGCCAGGTCTAGATCTCGCCCAATGCGGGAAGGGCTGGCCAGGTCTGGGTCTCGCCCAATGGGGGTAGGGCCAGCTGGGTCTGGGTCTCGCATGATTTCAAGGTGCGGGTGGGCAGGGACTTGACTCTGGGTCCCACAGCGCGCCCCAAACTCTGATAGGAGAAAGATTTTCATATACATTTTACTAATTTTCTTTTATCTCTGACACTTCTATTATAGAGAAAGGGCAAATAGCGATATTAAAATATTTCTTCTAATTAATTCTCTTTTAATGTGCACAAGTTTTGTGCACCGGGCCACTAGTAAATATATATAACTAGAGGCCCAGTGCACGAAATTCGTGCACGGAGGGGGGTTGTCCCTCAGCCCAGCCTGTACCATCTCCAATCTGGGACCCCTCAAGGGATGTCCGATGTCCCCACCAGGATCGAGCCTAAACGGGCAGTCGGACATCCCTCTCACAATCCAGGACTGCTGGCTTCAAACTGCTTGCCTGCCTGCCTTCCTGATTGCCCCTAACCGCTTCTGCCTGCCAGCCTGGTCACCCCCTAACCACTCCGCTGCCAGCCTGTTTGCCCCAACTTCCCTCCTCTGCCGGCCTGGTCACCCCTAACTGCCCTCTCCTGCAGGGTTGATCACCTCCAACTGCCCTCCCTTGCAAGCCTGGTCCCTCTCAACTGCCCTCCCTTGCAGGCCTGGTCCTTCTCAACTGCCCTCTCCTGCTGGCCATCTTGTGGTGGCCATCTTGTGTCCACATGGGGGCAGGATCTTTGACCACATGGGGGCAGCTATATTGTGTGTTGCAGTGATGACCAATCTGCATATTACTCTTTTATTAGATAGGAAAGAGGCCTGGTACAGGGGTTGGGGCCAGCTGGTTTGCCCTGAAGAGTGTCCCTGATCAGTGTGGGGTTCCCTTGGGGCGTGGGGCAGCCTGAGCGAGGGGCCTGTGGTGGTTTGCAGGCTGGCCACGCCCCCTGGCAACCCAAGCGGAGGCCCTGGTATCTGGAATTTATTTTCCTTCTACAATTGAAACTTTGTAGCCTGGAGCTAAGCCAAGCCTGGGTCTCCCTCCGTGGCTGGCAGCCATTTCTGTTGGGGTTATAATTGAAACTTTGTAGCCTTAAGCGGAGGCCTGGGCCCGGACAGGGTGTGCTGAAAGCTTTGCTTCCCCTGTTGCCGCCAGCAACCCTGGCCTGCTCTCTCAAGCTCCATTCTGCTGCCATTTCTGTTTGAATTTGTTTACTTTCTGCAATTGAAACTTTGTAGCTTGAGTGGAGGCTTAGGCCTGGCAAAGGCAGGCGGAAAGCTTGGCTTCCTCTGTTACCTAGGAAACCTTGCTCTCTGTGGCTGTAGCCATCTTGGTTGGGTTAATTTGCATACTCACTCTGATTGGATGGTGGGCGTGGCTTGTGGGTGTGTCTGAGGTATGGTCAATTTGCATATTTGTCTATCATTAGGTAGGATTATATATGCCTACATATACACACATATATATTATGTATGTATATATACCTACATATACTATATACAGTATAATGTATATATAAGCATCTATTTATATGTATAAAGTATATATATATTATACATCTTATATTATATATCTACTAGAGGCCTGGTGCATGAAATTCATGCACTGGTGTGTTCCCTAGGCCTGGCCATCAATCAAAGCACAAGTATCTGGTGTGGAAGGGCAGGTCCAAACTGACCTCTGGGCCCTGGGCAGCACCTGGGCCCCCAGGCCCCTGCGTGCCCACCTCCACCTGAGTCATCAGGCCCCCACCCGGCTCCCTCAGCACCTGGGAGCTGGGCAGCAGCCCCGCACCCCCTCCCCCCACCGCTGCTGGTTGCCATCTGCAGGGCTATCAGCAGGGCGATCAGGCCCCGCTCGCACCTGCCTTGGCCTGGCACCACCCACTCACCTGCTCCACCATCCTGCTGCGGTCCCACTCTCATCGGGGCCCATCGGGGCCGGCAGCACCTCCACTGCCACCCGCTGCCAGTGCTGTGTCGCTGATACCCACCATGTTCCACGCCGCCCCCTGGTGGTCAGTACACATCATAGCAAGCAGTCAAACTCCTGGTCGAACTCCCAGTTGAGGGGACAATTTGCATATTAGGCTTTTATTATATAGGATTATATATTCATATACACACATACATACATATCTTTATATATATATATATATATATATATATATATATATATATATATATATATGTATGTATATGTATATCACTATCATGCCACATGTCAGTTGTACAGAGAAAAGTTTACAGATTTTTAAATTTAACAGTGGGGTTCTTTTATGCAATGGCTACCAAAGCTTGGTGACTACATTAATAAGATATTGCCTCAATAAGCTCTTAGATATTTTTAAATTACCTTCTCTCATAAAACATTTTATAATACATCTCAACCCAAAGAATTTATTTACATTTTTTGAAAATATGGTTGTCTTTTTTCACTAAAAAAAAACTTGAAGATTAAAAATTTGGCTTCAGAGGTTATATGCCTAGCCATTTGTAAATGTCTAAGTAGAAATATTTCCTTTTTGACATGTGGATGCTGTCCTGAGCAAAGCTTAAAGCAGTTTCCAGAGACATTCAATTTGGCAGGGCAGGGGTGGGTAGGGGGGGAGTGGGGAGGGGCATGGCAGCCAGGGGCCACAGGGGCAGCTAACTCCACCCCTATGCCAGTATAATATCATTATTCTTGCCAGTGATTGGCTTGGGACTCTAACTTTTGGGGGACTAGTGTGTGGGGCGGGGGGGGGGGGGGGTGTCTGCAGCAACCATCATGCCATCAGTCTGGCTAACATCAACAGGTCAAGAGCTACTGTGCCAAATTCCTAAAGCCACCATGCCTCTGGACCCTCTGTTAGGCTCAGGCCGTACATTTCCAGATAGCCTGAGTAGGAATTTATGTTATTTGAAGCTGAAAGAATCCTAAAAGATACAGAAATTATTAGTTTCATTTAAACTATGTTCAAACTATTCTGTTCCATTCAATGTGTTTTTGTAAGTGAAACTACTATCTTAAGCCATTAATAAAATCGTAGTAAGGAGGTGCTATAGACTGAAGGTGTCACCCCAAAATTCGCATGTTGAAACCTAACCCAATGTGGCGGTATTAGGAGGTGGGGCCTTTGGGAGGTGATTTGGTTATGATGGCAGCATCTTTATAAAAGAGGCCTCAGAGAGATCCCTTCCTGTCCCTTCTGCCATACAAGGACACAGTGAAAAAAAAATATCCGTTTATGAATCAGGAAGTGAATCCTCACCAGACACCAAATCAGCTGGTACTTGGACTTCCAGCCTCCAGAACTGTGAAAAAATAATTTTTGTTTGTTTGTTTATAAGCTGCCCAGATCATGGTATTTTGTTATAGCAGCCAAAACAAAGTGAGACAGGAAGATATAACTTCCCTAACACAATTTGTAACTTTTCCATTGATCAAGAGCTTA
Source organism: Cnephaeus nilssonii (assembly GCF_951640355.1). NCBI lineage: Eukaryota > Metazoa > Chordata > Mammalia > Chiroptera > Vespertilionidae > Cnephaeus > Cnephaeus nilssonii. The sequence continues at coordinate 37,601,022 of NC_137079.1, read as the reverse complement.
AAATGTTTAATTTTCATAGAAAGAGAAATGTTTAATTTTAATAGAAAGAGAAAAAAAGAAAAGAGGAAGTGATAGCTAGAAAACATACCACAACTGCAAGTTATTTGAGTTTCTGAAAAGATAGATCTGAATTGAATTTTGATAAATTAAACCATATTTTGAATGCATGGCAGACAGGATGAGGGCTCCTTAATATACTAGGTGGTGACTCCTCCAGTGATTGTATTTGAACATTTACTGAAGGGCTACTCCTCCCCAGACACTGGGTGAAGTGCTTTTACATGTGTCCTTGCAAAATCTTCACAAAAGATCTGTAAGGCAAGAATAAATATGGCCGACTTTGTAGATGAAGGCGTGAAGCTTGGTGGGATTTAATAACTTGGATCTACACAGAGAGTAAATAACAGAGCCAGGAGCCTGACCCTCAAGCCCATACTATACCTCCTGAGGTGGATAATAATAAAAATTTTAATACTTATAGCTTCCTGTTGCTACTATAACAAATTAGCACAAATGGAAGCTTAAAATATATTTATTATCTAATATTCTATTATCTAAGTAATTTTTTTACATTTTTTTAAAATATGGTTGTCTTTTTTCACTAAAAAAAACTTGAAGATTAAAAATTTGGCTTCAGAGGTTATATGCCTAGCCATTTGTACATGTCTAAGTAGAAATATTTCCTTTTTGACATGTGGATGCTGCCCTGAGCAAACTAAAGTCAAGGTGTCAGCAGGGCTGGGGACTTCCTAGATCCATTTATTTGCCTTTTCTGCTTCTAGAGGCTGCCTGCATTCCTTGGCTTGTGGCCCCTTCCTCACCAAAGTTCATCACTCCAACTCTCTTCCATAATCACATCACCTTCTGGCTGATTCTGACTCTTCCTTCATCCAAAGCATAAGAACCCTGTGATTACACTGTCCCATAGAGACAATCCAGGATAATCCCCCATCTCAAGATTCTTAATCACATCTGCAAACTCCCTTTTGTCGTGTAAAGTAACATTCCCAGGTTCCAGGGATTAGGTAGCTATCTTTGGAAGGCCATTACTCAGCATACCACAAAAGGACAATCAAAATAAAGATAAAAGAGAGATCATAAAGCATAGAGAATGAAAGAAGATAAATGTAAAAGAAACCTGTGTAAGAAGCTTACCACAAATAAACATACATATAGTGGTGACTTAGTAGCAGTTAAGGGCTGAAGAAAATATGGTATACAGTATTACATTAGTATACAGTATTACATGCCAAAAAGCTCAACAATTTCAGAAGCAGAATTGATTTGCTCATTTCCAGTTGCAATAGTCAACAGTACCACCTAAATTAAAGACTAGCATAGGAGTTGTAGACACACATCAAATGCCCGTACCCCATTCCTCCCAAAGCCATGTGATCCTCTTCCCTGATTGACCTAAACCAGGCACTCCTGGGGTTTCCCAGGCCTGTGTAACTGCAGGATAGATGGGAGGACACAGCTGCAGAGCATGAGAAAAAGTTGAGCCTGTGCACATCCCTATTTTCTGGAAAGCCTCCGTTTCCCCCAGGGTCACAGTCTGGCAGATCACATAGGGCCCTGTGGACCATTCTAACCAAGTAGGTTTTTACTGAGAAAGCACAGGGAGCCCTTGGAGGATGTAAGCGGGAAAGTGCTATGATCTGCTATGAAGTGCTGTGGTTAACCTGAGACTGGTGAGAGAGCAAGGACAGAGCATGCAGAGCTAGGAGAAGGCTCCCTGGCCTGGACTCTGCCCTGTGTCCCTCCTGGTGCTACAGCCTGTTCCTCCAACATCTCTCTCTGAACCAGAGCAATGATCATCTAGTCCAGGCCACACATCCCTTCCAACTCTGGTCAGTCTCCCATGTGCCTCCAGCTGTCTTACACACAGGCCAAACTCTATCCATGTGCCTTATATCCTAAAATCCTAACTCTCTTCATTGTCATAGAAGTCTGTTCCCCATCTATGCTCTGGCCTCATTGCCCATCACGCTGTCCTTGAGCCCATACCTCTACCACACTGAATCCCTGAGTGTACCAGGCTTTTTCATGACTCTTTATGCTTCTTAATGTTTTCATTTGTCACAAAGAAAAATAATCATGCCCAGCCAGTGTGACTCAGTGGTTGAATGTTCACCTGTGATCCAGAAGGTCATGGTTTGATTCCCAGTCAGGGCATATGCCCAGGTTGTGAGCTCAATCCCCAGTGGGGGGCATGCAGGAGGCAAATGATCAATGATTCTTTCTCATCATTGATGTTTCTATCTCTCTCTCCCCCCCTCCCTTCCTCTCTGAAATCAATGAAAACATATTTTTAAAAAAGAAAGAAAATACATATATGTGTATATTTGATTGTGTCTGCATGAAGAAACACTAACAGGACACATTTATATATATAAAAGCCTAAGCGACTGTTATGACTGGAACGACTGGTCGATTAGGTGCTATGACGCACACTGACCACCAGGGGGCAGACGTTCAATGCAGGAGCTGCCCCCTGGTGGTCAGTGTGTTCCCACAGGGGGAGTACCCAATCAGCCAGAAGCTAGGCTCACGGCTGGCAAGCGCAGCTGCGGCAGCGGGAGCCTCTCCCGACTCCGCAGTAGCGCTACCAAGCAGCGGTGGGCGCAGTGGGCTGGGATGAGCTTGAGCAGTGCGGCACCGGCCCGGGTTCCTCCCTGGCTGCCTGCTGCTTGGTGCACTGCTACATCCCTCAGGGGATGTCCGACTGCCAATTTAGGCCCAATCCCCACAGGCCTGGCCTAAACCGGCGGTTGGACTTCCCCCGAGGAGTCCTGGATTTCGAGAGGGCGCAGGCCAGGTTGAGGGGGCCCCTCCCCTGTGCACAAATCCATGCACTGGGCCTCTAGTGGAATTAATAATAATAACCAATAAATGGGCAGAGATGGAAGTAGGAGCTACACTTCTCAATGTAAATCTCAATACATTGTTTTAATTTGAAAATATGTCACTATTACCTAGTCAAAAAAATAGTTAAAGACTTTGAATTCAAATGTTTAAAAAAAGGCACATGAGATTATTGAGAATAAAGGGATTACATGTTATTTATCTTTTCGTCCTAATTATCTGGCATTATGATTTCTCTAAAATAGACACTTAAATATTGATTACAGCAATTTTATTCAATTCAATAGCTTTCCCATTATTAAGTATCTACATAACTACATTCATAAGTGCTAGGCTAGTTAAAAAATAAATGAAACGTATAACGTGTAGCCTTTGACCTTATGGAAGTTACTACTGACCTATGGAAACAAACATATAAAACAGTTAAAGAACAATCCAATTATTTGGGTGATTTACAGATTTCCAGAAAAATGAAAGTGAGCTAAATTAAGCTGGGAGCCAATTTATCAGCTGCTTCTTTCACTGAACATGCAAATTTGTCCTCTGTTAATTTCCAAAGACATCTAACTTCCATTTAATTGGTTTACTATTTTAGTTAGTGCAATGAAGCATAGAACTGAAACAGTGACATCATAACATACTCTAAAAGAGAAGGTGAAACAACTAAACCAACATGGATCCACTTAAAATAATTTAACATCATCCCATCTGGAATAATGTCATTAAGTACTGAGGGATTGCTGCCCCCAAGAGGTAAATCAATAAACTCCAGTATAAAAAAGGATGACTCATTTAATTTCAAGAGCCAAGCCACTGAGAAGACAGGAGAAGCCTTGTTTTATAAGGGAGTGAAACCCACACCCACTAATTCTGGTGGGGGTGGGAGGAAGGAAGATAAGGTTATCTGGAACTCCTAAGAGTGGAAAGGATTTGTAGTGAACATCATAGGCAACTTTTTCTGTCCTATATTTCTCCATAGATGCTAGGGGTTGACAACCATTAAGCATATTCAAGGGCTTTGTGCCCATAAGAAGGAAGACTCCTAGTAGAACCATCTCTCTACTGAACCTCAAACCCATGTTGTGTCCAATGGACTCCGGTACATCTCTCTTGAGATAGTAGGAGAAGAAATAATGTGAGACTAATGCCTTTTCTTGATGACTGCTTTGTTCTTCCTTCCTCCAATAAGGCCTATGCCTTATGAAGTGGCATTGTGTAATTCCTTCTAAGCTCTGTTGTATGATAGTGACACAATGTAAGACACTAACCGGCCTAAGAACAAATAACACAAAACTAGTCACTTGGCAACTAGTACAGTCACCTTACCATAGATTTCAAAAAGAAAGTAGATAGATATTCTCCTGAATCTCTGAACTTCACTGGGGTACATAAAGCAAATACAAAGGGTAAAAGGGCTATGGCTTCTTACAAAAATAAAATTTTCATGACAGACGTGGAACATTAATTTCTATAATTTTCAACAACATAGTATTTGAAAATCTTAAAATATATTTGCATGTTATCATTGATATGAAAACAAATCTTGTTCAATTTAGCAAAAATCTTTAACATCTAGTATGCACTATGACTTTGGTAAGAACAAGAAAAAAAATAGAACTTAGAATTCAGTGAAAATAAAATAAGGGTCACTCAGAAAACAATAACAAAAAGGAATTGACTTCCTGTCTCATGACTAGATAGAATGGTCTGACTCCTAGTTCAAATCCGTGATGTGCTTTCCAAGCACATTGCCCTCTTTCTGGGAGCTGACACGGCCCATTCAACTGCTCCATGTTCTTATGACCCCACCCATCTGACCACAGCGGAATCATACAAGGATGGATTTGTAAGCTAAATTGGTCGAATGGGATTTCCTTGGGATTCTTGACTGCCTGACCCAGAAATCCAAATAAACTACCGCCCCTCAGGCATTAGAATATGAAAGACTTGGGACTTGATACTTGAGAGAGCTAAAGGGCTTTCTTTCCTTAGTGGCTGAAACCATCAGATGTAAAACAGGAAATCAGCAATTGTGTGTCCCATCAAGTGCAAGGAGTGTATGAAATAAGAGTCACTGACGCCAAATACTGAGTAAAGCAGAATCAAGAAGTAAAGAAAGGAAAAGGCCTCTGGTGGTATTTGTGTCCCTGGTTCCGGTTGGTCCTCAGGGTCCTGTATGGTTGACACTTCCTTAGACTCCTTTGGGGCCTGCAGCTCTCAACAAACTAATAGAAAGCCATCTTTAATCTAATAGATTCCTAAGGAACACAGAGTGCTGTTGTAACACCCCCAGAGGAGCTGGGGAAAATCAGCAATTGTCAAAGGCACCGCTGCAAAGGTTGTTTGTACTCTGATGCATCGATATCAGACAAGTTAGCTTGCCTCTGACGGTTTCATCCCAGACTCTAGCCACTGCTTCTCCTCACTTCAACACACTCTCCCTCCCCTACACTTAGCATTCTGGTTCTTGCCCTGCACCCTTCCTTTACTGCTGTAAATGGTCCCTTTACCTCAACTCTGTGAAGGGTGACACCCATCTGGCAGTGAGGGAACAAAGCTGCCCAATGGTGAAAAATCATAACTGTCCCAAATCTGGCACAAACCCCAAACATGAGTGAAATCACCTACCACATTATGAAATGTAAGTCCGTCTGTCAGTATTTTCTCGTGATAGCAAAAAAACAAAAATAGAGGATACCGTTGCTATCTTACAGATATCTTCCACTATCAAGACATCCATGATTCCAACACTACGATTTTAGCCACCATTTACACCTATGTTGTCACCATTTACTATGTAACATACACTCATCTTGTCACATAGAACAGCTCTCATCTAGCACTAAACTCCAGCATTACTATTACAGATACAAATAAGGAGTAAATTCTCACATCCCTACAGTGACTTGGTAATGCTCCCTTATCTCAGGATGTGTAAAGTAAATAAGTGAATTAGTTACTTTATTAAGACATGAAGAGTTTGAATCATTCTTCATTGCTTAGAAGTACATTTTCAGCTCATTTTCAAAGCCAGCTATGAAAACCCTCCTTTGGGGGTAAACTTTGTTAGACGGCACATTTTTGTCTTGGGATGGAACTAATACAGTATATCCCTGTATATTCATGACTTTTATCTCAGGAGCAAATTTTTTTCAAATGTTGAGTTAAGAAAACTCTCTTCTCTGGTCACTTTACATTACAATGAAAACAATTGCTACATTTAGCTAGCAAAACCATGTCCTCACCTTCACATTTAAGTTAACTTAAGCAATATGTAAATTTCTGGGTTCCTCCAGAAGTAGAGTATAAATCTGAAACACTTTACTAAAGAAGAAAAGTAAGAAACGTCTATTTTGGAGTGTACAGTCTTCCAATAAGCTGATTTAATGCCAAAGTGAAGACATTTTTAGCATGCTTTCCCAACTGAGACCAAACAGATGCCTGCCATTTGAGGGGGTGTCACGGGGAATTGTCTGAGCAGTCGTCACATATGTACACTCAACAGAATTCAGCATAAACAATTGGGAAATTGCAGTCTGGTAGGGAATGTATTATATTTGACTCTTTCCTTAGGTATATTCGTACTTAGAAATGCGGGGCTGGCTTGTTTTTGCCGAACTGCCATTTCTCCAGCCAAAATGGTGGGCTGCAAAGATGGCATCCATACTGCAAATCCTAGAAACCAGTAGTCATAAATATTTATGAAGTACCTATTGTACTCTAGGCACTTTGCTAAAAAAAAAAAAAACACCAACCTAAGAGTCTGTTACATCAAGTACTTCTTTCAACACATGGGAGCTTTTCCTCAGTGCATGGCTTTGCCTAACAGTGAGGAAGAGCCTTTACTGTGCAGGACATCTGCTGGGGAAGGCATGCCTCCCAGTGTGGGCACCTTCCTCAATCTGCAAGTAAGGGAGCTGAGTTCAGTAAAATGGTCACCTTTGAAGGACAGGGAGGACAAGACATAAGAACTGTGGATGACAGTCCACAAAAAAAGCATGTGCAAAAGTTAGACCTGCAAATCTCACTACATGACTGTCCTTCTGGCCAAGGACTGCTCCCTCTCAGCTGTTCCTGAGACTGCGTGCCTCCCTTCTACACCCAATTGAGCCTTGTAGCTAATTTCTTCAGAAATATTATCCATTCATTTTTCCTTGACAGTCTGCAAAAGAATCACTATACACTTACAGTATTTTCTTATTCCATCTAAAGATAGCAAATTGTTCCCAGTATTCATAGTAGGGAACTCGTATTATAGACAGCATGGATGCCTCAGTTCCATGAGATTCTACCACTCAGTCTCCAGAGATGGTGTATTGAAAGTCCTTGCTAAAATTAAATTGCATTTTCAGGAGGCTTTGAGATGCCGGATCTATGGAGTTGTCTGCTGATTGGCAGAATGAATGCAAATATAAGTAGTGACTTTTGAGAACATTTTAAGCAGGTTAATATAGAAAATAAATTAAGGCAAACTCCATGGCTGGCTGCAAAGAGGAATTTGAGTGCAGGCATAGATATCAAAATTGATGTTTCTCTGCTGCTGTCTTTGGCAGGAGACAGGATTGGGGAAAGAGGGGGAGAAGTAAGATGGCATTGTGACAGCCAGAGCCAGAGTGCAGAATCCAACAGCAGAGGTGGAGATGAAACCCAACCAACAGAGGCCACAATGCCTTGGGGGTCCTGCAAAGAACCACAGGCAGAGTGGTTCATTTTCCTGGTCAGAAAATTGTGGATTATATGAATTGACACCATTTGTTTGTAGGAAATAGTGAAGAAAATATTGGCAGAAGTAATATTTGAGGATAACAATGCCAGGTGGGGAAATCAGATTTGCAGTGACAGAAAGGAATCCAATTTAGTGATGTGGAGCACTTGGATCAGGCCACTGTCGAATGCAAGCCCAGGACTCGCTTCACTTTTAAGATAAAGCGCATAGAGAGATTTTATTTCAAGCAGAAACGCACTTATTTTTAAGTATGCTTAAGTTGAGCATCTGGGAAGCTATAAGTTGAGAGTAATAAAGATTGATCAACCTTAGCTGAAGAAAACTCCCACAGATCTTGAAATACTTTTGTGTAGGAGATGAATAATGCAGCTGACTAATGATCCCACAAGTCCAAATATAGCAGGTGAATCTGCAGGGTCTATAGGTGCTTCCTTGATTGGAACACTGCTCAGGTCCTTTGTTCTTTGAGGAAAATCTATATTTATGAGCCACCAGGTCTGGTCTGTCAAATCTCCTTTCAATTTTGGTAAATGACTGATGTCCAGGTAACATTAACAGTTTTTGCAGGTGACTATATAAATAGGTGTGCATGGTTCAAGGGCTTTGCATGCCATCAGATTTAGAGAAGGAATAAAAAGAAACAAGCATATCAATCCTATATAATAAAAGGCTAATAATAAGCTAAGTGTCTGGTTGTCCGGTTGGCCATTCAACCAATCAAAGCATAATATGCTAATGATATGCTAAGCTGATCAACTGCTCACTATGCCGTGCACTGACCACCAGGGGGCAGTTGACCAGTCGACCAGTTGCTATGATGTGTACTGACCACCAGGAGGCAGATGCTCTGACCGGTAGATTAGCTTGCTGCTGGGGTCCGGCCTATCAGGACTGAGCTAGATGAGCCAGACATGACCTGGAGCCCTCCGTGGTCCCTCTCCAGCCCTGATCGTGCACCAGTGGGGTCCATCGGCCTGGCTTGAGCCCTCTCACAATCCAGGACCCCTGGGGGGATGTTGGAGAGCCGGTTTCAGCCTGATCCCTCAGGCCAGGCCGAGGGACCCCACTGGTACACGAATTCGTGCATCGGGCCTCTAGTTTCTTAATATTCACATATATCAATTCAGGACTAAATTTTGTTTTGTGTACCTCAAATGAGATCAACAGGCCCTTAAGTCTGCTTTATTTTCTGTTGAAAAGCTTGACAAGTTTAGAAACCAAATAATAATAATAATACAGTTAGTGGCCTTGGCTTAGGGAGGTTTTACTTTATGTACATTTTGAAAGGTGGAATAAATGAGAATAAATAGTACACCTATAGATAGTCATTGAATTTTGGGACATTTAAACAGGGAATTCTTAACGTGAGAGTCTCAATTTAAGTTACGTTGATCACTTGTGAGATTTATTTCAAGTAAATTGTTGCTACTAAAAAAAGTGCTGCTTTTTTGTTAGCTAGAAGCCATTGAAAGGTGGGGATTTTCTTCTCCTTATCCTGAGACTGGATCCATGAAGCAGTGTAGGGGGAAGTCCTTGAGTTTTATACTCTAATTCAAGGGTTTTCCTATAACAAAGAGACTCTCACTCACGTCTACAAGTTTCTCTGAGTGAAAAAGTGAACAAAAGCAGACTGTGTATATCATGTACTTTAGGAATAAGTAATTTTAACTGCTGAATCTGAATAATTTTGTTGAATACAAATTACTATAATGCATTATTTTTACCAAAATAGAAGTGGGAGATTTTATTAAAATCTGGGTATGTTGAGGAAGTTGTCTCAAATTTTAACTTCACACTTAAAAGATAAGCAGGTAAAGGGACTGAGGTTTAAAAGGTATAGCTTTATATTAACTAAATTTTAATTTGGCAACATTCAAATGTTTATATGAAAGCTAAGCAGTTGTCTCTAGTGGCCAACAAGACTCACCTAGGTGGTTCCTGACTAATGTCCACCCCAGCTTTTAAGAGAGAGAGTGTGTGTGTGTCTTGGACACAATCATTTAATTTGACTTCTTATGTAACTCTTTCAGTTCACTTGTATCTTTCCAGAGGAGAATTGAGCAATCAGGAGCAAAGAAGCATTCTGAGTGTAGACACATTATTGGTTTGTTTATATGCTTGGCATAACTTATTGGTTCTTTTTTCTTTGTATTTCCTACATTCTGTGTGGTTTTTTTTTTTATCTCTAGCACCTATCTGGGGCCAGCATCTTTAGGGGCAGTCTGCTGGGATTGATTTACCACGGCTCACTCACAAAATATCCCACAAAATCGCAATTTACCTAGCAGGGTGGTATGGGTCTGGACACACTGGCTTGTAAAAGCAGGCTCAAACCAGAAGGTGGCACTGTCGCAAAACCAATGCTGAGATAAAAACCTAAAGTGCTTTTCATATATCCACATTTTCTAGGATTTACTCACACACACACATAGATATTAAATCAAAGTTTATGTAGAAAAAAGAATTTAGAAAGTTTTACTCCTGTTGAAGATATTTATAATGGGATTATAATTTTAAAATTGAACACAGTTTAAGTTTGTGGCCACACTGTTACAGGCAGTTAGACATGAGCCAAGTGAGGATGATGGGCCAGGTACAGAAACTCACCTGGGTAAGGAAGCCCCAGATGCCTAGCAAGGAGGGAGACTGGGAAAACAAGGACCTCGCCCCAGGGTAACCTTTCCTCCCTTAGCATATTGCTTGCTGGTCACGTGGTTTCAACCCCCTGACCTTTTCCTCCCTAAAGATAACATCTAGGCCTCCTTGTGCTTCAGCTCCAGGCCAGAAAAGCAGCAAAACCAGACAAGTGATGCTATGGCTACCTCAGGACCAGCTGTACTGACTAATGACCCCCTGCCCTGGCTCTGACTAGTCAGTGGAGACCATGACCTGAAAAAGCACACCCGGAAAGCTGATGGATATTCTGTGGAGACCCTCCCCTGAGATTTCCACCTGCAAGAGAGAGATAAATACCCTCAGGATGAAGGACCCAGTGAGCGCTCTTCCCCAGGGGAGCACACCCTTGACATTCCCTTTCCTTTCTTCCCTCTAAGGGCTCCCAGGAGACTTGCAACCAGGGAGCAATGGGCAGCAGCAGCTCGTCCTGGGCTAACCCCCTGAACCTGTCTCCAAGGCCCTCTTTTCCCTGTCTTCTCAGTGAGCCAAAGCAGTCCAGTCTGGGCTCTCCTGTTACTTCTTCTATGCCCTTCCTGGTTTCACTGTTCTAAGTATAGTTTTGCTACAGCCAATAAATTCTTACTTACTTTGCTACACTTAGTCTCTTGATTGAAATCTTTCAAGAACACAAGAACTGCCTAGCCGGTGTGGCTCGGTGGTTGAGCATCGACCATGAAGGAGGAGGTAATGGTTCGATTCCCAGTCAGAGCACATGCTAGGTTGCAGGCTCGATCCCCAGTAGGGGGAGTGCAAGAAGCAGCCAATCCATGATTCTCTCTCATCGTTGATGTTTCTCTCGCCCTCTCCCTTCCTCTCTCTGAAATCAATACAAGAACTGAGGTCTCGTCATCTGGTAACAACACCAGCATGCTTTTTCCTGCAACATTCACATTCACACTTTACTTCCCACTGTAACCACTGTAAATATTAGAACCATTTAAGCAAAACAGCAAACACTTTCCCATCCCTCACCCTGTGTCAAGAATAGTTCTAAGCATTTTACAACGTCAATTCATCCTTAGGATTGACCAAGGCTGAGAACACTTCTTTCAGAGCCCTTGAATGAGAACCCTCTCTGGCTGTTTTCTACCAAGTGCTCCACTCTATGTCCGCTGAGCTATATAATCTAATATCTGAAAATGTCTTTGGTCCATCTGCCTTGAAATTCTCTCAAAAAGCTGGCCATCAAGGTTCTATAGAGAAAGTCTGTTTGCTTGCATATTCATTTCTTGTCAGTTCATGAACATTTATTTTCCGCAAGTTCAGGTTTTCAAAATTCAAATCTGAAATTTTTAATGCATTATAACTAAAAATCTTTAAAATGTTCATGCACTTTGAAAAATTCCAAAATTCTGGGAATAATCAGAGATGCAATCAAGATTTTGGTTTAGTAAGGATGTTTGCTACAGCATTACTTATCAAAGCAAAACCTTAGAAATAATTTAAATGTTCAAAGATTGGAAATGGTTCCGAATATTTGATATATCCATTAATTATTAAACACTGAAAATGTGAATGATATAATGTTAAATGAAAACTTTATATATAAAATTGGTTATTCAGAGCAGTGGAATTAGGATGATTTTAGTTATAATCAAAATCACAATGATATATCACCTCACACCTGTTAGGATGGCTATTTTTTTTTTTAAGTGTTGGCAAGGATGTGGAAAAATAGGAACCGTTGTACACTCTTGATGGGAATGTTAAATGGTGTGGCTGCTATGAAAACAGTATGGGAGTCATTCAAAAAATTAAAAATAGAACTGCCATATACTCCAGCAATCCCACTTCTGGGTATATATCCAGGAGAATTGAAATCAGGATCTTCAAGAGCTATCTGCACTCCCATGTTCACTGCAGCATTATTCATAATAGCCAAGATATGGAAACAACTCAAATGTCCATCAACAGATCAATGAATAAGGAAATTTTACTATATACATACAATGGAAAAATATTCAGCCTTAAAAAATAAGGAAATTCTACATTTTTTGCAACATGGATGGACCTGGAAGATACTATGCTAAGAGAAGTAAGTCAGCCACAGAAGGACAAATACTGCATGAGTTATCTTATCAGGCATCTAAAATATCCAAGGCATAGAAGTAAACAACAAAATGGTAATTACCAGAGGACAGGGGGAGGAAACATGAGGAGTTGTTCAATGGGTATGAAGTTACAATTATATGAGATGAATAAGTTCCAGAGAACTACTGTGCAGCATAGTGCCCATACTTAATAGGTTCTTGTGGACTTACAAATTTGTTAAGAAGGTAGATCTCATGTTAGTGTTCTTAATATGCCCACACACAAAGGACACAAGGCAACTTTTGGAGGTAATAGGTATGTTTATTACCTGGATTGTGGTGATGGTAACATAAGTGTATACATATTTCTAAATCCATCAAATTATATACATTAATTATATGCAGTTTTTTGTACACCAATATTATACCTCCATACAGCTGGGAAAAATAGAATTTAAGGTATGAAATACTCTATATAACTCAAACTGGTGTGATACCAACCAAAGAGGAAATACAAAGATCTAGTCTGTCTTTTAATTGAGGTATAATTGACATAAACATTTTATTAGTTTCAGGTGTACAACATAATGACTCAATATTTACATATGTTGCAAAATGATCACCACAGTATGTCTAGTTAGTATGTCAGTATACATGGTTACAAAATATTTTCCTTGTGATGAGAATTTTTAAGCTTTACTCTCTGAGCAGGTTTCAAAATAAGCAGTACAGTATTATTAATCATAATCACCATACTGTACATTATATCCCCATGAGTTAATTTATCTTATAATTGGAAGTTTGTACCACAAAAGTCTACTCTTCTTATTTGCTTAAGAATTGTTGTTATTTGCCAAAACCGGTTTGGCTCAGTGGATGGAGCGTCGGCCTGCGGACTGAAAGGCCCTGGGTTCGATTCCGGTCAGGGGCATGTACCTTGGTTGCGGGCACATCCCCAGTGGGGGGTGTGCAGGAGGCAGCTGATCGATGATTCTCTCTCATCGATGTTTCTAACTCTCTATCCCTCTCTCTTCCTCTCTGTAAAAATCAATAAAATATATTTAAAAAAAAAGAATTGTTGTTATTCTATGAGAATATCATTTTTATACCTAGTAAATTCTATTGCAGATGGAATAAAATATATTTTATTGAGGAATAGAACAAGGAAAAGATATATTTTACAACTTTTTCACTTGGCCACCTATCCCTAAATAACCAATTTTTGGAGGAGTTTTTGTAGCTAATGCTTAGTTTTTGGTAGGGATAATGGACATTCTAAAATTGTTGTTGAAAGGTCTGATCCTGTGAACAGCTCTAACTGAGATGTTCAGGATGGCCCACAATTAAGTGATAATAGAGAAAACTAAGAATCTAGGTTTCAATCCAACTTTGTTGTTAGTAATACCTACCATTTTCTGAGTCCTTACTGCATACCAAGTACTATGCCCTTACTTTGTGTGCAGCACCTTAGTTAGGGGAAAGCATTGTCTGCAGGTGGCGGAATGCCCTGTTAGAGGAGGGTAACACTGGCCGTAGTGACACAGTCTCTTCTCTATGAGCTCTAAGCATCAAATAAGTATGATATCACTGCTCTGGCTTTGAAACCATTGCCATTACAAAAGTCATCCTTCTGCCACCCAGTCTATGGTATTTTGGTATTTCGTTACAGTGTGCTGAACAGACTGAGACAGAAGGTCACTTTGACGACACCATAGTCTAGCCCCGTGGGCGGCAAACTGCGGCTCACGAGCCACACGCGGCTCTTTGGCCCCTTGAGTGTGGCTCTTCCACAAAATACCACGGCCTGGGCGAGTCTATTTTGAAGAAGTGGCGTTAGAAAAAGTTTAAGTTTAAAAAATTTGGCTCTCAAAAGAAATTTCAGTCGTTGTGCTGTTGATATTTGGCTCTGTTGACTAATGAGTTTGCCGACCACTGCTCTAGCCTATCCTGATAGAAGAAGCTATGTAGAATCCACACAACCCATCCTGTTGGCTTGGGTGAAAGAGTCAGCAGGAGTTTATGAGAAGTGATGGATTCTGGGTATATTTTGAAGACAGAGCAAATAGGTTTTGCTAATGAGTTAGACTAATGATAAAAGAGTGAGGAGACAGGAGGGTTCCAAGGTTTTTGGCCTAAGCAACTAGAAACATGAAGTTTCCAGTAACTGAGAAGGGGATCACTCGAGGAAGAACAGGTTTGGGGAAGATCAGCAATTAAGTTTTGAAGCATATGAATTTGATATTCCTATTAGGTAACTAAGCAGATATCAGATATTAGCTATCAAGCGGGCAGGTGGAATTTAGGAAAGAGAGACAAGCTGGAGATTTCAAATTTTGACATCTTTAGGATGTAGATGATCCTAAAGGCCATGTACCAAGATTCCATCATTGAGGGAGTTAAGTGTAGATAGAAAAGAGAAGTCCAAGAACTGAGTCACATGGCATGCTACAATTCACAGGTTGGGAGAAAAGGAGGAACCAGAAAAGGAAACAGAAGCAGGGAAACAGGAAGACGGGGAGGAGAAGACCAAAGGTTTTTGTTTGAAATTCAAAGAAAGTCTATCAAGGAGGAAACAGCATTCAGCTGTATCAAATATGACTGCTAATGGTCAAGTGAAAACATGAGAATCAGCCTTCCAATTTACCAGTGTGGAGATCCTCGAACAAACAGTTTCAAAGGTGGGGAAGAAAGAATATTCCTACTAGATTCTTAAGAAAATTGAAGGAGTTAAATTGGAGAAAACTATAGAAAGCTTAAGTGTGCCACCTGGCAAGGAAGACATATTTATAGGGTCCAGCTCCAGTATCAAAGCAGGGCAGAGAAGGGAGCTTTTGAAACTGAGAAGCAAAACATTGGTTACTGGCACCCTATCCCATGGAATCTTTATATATAAAAGCCTAAGCGACCGTCCGACCGGTTGCTATGATGCGCACTGACCACCAGGGGACAGATGTTCAATGCAGGAGATGCTGAACTGTGGTGACTTGGCAGCTGCAGTTCTTGGGTGACGCACCAGAACCAGAGAGGAGGGAGCCCGATTCCGGGGTGCATCACCTGAGAACTGCCCTCTTGCAATCTGGGAACCTTCAGGGGATGTTGGAGAGCCGGTTTCAGCCTGATCCCCACAGGTCAGGCCCAAGGACCCCATCGGTGCACGAATACATGCACTGGGCCTCTAAGAAAAAATATTAAAAACTTTTCATTTTAATTCTCTGCTCTGCAGCACTATCTTAGAACAGGGTACAGCAAATCAGTCCCATTGAGCAGTTTTCCAAACTTCCTGAGAAGAATCACCTGTATCTTTGTTTAAAATACAGATTCTCATAAACCTCCCATAAAGATTCTAATTCATCAGGTCAGAAAGAGAGCAGAGCATGAGGTGATTCAGATCACTGGGCTAGTTTGAAGACACTGGTTGAGGAAATATTTTCCTCAGTATTCAAGTGATAACTGATTCTTGACTCTCAATGTGGTATACGTGTGTGTGTACATGCACGTGCATGTGTGTGTGTTTACACACACACACACACAATGTAATTTTTACTAGGTGTACCAGTTAATAATGCGAATTTTTCAATAGATGGAGTTACACTTATGTTGCTATATATGCGATTTGACATGTATGCTATTTTGTTGTATTGACAACAAGCTTCAAATTTTCGTATGTCAAATTTTCTGAAGGTGTTAACATCATAGATATTTTTACGCTTAAAAATGTTGAATTTCGTGCCAAAAAAAGGAGCATTTGCGGGAAGTTTTAATTCATTACTTTATTTTGAAGAACAGTGCTGCTGAAAGTTATCGTATACTTCGGGAAGCTTATGGTGAACATGCTCCATCTCAAGATACTTGTGAACGCTGGTTTAAACGCTTTCAAACTGATGATTTTGATGTGAAAGACAAAGAATGTCCAGGTCAATTTGAACCACACTTTGATCATAAAATGACCATAATGGGCCGGAAGACATGGCAAAGTAATTTTGCTTCATGATAACGCACACATCACACACTTCAAAACCAGTTAAAGACACATTAACAGATCTTGCCTGGGAAGTAATAACCCACCGCCGTATTCACTCGATCTTGCTCCTTCAGATTACCACTTGTTTCGATCGATGGCACACACACTTTCTGAGCAGCACTTCAAAATGTACGAAGAAGTGGAAAATTGGGTCTCTGAATGGTTTGCCTCAAAACAAGAAAAGTTCTATTGGGACGGTATCCACAAATTACCTGAAAGATGGGGGAAATGTGTAGCTAGCGATGGACATTACTTTGAATAAAGCACTTTTGATGTTTCTCTTGAAATTACCGTGTTTTCTTTGATTACAAAATCCACATTATTAACCCGTACACCTAGTAAAATGTTCGTTTTAAATTAACAAATATGTATTTAAAAACTCAGACTTCATTAATAAACAAAGATTTTATTTTATTGAAGTCTTTTCTTTCCTATCTGCTTTCTCCTTAATGCCTTCTACATTCCTGAACCCACCCCAGAACACCCCAAAAAAGCTTTCTGAATGTATGGAAATTGTTTTTTTCTAAGCAAATACTTAGTTTCAGAAGACTTCAAAATTCTGTTTGCCACTCCAAATGCTACTACCCCAGTATATGTGGTCTCATACACACACACACTAAAGTGATTTTTATAACCTGTCCTCCACTTGTCATCCTTTCATTAAAGGAAAAAAGAATAGTTCTATGAGATTGGAGATGTATTTGGTTTTTAAAAATTAACTTCTAAAAATAGTAAAAACTTAACTGTCTATATTATCTTTCACAAATTATGGAGTAAATTGTTTGACCTACTTACTTCAGGGAAACAGACTTATAAGGTATAATGACTATATACCTAAATTGATTTCATGCAAACTAAAAAAAAATTTTTTTAAACATTTTAATTGGTTTGCCTACTTTATCTAAGTCCTAACTTTAGGTAGCCCACTGCATGAATGGTAGTGGTAGCCAGATAATATGACCAGCCTTAGTACATTGAAGTTCTAGTAGCTACCAGACACATTATAGTAATACCAATTATGTATTGCCGCTGTGGAAGGTACCTTTTACCATTTAACTCTGATAAAACCTTCAGATTTGGAATTGAGGACACTGAGGTCTTGTTTAATGTCATGAAGCTAATTAGTGTCAAAACTAGTCCTAGAAGACAAGATCCTTTAACTTGTAAGTGCTTTTATTAGCATATTCAATGCTTCTTTGTTCAAGTCAAGGTATTCAGGATCATCATTAGGATTAGCCTTTAATTGGAATCCTAAGCCTAAAATGTTTTTTTCTGGCACTCCAAGTTCAGGCAGATGGATGGGACTTATGAAATCCCAACCAGGTGCTGGAGATAACAACAGTCTGGCCGATCCAGGCCTACACCGGTCCAAAGACCCATGACTCTATCGCAGTGAAGTAATAGCAAGCAGGAACTATCCCTAAACAATTCCTGCATTGCACCATTTAATTCATGTATGTCAATGTAAACATGATTTACTCTCCTAGAATTCAGTGGGAGTATGTTTTGGCTAACTGATGTACATCAGCAATTGGGGTGGAACAAAATAATTATGGTATATGTGCTACATTCTTCCTGCCCACTTAGCAGGAACTGAGGGCTAAATTCCTCTGAGGATGGAAGTGAGACTAATATAAGCTATATATGGAAAGCTGACTTTGTCAGAACTAAAGTAAATGAAGCATTTTATAGCCAGAAAGGTTTATGTTCTGGAAACAACTACACTTGAAGGGAAGTACCCATTTCCAACTTCACAAAGAAGAGATTTTTTTAGTCCTGGCCAGTGTGGCTCAGTCAGTTGGAGTTTCATCTTGTACAACAAAGTTCCCAGGTTCAATTCCTGATCAGGGCACATATGAGAGAAAGCAGATCGGATGTTTCTTTCTCTCTCTCTAAAATCAATAAACATATCTTCGGGTGAGGATTAACAAAAAAAAAAAAAAGGAGAAGAAAAAGAAGAAGAAGAGATTTTAAAACAAACTCACATGGCTAAGTAAATGACGAGATTCCCATACAAATAAATAGTACGCAGGTACTAAAAAGAAAGAGGAATAATTCTATGTACTAATGTACAACATTTCTGGAAGGATGGACAATTCAAAGAAGACTAGAGAATTTCACACTCTTCAAGTTGAGATGTTTCTTGGGCATTCCTATTTACCTATGGTAGTAAATAAGACTATTCAAATATCCTGATGATTGTTCCCTCTGGCACATGACAGAACTGTTGTTTCTCTGCCCCCCTTGAATGTGGGACTTGCTGCAGCCGATGAAGTGTGAGCAGAAGCGATGGAAGCTTTAAGAGCCAATGCATGTTTCCCCATGTTCTCATTTCCCTGCCCTGGTGACCAGCAACGTTCCAGTTAGTACTTGCTCCTTCAACCTGGATCCAAGAGTGAGAAGAACTTGGAGCAGGGCCTAGCATAAGAAAAAAAAAAAGTCTTTTATATCACTGAAATTTGGGCTTCCATGTTGTCACAGCACAGCCTGGGCTATCCTGACTGAGAATCAGCTTCTAATCAGTTCTTCGCTGAAGGTTCCAGTGACTGTTTCTGGAGAAGGCCACAGAAATGGGCACAGAAGTAGGCCTTGTGCCCAGGACTGAACTCTCATCTGTTTGTGCTCTGCATGGAGGAAGCCTCACTGCCCAAGTGCTCCCCAAGTTTTTCCCAGGATATACCATCCCCTACACAAATAACCAAGCCCAATCCTCCACATACTTCTCGTTTGTCTGTAAGTCTACAGGCCCCATGTCCTCTGCAAGTCAATGCATTTACTGTTCTCGCCAGTTTTTACTGGTTCTGCAGAGGGAAGAGGTGGGCCTCTGGTCCCAATGACAGCTGGTCAGAGCTGTCAAAAGGGAGAAAGGGCCGAAACCGGTTTGGCTCAGTGGATAGAGCGTCGGCCCGTGGACTGAAAGGTCCCAGGTTCGATTCCGGTCAAGGGCATGTACCTTGGTTGCGGGCACATCCCCAGTAGGGGGTGTGCAAGAGGCAGCTGATCGATGTTTCTCTATCATCGATGTTTCTAACTCTCTATCCCTCTCCCTTCCTCTCTGTAATAAAAAAATCAATAAAATATTTTTAAAAAGGGGAGAAAGGGCAGCAGTGGTCCCATAGGTGAGAGGAAAACTATGAGAGAATTTCACTGACATTTGTGGTTTGTTTACTTCCAAACTAAACACACTTAACCACTCGATATTATTTTCCTTCCAATGCCACCTATATTTCCTATGTGAAAATTTCATATTTCCACTATTTATATAACATTGACTCTATTTTTTGTGTGCATTGACACCACTAACCTTATTACACCAAGAGTACGTGGCCCCTCTCTGCCGTAAGGGACATTTTTAAAACTTTCTTACGTTAACTGTAACTTTCTTACATTAACTGCAATAAAGTGCATTGTTCTGAAATTGATTCAAAATCCCCCCCCCCCCCCTCTCTCTAACTATAAAGAAAGGAGGCTCCATTTACTCTTTCCCCTGCAAATGAGGGAACTGAGAACCCAGAGAGATTCACTGTCTTCTGATCACAAGCCAAGACAGAGCTGGGACAAAACCTCAGGTCTCTAGATTCCTAAAGCTAGTTCCCATCCACCTCCAAATGTCAACCTCTATACAGAGTTAGACATTGATGGCCACCGGATATTGCCTCACCCATTGGCCCATGCCCTCACCATTCTAATTTTTCAGGAATTTCTTCCTATTTCCCTTGTAATTTTGTAGAGCAGTCTGGTCACTCAGCTGGAAACTCTCTCATCACAAAGAGTACAGCAGTGATGTTATAGCTGAACTCATATATACTAGTTTACAGATATTCTCACGTGTATGATTGGCTCAGATTCCAATGGGTAAAAAGTGAAAACTTCAGCTATGAAGAGATAATAGAGGGACCCCAGAAGGAATATTTATGAGGCTAATTTGATCAAAAAGTGATAGCTCTTAGATAAATTTTCTTAATGACAAAACTATATCTAATTCTTTTTCCTATCTAAAGTGATTATCATGTAGGGAGGGTATGATAAAACCAGTGACCCAGTGCACGGATTTGTGCACATGGAAAGGAAATTAATTAGAAGGTGGTCAGCAGAGTGTGAGACTGGGCGAGAAGGGCCGGACACGCCCTGGAGCCAACCTCCCCCAGTCCCTCCCTGGCCAGTGGCACCTGGGGTGGCGCCATGACTCAAAGGGCGTCTGCAGAGGGAGCGAGGTCCCTCCGGCAGGTGGGGTCCCTTGGCCTGGCCTGCGGGCATCAGGCTTAAACTGGCTCAAAACTGGTTCTCCGACATCCCCTGAGGGGTCCCGGAGTTCGAGAGGGCACTCTGCAAAGTTGCTGTTGTACAGGGTGTGGAACACAAACACAAATGTGCAGTAAACCAGATTCGGGGTGACAGTGCCCCAGCAACAACATAACCCACAGCTGAAGGTGGAATCACACGGCCCTGTGAGAAATCGGGCTCCCTCCTCTCTGGTTTCAGGGTGCGTCACCCGAGAACCGCCACGGCCAAGTCACTGTAGCTCGGCAGCTCCTACATTGAGCGTCTGCCCCCTGGTGGTCAGTGCGACCAGTCAGATGGAGGGAGGGACAGTTAGCATATTAGCCTTTTATATATATATAGACTATGTATATAGAAATGTGCTCTCTGACCCATACTAAGAATTTATTACTACCAGTTTTCATTTAGGTTCCTGAAAAGATAGATGCAATCAGATCTAATATTTTCATCCCTTATTTCAGAGTTTTGCAACCTTTTAGACATCATTGCACTAATAGAAAATGTGATTATTTGTATGAAACATTGAAGTAAATGGGAGAGGCTGCTCACAGTCTATAGCAACCAACCCTGGGGGCTCAATAGCTAAATCCTACCTCAGAGGATAAATATGATTGGGAAGCTTTATTCTGTGGTGGCTAGTGATTTCTTAAATATAATTTCATATATATAGCACGGGGGGTGTCCCTCAAACCGGCCTGCACCCTCTCCAATCTGGGACATCCCTCTCACAATCCGGGACCGCTGGCTCCTAACCGCTCGCCTGCCTGCCAGCCTGATCGCCTCCTCACCGCTCCCCTGCCAGCCTGATTGATGCCTAACTGCTCCCCTGCTGGCCTGATCGCCCATAACTGCCCTCCCCTGCCAGCTTGATTGCCCATAACTGCCCTCCCCTGCTGGCCTGATGGCCCCCAACTGTCCTCCTCTGCCGGGGCCTGATTGCCCCCAAATGCTCCCCCTCGCCGGCCTGATTGCCCCCAACTGCTCTCCCCTGCCAGTCAGATCACCCCCAACTGCCGCCCCCTGCCAGCCTGATCGTCCCCAACTGCCCTCCCCTGCCGGCCTGATTGCCCACAACTGTCCTCCCCTGCTGCGACCCACCTCCTCTGCTGGGACCTGCCTCCACTGTGCGTGCGGCCATCTTGTGGCAGCCATCTTGTGATACCATCATGCGAGAGTGTGACGCCACCTAGGCTTTTATTATATAGGATATATATACACACATACATATATGTACATGTATACATATACATAATTATCTTAAATATCATGTATAGTATATCATATATATACCTAAGTAATGATATATATGTCTATATAAACATACATGACATACATCCTATCTAATAAAAGAGTAATATGCAAATTAACCACCACTCTGCTACACCCACAAGCCACGCCCACCAGCCAATCAGGAGCGAGTATGCAAATTAACCCAACCAAGATGGCTGTGGCCACAGAGCAAGCAGGAGGCTTGGGTTTCCCCAGCAATGGAGGAAGCCAAGCTTTCCGCATACCCTGGCCGGCCCAGGCCTCCACTCAAGGCTACAAAGTTTCAATTATAGAAGATAAATAAATCTCAGATACCAGGGCCTCCGCTTGGGTCGCCGGGAGGTGTGGCCAGCCTGCAAAACACCACGGGCACCTTGCCCAGGCCGCCCCACACCCCAAGGGAACCCCCACCCTGATCCAGGACACCCTTCAGGGCAAACCAGCTGGCCCCCACCTATGCACCAGGCCTCTATCCTATCTAATAAAAGAGTAATATGCAGATTGACCATCACTCCAACACAAGATGGCTGTCCCCATGTGGTCAAAGATCCTGCCCCCATGTGGACACAAGATGGCCACCACAAGATGGCCAGCAGGGGAGGGCAGTTAGGAGGGACCAGGCCTGCAAGGGAGGGCAGTTGTGGCTTTTGCCTTCCAGGGGCAGCAATGGTGAAGCTTTAAGCATCTGAACCTGAGTTTCTTTGGTGTGAGCCATTTTAGTTTGGGTTCTTTGAGAAGCAGAAGGGCTTTGATGCCAAGAAGGGCTTAAAGGAGCAAGGATGTTATTGGGGGGAATGTCTGCACAAGGAAAAACAGTCAAGGGCCCACAAAAGGCTGGGAGAGTAAAGAAGTCTGACCCTGAGTAAAGAAGACAGAAGCAAAGGTTAGGTGGAAGCGTCCTAGACTAACATGTGGAGTCTAGGAAAGGCTTTTAGCAAATCGGGTGGGGAGTCCCTCAGCCTAAATCAGCTGTCAAAGAAGTTCCCCATCTCCCAGGAATTGATTAGCCCTAGCGTTCCTACTTCACTCAATGACTGCCTGGGAGCCGCCCACGGGAGGAGTGGCCTCGCTGTAAATGCTGCGCAGGATTTCACCGTCTCTACAGTGTACTATTTTCCATACACACAACTCAAAGGCTAACACGGGCCAAAGAAACAAGGCATGCGGCCTGTGGGCCGCGAGTTTGACATGCTTGCCACGGTTTCAGAGCTTGATTAAAAAATATTCTCGTCCTGGCCGATGTGGCTCAGTGGTCACAGCGTCAGACCGTACACTGAAAGGTCCAGTCCTGAGTTCGTTCCCTGCCCAGACCCGGGTACCTGCAACCAATCCACATGTCTCACATCTATCACCCCCCCCCCCCCGCCCCCGACTTTGTCTAAAAATCAATGGACAAAATATCCTCGGGTGAGGATTAACAATTTCTCTATATGATATGGTGCAGCAATAGTCACAAAGAAGGTGACTCATGGGAAGCTTTGCCTCTCCCTAACGCTGCATTGGCTTGCAGCCTCACCTGGCAGGTGATGGCAAAGGGAGGTGGGCATCAAGAACACCTGGCTCCGCATTTCCTGCTTTGCACAATGCAAGGTGGGAGGTTCTTGAGTGTCTTGCCTATTACTGTACCCCAGATAGGGTGACTGACCTGTTGTGTCCTGTCCTCCCCTTCCTCCTCCTCCCATTCCTAAGCCCTTGTTTTATTTATCTCTGTCTTAATTGTTTACTCCAAATATCCCCTGCTTGTTCCCTCCCAATAGCCAATGAACTGTCAAGCTGTTTGTCAATTTGCACAGACATAGCATTGAAAGATTTCCCTTACCTGAGCATGTCATTCCATCAAAGAAGAGGTGTAAACTCATAATGTGGAGAATACTGGGATTTGAAGACAAGAATAGAGGACGGGATATATAGTTAAAGTGATTTCAGGGGTATATAAAATGTGTGTGTCATGTGCCCTTGAGTCAGCTCAACTCCTGGCGACCCGAAGAATGACTGATGTCCACAATGTCCAGTCCCTAATAACCCTGCTCAGCTCCTGTAGACTCATATCTATCGCTTCTTTTATGGAGTCAATCCAAAACTTTTCTAAAACGTTTTTATAGGATCCATGAAAAAACATTTTTTTGAACACAGTTACAGGAGTCTAATAGCTTAATAATGAATAGCTCCTCATTCACACAACTGGTGTGTTAGAAAATATTGGGGGTAAAATCGTGAGGAAAGAAATGCAGCTCTTTCATTAACCCATTTTGTAACCTATGGCAGTCAGTTAACCTGTCTAGCTTTGCTTTCTCATCTGTAAAATGAAGTGATTGGACTATGGTTAACTTGAAATTGGAAGCTATTCTATTCTGTCAGTGTATGTTCTCTTTGCATGTCTCCTAAGAGTTTGTCTTTCTCTTTTCTTGCCTGTTAGCTTGAAGTTCTTTTCTAGAGGTAACACACACAGTTGGGAATAGGAAGGAAAACATTAACTACTGCATTTTCCTTTTCTTTTAAAAATATATTTTATTGATTTTTTACAGAGAGGAAGGGATAGGGAGAGAGAGTTAGAAACATTGATGAGAGAGAAACATCAATCAGCCACCTCCTGCACACCTCCCACTGGGGATGTGCCTGTAACCAAGGCACATGCCCCTGACCAGAATTGAACCTGGGACCCTTGAGTCTGCAGGCCAATGCTCTATCCACTGAGCCAAACCGGTTAGGGCTGCATTTTCCTTTTCCTCTCTACTAAAGAGAACATGATTCTCTGAGACTTACAAAATGAATAAATTGTCAAGTAATCAATTAAAACTATTGCCCAGCCATATCAGTAGTTTTTGAGACTTCATGGAGGATCTCCTAAATCCCATTGATTGGAAAAAGGTGTACATAGGCCTTCCCTTAACACCTAGGATCCATGATAGAATCCAAGGGGTTCAAAAACTTGTGTAGGAAAAAAAAATGTTTATTTTCACTAACCTCTTACTTTCCTTCAACTAGGAATGTAGGCAATAACCAGAGTAGTACTAGCAATTACTGTTTGTTACTCTGTCACTAATAAAAATCAGTGCCTTATTGCATGATTGTTACGGGGATGTTTCAAAATATAATTTATGCTCTTCACTATTTTGAAGTTATGGAAATTTATTAGATTTGGTTCTAGCTACTGTTATTTGAAGCACACATACAACTATATACACATATGTAAAACAATTGCTATTTAACAAAGGTGGTTTTAATATATTTGATGACTATATTTCAACATAATTGCTTTTGTAATCATACATTTCATTTTATGTGTTTAAAAACATTGCTCTGAAAAGGAATCCGTAAACCTCGCCGGGTTCCCAAAGAAATCTTGGACACACACACACACACTCTCACACACACACACACACACACACACGCAGACTAAGATTATCCTGGCATAAATACAGACATAAAGATCATTAAAGGGCTACCAGTGCATCATGGAACAATTGATAGCCGCCACCGTAAATCTGAAAAACTGCAAATTATGACTCTATAATTGAGTGGATGGAGAACCTTAAGGAGCAACCAAGAACTGCAACTTAAAGAGGAAAAAAAAATGTTTTTCAGAAGCAATGAGGATAGGAAGGATCCACTTCAGTTTCACATTTTGCTACTGGCTAGGAGGACTGAAGGACCCACAACTCACTTCCTATTGACTGCAGCTCTCTCACCCGATTCCTCCCCTGCCCGGGGCAAAGGGGCACACTCAAGGCAGGCGGGGGAATACACGCCACTGAATCAAAGAACTCGCTTTTAGAAATGTATGTCCGGAATTCTGCTGATGCACAACGACTTCTAATGGGTTAACGTGCGTGAGTTGACTCCCTTTTCTGTCAACTGATGTAGAAGCGCAAACCGACCGGAGAAAAGTTTCGTCCACAACCTCAAGTTCGGAAACCATCGCTTGCCAGCGGGGGAGAGGGGAGTCCGAATACTCCAGAAGATTGGCCCATTTCCCACCCCGTCCCTAGAGGAGCGTTTCCGCCCGAGCCCCACGAACCCTTGGGTTCGAGGCCAGCCCGCTGCAGCCGATTCCGCGTCCTAGTCCCTTTAAGGCCCCAGGTTCCAGCACCGAATCCCCCAGCCCGTTCTCAGGCCCCGCCTCCTTCTCTGCGGCGCGGGCCGCACTCGGCAGCGTTCCTGAGTGCGCGCCGTTAGCTGACGTTCAGCTCCTGATTGGCCGCCGCACCCTGGCGAGCCGGGATTGGCGGGCGGCTGGTCCCGCCCCTCGCCCTCGCCTAGGCCCGCGGCCGCCCGGGTGTCCTCGCGCCTGTCTTCCGCGCGCAGCCTGGCAGTTTGCCTTTTTCCTCGTCTTCCAGCCTGCGTCCATGGCCGCCGCCGCCACCGAGGAGCCCTTCCCCTTCCACGGCCTGCTGCCCAAGAAAGAGACCGGGGCCGCCTCCTTCCTCTGTCGCTACCCGGAGTATGACGGACGGGGGGTGCTCATCGCCGTCCTGGACACGGGGGTTGACCCCGGGGCCCCGGGAATGCAGGTGCTGGAGCCGCTGAGGCAGGGCGTGGGGCACGGAGCGCGGTCGGCCGGGGGGCCGGGGACGCGGAGGGGCGCAGCCTTGGAGCCCGGAGGCCGAGCGGGAGCCGGGCGCTGGAGGGAAGCCGAGGACACAGAGTGCGCGGCGGCCGGGCGGGGGGGCCAGGGGCCGGGAGGCCCGGCGCCCCGGCTGCTCGGGGATCCGGCCCAGACAAAAGCGGCGCGGCTGGTCGGGTGCCTGGGTCCGCCTGTGCCCCGGGAAGCCCCTTCCTGCCCGGGTGCTGCCGGGCCCGGGCCCTCGGGCTCCCGCCCATCGCACTGCCTTGCTCCGCAGATGCCTCGTGCCCCAGGCGCCGGCCAGTGTCTATTTTCAAATGAGGATTTTTACAATTTTTGTTATATGTTGAGGGGCGGGGGCTGGGGAGGGGAGAAAAGGGGCAGATGACCTATCAGAACTCATTTTTATTGCTGAGTTTGGGAGGTTGGTTTTGGTAAGAAGTGTGTATCTTGAAACGCGAAAGCCGGGTGTCACGATGATAATTCGGTCAACTTCCGGAATTGTTTCCTCTGGTAGTTTTCTGTATTCTATTTTAAACCATCTTTTGCAACGTACTGGTTTAGGGTCACTGAGACGCCTGGCTTAACTTGGTCTTTATTTGACATAAGAACAACTTAATTTAGTTTGGTTTTGGAGAACTTCAGACTTGATTAAATTATACTTATGTATATTTTTAGCCTCCAAATATAAGACAACATACTTTAATAAAAACTTAAACCATTACTTAGTTTTGCCTTAGGCACCTTTATAATCATTAGATCCGGGTGCCATACTGAAAGGTAATTTTAAAGAAGGTGTCTCTGGATTAAACGTATTCTGCTTAAAGTTTTCAAAGTTTGACTTATGTAAATTTAGTCTTAGCCTGTTACTGAAATCCAGTAATAAACAGAATTTCACTGATCTTGTTCCAGATCCATCTCCTGAAAGTCTAACCTGGGTAATCCTAGTGTGTGCTGATCTCTCCCTTATTTCAGTTCTTCATCTGTGTATCTTAATCCCCCTTTCTACACTAAACACTGAAATTGAATAATTCTCTTCTTCCTCCCATGCCTCTCCCTCCTCTGGACCCTCTCTTGTGCTCTAATAATTGAGGTAGCATTTTGGAGGCTGGGATGTAATGCAGGGGGAAAAGGGAACCAGTCTGACTAGAGAACAGGTTCCTCCTGTTAGTTCTTTAGCAGCACTCTGGAGTAGAACACCAACCAGGCAGCTTGGTGAATGAGAAGAAGAGCAGATAATGAGTCCCCTCCTGGTAGATCTAGTGGTGCAGTTAGTTGTTCTAGTATAACTCTGAAGACTTAAAAACGACAGCTCTAACCTCATTGAGGCTTTATTACAGCAGTAATGGTTTCCATTTTGTTGTGGAATATGTTTATTTTTTTTCTTTATTGTTTTTCAGAGGAAGGGAGAGAGAGAGAGAGAGAGAGAAACAGAGAAACATCAGTGTGAGAAAACATTGATTGATTGCCTCCCCCATGAGCCTGTTCCGGGATCCAACCGGAAACCTGGGTTATGTGCCCTGACCTGGAATGGAACTGGCCACCTTTTTAGTGTAGGGGAGGACTCTTCCCATCCAACTGAGCCACACCCGCTCGGGCAGTATGTATACTTTTTATAGGGAGGGATAAGTGGGAAGAGTGCAGCTGGGGTAAATGGTTCACTGGTTCTTTGTCAGGATCACAAGAGTTTAGGTGAGTACCATCTCAGTAAAAATACTTCAGTAGAATTTCCCATGTCTGCTTACCAAATTATTCCATTACTCTCCATACAGTAACAGTAATTCTCATCCTCCAGTGTCACTATGAAATTGATTGAGGTTAATTACATGTGACTTTTTAAAGTGCTCAAGAAAAGTGTTTAAACACTGCTTTTTTAAAGCAAGGATATTTAGTTAAAGGAGTTTATACTGGGTCTTAAGTCACCCAACTATCTGAAGGATAAATATGCATTAGATATTTCCAAGTAATGGCCTAGCTGGTGTGGCTCAGTTGGTTGAGTGTAGTCCGGTGTACCAAAAGGTTGCCACTTGGCTCCTGGTCAGGGCACATGCGTGGATTGCTTGCTCGGTTCCCTGTAGGGGCATGCAGGAGGTAGCTGATCAGTGTTTCACTCTCACATCAATGTTTTTCCCTCTCCTTTCCTCTCTCTATAAAAATCAAATCATAGCAATTTGTTCATATGCCCATATAGCACTGAGGATGTTTCATTTCAGCATTTATTCTGTTTACATACCTTCTTCCTGGTTATGTTAAAATTTTTTGAAAGCATATGTCTAATTTTATTCAGAATCACATGTGTGTCATTGACTATTTTTACTGAATGGATAATGTATCATGGAGATAAATAATTTTATCATGGAGATAAAATGGTTTGGGGAAAGAGGTTGTAAGTAGTCCTAAGAAAGTCTTTCTATTTTTATTTACTAAAATATAATAAAGTAAAATATCATTATATATAATTGGTTACTAATGGATGCTACGTAATTCATTTTGATTTTTATTCTTCTTCAGTTAACCTTTCCTTATTCTCCCAAACTGGGTTTTGTGTTCTTAAATGCTTTTATAGATTCTGTCTTTACCTTCGTTATTCGTTGTCTTACACGGCAGCTTTCTCTTTAATCATCTGTTTTTCTAACTGGCTTGTAAGCTTTTTGAAATCAAAGCCTGATTTGTTCATTCATTATGTTTTCAGAATAATAGTCATTTAATAGTATTTATTTATAAACTATCTTCCCTTGCTTAAGACAATATTGTCAGTATCTTCCATGAAATTTCAAGTAAATATTTATACATTCATGTTTTGTTTGTGATAATTTGTGAGCCCTTCCCCCCTTTTGTTTTGGTCTTCTACAAATGTTTAATGGATGCCTTCTAAGCCTTACCAACTCTTCCACCATAACTATTTCAGTGGAGATAAAAAGGAACCTAGATTCTTGACTCTTGGGGAAAACCTTTGGACATTTTATGTTTTGTGCAGCCAGCTTGATGGGCCAGTAAGCATTTCTCAGTCCCCCACCCCAAGTACATGGGGTTGTTGATTTCTTTAGCTCTACTCAAAATAACTGTCCCTGTCTTCTTCAGTCCCTCCTTCTCCTGTGACAGCTCCCTCTCCTGAAAGATGAGGGATATAGTTCTAATGTCAGCAGTTCAATTTCCTTCTTTCCTTCTCCCAGAACTCTGTTGCAAAATTCTCAGCGGGTTTGCCATTTTAAAACTTCTCATTCCTAATTCTAAATTTCCTTTTTTGACTTATTATCTCCAGTGCAGTGGTTGCTTTTGTCTAATGGTGAAGTAAGAAGTACATGGATAGAAAATAGCATATACTGTATAAAACATTTTTGAATGAGAAAGAGATCCTAGTAGGTAAAGTCCAATCAATAGTTGGTGTTAAATAAGCCATTAAATCTCATTAGGCTTTCTTCCTTTGCTCACAATGAGGTTTCTAATGAGAGGGATCTGTGTCTGACTGTTAGTGATCTCTTGTGATTACTTGATCTCAAGTTGTTTACTCATTAAATGAGAAAGGTGATTTGTATTCTTAGTACTATTAAAATACTTGTATAGACAGCCCCAAGGAATAAACATCCAGATTGAGAACTACCACACATAAAAACCACAGCTGTGCAGCCCCTAACAAAGCTATCAGCCCCTGGTTTTCCATGGCAACATGATTGGAGTAAGATTTGGAGTCCCTCAGCCACCCCCTTGCTTTGCCATATAAAGAAAAAAATCTGTGCCTAGTGACTTTTCCTCTCTTTTCACGTATACCTTAACTGCAGAGCTTTTAAAATTTTATTTTATTTTTTATTATTTTATGTTTGATAGTATTGCAGAGTATTACATATCTCCCCCATTAGCCCTGCCTTTGCCCCCATCCAACCAGCCTCTGCCCCTCCCCAGCTTTTACCACACTATTGTCTGTGTCCATTGGTTATGCATATATGCATGTCTGTTCTTTGGTTAATTTCTTCCCACCCCCATCCTTTTGCAGTCTGTCAGTCTGTTCCATGCATCCATGCCTCTGGACCTGTTTTGTTCGGCAGTTTATTTTGTTCGTTAGATTCCACAAATAAGTGAGATCATGTGATATTTGTCTTTCTCTGTCTGGCTTATTTCACTTAGCATAATAATCTCCAAGTCCATCCAGGCTGTCACAAAGGGTAAGAAATCCTTTCTTTTCAGCCACCCTGTATTCCATTGTGTAAATGTACCACAGCTTTTTTTTATCCACTCATCTACTGGTGGGCACTTGGGCTGTTTCCACTTCTTAATTATTCTATATAATAAAAGCCTAATACGCAAATCGACCGAATGGCGGAACTACTGGCAGAACGACCGGTCACTATGACGCACACTGACTACCAGGGGGCAGACGCTTAATGCAGGAGCTACCCCCTGGTGGTCAGTACCCTCAGCCAGAAGCCGGGCTCACCGCTGGCGAGTGCAGCTGCGGTGGCTGGAGCTTCTCCGGCTTCCGTGGCAGCACTAAGGAGTAGTGAGTCAAGTGGTAAGGAGCGAGGTGTCCCGAACTGTGAGAGGGCGCAGACCGGGCTGAGGGACTCTCCCTCCCTCACTCTCCTCCTTCCCTCTTCTCCCTCCCTTTCCCCCCTCTCCCCCCCCCCCCCCAGTGCACAAATATTGTGCACTAGGCCTCTAGTTATAAATTTATAACACTGCTATGAACAGGGGCGTGCATACATTCTTTCTGATTGGTGTGTCAGGATTCTTAAGTTATATTCCCAGAATTGGGATTGCTGGTCAAACTAGTTCCATTTTTAATTATTTGAGGAAACTTCATACTGTTCCACAGAGTGCTGCATCAGTCTGCATTCCCACCAGCAGTGCACAAGGGTTCCCTTTTCTCCATATCCTGGCCAGCATTTGTTGATTTATTGATAGTAATCATTCTATCAGGTGTTAGGTGATACCTCATTGTAGTTTTAATTTGCATCTCTCGGATGATTAGTGAGGATGATTAGTGACTTTGAGCATTTTTTCATATGTCTCTTGGCCATCTGTATGTCCTCTTTGGAGAAGTGTCTATTTAGGTCCCTTGCCCATTTTTTAGTTGGATTTTTTGTTTCCCTTTTGTTAAGTTGAATGAGTTCTTTACATATTTTGGAAATTAACCCCTTATCAGATGTATCATTGGCAAATAATGTTCTTCCATAAAGTGGGCTCCCTATTCATTTTGTTGATGGTTTCTTTTGCTTTATAGAAGCATTTAAATGTGATGTATTCCCATTTGTTTATTTGTTTCTCTTGTCCTAGGAGATGTATCAGTGAAAATACTGCTATGTGAGACATCTGAAATTTTGCCGCCTATCTTTTCTTCTAGGATTTTTTTGCTTTTGTGACTTACATTTAAATATTTTATCCATTTTGAGTTTATTCTTGTGTGTGATGCAAATTGATGGTCTAGTATCATTTTTTCATGTACCTGTCCAATTTTCTCAACCCCATTTATTGAAGAGAATAACATATCCTTTCTCCATTGTATGCTCTTGCCTCTTTGGTCGAATATTAATTGAGCATAATGACTTGGGCTGATTCCTGGGTTCTCTGTTCTGTTTCGTTGGTCTATATGCCTGTTCTTGTGCCAGTACCAGGCTGTTTTGATTACAATGGCATTGTAGTATAGTTTGACATCTCATATTGTGTTCCCTCCAATTTTGCTCTTCCTCAAGATTACTGAGGCTATTCAGGGCCTTCTGTGGTTCCATATACATTTTTTGAATATTTGTTCTAGAACTGTGAAATATGCCTTTGGTATTTTAATTGGGATTAGGTAGTATGGACATTTTAATGATGTTAATTCTTCCAGTCCATGAATAATTGCTTTAGGTAGTATGGACATTTTAATGATGTTAATTCTTCCAGTCCATGAATACGGTATATGTTTCTACTTGTTTGTATCTTTCTCTATTTTTTTTTCCAATTTCTTACAATTTTTTGAGTACAGATTTTGTATCTTTGAGGTTAAGTTTACTAGTATTCTTAGGTTTTTGTTGCAGTGGTAAATAAGATTTTTCTTTTTAGTTTCTCTTTTTGAGAATTCATTAGTGATATATAAAAACGCCATCAATTTCTGGATGTTAATTTTGTATCCTGCTACTTTGTAGAATTCATTTGTTAAATTTGGTGGGGTTGCCCTTGCTGGTTTGGCTCAGTGTATAGAGCGTCAGCCTGCGGACTGAAGGGTCCTGGGCTCGATTCCGGTCAGGGGCACATGCCCAGGTTGTGGGTTCGGTCCCCAGTAGGAAGTATGCAGGAGGCAGTGATTGATGATTCTCATCACTGATGTTTCTCTCTCTCTCCCTCTCCCTCTCCCTTCCTCTCCGAAATCAATAAAAATATATTTTTAAAAAATTTGGCTAGGTGTTTTGGTAGAGTCTTTATGGTTTTCTATGTGCAATATGATGTCATCTGCGAATAATGACAGTTTTACTTCCTCCTTTCCAGTTTGGTTGCCTCTTTTATTTTTTCTTGTCTGATCGCTGTGGCTAGGACTTTCAGTACTATGATGAATAAGAGTGGTGAAAGAAGACAGCCCTGTCTTATTCCTGTTCTTTAGGGAAACACATTTCGTTTTTTCTCATCCTATCTAATAATCTAATAAAGAGGGAGTATGCTAATTGACCCTCACACCGTTGCAAAGATGGCGGCACCCACAGCCAATAAGGAGGGAACATGCTAATTGACTGCCACACCCTCAAAGATGGCAGCGCCCACAGCCACAAGATGGCGGCGCCTAGTCCCCTCAGCCCCACTGGGGCGGCAGGCGGGCCCAGCCGCTTTGCGCGCCTGCCTCCACAGTCCCCCAGTCCCCTCAGCCACCCAGCTGCCCAGGGCAGGCCTGAGGCACAGGCAAGCCTCGGATGGCAGCTGCCCAGCCGCCCAGGGCCACCCGAGGCTCAGGTAACTAGGGCTGGCCAAGGCTTGCGCTGCCGGCAGTGGCAGCAGCAGAGGTGTGATGGGGGCATCGCCTTCCCCTGATCGCTGGGTCACTTCCTGCCCTTGAGGGCTCCCAGACTGTGAGGGGAAGCAGGCTGGGCTGAGGGACACCCCCCCCCTTCAGTGCATGAATTTTCATGCACCGTGCCTCTAGTTGAATATAATGTTGGCTGTAAGTTTGTCATATATGGCATTAACCCTTTGCACTTGCTTGCTTTTTTCTCTATTCCTGCTACCGATGCTAACCGTGTCGAGTCACACTCGACATCCGAGTGCAAAAGGTTAATTATGTTAAGGTATGATCCCTCTGTTCCCACTTTCCTGAAAGTCTTTATAATAAATGGATGCTCGATTTTGTTGAATGCTTTTCTGTGTCTGTTGATATTGTATTTTTATCCTTCATTTTGTTTATGTGATCAATCACGTTTATTGATTTGCATCTGTTGTAATAGTCTGGCTTCCCTGGAATAAATCCCACTTGGTCATGGTGTCTGATCTTTTTAATGTATTGCTGGATCTGATTTGTAATAACTTGTTGAGGATTTTAGCATCTATGTTCGACAGGGTTATTGGGTTGTAATTTTCTTTCTTTGTGGTATCTTTATCTAGTTTTGGAATTTAGATAATGCTGGCCTCATACAGAGAGCTTGGATGTCTTCACTCCTCTTGAATTTTTGGAATAGTTTGAGGAGGATAGGTGTTACCTCTTATTTGAATGTTTGGTAAATCTCACCTGTGAAGCCATCCAGTCTTAGGACTTTGGTTTGCTGGGAATATTTTTTTATTACTGCTTCAATTTCATTTATTCTTATAATAGGTCTATTTAGGTTTTCTGAGTCTTCTTGATTGAGTTTTGGAAGATTTTATATTTTTAGGAATTTGTCCATTTCACCCAGGTTGTCCAAATTATTGGCATATAGTTGTTTGTAGTATTTTCTTACAATCCTTTGTATTTTTGTGATGTCAGTTGTAATTCAACTCTTTCATTTCTGATTTTATTTGAGTTCTCTCTCTTTGTTTTTTCATTGCTAGCAATTCATCAATCTTGTTTATCTTCTCAAATAGCGAGCTCTTGGTTTTATTGATATTTTGCTGTGTGTTTTTTTAGCCTCTATGTCATTTTTTTTCTGCTCTGATATTTAATATTTCCTTCCTTCTACTTAGTCTGGCTTTTTGTTGTTCTCTTTCTAATCCTTATAACTGATTTTTTTTTTTTTTTTTTTTTTTTTTTGGTCTGGGAGAACTATCCAGTAGCTGTCAGTGGGGTGTTAAAGTCTCCTACTATACCTGTATTGCTGTCAATTTCTCCCTTAAAGTTTTTTAAGAGGTTTGTTTTTTAAAATTATTATTATTAAATATATTTAGGTGCACCTATATTGGGTGCATATATGTTTACAAAGGTTAAATTTTCTTGTTGGATCAATCCCTTTAACCTTTTGCACTCGGATGTCGAGTGTGACTCTACACGGTTAGCCTTAGAATAAAGGAATCGAGAAAAAAGCAAGCAAGTGCAAAGGGTTAAATATTATGTAATGACCTTCTTTGTCTCTTTTATGGCTTTTAGTTTGAAGTTTATTTTGTCAGATATGATTATTGTTACCCCAGCTTTTTTCATTTCCATTTGCATGGAATATATTTTTCCATCCATTCACTTTTTGTCTGTGTGAATCTTTTGCTCTGAGGTGGGATCTCTTGTAGACTGCATACACGCGCACACACACGCACACACACAGGTTATGTTTTCTTATCCTTCCAGTTACCCTATATCTTTTGATTGAGACATTTAACCCATTTACATTTAAGGTTATTATAGGTCAGTACTTATTTTTTGTCACATTTCCTTTATACCTATGTTCCTTGCTCTCTTGATTTCTTCTTCTTAAAGTAGTCCCTTTGATATTTCTTGTAGTGCTGATTTGGTGGTAATGTACTCGTTTAACCTCTTTCTGTCTGGGAAGCTTCCTATTTTGCCTTCAATTTTAAATGATAGCCTTTCTGGATAGAGTAGTCTTGGATTCAAGTTCTTACTTTTCATTACTTTGAGTACTTCCTCCCAGTCCCTCAGGCCTGTAATGTTTCTGATGAGAAATCAGCTGACAGTCTATTGGTAACTCCCTTGTAGGTAACTTTCTGTCTCTTGCTGCTATAAGATTTTTTCTTTGTCTTTAACGTTTATAACTTTATAATTAGAATGTGTCTTGGTGTGGATCTCTTTATGTTCATCTTGACTAGAACTCTCTGTGCTTCCTGAATTTGTGTGATTTTTCTTCACCTGGATAGGGAAATTTTGTCATTATTTCTTTAAACAGGTTCTCTATTCCTTGCTCCCTTTCTTTTCCTTCTGGCACCTCTATGATGCGGATGTTGTTACATTTCCTG
Source organism: Cnephaeus nilssonii (assembly GCF_951640355.1). NCBI lineage: Eukaryota > Metazoa > Chordata > Mammalia > Chiroptera > Vespertilionidae > Cnephaeus > Cnephaeus nilssonii. The sequence goes on along the minus strand of NC_137079.1, from coordinate 37,565,257 downwards.
TTGTACCAAAGTTCTCTTAAACTATCCTCCTGTATTTTAATTATTTTTCTGTTGCTGCTCTAATTGGGTATTTTTCTTCTACCTTGTCTTCTAAGTCACTGATTCAATCCTCCACTTTATTCAATCTACTTTGAATTTCTTCCAGTGTATGTCTGATAGGGTATCTTAATTTCTGACTGGTTCTTGTTTATGGTTTCTATTTTCTTTTTCATGCTGTTGTAGTTCTCACTAAGTTTCTTTAATATCCTTATGACCATTAATTTGAACTCTGTATCTGATAAATTTTTTGCCTCCATTTCATTTAGCTCTTTCTCTGGAGAATCTTCCTTTTCTTTCATTTGGGGGTGTTTCTTTGTCTCTCCATTTTAGCTCTCTCTTTGTGTTTGTTTCTATGTATTTGGTATAACTGTTATGACTCTCAGTCTTTGTGGGGTAGTAGCCTTTTGTAGTAAGTGTTCTGTGGGACCCAGTGGTGCAGGTGACACAGAAAGGGACACTAAGGCTTATCTTAAAGAGTGTGGATTCTCCAGGTGGAAAAGGAGTCCCAAGACCTTGTGCTCTTATCACACTTGGCATTATTTTATATTCTTATTTCTTTCTTAAGGGTATGGGTCTTCTTTTTCTCAGTCCTCCTTGTGTCTGCACATGATTCCTGCTGGAAATTCAGTATAGATAAGCTTATTGCTACAGATCCCCTAGCCTAGGAAGATCCCAGGAATGATTTGTCTTATAAAAGCAATATGAAAATATAATACTACTAGAGGACTAATGCATGAAATTCGTGCAAGGGGCTCAGCCCTCGCAGCCTCAGCTGCCTCAGCCCTTGCAGCCCGCCGCCTCGCGGCCCTACGGCCCCGCCCACTGGTGGTTCTGGAAGGTCTTTCTGCTGTCTGGTCTAATTAGCATATTAGCTCTTTATTATATAGGATTGTTGTCTATAGCAGTCAGCATGGCCTAACTGAAAGTTTTTGGACTGGCCAAGAAACCATTCTTTAGGAAAATAGTCTTAATGCTGATTAATTAGTGTCAGGTCACTCAGTAATTAAATTTGTATTGAGAACCTAACAGGCACTCCTAGGTTTGGTGAATAAAATATAAATAGTCCTAGCCCTATGGAGCTTATTTTCTAATAGTAAAAACAAAGAAGAAGTCACTTAACTGTATAATACAAAATCCTGTGCAGGAAACCAGATACAGTGAGAAAAAAAGAATCAGGTTTTGATGGTAGTCACTTAAAAGAAGTCACAGGTAGACTTTTCTGAAGGGGTGACATTTTAGTAGAAAACTAAGATGTGATTTAAATTCATGTGGAAAGACTGAAGAGACAGAGAATTCTAAGCAGAAGGACCCTGTCCAAATAGTTGTGGGGCAGGACAAAGTTTGGAATATTCCAGGAATTGTAAGGAGGCCAATGGGGTGAGAATCATGAGTAATGGAGTGACAAGGGTCACATCTGGCAAAGGCTTTTTATATTGAGCACACAGTGAATCCATACCAGTGTGTTCAGTGGAGGACTGGCATAATACAGTTTGTTTGGCTATTGATTTTTGTGGGGGCCAAGAATGGACACGAGAGACACTGGCATTTTACTATGAAAGCAAGAGAGCATGGTTAGTGGAGGGTACTGATAGTGAAAATCAAGAGAAGAGGGTGGATTTGAATTATATTTTAGAAGTAGAATTAAGAGGACTTCCTGACAGATTTGATGTGGGGGATAAACTAAAGAGCCAGAGAAGGACTTTTAAGTTTCTGGCTTGTATGTTGACTTCCTGAGATGGCAAAGCCTGGTGAGAAACAAGTTTTAGTGTTAAATTTTAATTTGGATTTATATGAAGTTTGAGTGCTTATAACATCCAATAATGAAGTGTTATTAAACATTTTTCCCCTAAAGGTTTGTGCTTGCGTAGCTCCAAGCTCACCTTCAGATCTTTTCTCAAGTGGTACCTCTTCAGTGACACCTTTTTTGATCATCTTGATTAAAATAAAAACTCCCATACTTCCTGTGTCCTTTTCCTGCTTAATTTGTCTCCATAGTAGTTACCACCAATTGACGTGTTATATTTTTTACTTGTTTAGTGACTGTATAATATAAGATCTGTGAGGTCAGGGATTTTTGTGTATTGATCATTATTATATTCCCAACCCTAAAACAGAGTGTGGTCTATAGTAAATGCTCAGTATATGTTTATTAACTAAGTATGTGAAACCACTTGAAGGATTCTGTGGTGTTTTCCAGGAGTAAATTTTCTTTTTAGTGTTATCAAACTTTTGGTTTAAAACAATTCAGTTATTTTTATAACAAATGCAGATTTTTATAGGATGTTTTATATATGTGTACCTATGCACACGCACACACACATGAGGATTGGCATTGTTGTGTGTGTTTTTTAAGGATAAAAACTTAAAACTATAACTCATACTTTAATTCTCTTTAATTTTCTTTAGGTTACATCTGATGGAAAACCAAAACTTGTTGATATCATTGACACAACAGGAAGTGGTGATGTGAATACTGCTACAGTAGTAGAGCCAAAAGATGGTGAAATTATTGGCCTTTCAGGAAGAGTGCTTCAGGTTGGAGCTTTTATCTTTTAATGGATTTTTTTTTCTTTCCATTTTTTGTATTGTCATCTCAAACTAATATTTTTAGCTTATATTTGATGGTATGGTGAGTGTTAGATAGCTATTGTATAACAAATTACTCTAAAACTTCATGATTTATAACAATAAACATTTTTTATCTCAGTTTCTGTGAGTCAGGAATCTGGGTGTGACTTAGCTGGGTGCCCTCGCATTCAAGATCTCTTCTGAGCTTGCTGTTGGCCAGGGCTGCAGTTTCATCTGAAGGCTCCACTTTGTTGGGAAAGGGGATTCAGTTTCCAAGCTTGCTCAAGTGGTTATTGGCAGACTTATTCTTTGCTACTAGGATCTCTCCACAAGTCTCCTTCACAACATGCAGCTGTCTTCCCCCTGGGAAGGACTCCAAGAGAGAATCCCCAAGATGGAGGCATGGTCTTTTTATAAATTAATCTTGGAAGTGATATCCTATTATTTCTGTCACGTTCTTAATCTTGGAAGTGACACTTGACCATGTTCTTTTCATTAGAAGTGAGTCATTAATTCCAGCACACACTTAAGGGGAGGGGATTTTACAATGGCATGAATACCAGGAGGGTGGGGGTTGATAGGGGTCATCTTTGAGGAAGTCATTGTTTTGTTGTTTGATAGCAGGCTTAGAATGTGTGTGTGTGTGTGTGTGTGTGTGTGTGTGTGTGTGTGTGTGTGTGTTTCCCAATGTGATTGCCAAATTCTTAAACTTTCAAGTTTTGAATAGAAAAATGGGAAAAGTGACCAGATGACAGTTTTGCCTTCATCTTTTCCTAGCCCTTCTGGGAACTTGAACATGAAATATTAAAGCTTTAATAATTACAGACTTAAGTGATTAGCTTTGTCTTATCCTATATAATAAAGCCCTAATATGCAAAGCAATGGAACGATGGGACGACTGGTCATTATGACATGCACTGAACCACCAGGAGGCAGATGCTCAATGCAGGAGCCACCCCCTGGTGGTCAGTGCGTTCCCACAGGGGGAGTGCCACTCAGCCAGAAACCAGGCTCAGGGCTGGCAAGTGCAGCGGTGGTGGTGGCAGCCTCTCCCGCCTCCTCTGCAGGCGGACAGTAAGGAGCAAGGGGTCCCAAGCTGCGAGAGCCTTGGACTGCGAGAGGGATGTCTGACTGCTCCCCCAGGGATCAGGCCTGAGCCGGAAGTCAAACATCCCCCGAGGGGTCCTGGACTGCGAGAGGGCGCAGGCCAGGCTGAGAGGAATTCCTCCCCCTTCGACTCCCCTCCCATGCACGAATTTCGTGCACCAGGCCTCTAGTTCCTTATGATTGGTAGAAAGGCTGGAATAAGCAAAAAATATGAAAAATAATTGGAAAACAATCATAGACCAGTTCATAAAGTATTAGCTAATGAGTTTGTTAGATGGCAAGAATTTGACTTTGATTCAGTACTCATCTTTTAAACCAATAAGCAGAATTAGTTTGGGAAATAAGTTTGTGGTTATTTATGTGTGTAAAGAGCTATATTTAACTTTTTCCATTCTTTACTATCTGTCTGAATTATGTTTAAGCCTTATCTACTGGAAAGCTTGTTGTGGCAATGGGTTAGTTTTCTGTGCTGCATAACAAAGTAACAAAAAGTTAGCAGCTTAAAATCATATACATTCCTACATTTATCTTACTGTTTCCATGGGTTAGATGTCCAGGCATAGCTCTTTGCTCATGGTCTCTCAAGACTGCAGTTAAGTGTTGGTGGGGACTGTGGCCTCGTCTGAGACTCCTCTTCTAAGTTCACATGGATGTTGGCACAGTATATTTTGTCCTGATAGCTTGCTTATTGAAGGCCAACAGAAGAATCTCTGACCTCAGGAATGGCCTCAGTCTCTCTTTTAAAGAGCTCACCATTAGGTTCACACCCACAAAGCTAATCTCCCTTTTGATTAACACAGTCACTTGATTAGGGACCACAGTTGTATTTGCAATATCCTTCATCTTTACCATATTACTTACCCTAATATAATCACAGGTGTGATATTCATAGATCCTGTCTTCACTAAGCAGCGAGGACTATACAAGGGCATGGGTCATCTTAGAATCTGCCTATCACAGGCAGACAACAGACCTTAATATTTTGGTTCCTTTTTCATGTGTTACAGACTGAATGTTTGTGCGCCCCCAAAATTCATATGTTGAAGTCCTAACACCCAATGTGATGATGTTTGGAGGCAAAAAAGACCTCTTTACTAGGATTTCACTGCATGGAATATTAACACTAAGGATGACACTTGACTCATAAGAAAATGTTCATTTTGTTAGGTATCTTTAAAGACCCAGGGAAAAAGAGATGTAATGAGTAATTTAAGAGATTCTGTTTCTTGTGTGACAATCAGTCTTATTATGTTATAGTGATCATGTAATTAAAACCATTTTAAAGATACCAACTTAAAATGGTCAAAATATAAAGTTTTGATATTTAAAGAAACTGAAAATGTCTTCATTTGTAAAGAATATTCAAATAGGTAAAATGACATTTTCCGTAATTGCCTCATAAAGAATAGTTAGCTTTATTCTAACTTGGTTAAGGTTAGATATCAGAACCATAATTTAATTTCTGATTTTTATTTTTTTTTTAGTTTAATTTTTGTAGCTAAGTATTCCGTGAGGAAAGTATATAGTAGTGATTTGAAAAGAAAAATATCTGGTTGCTATCTTGGCTGGGTGGCTCATTTGGTTGGAGCTTCATCTCCATCCCATACACCAAAAGGTTGCGTGTTTGATTCCTGGTCAGGGCACATACAAGAGGCAACCAATCAATGTTTCTCTCTCACATCAATGTTCCCCCCCCCCCGCCCCCGCCCGTAAAAGTCAGTAAACATATCTTCCAGTGAGGATTTTAAAAAATAAAATAAAAAAGAAAGCTTTTAAGAACAAAAGTATCTGGTTGCATGGAACCTGCAGATTTTGAGCTTTTTTAATAAATACAAGTTATGTCTATCAGATTATTTTTATTGTATTACATATACTTTATTTTTTAAATTAAATTAAATTTTTTAATGCTCATTAGAGGATATATTTTACTGATTTTAGAGAGAGGAGAAGGTTGTGTGTGTGAGAGGGAGAGAGAGAGAAAGAGAGAGTGAGTGAGAGAAAGAAAGATATGAGAGAAACATCGATTGGTTGCCTCCCATATGCACCTTCACTGTGGATCAAACCTAGGTATGGGCCCTGGTAAAATCGAACCCACAACTTTTCAGTGCACAGGATGCTGCTCCAACCACCTGGACCACACTGGCCAGGGTTGTATTACATATATGTTAAGTAATTGTAATTAAATAAACAGCTGTTCATTTCACAGTTCTTATAATTAGTTATTCCATTATCAGGGGTGGGGAACATCTGGCCTGAGGTCCATATAAGGCCCAAGAAATCATTTGGTCTGGCCCTGACAAGGCATTAGGGGATGAGTTAATTAAATGTTTGACCAAATTTAGCAGGCCAATTTTTAAAAAAAATATTTTTATTGACTTTTCTAGAGAGAGGAAGGAAGAGGCGGGGAGAGAGATAGAAACATGGATGAGAGAGACACATCGACTGGCTACCTCCTGTAGGCTCCCTAGTGAGGATCGCACCTGCAATCCTGGCATATACCCTGACCTGGAATCGAACTGGTGACCTCTTGGTTCATAGGTTGACATTCAACTACTGAGTCACATCAGCCTGGCTAGCAGGCTAATTTTTGAGTTGATAATTTTGCATGGTCCAAGAATGATGTTATTAAATATCCAAATGGCCCTTGGCAGAAAAAGGTTCCCCACCCATGCCTTAAATCCTTTTATAGTTCAGGGCTTTTTGTAATCTCTTAGTAAAAGAAGTTGCCACTAACCTAAGGTTACAAAGTCCACTGTGTAGTAGCACACCTGTGTTTAAATATTCTTTGAATTTGCCAACTAGTGATTACTTAACGTTTTGTTGTTGCAACACTTTATTATTGTTATGTCATCGGCTATTGCAAGAACATTCGAGCTTAGAATTCCTATTGTCTAAAGAAGGTTCAGTTTTGAATGAAAAGTGCTAGTTTATATGCCAACATAGTTGAAATGTCTCATACTCCAGACAGTCCAATTCATTCAGAAATGATTACTTATATGCAGGCTTTTAAAAAGTCAGTATATCTTTGAATTTTTGTGAGTGATTCTTTTTCCTTAATTAGTTGTGAGAAAATTTCATCCAAAAATTTTCTACATGGGGAACAATTTGATGAGAGACATGAGGATGAGTTGGTTAAGGATATTGCGCAAATGAGAATTGATGAGTGAACCAACTCTGAGTGGTTGAGAGTTTGACCTCATAATTTATACACATTTAAAAGCTGTTCTTAATGATTATAGATCCTACTAGAGGCCCGGTGCACAAAATTCGTGCACGGGGGCAGGGGGGTGTCCCTCAGCCCAGCCTGCACCCTCTCCAATCTGGGATCCCTCTCACAATCCAGGACTGCTGGTTCCCAACTGCTCACCTGCCTGCCTTCCTGATTGCCCCTAACCGCTTCTGCCTGCCAGCCTGATCACCCCCTAACCACTCCCCTGCCAGCCTGATTGATGCCTAACTGCTCCCCTGCCAGCCTGTTTGCCCCCAACTTCCCTCCTCTGCTGGCCTGGTCACCCCTAACTGCCCTCCCCTGCAGGGTTGATCGCCTCCAACTGCCCTCCCTTGCAGGCCTGGTCCCTCTCAACTGCCCTCCCCTGCTGGCCATCTTGTGGTGACCATCTTGTGTCCACATGGGGGCAGCCATATTGTGTGTTGGAGTGATGGTCAATCTGCATATTACTCTTTTATTAGATAGGATGATTACAAAGAGCTTGAATCCTCCGCATTTTCCTTATTGACATTTCAACTTGGTTGATGTTCAGTGCATTTTGTTATTCATGAGAATCATAAGGTAGGGATTATGTTCTTCCTTTTAAACATGAGTTAAGAAGCCTGTGGGTCTCACCTAGTTAAGAGTTTGGATTCATAGCCAGGTTTATATGACTGTAAATTGCATACTCTGAATATTACGCTGAATTTTTTGGTTTCCATAATAGAACTATATTCCAGTTTTCTTTCCTACTTTTCTGTTTGGGCAAGCAATTTCTTTTTGCTTCTTTGCTTTCTCCATTTGTAAAACTGGCCATACTGCTTACATCATTTTGTTAGTTAAAAGCTTTAATGTTATTTTTAAATACTTTGAGATAGTTGAAAAGACTATTATAAAATCTACTAGAGGCCCAGTGCACGAAATTCGTGCATGGGGGGGGGTGTCCCTCAGCCCAGCCTGCACCCTCTCCAATCTGGGACCCCTCGAGGGATGTCCGACTGCCTGGTAGGTTCGGGCCTAAACAGGCAGTCGGACATCCCTCTCACAATCCAGGACTGCTGGCTCCCAACTGCTCGCTTGCCTGCCTTCCTGATTGCTCCTAACCGCTTCTGCCTGCCAGCCTGATCACCCCCTAACCACTCCCCTGCCAGCCTGATTGCCCCTAACTGCCCTCCCCTGCAGGCCTGGTCAAGTCAGGGCGCCCCTCGGTCCTGGAGCCTCTGCAGAGGCTGGACGGGGTGTGATTGAGGTGCCTCAACCTTCCACAGCCCCTCCCCCAGCCGGCCTGGTCCTAGATTGTTAACACCCCCCCCCACACACACACACACACACACACACAAATGGGCGGGGGGCGAGGCCAGCGCTAAGAAGCCAGGGCCGAAGGTCGGCAGCCCTGGCGGTGGCTGGCTTTGGCAGCAGCAGCGGGGTGATGGACGTAGCACCTTCCCCTGATCCTCCTGTTCACCTCCTGCAGAGGGAGGCCAGACTTCGGCTTAGGCCTGTTCCCCACAGGCTCAGTAGGCCATCCCCTGAGGGCTCCCAGACTGTGAGAGGGGGCAGGCCGGGCTGAGGAAACTGCCACCCAGTGCACGAATTTTCGTGCACCGGGCCTCTAGTGTTATATATAATTAAAATGATCTTATAGAACTTTTTTCTTACTAATGCAAAGAGCTCTTAGCTTCTAGGCATTATCTCTGTTATATCTTAGAGCCCAGTGAAGCTCTTGTTATTAACAAGAAATCTAAGATTAAGAGGTTCTGTAAATTGCTTCCTCTCCCAACTATTTGATGGGCAATAGAGTGATGAAGGGAGAGGTGAGGTGTCATTGATGCTTAAGAACTAAAGATCTTAGTGGTTTAATAAGGTTGCACATGTTGAAAGCACTTTATAAACTATGAAGCATTGTGTAAATGAAGGGTGTTCTAGTTGAATCATCTTATTTATGTTTGAGATAAAAGGAGCCAGAGAGATATTAAGTGGCACTTTAGAATATTAAAAATAGTGCTCTGTATGTGAGCCTAATCATCCAAGTTGAGCCATTAGGATATAAGTGAAATACATTTTTCTCCAGTAAGTTAGTCATTGGAATTGGGAAGCATTTGGTGCATTAATAATTTACTTTTTTTTCTATAGATTCCTGCAAGCTGGACAAATCCCTCAGGCAGATATCATATTGGGATAAAAAATGGCTACGACTTCTATCCAAAGGCTCTCAAGGAAAGGATACAGGTGATGTTCAATCTAGTATCACTGATTTATCTTCTTTCTCAAATTTTATTCCTACTGAAGAAAAAAATTACAAATTCTCACTAACTTTTAATTATTTTGGATGATGGGAGACTTTTAAACAATGACTTCTTAGAGATTCTGTTAAATGGAATTTTACCTATTAAAGACATTGTTCTTAATACTGAATACATACATAAGCTTAGGGAAACTGGATACACTGAAATTATATTAAATGTTTGGGCATATGTGTTTTTCTGGGAAATGGCATATACCTTTCATTGTATTTTTGAAAGACTTTTTTTTTTTAACCTCAAAACGATTAAAGACAGTTGATTTAAAATCCAGACTTTTTAGCTTTTATGACCATTTGTCCCATTTTTCCATAGATTAACCTTGATTCCAGTTGGTTATTCAGTATTAAGGAAAGGGTTACTCAGACCTAAAGCAGCTGCAGTATAGGAAGCACAAATCTGTCATTAAAGAAGTAAAGCTGTGAATTGAGGGATAAGGAGCCTGCTTTAAAGCAGCACTATTCAGTAGACCTTTCAGTGACAATGGAAATGTTCAAAATGTTCAGTATCTGTCCATATGGTAGTACTAGCCACAGGTAGCTATTGCGAACTTGAAATGTGACTAGTATGACTAAGGAATTGAAATTTTAATTGATGTAATATTTTAGAATTTCCGTTTAAAAAGCGCCATGTGGCTAGTGGCTCCTGTATTTGACAGTACCACTGTAGAAGATGGCTATGATACTAGTTGCTGATGTAGACAGGGTTCAGGGCTTCAACTGTAAAATGATATGTAAACCTTGAAAATGAGCCTGAAGGGCAAGACCTATGGGTCCTTTTATGTAATCGTAATATCATTATCTGCTTCTTCAAGGTTCGATGGACCATACGAAGATATATTACATTTATAATAATCAATACTTGTTAGATTCCAATCATTATTACAAAAAATAATGCACCTAACTTTTATTTGGTACCATTTTATTTTAAAATTTCAGGCTGAAGTACACATATACAGCACAATGTTTTTTTTGCACTATATTAAATGTAATCAACTGTGTTGATGAGGTACAAATTAACATACAAAAATAGAGTGATAAAGTTAAAGCTGAACCCTGCACTCCTTAGCTCAGTTGCTTATTTTACTGGAAAGGACTTTTTCCTTGGGAGTTAAAGACAATGGAGATTAAGGTAAGACCAATTTCAGTAAAAAATAAACCTATCAAGTCAAAGAGGATCAGAAATTAATATGCTAGCGAGGGGGGAAATTGAGGAAGCCTGCATGTCCATCAAAATGCAGCTGCAATCTTCCTCCTGTCCTGTGCTTCTACTTAACTTGAGACATTGTTCAGTTCTGTAAGGTCCCAGAATACAGGTTTGTTTGTTTGTTTGTTTTTACTTTCATTGACTGGGAATTCAGTTATCTGACATTGTATTATTTACTCTTCGAAGGATTTAAATTGTGGCATACAATGTATAAAAATACATTTGGGTGTGTCTTGATAAATTTGTTCTCTTAAAACCTAGATGCAGTGAATGAAATCATTTTTTAATAATCCATTCATTGCTTTATCAAATTGATTATAAATGATTTTTTTTACCCTCCTTATGAGAATAATGTAACGTCACAGCTGATAACAACTAGGTCCACATATGAATAAATGCCTATGTTTACCCAAATATTTGTCAACCTCATTGGGAGGTAATTTTTCTGTATTTACAGAAAGAACGGAAGGAAAAAATCTGGGACCCTGCTCACAGAATGGCCCTGGCAGAAGCTTGTAGAAAACAAGAAGAATTTGATGTTGCCAACAATTCCCCTTCTCAAGTTGGTGCTCGTCATTTTTATTTAAACATTACTTTAGGACCCTGTACCATAGAGTTCTTAGAGAATTATTAATAGACTGTTTTTTCCCCCACAAGTTTTAAGTTGTTTAGTTTTACTCATTTTTTCTTTAGTGTTTATCTGAAATCAGTTCACATATGTACTAATTTTTAAAAACTTATTGAGCATATAAGAACATGTAAAAGCACTTAAATCTAAGTGTGTAGTCATGAGTTATCACAAAATGAACATTCGCATATTAGCAGCAGCATCTCATGCCTCTTCCTAGTTATTGCTTTCTTGTTCCTTCTTAAAGGCAACTATCATCCTAACTTCTAAAACTATTGAATGATTTTGCCTATTTTGAATTTTGTAAACTGAAATCATGCAGTGTGCGTTCTTTCATGTGTAGCTGATCTCACGTAGTATATTTGTGAGATTCATCCATATTTGGGGTATTGAAATAGTTTGTTCACTTCCCTTGCTATTTGATGGATAGAGCACAATTTATATATCCATTCTGCATATTGATATTTTCTTTGTTTTGAGTTTTTGGCTATTAAGAAAAATACTATTTTGAATATTCTGTGTGTGTGTGTGTGTGTGTGTGTGTGTGTGTGTGTGTGTGTGTTGTTGTTGTTTTAGATTCTACATATAACTGAAACCTTTGGTATTTGTCTTTCTCTGTCTGACTTAGTGCACTGAGCATAATACCCTCTAGGTCCATCCATGTTGTCACAAATGGCAGGGTTTCATTCTTTTTTATTGCTGAGTAATAGTTCATTGTATATATCTGTCACATCTTTTTTATCCAGTTACCTATTGATGGATACCTAATTTGCTTTCATATCTTGGCTGTTGTAAATAACTCTACAATGAACATAGGGGTGTAGATATCTTTTTGAATTAGTGTTTTCATTTACTCTGTATAAATGCTAGGAAGTGGAATTTCTGGGTCATATTGAAAATCTACTTCTACAATATTTTTTGAGGAATCTCCATATTTTTTATTTTTTTATTATTTTTATAGATTTCTGGAAGGGAGAGAGCTAGAAACATCAGTGATGATAGAGAATTGTCAATCAGCTGCCTCCTGCATGCCCCCCACTGGGGATTGAGCCTGAAACCTGGGCATGGGCCCTGACTAGGAATTGAACTGTGACCTTCTGGTTTATAGGTCGACGCTCAACCACCGAGCCACACCAGCCTGGCTCTCATTGTGGTTCTGAGTTGCATTTTCTTGATGATTAGTGATGTTGAGCATATTTTTGAGGCAGAATAATAAGAGGCTGGGAAAATTGATTGGCAGGTGAAATGGGAAAACTGAGGCAGGTGGCCGATTCAAACTGGCTCATCCAGCACCCTGACTCACCTGCCTCCTTCTCCCTTGCATGACCACTCCCTAAGCATTAGCCCTCAGGAAAGTGAGGTTCTGGTGAGCATCAGATATCTTAGGAACAAAGCCTCACATCTGTTGACCAGAGACAGAGTTTTGGTCAAACTAGAGATAACAGCCCTGTTGGTGTTGCTAAGTGATTAGAGCATCGGTCAAGGCACTGAAGGGTCTTGGGTTTGATTCCCAGTCAGTGGCAGGTACCTGGTTCGCAGATTCGATTCCTCACCCTCGTTAGGGCATGTATGGAGGCAACCAATAGAAATGTCTCTCACATCGATGTTTCTCTCTCTCTCTCTCTCTCTCTCTCTCTCTCTCTCTCTCTCTCTCTCTCTCTCTTCCCTCCATCCCTTCCATTTGCTTTCAAAAAAAAAATTAATAAATGGAAAAAATATCCTGGGTGAGGATTAACATCACCAATAAAAAACCTAGATGTAATATCTAGGTCTCATTGTTTCAGCACCAGACCCAGAGAAGCAGCAAAACCAGATGAAGCAATGACATGACTAGCATCAGAATCAGATAAAATGACCAATGACCCCACTACCTTAATCTCAACCTGTCGGCAGAGACCACAACCCTGACCCTATCCTATTTTGAACATTCTTATGCATTTTTTTATTTTGTGGGAGAGGAAGTCATTAGTGGTTGTACCAATTTATGTTACCACAAGAAGTATATGAGAGTTCCTATTGTTCTACATCCTTAAATAGCCAGTAGTTTTTATAAAGTTAATTTATAAAATAAAAATAATATATTTATTATGTAGAAAATATTTGTTAGTTGCAGAGACTTTTGGACAACACAGGTATGTAAAATAGCCAGTGTGGAAGCCTCTAAAATGTCACCCTCCAGGGATGGTAACAACAACTCTATCATTCTAAAGTTTTCTTTTAATGCATGTGTGTACCTTTTCTTAATAAAAATTGAATCAAATGAGTGGTTCTTAACCCTGCCTGCATATTAGAATCATATGAAGAGCTTTAAAACGGCCAGTGCTTGTGCCTGGAGAAGAATTACATCAACACTTTGCAGGGAGGCAGACATTTTTAAAAGCTCCTCATGAGCTTTAATTAGAATGCAGGCTGGGGTTGAGAACCACTGGCCTGTGTAGCTCTCTGTACACATTTATTTATATTTATTTAATCTGTGTACAGCATCCTTTTCGTAACAGCTGTATGATTTTCAGTTAGATCACTATTTGTCCTAATTCAGCCTCTTATTACGCAGATTAAATGTAGCATTTCAAGTGCTAACTTAAGATTTTTGGAATTAATGAAAATTAAATTTTTATTCACTAGAACCATTCAGTGAATGTAGAGCAGTCCAGTGTAGTATGTAGTTAAAAAATACTTAGGTTGAAGCATATGGAATTCTCATTTTTGTAGATTAAAATGGTTAAATAGCCTATATGTACATGATAATGTATATAGTATATACTTAATGTAGTATATTCTAAAAGAGATAAGACAGTTCATGGTTTCTATTATTGGGTTCTTAAGAAACAGATTTTAAATGGAAACAGTCCCAATATAAAAATCTAAAAGTTGATAGATAACCTATTTATAGCAATTTTATAATTACTTTTGAAAATGAGTAATGTAGATAAAGGATATGTTACCAAAACATGTTTTGGCCAAATGACATCACCAACATAAAATATAGTGTCTTTCTCCAAGTCAGTGGAGTGAGTGATTGAATGAAAGATTGAGTAAAAGAAGTATTATTTTTTTAAATGTTTAATATATTAATTGATGCCTGCATCATTAAATTGAACTACAAGTTGCATAGATATAAAAAACAAAATTTCTTAAAATTTTCCACGGTAAAATAACTACTATTAGGTCCCAGTGTCTTTGGTTATGTATTAATACAACTTTTCAAGAGTACAAAATATACTAATATTAATGTATTTTCCCATTGATTAGGTAAATAAACTAATCAAAGAGGAGCTTCAAAGTCAAGTGGAATTGCTAAATTCTTTTGAGAAAAAATATAGTGATCCTGGCCCGGTATATGACTGCTTGGTATGGCACGATGGTGAAGTCTGGAGGTAAACTTAATGTATTTTACTAGAGGCCCTGTGCACGGATTCATGCACTGGTGGGGTCCCTAGGCATGGCCTGTGGGGATTGGGCCGAAACCGGCAGTGCAACACTGCCTGCTGCTCCTGCCTGCCACTCCCGCTCATCCCGGCCCTGCTGCACCTGCCGCTGACTCGTGATGGGAGAGGCTCGTGCCGCCGCAGCTGCACTTGCCAGCCATGAGCCCTGCATCTGGTGCCCGTTGGTCAGCTGAGAGGTGCTCCCACTGTGGGAGCACACTGACCACCAGGGGGCAGCTCCTGTGTTGAGCGCCTGCCCCCTAGTGGTCAATGCGCATCATAGCGACTGGTCGTTTGGGTCGCTCCAGTTGCTTAGGCTTTTATATACTGGTATATAAATAGCTCTTTACGTCAAAATATTTTTTGTCTACTCTGAAGGACATTAAACCCTCAAAACTACCAGAGATTTGGTTTATTATGACATTAATATTATTAAGCAAAACTATTTGAAAGCCAAATTAGCTTTTGGGTAGTTTTGGGTAAGCCTTTTGAACTTCTTAGTACTTTAGATACTAGACCTGACTCTTGTGTTTAAAGTTTATTTCACCAGATAGTCATCAGTAACCAGATTTTATCACTTGAATCATTGATACATATAAAAGTGCTCCTGGTTGAAGCTGGGCAATTTGGAAAGTAACTGCAAGAGAATATTGCAAAGCATATACTTTGGAAAAGGGAGGAAAGTTGAATGAAGATATCTAAATTGAGACAAGGTAGCTAAAGTTGAAGTGAGGCATTATAATATGGGTGGTATGATACAGATTTCATTCTCTAAGATAGAAGCTAGGAACATCTCTAAGCCTGATTTTCTCATCTGTTAATTGAGATAATAATACTACTTTCCTAGAGGATTTTATAAAAATTAATTTTATTGTTTCTAGACACAGTATGCACTCAATAAATGTAAGCTTTTGTTGCTGTTATTAATAATAGTAATATTGATGATTTATACCAAGTTACCTATCCTACACATTTTCATTTTTTTTCTTAGTACAATTATACACTGCAGATATATTTCTTGTAATTGGTAGTATGACTTCTTGAAAAATATCTGCATGGAAATAGGAATGTGTTCTTAATACAGATATATAGGCATATGCGTGTTTTAGGGTACCAGCAGTAAGCCAGGGGCTTTCCTAAAAACTCCTTTTTTTGTTTGTTTCTTTTGCTTTGGATAGAATTATATTTTAATTTTTTTAAACCCCTAAAACTTGAAATCAAATATAGTTTTACAGTTTGAGTCCCTGTTCATATGCAGAGAGTCATTTCCCAAGATACAGGACAAGATGTGATGACTTGATTACTTTTCTCAGATTGTTTACTTTACAATGTACCCTTCTTAAAGGAGGTATTTCCTTTTATGGATGTCAGTACTACCTCATCTCTGACAATGGGTATAAATTTTTAATTGAATGAGAAATCCCTGCTCCATTTGAATTTTTCATTCATATGATATTAAATATTAATGTAGTTTTTGCATGCATTTAGTTATGTTGTATGGGTGTGTGTATGCATGTAGGTATACACACATTTGTGGACTTTTTTTCCTACAAAGCTATGCAGAAAGCTTTGATCGTAGTGATTGTAATATAAAAAGTGTTCAATGGTATGGTTTAGCAAAATTTGGTATATTCACTACATGGTGTAACATGAGACAGTCATTCCTAGTGATAAGGCTTAGGTGAGCTTTATTGTGGGAGAGGAGGCAAGGTTAAATGTGTGGAAAATACTAGATACAAAACTGAGTATATGTGGGGGAAATGTACTACAAAAGGACTGAAAGAAATACTATAATATTAGTAGGGATTGCATAGTGAAGCAATAGGTGGTTTCAATTACAGTATTTTCCACACATGACTGAGAACTGCAGGCTACTTTGTCCTCAGGGAAAGGAATTTAGGATCATGAGGTCCAGGGTGCCAGTATGTTTCCAGAAGGTTTACTTGGTCGTTAAGGCAGTTGACAGAGTAAGTGATAAATTGTAACAGGTTGTTGACAGTATTCTAAGACACCTTTAGAATTTTTCTGTTGGAAATGACATTTAATCAAACATTAAATGAAATGCAATCTGAAATCACTAGAGTAACATTTTAGACAGTATTATGAGTGAGAAGTGTAGCAGGATTATGCTTCAAGTGCTACTGGGAATATGTTTTTTTAAAGCATCATAATATATCATTTAGGGCTTTAATTTCCCCACCTCATTTCAGAGTTAGATCCAGAATTTTTTTTCGGAGAATCTTAAAAACTCCACATTACCTAAGGCGAACTTTAGGCACAGCCATTTCTGAGGGAGAGTAAAGTGGCCTTAAATATCATGTGCTTGTTTTGTTTTTCTTTCACAAAGAAGGTCAAGTCTAATCTCCCCCTGCCACATTTCCAGTAATTGTTAAACCCACATCTCTGCACTTAGTAGATAACCTAATATAACTATACTCTTAAGTATTTGTCAGGAGGTATGGTGTCAAACTCACTATCTCCTTATGGAGCAAAAAACTGGTTGAGAGAAATAATATGTGTTTATAGAGGATTACATAAAGGAAAGAACATTGATTTGTTTCATTTTAGTAGTTTTTTATTTTGCTATCTCAGGTTTTTTGTTTTGTTTTGGGATTTTTATTTTTAGATTTGAAGAAAGCTGTGGGTTTTTTCCATAGATAATTAAACAAATGTATTCAAAATGTTTAGGAATTTATAAGCCCCAAATCCCTAATTTTTTCCATGAACCTCATTTTCATATTCCCTTTCTGTATTCTGACAAGTGTTCCTTTAATTAAGCCAACCAGACCTTCAGAAAGTTATAACCTTGCACCACATTCATGTTTCGCCCCCAGAGGAGTTATTATTGAAGTCACTAATATTTATGTTTATTTTGATAGCATGTTTGAATTGTTGAGTTACTTTATATTGATGGTGGTTATAAGAAACTGATCTGTGACATTCGTCACTGTATTTGCTGTGATAATTTTTTAAATCATTTTTTATTTTCCAATTACAGTTGACATACAATATAATAGTTTCAGGTGTATAACTGAATCAAGATTGGGCATTATATAACATACTAAGTGATCATTCTGATAAATCTTATACCCATCTGACACACATTATTAGAACACTAGAGGCCTGGTGCATCAAAATTCATGCCCTGGAGGAGGGGGGCTCCCTCAGCCCAGCCTGCCTCTTCTCACAGTCCGGGAGCCCTCAGGGGTGGGAGGCGACCTGGCGATCAGGGGAAGGCAACGCCCCCATCACACCTCTGCTGCTGCCACTGCCAGCAGCACAAGCCTCAGCCGGCCCTGGTTAGCTGAGCCTTGGGCAGCCTTAGGTGGCTGGGCAGCTGCCATCCGAGGCTTGTCTGTGTCTCGGGCCGGCCCTGGGAGGTTGAGGGGACTGGGGGACTCCAGAGGCAGGCCTTGCTGCGTGCCTGCCACCCCGGCGGGGCTGAGAGGACTGGGCCCCACCATCTTTGAGGGCGTGGCAGTCAAGTAGCATATTCCCTCCTTATTGGCTGTGGGCACCACCAATCTTTGTGACAGCGTAAGGGTCAATTAGCATATTCCCTCTTTATTAGATAGGATTGTTGACTACATTTCCTATACTGTACTTTACATCCCTGTGACTATTCTGTAATTTCCAATTTGTACTTCCCAACCCCTTCACCTTTTTCACCCATCCCCATTCACAACCATCAAAATGTCTCCATATCTGAGTCTGTTTCTGTTCTGTTTATTTTGTGTGTTTTTTTATTCAATTTTTATATTTTCTTTTTCTTTTTAAAAAAGACCCTTTAACATTTGATGAACTCCTTAGCTTTTTTTCTTATCTGCAAATCTTTTATCTGTCCTTCCATTCTAAATGTTAGCTTTCCTGGGTGGAGTAATCAGGTCCTGGCTTTTTGTCACTGAATATTTCTTGCCAATCCCTTCTGATCTACAAAATTTCTATTGAGAAATCAGCTTACAGTCTTATGGGTGCTTCCTTGTAGGTAACTAATTTTCTTTTGCTGCTTTTAACATTCTCTCTTTGTCTTTATCTTTTGGGCTGAAGAAACTGCAAGGAGGCTAGGCGTCGCTAGGGAGAGGAAGCCAGGTGTTTCCGGGCTGGGCTGGGCTGTGGGCTGCATTTTGGGCCATGAGGTCTCGGCAGCGTTGGCTGCAATTTGGTGGGGTGTTGCTCCAGGGTGGTGGCGGGGCCTGTGTCCCACTTGGGGGAAGTCGAGTGTTGGTTTGTCGGCACCAGGTCCGTGGTGCCGGCCAGTGCATGTCATGGCAGCTCCTGCGTTAAGCATCTGTCCCCTGGTCAGTCTGTGTCATACCGGTTGGATGGTAGGAGGGACACTTAGCATATTAGCCTTTTATATATATACTAGAGGCCTGGTGCACGAAATTCGTGCACGGGGGCTGGGGGTGTCCCTCAGCCCAGCCTGCACCCTCTCCAATCTGGGACCCCTCAAGTGATGTCCGACTGCCCGTTTAGGCCCAATCCTGGGATAGGGCCTAAACGGGCAGTCGGACATCCCTCTCACAATCCAGGACTGCTGGCTCCCAACTGCTCGCCTGCCTGCCTTCCTGATTGCCCCTAACCACTCTTGCCTGCCAGCCTGATCACCCCCTAACCACTCCCCTGCCAGCCTGATTGATGCCTAACTGCTTCCCTGCCAGCCTGATTGCCCCTAACTGCCCTCCTCTGCAGGCCTGGTCACCCCTAACTGCCCTCCCCTGCAGGCCTGGGTCCCGCCCCCCCCCCCAACTGCCCTTTCCTGCAGGCCAGGTCGCCCCCAACTTCCCTCCTCTGCCGGCCTGGTCACCCCTAACTGCCCTCCCCTGCAGGCTTGATCACCCCCAACTGCCCTCCCTTGTAGGCCTGGTCCCTCCCAACTGCCCTTCCCTGCTGGACATCTTGTGGTGGCCATCTTGTGTCCACATGGGGGTAGTCATCTTTGACCACATGGGGGCAGCCATATTGTGTGTTGGAGTGATGGTCAATTTGCATATTATTATTTTATTATATAGGATTAGATAGGATAGAGGCCTAGTGCATGGGTGGGGCCAGCTGGTTTGCCCTGAAGGGTGTCCCGGATCAGGGTGTGGGTTCCCTTGGGGCATGGGGTGGCCTGGGTGAGGGGCCTGTGGTGTTTTGCAGGCTGACCACGCCTCCTGGCGACCCAAGCGGAGGCCCTGGTATCTGGGATTTATTTATCTTCTATAATTGAAACTTTGTAGCCTTGAGTGGAGGCCTGCGCCCGCCAGGGTGTGTGGAAAGCTTGGCTTCCTCCATCTCCGGCGACAACTCAAGCCTCCTGCTCTCTTCAGCTCCGTGGCTGCCGCCATTTTTGTTGGGATTTATTTATCTTCTATAATTGAAACTTTGTAGCATGGAGTGGAAGCCTGGGCCTGCCAGGGCAGGCAGAAAGCTTGGCTTTCTCCATTTTTGGGGAAACCCAAGCCTCTCTCCGTGGCCGCAGCCATTTTGGTTGGGTTAATTTGCATACTTGCTCCTGATTGGCTTGTGCCTGTAGTGGAGGTATTGTCAATTTGCATATTATTCTTTTTTAAAATATATATATTTTATTGATTTTTTACAGACAGGAAGGGAGAGGGATAGAGAGCTAAAAACATCGATGAGAGAGAAACATCGACCAGCTGCCTCCTGCACACCCCCTACCGGAGATGTGCCCGCAACCAATGTACATGCCCTTGACCAGAATCGAACCTGGGACCTTTCAGTCTGCAGGCCGACGCTCTATCCACTGAGCCAAACCGGTTTCGGCTGTGTATTACTCTTTTATTAGATAGGATACTAGAGGCCCATTGCATGAAAATTCGTGCACAGGGGTGGGGGGCGGTGGACCTCAGCCCGGCCTGCCCCTCTCACAGTCCGGGAGCCCTCAGGGGATATCCCACCTTGGGGAGCGGCCCTAAGCCACAGTCTGGTCTCCCTCTACAGGAGGCGACTGTGCCAATCAGGGAAGGTCTGCTGCTGCCACTACTGGCTGCTGGCCTCCTTCAGCCCTTGCAGCCGCTACAGCTTTGTCCGGAAAATGTCCAGTCTATATGGTCTAATTAGCGTATTGCCCTTTTATTAGTATAGATAGATGGCCTCTATACAATTAAAAAGATAAACTGGGAAAAGAGCAGATAGGAGGACAACCATAAAACTATGTAGAAAATGCTTTTTGTAAAATATGTTTGCCTAAGGCTGTTACAACTGTGGGATGGTGGTTCGATAATAGTTCTTCCTTAAGGAGCCTGTATACACAGTTGGGTCCAACAGCCAGCTCTAGAAGAAGCAGGAAGTAAGGCCTAGGCTATATGTCAAAACCATCCTAAACTATTCTAAAGCTCTAGGCCAGTGGTTGGCAAACTGCGGCTCTTGAGTCACATGCGGCTCTTTGGTCCCTTGAGTTTTTAGAAAGGCCAGCTTAGGAGTACCCTAATTAAGTTAATAACAATGTACCTACCTATATAGTTTAAGTTTAAAAAATTTGGCTCTCAAAAGAAATTTCAATCGTTGTACTGTTGATATTTGGCTCTGTTGACATTTAATGAATTTGCCGACCACTGCTCTAGGCTAAGCTTTGGTCTGATTTCTTAAGTGGGATGTAAGGCTTTCTGCCTGGAATTTTGTGACGCTATCTTACCTAATCTTTGCTGATGACTATGGAGAAATCTAAACCAGGCCGTTACTTTGGTTGCTCTGGTTGAAACAGATAGGGTAATAAGAATATACCTGAGAAACAATATTATGTAATTTGGGGGAAGGTAAGACAATAGATTTCATTATCTATTCTATATTCTGAATTAACAGAGCCTGCATTGATTCGAATGAAGACGGGGACTTGAGTAAATCTACTGTATTAAGAAACTACAAAGAAGCCCAAGAATATAGCTCTTTTGGCACAGCTGAGATGTTGAATTACTCC
Organism: Cnephaeus nilssonii; assembly: GCF_951640355.1. NCBI lineage: Eukaryota > Metazoa > Chordata > Mammalia > Chiroptera > Vespertilionidae > Cnephaeus > Cnephaeus nilssonii. Next base: position 37,543,851 of record NC_137079.1, on the reverse strand, counting down.
GTTAATATATATGATGATGGAAACCTGCTCTCTATTGTGACCAGTGGAGGTATTCTGTTTCAGATACGCTAATTAGAGTTAAATTTACAAAGTGTAAGATGATAAATTTCTGTAGCCAAAAGCAGCCTCATAGAGAATTTAATTTAGAGATTCCAACTGAAGAGCTAGGTCTGGAATAATAGATGTAATTTGGTTCCTTGGCAAGATGTTGTTCCTTAAAATCATAGTCATGTAGGATCCCTTCCAAAAATGTAAACATGATCCAAACACACAAAAAAATCCATCAGCATAATTCATCTAAAGAACAGTAATTTCACTTCCAAATATTAACCTGAGAGAAATTCAAACTGTTTTTGAAATGACACAGAAGATCTTTCTACCTGATTGTTTGTACTCTCAGGTGAAACAGTTTAAATACCCATCAACAAAAGAATAGTTTTTTTAAAAATTGTGTTATTCATACTGTGGAATATTATACAGCAATCAAAACAAATAAATTTATATATACCTATATCATACATAAATTTAAAAAATGATAAAACGTGTAAAATATGCCAGATACTACACAGTGTTTATGGATATGTGTGTGTATATCGTAACAATATAGATGGTAAGAAGATGCACACCAGCTTCTGGATAGTGGTTACTCCTGGTGAAGGAGCAAGGGGAATGAGGTCAAGAAGACTTAAATTATTTTTTTTATTTAAATTTTTATCTACAGTTTACATTTACTATTTTGCATTAGTTTCAGGTATACAGTATAGGTTAGACAATCATATACTTTCCAAAGTGTGAAAGACAACTCTTTATCACCCCCTTCCCCAACTTAAGACACAGCTGAATAGCTAAAGCATAATATACACTGTGTGTGTGTGTGCGCGTGTGTGCAATTTGATAAATTTTGATAGATGCATACTCCCAGGAAATCACCACCACAATCAAGATAGTGAACATTTCCATCACACCCACAGTTTGCTTGTCTTCCTGTGTAATCCAGCCCTGTCTCCACCCACAACCCCAGGTAGCCACAAAACTGTCACTCTAGATTAGTTTACATTTTCTAGAATTTTATGTAAGTGGAATAAAAATATGTTTTTTGGGTTTTGTGTTTGTTTTTTTGCCAGCCTTATTTCAGAGTAATGGTTTGAAATTTATTTATATTATGATTATAAATAGCTTATTCCTTATTTATGAGTAGTATTTCATGATGTGAATACATCATGGTTTGTTTATCCATTCACCTTCTGGTGGACATTTGCATTGTTTCAACATTTGTGTACAAGTCTCTGTGTGGAAATAAGTTTTTGTTTAACTTGGAATGATATTTAAGAGAACTGGTTAGTTACAGTAGGCATAAATTTAACTTAAGAAACTCCCAGGCTGTTTTCCTCAGTGGCTGTACCCTCTGCATTCCACCAGCAGAGCATGAGTGCTCCAGAAGCTCCACATTCTTGTCCACACAGTGTGGCCAGTAAAACTTAATTTTAGCCATTCTAACTGATAGGTGGTGGTGGTGGCAAAGTTTTTTGGGGGGGTTGGTTGGGGAGATTACATTAAAATCCAACTTTCCTATTTTTTATTTTTGTTTTGTTAATTCTCACCTGATGATATTTTTCCCATTGATTGATTTTTTACGAGAGAGTGGAAGGGAGGGATGGAGAGGGAGGGAGAAAGAGAGAAACATCAGTGTAAGAGAGACACATCTATTGGTTGCCTCTGTCATGCGCCCCAAAAGGGGCTGGGCACCGGACCTGCAACCCAGGTACATGCCCTTGACAGGGAATTAAACCCACGATCCTTCGGTGCACAGGTGGAGTGGACACTAACCATGGAGTACACTTGTCAGGGCTCCAGCTTTTCTGTTTTTATTGGAAAAAATTAGACAGGAAGAATTGGTAATATTGGATCCATATTCTTACATAACAGTTGTCTGGAGTAGAGGAATCTCAGCATAGCAGCAGACCCATTTGGAAGAGTCTTATTCTCTCATTTCTCCTGGAGTTCCAACTATTCCAGTGTCACTCAAACATTAAGGCCCAATGCCAGTTGTAATTTATCATTATGTTTGTGTTACTGTTTATCTGACAATAGTGTGACATTTCTCTCTACCCATGTCTTTTAAAAAACTTTTTAATAAAAAGAAGGCCTAATTTTTGTTTTTACTTCATATAAAACAAAGTATGGTATATGACATATGTAGAGAAAAGTATACAAATCACAAATTGTATATGCATTGAATTATCTTAGGTGAACACGCTGTCTAGCCACCACCAAGTCAAGAAATAAAAACATTGGCAAGGCTCCCATTATGTCTCTTCTTAACCACTAACACACCCTCCCTCCCAAAGTTAACTATTGTCCTTATTTCTATTAGCACATTAGATTGAACCTTCCAGTATTGTTGTTTTATGGATCAGAACTGATTAAATAGTGGTAATTGCACATGGTTCAATGTTATTATGGTGATATTTCAATTTATATAAGTGGATTATTCATTATATACCCTTTTGTGTGTGACTTTAAATCAGCCTTATTTTTGTGTGCCTCATCCCATGGTGTATAAAAGTAGTTCATATTTATTGCTGTATAATATTCAGTTCTGTAGATACACCATGTATTCATGCAAGTTTTTTAATTTTATAAGCAATGCTGCCATGAACAATTTTGCATTTGTCCTTTACTGTGCACACATTTCTGTTGGGTACATAGCTAGAGGTGGAATTGCTAAGTCATAGGGTATGCCTGTGTGCAGCTTTCCAAAATGCTAGTCTATTCTTCCACTAGCATTGTGTGAGTGCACATCCCCATCCATGGTTGCTGTTGACAGTCAGCCTCACAGTTGTAGCCATTCTGAAAGATACGTGGCTTTGATTTGTATTTCTCAGACAGACTAATGAAGTTGAACATATTTTCATATTTATGAGTCATTTGGATTCCTCTTTTGTGAAATGCTTTTTAAGTGTTTCACCCATTTTTCTTTCACATTTCTTCTTTTCCTTTGGATTTGAAAGGTTATATTCTGGATATAAGTTTTTGTCAATTATATATATATTGCAAATACTTCCTCATCCTTGTGACTTACACTTTTGCTCTCAATGAACACAGGGTAGTAGAATAGTGTATGGAATTCAAAGAGTTTTCATTTTTTGTGAATTACTGATAAGAAAATTAAGGGAATAATATATTATTAAATATTAAGGTGAGGGTATATTCTTATTCAATTATTTTTATCATGATTAATATAAAAATTGAATGGTTAAAACTTTGAATCTGTGAGAATATTTTGTCATGTTCCTCTCTTTTTGCCTCTAGGAGCTCATGGAACTCATGTAGCTAGTATAGCTGCTGGACATTTTCCAGAAGAACCTGAACGGAATGGTGTGGCTCCTGGTGCCCAAATTCTTTCAATCAAGATTGGTGATACAAGACTGAGCACAATGGAAACAGGCACAGGCCTTATAAGAGCTGTGAGTTTTTGTGAGGTGTTGATTTAGAAGATTAGTAATTGATGATCTGGAATATTTTTAGGTTTATAAAGTGCTTACCAAGAGTATTTTTCAGTTACTTTGTTAAAATTATTAGGATAAAGTTTCTTGGAAAATATAAAAATATTATTTATATTATACTTCTCATTTCTAGTAAATCTCCTAACAGGCTATTTTGAGGTACTTTAAAACAACAAAAAAGGCCTCTTTACCAGCTTACTCCATCAGCCTAAGAAGAATTTAACTAATACTCTACATTTTATTTTAATATGAATTATATTTTAATTTTGCTAAGAACCATTCTCTCTTCCTCTCCCCTATTCCAATCTGCAAATGCTAGTTTTGTTTTGTGTGTGGGTTTTTGTTTGTTTGTTTTTTGTAATTTTTTTAAATCCCTACCTAGGGACATGCTTTTATTGATTTGGGGGAGAGAGAGAAAGAGAGAGAGAGAACCATTGATGTAAGAGAGAAACATTGATTTGTTGCCTCCTTACAGATCCCGATTGGATATCAAACCCGAAACCTAGGTATGTGCCCTGACCGGGAATTGAACCCACAAACTTTTGGTGTACGGGACTATGTACCAATTGAGCCTCACTGGCCAAGTCTCTAGTTTTGTTTTCTATAGATATTTACTGTATGCTGTCTCCCCCTACCTTTTTTAAAGTTTATTAACCATATGCTTAGAAGTAACATATATTTGGATTTAAATTAGAATATGATTGATTAAGAAACTGTGGGATTCTATGCCTTTATTTTACTGGCATGTCTGTTTCTGTACATTGCTTCCTAAATTAGATTATTCATCTTTTTAATAGATGATAGAAGTTATAAACCATAAGTGTGATCTTGTCAACTATAGCTATGGAGAAGCAACTCACTGGCCAAATTCTGGGTGAGTGTTCTTTGTATCCTGTTACCCATAAGAACTTAGCAGAATAAGAGTATGAAATGCTTTTCATAACTGGGTTGAAAATTACAGTTGAAAAAAGCAGTCACTGTGATTAGATGACAACTATGTCTCCTAGATCTGGCCCTCATTCCCATGGTCGTATTCTTGATATCCTTATTTCCTCCTACCCAGGGATATCCCATGTCCCATCTATCACTAGAATTCCTCATCCATAAGCACCCTGAACTCTTCCAGGTGTAATTACCTGACCAAACTCCATATTGTGGAAACCCTGACATTCCCTTCAGTGATCCTATACCTGCACTGCCAGACTTTTCAGGAGAAACACACTGACAACCCACTTCAGGTTTAAGACCATGGATATGAGATTGTTCACACAGCATTGTCTGATCACACTGCATTTACCCTTTCCCTCCTGTATGACCATTTTACACCTCTTCTCAAAGACCTTCCCTGACCTTCCCTCTTTCCTGAGTAAAGTTCTCCCCTCTTCTTTTCCCAGAGAGAATAAAAGCACTCAGCCTTTGTGCCCTTCCTGACCTCCTCTGACCCCACCTTCTCTGCCCTCCCTGTTGTGTAATGAAAGAAGTGCCAGGATCAAGTCACTCAAGCCTCTAAGATCTGTATCGCATTTCCTCTCTCCTTTACTGCATTATTATACAGATATGCTCTGGAGTCGTCAGTCTTAAAACAGACAAAAAACCTTTTTATTTCATACTGTTTTCACTCACTTATCTGGGGAAACTTAGTGTGTATGTTCACATTCTAAGTCTCTTCCCAACCCTTCCTCCCTATGTCATCAGTGTCTTCTTGCTGCCAAATCCAGTGGTTTAGTTTTGACCTCATGCTACCTTACCTTTTTTCTTCATAGTAATAACTTTGACATTACCTTACTTAGAGTATTACCTTACTGATCATTTTCTTCCTCCCATCATCAGGCCATTCATATATACCTATCATTCAGTGTCTGAGGCTCTTTAATAAAATCCTGCCAAAGTTCAAATTTTACCAAGCCCAGACCCTTTAGTTTGCTGTTATCAAATAACTTACTGTTCCCAGAAAACTAGTACTACTAACTTTCTATGACACATCCTTTTCTTGTCCTTTTAACAAGCACCCTGTCATCCTCAGACATTTTATTTGTGAATGCAATCTTGACCCATCTTTTTGCTTCAATATCTTATTTACCTAAGAGTATTTCTTTCTCTCCTCCTTTGATATTCATCCGTTTAAAGTCATTTGCCCTGATACCCTTTTGTACTTTGGAGTGTCCTTAGCCCTATACCTTTGTTATATTGACTCCATTTCTTCATGGCCTAACTTCATCTCTTTTAATTAATACCAGTACATTTTTTATTGTTTGCTATGAAGCTCTAACCAGATTTCTTATATTTTAAATCTTTCTCGTAAGTTCTCCCTAGTGCTTTATTTCCCCTTCACTTTTTAAAAAAATATATTTTGTTGATTTTTTTAACAGAGAGGAAGGGAGAGGGATAGAGAGTTAGAAACATCGATAAGAGAGAAACATTGATCAGCTGCCTCCTGCACACCCCCCACTGGGAATGTGCCTACAACCGAGGTACATGCCCTTGACCGGAATCGAACCTGGGACCCTTCAGTCCGCAGGCTGATGCTCTAAACACTGAGCCAAACCGGTTAGAGCTCCCCTTCACTTTTGTCACTAATTACAAATATATCTAGGAATTCCCCAGGAGTTGTTTCTGAATATGTTACTTTAAGTGGAATGGGAGTGAAATCACCAATTGCCCCACTACCCAGTCATTGCTAATCATTCAGTATCCTTTTGTAGTTTTCCCCATATATATACAATTTTGTATCTAGCATTTCTCCACATTTAACCTGGCCTCATAACTGCTTCCCAAGTCAAATCTAACTAGGGTGCATCACCTGGAATGACTGTATCGTGTTCCACCAATGGTGGATGGCACCAAAAGTTACTTAACCACTCATTTGAACAATATTTTGGTATTATAGATACTTTTGGAATAGAGGCTAAGCATTTATTGTTTAAGAATGTCCCAATCTCCATTTCATCTAAGAACAGGAACAGGACGGATGCCCACTTTCACCACTCCTATTTGACATAGTACTGGAAGTACTAGCCATAGCGATTAGACAAGAAGAAGAAATAAAAGGCATCCAAATTGGAAAAGAAGTAAAATTTAATATTATTTGCAGATGACATGATATTATACATAGAAAACCCTAAAGACTCCATCAGAAAATTAAGATACCTAGGAATAAACTTAAGTAAGAAGGTAAAAGACCTCTACTTGTAAAACTAGAGGATGTTTAAAAAAGACATAGTGGAAGACATAAACAAATGAAAGAATATACCGTGTTCATGGATTGGTAGAATCAACATTATTAAAATGTCCATACTACCCAAAGCAATCTATAGATTCAATGCACTCCCCATTAAAATACCAACAGCATATTTCACAGATAAACTCTCCAAAAATTCATCTGGAATAAAAGAAGATCCTGAATAGCTGCAGCAATCCTGAGAAAGGAAAAAAGTAGGAGGGATCTCAATACCAGATATCAAGCTATTTTACAAAGCCACTGTTCTCATAACTGCCTGATACTGGCACAAGAACAGATATATAGACCAATGGAACAGAACAGAGAACCCAGAAATAGACCCAAGCCATTATAATGCTCAATTAATATTTGACAAAGGAGGCAAGAGCATACATTGGAGTCAAGACAGTATCTTCAATAAATGGTGTTGGGAAAATTGGACAGATACATGCAAAAAAATGAAACTAGACCACCAACTTATACCATACACAAAAATAAACTCAAAATGGATAAAGGAATTAAATGTAAGAGGGGAAACCATAAAAATCTTAGTGGAATCCACGGGCAGCAAAATATTGGACATACGTCGTAGAAATAACTTTATTGATACTGCTCCTAGGGCAATGGAAACTAAGGAGAAAAATAAATGTGACTATATCAAAATAAAAAGCTGCATAGCAAAAGAAATGAAAAAAACAACAAGAAAACCCATTGCATGGGAGAACATATTTGCCAATGTTATTTCCAGTAAGGGTTTAATCTCCAAAAATTTACAGAGAACTCATACAACTTCACAAAAGGAAGATAAACAATCCAATAAAAAAAATGGGCAATGGACCTAAATAGACACTTTTTGAAAGAGGACATACAGACGGCCAAGAGACATCTGAAAACATGCTCAAAGTAATCATCTGAGAGATGCAAATCAAAACGACAATGAGGTACCATTTTACACCTGTCCGAATGGCTATCATCAACAAAGCAATGAGGATGTGGAGGAAAAAGCAACTCTCGTGCACTGCTGGTGGAAATGCAGACTGGTGCTGCCACTGTGGAGAACACTATGGAGTTTCCTCAAAAAATTAAAAATGGAACCTCCATTTGACCCAGTGATCCCACTTCTAGGAATATATCCCAAGAAATCAAAAGTACAGTCAGAAAAGATATATGCACCCCTATTTTCATAGCAGCGCAGTTTACAATAGCTAAGATTTGGAAACAGCCTAAGTGCCCATCAGCAGGTGAGTGGATTAAAAAACTGTGGTACATCTATACAATGTTATACTACACTACTGTAAAAAAGAAGGAATTCTTACCATTTGCAACAGCATGGATGGAACTGAAGAGCATTATGCGAAGCGAAATAAGCCAGTCAGAGGAAGATAAATATCACATGATCTCACTCATTTGTGGAATATAATGGACAACATAAACTGATGAACAAAAATAGATCCAGATACAGAGAAGCATCAAACCGAATGTCAAACCTCAGAGGAAATGGGGGGAGTTGCGGGGGAGAGGGTAGAGATCAACCTACGGAGTTTTATGCATGCATATAAGCATAACCAATGGACACAGACAGTAGGGGGGTGAGGGAATGTTCTCAGGGGAGTGGCTGGAGTAAGGCCAATGGGGGGCGGGGGGGGAGAGACATGTAATACTTTCATTAATAAAGGAAAAATAAAAGAATGTCCCTATCTGAGTGATTCTAATTCACATTTCCTTATATATAGCCATTGTTTTAGTTCTGTTACTTGGAACCATATTTTAGTCTGGGTTTTTTTTATATATAAACCATATTTGCAGATATTTTCACATAATAATAATAAAGATTTTGAAAAGTGGGACAATTGTTTATTTTCAAAGGAATTCCCTCTCACTCTTTCAGGAGAATTTGTGAAGTCATTAATGAAGCAGTGTGGAAGCATAATATAATTTATATTTCCAGTGCTGGAAACAATGGTCCATGCCTTTCTACAGTTGGTTGTCCTGGTGGAACTACATCAAGTGTTATAGGTGAGTTTCCTATTTTAGAAATGGACTTGTTAAAAATTAGCAAACAAAAAACACCTCAGTTATTTCAATGTTAATTGGATCTCTTGTATCCAAGACACCATAAACCTTAAATACAACCTTGGGAAACTGAAATTTCGTGCTGATCTGGAATTGCCTCTGAAGTAGACTGGAGTAAGTGGTTGAAGTGGTATTACGAAAGTCCAGCCACTTCTGATTTGAGAATTTAGGTAAGGATATTTGGAAGAATTATGGGAATAGGGATTTCAGTCGGTAGAAATGATCAAGGAAAGGGCTTTCCACACTAAGTGAAAAATGTAAAGACACTTTTTAAAAAATATATATTTTTATTGATTTCAGAGAGAAGACGGGAGAGGGAGAGAAAAACATCAGTGTAGAGGGAGAATCATTGATCATTTGTCTCCTACACTCCCCACACGGGGGATCGCGACCACAGCCCAGGCATATGGCCTAACCAGGACTCGAACCATGACCTCCCGGTTCAACTACTGAGCCATGCTGGCCAAGCCACTTGCTTTACTTTTTATTTATAGTGTATGACTAATTTCATAGTATAGTTTTCTCCTTTCATTTCTCTTAGAACATGCAGAAAGAACCAGATGTAGAAGAAGGAAGCTCTATTAATGAGAAACATTTGTTCATGAATGTGGCTTTTTTTCCAATCTTTGATCTTTAGATATGCTGCAGTGTTGTCTGCTTCACTGTAATCTAAAAATGCCTATCAACAAGAGCAAAAAAATGCCTATCAACAAGAGCTATGGGAAATCAAAATTAGTTACAGTCATAGTATGAAAATAAGACAGCTAGCATTATAGTACAGTAGCTAATAACTTACGCAGAAAAACCTACACCCTGTTGTTTTTAAATATGTTGCATGAATTAGAAGAATGAATTGAAAGAAATGATGCCTAAATTTTTATTTTTATTTGAGATCAAAATAAGGCTTCTGCTTTTTGACATTATTGATCGGATATATGATTATAAAAACTATTGGGTCCCAGATACTTTTCTGGTGTATATATCAATAATTGCATAGGTACATGCATATTATAGCTGTTACTAGTATGTATATATAATATTTTGGTATCAAAGCTTCAAAATTGCTCCTTTAAAAAAAATTTTTGTCTTAAAATAAGTGATCTTACAAATATAAGATAAATATAAATACAAGACATACTTTTATTTATAGCTACTAAAGTTTAAGGTATATTTTATTTTATGTAATTTCAAACCTCTTGCTTAAGTATTCTGTTAAATCATGTGTTCACAGGGCCTACTAGTGATACATACATTGTGTATTTCAATTATCTAGATACTAGAGGCCTTGTACATGAAATTTGTACACTGGTGCGGGTTCCTTCAACCCAGCCTGCACCCTCTCACAGTCCGGGACCCCTCAGGGGTTGTTAAGCCGGCAGTCGGACATCCCTCTCATCATCCAGGATCCCTCGCTCCTTACAGCCCACCTGCTTGTTCCTTACCACTCGGTTCGCTACTCCTTAGCGGAGGCTACCACCACTGCTGCTGCGCTCACCAGCTGTGAGCCAGGCTTCTGGCTGAGCGGGGCTCGGGGAGCACATTGACCACCAGGTGGCAGCTCCTGTATTTGAGCGTCTGCCTCCTGGTGGTCAGTGCGCATCATAGCGACTGATCATTCTGGTAGTTCCGTCATAACAGTCACTTAGTCTTTTATTATATAGAATAGAGGCCCAGCGTATGAAATTCGTGTGTGGGTACGGTCCCTAGGCCTTGCCTGCAGTCAGGGCCATCTTCCCCGGCTGCCTGCAGTCAGTCTCACCACCACCACCCACCCCCAGTTCCATGTTCGCCAGCGGGTGATCAGAGCCTGCCCACCAGGGGGAGGAACCGAGAGGTCAGCCGTTCTGCCTGCTCGCTGGCCCCGCCTCCGCTGCAGGTTGCCGGGCGACTGGTGGGGTGGGGACCTTGGCCTGGCGTCACCCGTGTCCCCTGGCACCCACCCCCAGTTCCCTGTTCGCCATTGGACAATTGGAGCCTGTTGTCTGGGGAAAGAGACCGAGAAGTGGTCTGTGCACCTCATAGTGACTGGTCGAGTGGTTGTTCTGGTTGTTCTGCTGTTAGGGTCAATTTGCATATTGCCTGTTTATTACATAGGACTAGAGGCCCGGTGCACAAAATTCACTGGGATCGGGCCTAAACGGGCAGTCGGACATCCCTCTCACAATCCAGGACTGCTGGTTCCCAACTGCTCGCCTGCCTGCCTTCCTGATTGCTCCTAACCACTTCTGCCTGCCAGCCTGATCACCCCCTAACCATTCCCCTGCCAGCCTGATTGATGCCTAACTGACCCCTGCCAGCCTGATTGCCCCTAACTGCCCTCCCCTCCAGGCCTGGTCACCCCCAACTGCCTTCCCCTGCAGGCCTCGTCCCCCCAAACTGCTATCCCCTGCAGGCCTGGGTCCCCCCCCCAACTGCCCTTCCCTGCAGGCCCGGACACCCCCAACTTCCCTCCTCTGCCGGTCTGGACACCCCTAACTGCCCTCCCCTGCAGGCTTGATCGCCCCCAACTGCCCTCCCTTGCAGGCCTGGTCCCTCCCAAGTGCCCTCCCCAACTAGCCTGATTGCCCACAACTGCCCTCCCTTGCAGACCTTGTCTGTCCCAACTGCCCTCCCCTGCTGGCCATCTTGTGGTGGCCATCTTGTGTCCACATGGGGGCAGTCATCTTTGACCACATGGGGACAGCCATCTTGTTTGTTGGAATGATGGTCAATCTGCATATTACTCTTTTATTAGATAGGATAGAGGCCTGGTGCATGGGTGGGAGCCAGCTGGTTTGCCCTGAAGGGTGTCCCGGATCAGGATGGGGGTTCCCTTGGGGCCTGGAGCAGCCTGGGCGAGGGGCCTGTGGTGGTTTACAGACCGACCACGCCCCCTGGCGACCCAAGCGGAGGCCCTGGTATCTATGATTTATTTATCTTCTACAATTGAAACTTTGTAGCCTTAAGCAGAGGCCTGGGTCAGCCAGGGTGTGCAGAAAGCTTGGCTTCCTCCATCGCTGGGGAAACCCAAGCCTCCCTCCTGCTCTCTCTGTGGCCTCAGCTATATTGGTTGGTTTAATTTGCATACTCACTCCTGATTGGCTGGTGGGCGTGGCTGGGGAGTATAACAGTGATGGTTAATTTGCATATTACTCTTTTGTTAGATTGGATAGGATAGAGACTCAGTGCATGGGTGGGGGCCGGCCGACCTGCCCTGATGGAGACCCCAGATCGGGGTGGGGTGTCCCCACTGAGGGAGCAGGGCCTGCTGGGGCAAGGGACGGCAGTTGTTCTGGTCTCTGGTCATTCTGGTCATTCCGACGCTTCCATTGCTGGGATTTTATTATGTAGGATTATAAGAATATGAAAATGAAACCAAAAATAGATCTGAAAGAGGTACCTAAAGATCAAGTTTACTGCTCTGCTCTAATACTCAGTGTTTTTTGGTTTTCTTATCCCCATATTCACTGAAAATTTTAAACTAAATTTTACAAAATAATTACAGTTTTATGTGGCAGCATTTTTAACCTAAATCCTCTTAACTCACACATGTTTTATCTAGTCTTCTACTCTGAATATGTGTATGTTGTAAAGAGGAATTACTAGTAGATGCTGGTATACCTGGATTCTAAATCTTTCCTCTGCCACTCAATAATGTGTATTTTGTATATTTTTTTAATTTCTGTAAGTCATGTTTCCTAATTTCTGAAATGAAAGAACCAAGTTTGATCCTATATTGTGTTTCAGAGTCTAACGAGGCTTCATTTTCATATATGTATCTAAAGACTAGCATGTTCTGTCTTTGTTGTTTTGCTCATTATTATAGCCATTTTTGAGCAGAGGGATACTGCCAATATTATTTGTGGAGTTTTCGCTAGAATGGTCATTCATTTAAAAATTCCAGTCAACTAACTCCTTTATTCCTCTAATGTTATATTTTATTAGAGGCCCGGTGCACAAAATTCATGCATGGGGGGAGGGGGTTGTGTCCCTCAGCTCAGCCTACACCGTCTCCAATCTGGGACCCCTCGAGAAATGCCTTACTGCCTGCCTGATTGCCCTTAACTGATTCTGCCTGCCAGCCTGATCATCCCCTAACCACTCCCCTGCCATTCTGATCGATGCCTAACTGCTTTCCTGCTGGCCCGATTGCCCCTAATTGCCCTCCCCTGCCAGCCAGGTCACCCCTAACTGTCCTCCCCTGCAGGCCTGGTCCCCTTCAACTGCCCTCCCCTGCTGGCCCAGTCACCCCTAAGTGCCCTTCCTTGCCAGCCTGGTGGACCCTAACTGCCCTCCCCTGCATGCCTTGTCTCTCCCAACTGCCCTCTCCTGCAGGCCTGGTCACCCCCAACTGTCCTCCCCTGCAGGCCCAGTCACCCCTAACTGCCCTTCCCTGTAGGCCTGATAACTGCCCTCCACTGCAGGCCATCTTGTGTCCAAATGGGGGCAGCCATCTTGTGTGTTGGATTGACGGTCAATTTGCATATTATCCTTTTATTAGATAGGATAGTTTAAAACACATTTCTTTTTATTTTACACCTAAGTACACTTTCAGGTACATTATTTTTAATCTACATAATAATCTTGATATTTTTTTTACTCAAAAACAAGGCACATAGTATGTTTGGTACGTAGTAAATTTTCCTTGGTTAAGTTTTTTTATCTTTTCCTTTCATGACAGAGTTGTGGTGTAGGGACATCAAACAATTTACCCAAGGTCTCATAGCCGTGTAAATAGTGGATTACAGTTAACATGCATATTTTGTGTCCTTTTGTTAATTATGAAATCTATCCCATAGGTGTTGGTGCTTATGTTTCACCTGATATGATGGTTGCTGAATATTCTCTGAGAGAGAAATTACCTGCCAATCAATATACGTGGTCTTCTAGAGGGCCCAGGTAGGTGGAGGGTAGGACAGGTGGACTATTACAAACATTTGGCTAAATTTTACATGGTAGGTGAGGTAGATTTTGGTAATTTTATTGATTCTTTCTAATAGTTTTTACTTTTTCAGCATTTTCATTTTGATTGAGAAATTATCTCAAGGAAACTGATAATTAAAGAAGTAAAATACAGCCATTTCATTGTTAGGTGTATTCTGAATGTAAATCCTTAGGCCTGTGCCCCAAATCCTTCATTTATGAGGATCTGAATGCAAAGTAAGGGTTAGATTATCTTTAGAAAATAGTGAAGGCCTCTTTTGTAGTACTTTTGATGTTAGAATTTAGGTGAAACAAAGGCCCAAAATTTTGGAAAGTCACAGTTATAAGCCTGCAGTCCCTGTGTTTATGTGTTTGAAGTTATAATATATTGAACAATTTTGGTTATAATCCATAGTAGGCAAGTTCTGTTTGATAAATGAATTGCATCTACTTTGGTTTCTTGAAGCCCCTCTGTGAAGTATATTTATCTGATTCCAGGAACTGATTATTTTTCTCAAGAGGTATAGTAAGCCCACATTTATATAATCCCTCATTATGACATCAGTAAGTACAAGTACCTTCTGGAAAATAAAGCCTATTTTAATTCATCTATTTACCTCTTTGGAGTTATTTTTTTAAAAAGAAAATCAACTTTGAATTTAATTCAGCAAATACCTTACTGCCTGCAGTAATAAATGAATAGGTTGTCATCCGAGTTCACAATTTCATTTTAGGACATTACATAGGTGGGAGTATCACTTCCTTTTGAGTGGAACCCCTCAAGGAGGTGATGGTATTAGAGTGGGCCTTAAAAGATGGATAGGACCCTCGCTGGTTTGGCTCAGTGGATAGAGCATCAGCCTGCGGACTGAGGGGTCCTGGGTTTGATTCTGGTCAAGGGCATATGCCGGAGTTGTGGGCTTGATCCCCAGTGAGGGGTGTGTAGGAGGCAGCCGATCAATGATTCTTTCTCATCATTGATGTTTCTATCTCTCTCTCCCTCTCCCTTCCTCTCTGAAATTAATAAAATAAAATATATTTTTAAAAATAGATGGGTAGGATTTTGAGATAGAAGTAGGGAATTTTATATGGAAAGAATAGCATGAACCCAAAGATGAGCATGTTTTAGTGCAAAGATTTGGGAGAAATAAGTAGTAATTGGGTTTGTTGAATGTATAAAACATAATAAAGGGACTATTGGAAGATAACATTAGAAAAATTGGTTGGGATCAGATCAAATATGATAATGCTAAATTTAATCCTCTGAGTTACAGGTATCTTCCTAACTTTCTCTAAGTAATTTTTCTTTAAAAAATAAAATTTATTTTAGTAATTTTTTTTATAACTCTCATTAAAAGCAATCAGGCTGTGGATCTCCATCTGGTTCAAGAAGCTTTGCCTATATTATCACCTATGTCATAGACTGCCCTCGTTAGCCCAACTAACTGGACTAAAACTCTACATCATTGAATAAGAGTGGCTAGAAATAGGATAAGAGTCAAAGTCAGCAAATGTTTATATCTTTTATGTTTAGTTAATAAATGCATTGATTATTAAACTTGTTCTTTTCTAAAATTGATTTTTAAATATTGTTTTAACTTATAGTCAGGATAAACAGCAAGTATTAGAGAATGTTTAAACCAGCTTTTGTCTGTCTTATTTTTATATATAACATTTAAATAATTATTTTAAGAAAATGAGTTCATGAATTGAGGGGGAAACTCTGATTAAGCAGATAGTGGTTCACAAACCAGTTTTCCTAAGAATTGAGAGAATTGGTTTCATGTTTACTGTACTATAAACATTGAATGTTATTGAAAAGACTTGGTTTAATAATTAGACAGGGTGTGAAATATAAAACATTGACTAATGATTACTGAATGAATATATTCTGTAGG
The DNA here is from genome assembly GCF_951640355.1 of Cnephaeus nilssonii. NCBI lineage: Eukaryota > Metazoa > Chordata > Mammalia > Chiroptera > Vespertilionidae > Cnephaeus > Cnephaeus nilssonii. Next base: position 37,528,255 of record NC_137079.1, on the reverse strand, counting down.
CCTATTTAAAAAAATCCTCTTCATCAGGAAAGACTGTCAGACAAAGAAGTTACCTGAATTCCTGATGTTTGCAAGTATGGCATATATCTTAAAGGCAGATTACCAAATAATGCCTACATAAACACTTATTGAATTTTATTACATATTGTATTTTAGAAGAAAATAAAATAGTTTTTTATTTTAAGAAAATTTTAATATAATGTTTGTATAAGGGATATGTAAGTTTACATTAGAAATTTTTATTTTAATACAATTTTTATTTACATTTTATAGAATCCATTTTTAGAACACAAATTAAATGCTTTACTATTAGCCACTTAAATAGATTAGTGGAAAATTAATAAATAAGACTGTTAAAATTGATGACTCTTCCAAGTTATTTTCTTTAGTAATTGTTTAATAATAAGATACCAGATACTCATTGTGAACATTGGCAGACAATATAGATGATGCCAAGAAGAAAGCAAAAATTACCCTAAATCTCATCTGTAGTATGTTTGGGTAGCAACCTTTTAGTCATTCTGTGCATAAATGGGAGATCACACTATTCAGGCACTTTTGTCACTTGATAATACTACAGGTCAACAGATATTTACTTCACAATATTTGTTTTAAGATAATTACTAAAAGGGATGCCACTCACCCATTTCATGAGGAAGATATGATTTGCATGCTTTCAGATCTCTGTGTAAAAATATGAAACCAAATTGCACTAGTATCCCTCCTAAGAATAAAAATAATTTAGTCAGTTGGGGAAGAATGGTAGAAAGGAAGGACAGCATCCTCTGTGGGGAATTTATTTCCAGGTGGAAAGAAGTGTAGTGTGCCTTTATTCTTCCTTTACTTGGGGCAGAGGACAGAGCTTGTGTTTGGGGACAATGCAGTCATGAACTCTACAGACTTGAACTCGTTAATGTGTAGCCAAAGCCCTAAACCAGGCAGCACTGTTGATTTTAGCTGTTCAATATGGCAGCCACTAATCCCATGAAGTTAGTCTGTATTAAGATGTGCTGTAAGTGCTAACTGTACAAATACTTCCCAGTACAAAAAAAGAATATAAATTAATTCATATTTTTCTATCAGTTACATATTGAAATTATGTTTTGGACATGTTGAATTAAAAAATACCTTATTAAAATTAACTTTAAATTCTTGTCACTTTTTTTAAATGAAGCTTTTAGAAAATTTAAAATGACATGTGTCCCATATATTTCTATTGGACAATGCTATATTAATTCAGACAAAGGCAAAGCTTATACTCATGGAAAAGAGAGGTACAACCATCAAGGAGTCTGAGCAATGGCAAAATTTATTTTAAAGAATTTATTTAATTTCTTTTTCATAAACATACCCGATAACCTTTTATACCTAAGTCTATTACACACACACACACACACACACACACACACACACACACACAGATTTTGACCATTTACAAAGGAAAAAAACTGCTCAACGGGGAAACAGTTGTGCTGGGTATTTTTCCCCATTGATTCCAATGATTTCAAGGAGTCCATGAGATTGTACTGTAAATTATTTGAACACCCATATTTATCCAGTTATTATCATTGTAAGCAAACTAATGATCTTTTATTCAGTGCTGATGGGGCCCTTGGAGTGAGTATAAGTGCACCAGGAGGAGCCATTGCTTCTGTTCCTAACTGGACATTGAGAGGAACTCAGCTAATGAATGGGACATCCATGTCTTCTCCCAATGCATGTGGAGGTATCGCCCTGATACTTTCAGGTAAGGACATTTCTTACTGCTCTACGTGGTACTATTTCCAATAAAGCGATGGTGAATTTAGCTATTGCACATATATTTTAAGCACAGTTTATAATTTATTTTCTTCCTTCCTTCCTTCCTTCCTTCCTTCCTGCCTTCCTGCCTTCCTGCCTTCCTGCCTTCCTGCCTTCCTTTTTTTGTTAATCCTCACCCAGGGATATTTTTCCCCTTGATTTTTAGAGAGTGGAAGGGGGGAGGGAGGAAGAGAGAGAGACATCATTGTGAGAGAGACACATCAATTGGTTGCCTCTTGCATGCAGGATAGAACCTGCAACCCAGGTACTGTCTTTGACTGGGAATCTAATCCAAGACCCTTTAGTATGCGGTCCTATGCTCTAACAACTGGGTCACAATGGCCAGGGCTAATTACTTTTCTTAACGATATAGAAGTGGCATATAAAATGGATTTTAAATGTATTATTTTATAATTTACCTTAGTCCTGTTACTAAAATCTATTGTTTATTTATAAGGTTAGGTAAGTAGGTATTAAGTAGACAATTTTATGTTAATAGTATAATATTTAGGTAATAAACATAAAAAACTAGAAGCCCGATGCACGAAATTCCTGCATGAGGCTCGGCCCTCACATCCCGGCTGCCTCATGAACCCACCCCCCGACCCCGGCCCACTGGTCCTTCCGGAAGGTCATTTCACCCTCCAGTCTAATAAGCGTATTAGCTCTTTATTATAGATGATTATTAAATAAGTTTATCTTACCTTATTACAGACAGTTATTTTCTGAAATTCTTATGGTGAGAAAATGTGATAGAATTGATAATGTTCTGGGGCTCAAAGTAAAGTTTAAGGTGAGAATAATTTATGTGATAACTAGTGGCCCGGTGCATGAAATTCGTGCACGGAGAAGGGGTTCCCTCAGCCCAGCCTGCACCCTTTCCAATTGGGGACCCCTTAGGCCCAATGCCACAGGCCAGGAGGGATGCCACAGGGATCGAGCCTAAACTGGCAGTCAGACATCCCTCTCACGATCTGGGACCGCAGGCTCCTAACCGCTCACCTGCCTGCCTGCCTGCCTGCCTGATCGCCTCTAACTGTCTCTGCCTGCCTGCCTGCCTGATCATCCTTAACTGCCCTCCCCTGCCAGTCTGATCTCGCCCCCAACTGCTCTCCCCTGCCGGCCTAATCTCACCCCCAAGTGCCCTCCCCTGCTGGCCTGGTTGCCCCAACTGCCCTACTCTGCTGGCCTGATCTTGCCCCCAATGGCCTGATCTCACCCCCAACTACCCTCCCCTGCTAGCCTGGGTGCCCCCAACTGCCCCCCCTTGCCAGCCAATTTGTATCTGATTGGTCAGTTTCTATGCCAGTCAATGTCAAAAGCTCCGCCTCCTAGGCAGCCATTGGCTCCTTATTGTTCACCCAGATTTGGTTCTGCTTGGTTGGTTTCTATGCCAGTCAGCATCTCCGGGCCTATCTCCGGGCCTGATCAGAGAGGTGGGGCTGATCAGCAGCCTCTGCAGAGGTCTGGAGAGAGACAGAGGCATGGCTGCTGGTGAAGCCCGGAGAGAAAGAGAGAGGCAACGGCTGACCAACAACTGCCACAGAGGCTGCGGATCAGACCCTGCCTCTCTCTCTCTCTGGGCCTCTTTCCGGGCCTGATCTGCAGCCCCCTCAGCAGTCAGTGGTGGGTCGCCACGGCAACCCAGCACTGACTGCAGGACTGACTTCCAGTTTTGGTCGAGCCTTCGGTCATTTTGGACGTTATGGACCCTGGGTTTTTATATATTAGGATAATGATTTGACTGTGTATTTATTATTCATTCAACAAATACATTTTTATTTATTGGCTATTAATGACTATCAAGCATTATTTTAGCTCTGGGGCTAAATTAGTGAACAAAACATCAAAAATACTTGCCCATGTGGAGTTTATATTGTTGTTGGAGGAGACAACCTACAAAAAAAATACTAAATAGTTATCGCCCAGGCTGGGGTGGCTCAGTTGGTAGGAGCCTTGTCTTGTATACTAAGAGGTGGCATGTTTGATTCCCAATCAGGGCACATACCCAGGTTGTAGGTTCAGGAAGATATGCAGGAGGCAACCAGTCAATGTTTCTTTTCACCCCCTTCCCCATTGCCCTCCTTCCTCTCTCTGGAATCAATTTTTTAAAAATTATTTTTAAAAAATGTAATTGTCTATATTAGTTATTAGAAGGTAATGAATATTTCTGTGGAGCAAAGTGAAGTGGAAAGCGACATAGGAATTTCTAGCTTGCTGTGCCGGAGGCTTATGTCATGAAATAGGGTGGCATTGACATTGACTAGCACTCAAAGTTAGGGTATCCCGACTGTGGTGACAATTCCACCTCAGAACTGTCCTCTGATATAATTTCCAGGACTCACTACCCTTATTACTAGTCCTGTTCAACCTCACCAAATATTTCAAGTTTGCTCATGCTTCCTGTCTTTGGTCATACTGCTCTCTGCCTAGAATTCCTTTCTCCCATTTTTTGGACTTGCAAACTCTTGTGTATGTATTTGTTCCTCTGATAGAGCTTCACTTTATTTGCTCTTACAGCAGCATGATGTTTCCATGTTTGTTTTGCTCATTTCTTACAGTATCATAAGAGTTTACACGTTTGTTGAGCTCTGGAGAGGGCAGGAATACTATATTACTTGTCTTTGATCCTTAACAGTGGGCATTAATGCAGGGTTTACAGATTGGTGACCTCCATATCCTTCCCATAGAACAGTCATTCCCAGCCTGGGTGCTCCCTAGCATTACCCTGGAAATTTTTAATTCATATTTGTGTCTGGGATCTAGTCTCAAAGATGCTACTTTAATTGGTCTGTGGTGAGGCCTCAGCATCTGTGATTGTTTAAGTCCCCCTGGTGTTTATATAACATGCAGTCAGTTTGAAAAATACTGCCAGCAACTATACAGTGGGAGCAAAAGTAGGTTTATAGTTGCTCGTGTGGAAGATAATAGAATAATTAGTAAATACTAATATAAGAATAAACTGTTTTGTATACTCACAACTGTAAGCCTACTTTTGCTCAACAGTTGATAACTAGTGCACAGAGGTGGGGGTTCCCTCAGCCCAGCCTGCACCCTCTCCAATCGGGGACCTCTTGGGGGATGTCCTACTGCCGGTTTAGGCTCGATCCCTGTGGAATCCCTCCAGGCCTGTGGGATTGGGCCTAAACCAGCAGTCGGACATCCTTCTCACGACCTGGGACCGCAGATTGTTTTGTTTTATATTATTTGACCAGCAGTGTTTTAAAGCAAATGTCATTGGAATGCCTTTAGGTATATGCTTCTTACATTTACATTATCTCTGCATAGCCTGTTTTCATGCCCTTGCATAATGGGAACACAGTAATTTTTCTTAAGTAAGTCTTTGTGTGATGCCAGCAGTTTTGGTTAGATTGTTTAGTGGGTGTTTTTTTGTTTTGTTTTTTGTTGTTGTTTTTTTGTGTGTGTGTGTGTGTGTGTGTGTGTGTGTGTATGTGTGTGTGTGTTTTAAGATTTAAAAGTGAGTGTTGAAACACAAGACATGAGAACTAGGGAATGCACCTGTTATCTGTACTGTTGAAGGGGGAAAGGTTTTAAAGTAGTGAGTTCTCTAACACTTTTTTCTTTTTAAATTTTAGGTCTGAAAGCTAATAATGTTAACTACACAGTTCATTCAGTCAGAAGAGCTCTAGAAAACACTGCAGTGAAGGCTGACAATATAGAAGTATTTGCCCAAGGACATGGTATTATTCAGGTATTGTTTGTATGGAAACTGTGATGTAAGTCATTGAGAAAATATTTTAGCTTTCTTGGATAATATTTCCTGTTATAATGATGATTGAGTATATCTAATTCTAGATTATATCATCATAGTTGTCTCTGAACTGTAAGCAAAGAGGATATGAAAACAAATTTTTTAGTTAAGACAACTTTGTTGCAGCAAGATAGAGAAATATACATGTAGAACATACAGAGGGTAGAAATTCAAAGCAAAGAGGTAAAGTAAAGGGCAAAAACTGGTAAATCATACTGGTGTATGGGAGAGTTCCTCACTTTGGTCAGTTGGGAATAATAATGTGAATGAAGAAAGTAGAAGGGAAGGTGAGTCCAGTAGTTAGACCGTAATTTGTCTATGAAGGTATCCTTGCACTCTTAATTTTAGAGAGCTTAATATAGATAGAAATTAACTTTAATCAAATTGGTAACTTGCAACAAAACATTTTCTTGACCTAACCATTTATATCTTACTCTCTATGTTCTTGTAATTAGGTTGATAAAGCCTATGACTACCTCGTTCAGAATACATCATTTGCTAATAAATTAGGTTTCACTGTTACCGTTGGAAATAACCGTGGCATCTACCTCAGAGATCCTGTTCAGGTGGTGGCACCTTCAGATCATGGTGTTGGCATTGAACCTGTATTTCCAGAAAATACTGGTAAGTACTAAATGGATGATAAGCTAAAGTGCTCACATTTATTATTTAAGTGAATAGTATAATAGAGAAATGCTGTTTGGGCTAATGTTCTAAAGAGAAAACATAAATTGACAATATTATCATTATTATTATTTTTTAAATTATTATTATTTTGTTAAATTCTCACCCAAGGATATGTTTTTATGGATTTTTAGAGAGAAATATCACTGTGAGAGAGAAACATCAAATGGTTGCCTCCTGTACATGCCTGACTAGCGATCAAACCCGTAACCTAGCAATGTGCCCTGACCTGGGGTCAAACCCGCAACCTTTTGGTGTATGGGGTGACTGACGCTCCAACCAGCTGAGCCACACAGCCAGGGGCAGTATATTATTTTAAATATTATAGATTTTAGAGAAAAGGTGATGGCACCTAGGGATTCCAATACTATGGTAATTCAGTTAGCATTCTGACTATCTAGGAAAATATGTAGAATGGGCCTTGAATGACCTATATTTTTATTAAATTGTGGATAAATAATCAAATGCCTTTTTTTTTCCACTTTTACTCCTTGGGTATAAGGCAGAGTAGGAAGTAGAAGCAGCCAAGAGTGCCTCTGCTCAATGAGGTAAACAGAAGAGTCCTCGCTGTATGTTTGACAGTCTTCATGTTGATCAAATGCCATTTCCACATGCAGTACTGAAAAATATCCACACAAACTCCTTATATTAATTTAAGGCTGTAGCAGTGTTGAGTGAAAGTGTAAATGGATTATAAGTGTACTAAAGCATGAGGAAGATTCTGTGATTTTTATTTAAGCTGTGTTTTGTCTAGTGCCTTTTACAAATTTGCTAAATTTTCATAAGAGAAGATAGGACTTTGTTAAATGAAAGAGAAAGTACTAATCTTTAATTTTTATTTTTCTTTAATGCCAGAAAACTCTGAAAAAATATCCCTTCAGCTTCATTTAGCTTTAACTTCAAACTCATCTTGGGTTCAGTGTCCTAGCCATTTGGAACTCATGAATCAATGTAGACATATAAACATACGTGTGGATCCCCGGGGCTTAAGAGAAGGATTACATTATACAGAGGTATTGGTGTAGCTTCATTTTCTTTTTAAACTTTCTTTACCTTTGAAATGTTTAAAAGTACTTTATATGGCAGTCCTTTTCCCCATTAGTGTGAATTAGACAAGGGTTGTACTACTTGTATTTGTTTAGGCTATTTGCCATTAATCATGTGACCTGATAGCAGAATATTAATCAACTTGTGCTTAAGACCTTTAAATTTTTATATTAGATTAATTTATTCTATGAATAGATTACACTTTTTCCTTTTTTCTCTGTTTAAGTTAATTATGGATACCAAAATGTAACATGCTGTTTTTTAGGTATGTGGCTATGATATAGCATCCCCTAATGCAGGTCCTCTGTTCAGAGTTCCAGTCACTGCAGTTATAGCAGCAAAGTAAGTAACACGTTACCCGTATAGTAACAACTGACCCTTGAACAACACAGGTTTTAACTGTGTGCATTCACTTACATGTGAATTTTTTCAATAAATACCTGTACTCATACTGTTCTTGATTTGTAGTTGGGAGTCCACAGATGTGGAATGCTGACTCTGCTCTGATCTATACCATTTTATACAGGGGCTTAAGCATCTGCAGATTTTGGTACCGATGGGTTGTCCTGTAACCAATCCCCTGTGGATACTAAGGGACAACTAAGTTTTGGGGGAATCAAAAGTTATACATGGATTTTTGGCTGCTTAAAAGGTCAACGTCCCTAATCCCCATGTTGTTCAAGGGTCGACAAATTTTTTTAATGGTTATTTATGGCAACAATGTGAACTTCTAAAGGGTTAATAGGCAATAACTAGATAACCAGGCTTTAGTTCTACTCCTTGTTCAAAGTTCAAGTGGCACATAGTCAACCATGTTATTCCTTGTTCACTATGAGAATAAGTGATGACATCTGTTCTGTGCCCCTGCATTGAAACTGCCTTCCACCAGGATGCTGATGCCCTTATAATTGTCCAATTCAGAGGACCTCTTAGTCTTCATTTTGCCCACTCCCTCTGCAATATTAATATATGACTTCATCCTCTTCTGCTCCCACTCCATTTTAATCCCCTTGTCATCTGGGATTACTGTTTTCGTCCACTTTTCCAGTCACCTGCTATTTCCAGACTCTTCGCTTTCCATCTTGTCTTCCACCTGAAGCCAAGGAATTCAAGGCTGATCATATTGCTTCCCGTTTAAATATATCAGTGGCATGTTCAAGGACCAAGTTATGCTCCTTAAGATAGAAAACAAGGATTCTTTATAAACCAGTGTTTCCTATCATTTTTACATACACCATATTCCATGAAGTCACAGATGCTGACACTCCGGGTTTCCTCAGGACTGGGTTGATTTCTTTGCTTTGGTCTCCTGTCTCTCAACCACCAAGCGTGTTCCTGGTCATCCCCAGGGGACGGGAGGCCCTTCTTGCTGCTTCCTAATGCTTTTTACATGCCTGTGTAATAGACTTTAGCGAATATATTGTGATTTTTTATTTAATTTACCCACCTAACCATCCATTTGACTATGAGCCCACGGAACTGTATCTTACATGTTCAATATGGAGCCCATTTTACAGTATTTGTACAAAAAAATTGTTTAGTAGAAGAAGGACAGGATTGAGATTATGTGAGTATTGGAAATAATAGAAAGTTCTAGGTTAACAGTTTTTATATAGAATTAGTTACCTGGTAAATATTAAAAGTGCAGTAGTCTCAGCCAATAGGAAACATAGGATGGAATTGAGGAGGTAAAAAGTGACGTACACATGAAAAATTGCAGGACAGTTAAGTTCTCAACCTTACATTTTCTAGAAGTCCAGTAGGAGCCTAGACAAAGTAATGTATAAGATTCAGGCATCAGGTGAGACATTATCTCCTTCAGGAAGCTTTCCCTGGTCCATTTGCATGGACCAAATCTCTTCTAACACTTCCTATCTACCAAGAACGTGTTGCATTAAATGTCTCAGGTGGTTTTTCTGTCCCCTCTAGATTGTTTGTGGCAAAGGAAAATATTTTATTTATCATTGTATTTGTAACTCCTAATAACAGTGCCTTATATAGTAGGCTCTCGTTAAATTTTTGTCACACTGACTAGAATTTGTCCTTAGTGTGTAATTTAGGTTTTCATAGTGGGTAATATACATTAGCCCTTTAGCTTCATTGACTTCTTACAAAAATGCTATGGAAGTAGATTCTTTCTTTACTGTGTCATTATGGTTTGCAAACATTTTGAAACTACAAAGGGGGGTTTATTTAATACTAGTCTTAGAGCTACAATCAGTATCAATGACATAAAAAATTACCTTTGGTTGTAATATTTAGAGCTCTCTATAGCCCAAATTCTGGTAATTGGAAAAATTCTGTGAATGTGGCACAATTTCTTTAATGAAAATGTGAACTTGCTTATTGTGTGTGTGTATCTTACAGATTATAAAGCAGACAGGTAAAAAGTAGAAAAATCATTTATACTGGGCTAGCCAGAGTTTATCTCTGCTAATATGTTGCAAAAATGAGATTGTATTATGCACACTATTTTGTAACCAGCCTTTAAGTATTTATTTCTAATGAACTATTAAAATCTAGAGTACTAGTGGGCTTATAATTAATATAAAGCCTTTTTTATGAGAGTACCACATTTAATCATTAATTTGTATTAATTTTCAGAGTAAATGAATCATCACACTATGATCTAGCCTTTACAGATGTACATTTTAAACCTGGTCAAATTCGAAGGCATTTTATTGAGGTTCCTGAGGGTGCAACATGGGCTGGTAAGTAAAGTTCAAGTCTGTCTTGAGCACTTACCTTTTTGTACATTCTATCTCTTTTATGATTACGACTATATAAAGTTCATGTATCTGAAATGCATATTTTTCTCATAGCAATATATATCTGGCACTCTAGATTTGCTAGTAGATTTTAAACTTTTTAAAGATCTATTATTATTTATCATTGGCTCATACATCAAATCATCTAGGCCATCTTAATGTGTTTTAATATTCAAGATTTTAACTTAGTTTAGCATAATGCCTTACCTGTTAGTGATTGGAGTTGGAGTTGCATTGTTGAACGACTCTGGCTGCCATGCATGTACACCAAGCCTCTTGCAGATAGTATATAATGATAGGCTCTGATGAAATGTGCACTAATCATTTTAAAGAATAAAAATCTATAGTTAATACTGATTCTGAAATCTTTTTGATGGTAGATGTTAGTAATTATAATGCCCTAATGTGACTTCTTTAGGCTGGTGTTGAAAATAATTAGTTGTTTTTTTAAAAATTATAAGTTATCAGAATGGAAAGAAATCAGAGCATTTAACAATCTCAGATTAGAAATGTACTCCAGGGGGTGGAGGAAATGGGGAGATGTTGGTTGAAGAGTACAAACTTTCAGCTATGGGTAAGTTTAAGAGATTTAATGGTGACTGTAGTTAACAATACTGTATTGTATACTTGAAATTTGCTAAGAGAGTAGATTTTAAATGTTCTTACTATCGAGAAAATTGGTAACTGTATTGTGTGTGTTAACTAACCTTATTGTGTTTACGTACATCAAATCATCAGGTTGCATGCCTTAAACTTATACAGTGTTATTTGTCAATTTGATCTCAGGCAGGGATGGAGCTAGGGCTAGGGGGTGTCAAAGAGAAAAAAAAAAGTACTACAGATGATTCCTATTTCAAATAAAACTTACTGTTATAATATCAGGTTTTATATTATTAGCAATTGATTAGGTTCACAGAGCTCTGTGCAAACTTGACCTAGGGAACCAGAGAAATAAGCCTGGTTAGTTCCCTGTATTAGAGTGGGTATTTAGTAGATAAGCTGCTGATCCTGCTTCACAGTGATTTGGGCTTACCTCCACCTCTGCCTCAGAATAAAGCTGAGCATATGTAGTTCTGACATTATCCCTTCTAGAAGCAAATAGAATACAAATAAGTCAAGAGAAAGAGACTAGGAAAAATTAATGAAGTTGAATAGATACTTACGGAATTTAAGCATGATGACAAATAGAGGTTTCTAAAATTAAAATCCCTTTTATCAGGAATTACTTGGCTTTCTACTAAAACAAGAGGAAAGGTTGAGCTTGGCAGAGGGGAGAGGGATTTTAAAAGGTATCTTATTAGGATAATTGTGTCCATCTATGGATACCTTGCTGTCTCATGGTGTTTACAGCATAGTGGTTGTTTATTTTAATCCTGATTTATTTATTTTCCATAGCTGAATCTTCTACCCTTTCAGCTTTATTAATACTCTATTGAGTCTTTGTTTTTAAGAACATATGCAAATTTCATTTGAATATATCATTTGATTATTGATATATTATTTCCTAATAAGTGGGCATTCTTAAAATCATTTTATGTCCATTTTGAATCTTATCAGTATAAAATTTTGCTTCTTTTTTATTTTAGAAGTTACAGTGTGTTCTTGTTCTTCTGAGGTGTTGGCCAAGTTTGTTCTTCATGCAGTACAACTTGTGAAGCAAAGAGCATATCGAAGCCATGAATTCTATAAGTTTTGTTCCCTTCCAGAAAAAGGAACACTGACTGAAGCTTTTCCTGTCTTAGTAAGTTTTAATTAATAGTTCAAAATCCTGAAACAATTTCTTTTCCCTTTTGGTGTGGACTAAGTATTTGAATTTGAATTTGATTTTATAGTTTATATTCAGAGTTTTTGAGGGTTCTTTATTTTGTCAACTAGAGGCCTGTTGCATGATATTCGTGCAAGAATAGGCCTTCCGCCCTGACCGGTTTGGCTCAGTGGATGGAGCGTTGACCTGCGGACTCAAGGGTCCCAGGTTCGATTCCGGTCAAGGGCATGTACCTTGGTTGCGGGCACATCCCTGGTGGGGGGTGTGCAGGAGGCGGCTGATCGATGTTTCTCTCTCATCGATGTTTCTGGCTCTCTCTCCCTCTCCCTTCCTCTCTGTAAAAATCAATAAAAAAATAAAAAATAAAGAATAGGCCTTCCTTTCCCTGACTTTGCTCCCAGCCACCTGGGAGCTTGCAAGTCCTCACTCCCGGCCAGAGCACCGCTCCTGTAGCTCCCTCCGCCGTCCTCCCTCCCCCTCCTAGCAGGCGTCCCGCCCCTCCTGGCTGCTCCACGCCTGCATATGCAAAATAACCCGCCATCTTTGTTGGGTTAATTTGCTTATTCAGTCCTGATTGTCTGTGGGCGTAGTGGAGATACGGTCAATTTACATGTTTGTCTATTATTAGGTAAGATGCCAAGTAAGTGAAGTAGGAAGATAGGTAATCTAATTAGGATACTTGAGACCAAGTCCAAGGTAAATATTAATCTCTTTTTTTTTTCTTTTGTCCCTCCCTCCCTCCCTCCTGCCCCTTAATCTCTTTTTAACTCTTAAATAATTTGGTCAAAGAAAGTGCTGGTCTGACAGATACTCTTGCCTTGCATTGGGGACCCTGACTGATATTGTGTCTTTATCCCGCTGTAGATTATTTCCTTATTTAAGATGGTTCTATGCATCACTTAAGTTATTTTATTACTGCCCATGAAGTTAATTTGCTTTCTAGGTGAAATCAGGCAGGCAGGCAGAGGGGTTAGGGGCTACTGCTTCTTACAGAAAGTACTTCAAATATGGCAGGTCTCCATTCTTACCTGTAGTGTTAGAAATAATGACTAGACCTTCCTCCATGGAAGGTGAATGTACTGACGTTCTGTCTTGAACTTGCTCCATAGTTGGTCATATGATCTTGCCTATAGCTTACTTTTCTGATTACTTTCACTTGTGTTCATGTATGTATCAGTGTTATGATTCACCTTTAAACTTTGTAATGTACTGATTTCTAGAAAACGTACTTTAAAACTGAGCACTAGGAAGTTTTTGTTTTTCATTATTTTAATGGGGGAAAAATATAAGTAATCATAATTTCATTTTGTTTTGGTTGCGAGGCAGCTTGGAGCCTGAAATTCATCTGTGGCTATTGATTATGCCTTATAAAGCTTAATAACCTTTCTCCTATCATTATTTTTCCTTTGGTCCTAGGTTTTTATTCCAGTTTGTTTTCACCATTATTTTATTGTATATGTTTTCAAAAGCTGCCTCAGATCTTTCATGACAAGCAGTGTAGGATTATCTATACTAATAAAAGGGTAATATGCTAATTAGACTGGGTCAACCGGCCACCTTCCGGATGTCCGATTTCCTTCCGGACAAAGCCATGGTGGTGGGGGCCGAAACAGAGGCAGTTAGGGGTGATCAGGCTGGCAGAGGAGGGCAGTTGGGGGCGAGATCAGGCTGGCAGGGGAGGGCAGTTAGGGGCTATCAGGCAGGCAGGCAGAGGAGTTAGGGGCAATCAGGCAGGCAGAGGCAGTTAGGGGTGATCAGGCAGGCAGGCAGGTGAGCGGTTAGGAGCCAGCGGTCCCAGATTGCAAGAGAGATGTCCCCAATTGGAGAGGGTGCAGGCTGAGCTGAGGGACACTTCCCCCCCCCCCCCACCCCCCGTGCATTAATTTTGTGCACGGGGCCACTAGTAAGTAAATAACTGTATGTATTTAAATGCCTGCACTATGTCCCTGCAACTGTAATTTCCATAACTTCAAGCACAGTTAAAATTTATTGTTTTCTTTTGCTTTACAAGTAGGAAAAGTTTGAAGGCATAGGATTGCTTTGAAACATCTATTTATATTCTACAATTTGAAATAAAATGAGAACATTGAGCATATGTAGTTCTGACATTATCTGAGATGATTTATACATTTGTAATTTATTTTTCTTTGCAGAGTGGGAAAGCAATTGAATTTTGCATTGCCCGTTGGTGGGCTAGTCTTAGTGATGTCAATATTGATTACACCATTTCTTTCCATGGGATAGTGTGTACCGCTCCTCAGTTAAACATTGTGAGTTCCGCATTTTCATTATTTTTAAAGTCAGTTGTTTGTGTTACTGAAAAATAATCTCACTGGTTGGATTTACACTTCACTGGGGACATTACCAGTAGTTCTTAAAATAACCCCAGGTAATTTAAAAGTAGTCCTGTTCATGGGTGCTTATAAACTTTGCATTAGACATTTATTTTAGATCTTAATATTGTCATAAAATATTTTCAGTGAAGTTTGAGAAACTAATTTGATAAATATCCTTCATAGCATGCATCAGAAGGAATCAACCGTTTTGATGTTCAGTCCTCCTTGAAATATGAAGATCTGGCTCCCTGCATAACTTTGAAGAGCTGGGTCCAAACACTACGGTATCATTAAATGTTTTAGGGCTAAGGATGTTGAGTATTGATGTGGTGGGGGTAGGAGGATCTTACACTCTTTGAAGATATAGTAATTTTCTTAAATCCATCTGAATGTTGGAAATGAAAATTCAGTTTTTGACACTCTATTCTCAGAATCCTGGCAGGTGTCTGAGTCAACCCCAGCAGTAGTTTCTAGCATTATATAGCATGTAAATTTTTCAGTGCACCCAGCAGGACCTATCCTGTGAGGAGTGAGTACCACCTGCAGTCAAAACCTGTTCTTCAACACTGTGTTAGTAATTGCCACTCTTTGCATCTAACATTGGGAACTGATTACACTAAGGACTATTAGTTGACATTTGAAAATGTTTTATCGTGAAAAGATTATCTTCATAATGTTGCACAATTTAAACTATAATATGTATTGCTATGGTTCAGTCAGTAAATAATTAGGTAAGTTAATGATAAAATATTATAAAGTATACTGAAAAGGGTAGTATTTAGGAATGTGTATTTGTGTCTTGTGATATGTTACAGATTTTGTTGATTATAGTTTTATTTGTCTCATTAAATGAATTATTGAATCAAATAATTACTCATTGTCTAATTACAGCCCACTGAGTGCGAAAACAAAACCTTTAGGATCAAGAGATGTTTTGCCAAATAATCGTCAACTTTATGAAATGATCCTTACCTATAACTTTCATCAAGTAAGTATCTTTATAATAAAGTAGATTTTTACAGTGCACTTTTGTGTTTTGTTAATGAATCAGAAAATTTAAAACAGAAGGATGATAAATTTAGTGTATGTAAATATGAAATAGAATCAAGTAACTAACAGTGCTTAATTTGGAATTATTCTTTGGGAAATTATGACTTGTAATGATCTAAGTACCATTCAAGTCTGAAGTCACAAATTCTAGTTTGTGGTGACCTGGCCTTTGAGCCTTAGTTTTTGTAATCACTGAATCTGTTCAGTGTACAATGTTACCTGTCCAGTGGCTAAGTGTCTCATCAATGCTAGATGCCTTCTGAGTATGGTGGTAGTTGGCCTATTTGCTTTCTGTGAAGCAGGCTTGGGAGCAGTGAGACATTAGAATAATTCCTAGGTTGAATGAGTGGTAAAGGTATTTGAGGCCAGTATAAATGTTGGATAAAAGAGTTTATGTAGGATCCATAGATTTCAGTAAAACTCTTATTGAAACATAATATTTGGTTTTAAAAGTTTATACAAGAGAAGTACCTGTTATAAATGCCAAAATACTGGATGTTCTACATTTAAAAAATTGGCTACCACAAGAAAAAATTTTAATACTTTTGATGTAAAAGTCTCATTAGTAACAGTATTACAAATCTTCATTAGAAATCATGTGAACCATATCAAGTAATAATTCTTTATTTTTATAGCCCAAAAGTGGGGAAGTAACTCCAAGCTGCCCACTACTTTGTGAATTATTATATGAATCAGAATTTGACAGCCAACTGTGGATCATCTTTGACCAGAATAAAAGACAGATGGGTTCAGGCGATGCCTATCCACATCAGGTATGAAATTTGCAGTGATTTTAAAATTAACAAATTCCTGTTTTCTTGTTATGGTAATATTTGTGTTGTGTTTTTTTAGAAGCTCAGTTGTCTGTTGTAGAACAGAATGGGACAACTTTTCAGCCATGTAGTTTAGCTGAAAATGTTTTGGGGTAGATGGAGGCAAGGATGACTGGCCAGCATAGTTTTTTATTTTTATTTTTTTTGCTTCCTACCCACTGCTTCTACCCATCTGAAGGTTGAAGGCAAATCTTCTGATATAAGTGAGCACCTGGAAATGATCTTAGGTCTTAACTGGATAAAGAGCACTATAGCAGTGTCCTAGAACTTTCAAATTTATCTTTTCATTGGACAGCTGTGTGTTGAGCACTTCCTGTATGCCAAGCACTCTGCTTGCACTATTGTACTGAAGAAAAAAACCTTTTAATCGTAAATTACAGAAATTTTATCCCTGATTGAAATATTGTTACAAGGAAATAAGGTAAATCTTGTAACATTTATAATTTTATACTAAATAATAACAATAACTTATGCAGGTAGGTTTTTTGGTTAGTCATTCAAGGAATGATTTCCTTTGTTCTCAAAGCAAGCCCCAGTCACATCTCTCCCAATAGAGACTGGGTTGTTGCAGAGCCATCACTTTGGTTGCTTTTAAAATCTCATCAGAAGAATGCAGGTTAACTAGCTGGAGCATAGTAAATTTTATTCCTTAATCTCTGATTGCTTCTATCAGCAATAAAGAGATGTGGCATTTTGGTTATAATAGAAAGATTACCAGTCATGTGTATACACGTGTGTGTATCTGTCTTAGATATTATATGGCACCTCAATTTTGCTAATTTTTTGTGTTGTTTTATAAATTCTTAAGTAACCATGAACTAGAAAATAATAGTTTTTCTCAGCTATTGATGTAGCTGAGACTATGGGAGTAACATGTAGTTGGAAGAATGAGGGCTTGGGAGTCAGACCTGCCTTCAGCTCCCTTGTCCTTTACTACTCTATATGTGACCTTGGACAGTTCACTGATGTCCCTGGTACTGCTTGCTCACATGCAAGATTGAGATTTTGTGCGTATGTAAAAGTGTTTGTAGTAGCTTGTGCTATACCTCAACTGCTGTTAAGCACTCTTAAGTTGTAACTGTTTCTGTTTATCCTCTTTCTATAATTTCTGTTTACTTGGCCAAACTTTACTTTTTCTAAATGTTGTTTTTCTTCTTTTAGTATTCCATGAAACTGGAGAAAGGAGATTATACAATTCGTCTACAGATTCGTCATGAGCAAATCAGTGATTTGGAACGTCTTAAAGATCTTCCATTTATTGTTTCTCATAGGTTGTCTAATACCTTGAGCTTAGATATTCATGAAAATCATAGCCTTGCACTTCTAGGAAAGAAGAAATCGAGTAATTTGACACTACCACCCAAATATAACCAGCCATTCTTTGTTACTTCCTTACCTGATGACAAGTAAGTGATGTTGTTGCTTATACTTAATGCCTACCTTACACACTGTATTCTATTAATGTTAGTTCATTATCTTAGGCCTGTGGTCGGCAAACTGCGGCTCGCGAGGCACATGCGGTTCTTTGGCCCCTTGAGTGTGGCTCTTCCACAAAATACCACGGCCTGGGCGAGTCTATTTTGAAGAAGTGGCATTAGAAGAAGTTTAAGTTTAAAAAATTTGGCTCTCAAAAGAAATTTCAATGGTTGTACTGTTGATATTTGGCTCTGTTGACTAATGAGTTTGCCGACCACTGCCTTGGGCTAAAGTTTTAGTATGTTGTGATTTACCATTTTATACTAAGGTTATTTGTCCCTTTGATTTTTGAAATCTTAGCTATGGAAATTATTTCAGAATGTAATCATTTTGTCCCCCTCTTCCCACTCCTAATTATCTTCATGAAACTTTCTCTTTTTTTTCTCTCTCTCTCTTAAATCTTCTTGTTAGAATACCTAAAGGGGCAGGACCTGGATGCTACCTTGCAGGATCCTTAACATTGTCAAAGACTGAACTTGGAAAGAAAGCGGTAAGTACTAGTTTTGTGGGGGGGGTTTTAACACTGTAATTACCTATTCTAAAATTTCCCTTTCTTTAAAGAAGTGGATTAATTCCACATTTCAGAATGGGTAAAAGAGAAGATCTCCCTGGCCAAAATATGTATAATTTTTCCCCCAAGTTGCTAGTAGAGATCAATTAATATTTTGTTGTATTTTAAAATATTTAGTATTCTTTTTCCCAGGTATAAGTTACTCTGGCCCTGAATCTGTCCTACCTTGCATGGCTGATATACTTGAATTTTCCATCAAGTCAAACTTATATCTGATTTAAACTTGGCTTAAATGAATGGTTGGCTTCTAAAAACTAGTCAGAACAATTGCTAATTAATGATATTTTTCACACTGTACAGACCTTTCTTTTGTTGAAATTTTACATAATTATGTTGATAATTACAATGTATTTCTTTGGGCATTGCCTTTTTTTATTTTGGAGTTTCGAAATTATGGGATTTTTTTTGTTAAAAACATTTTTCTGTTTGTTAGAAATATAGTTTGATAAGTAACTCTTTTAGCTTTTCTATCTTTTCATTACAAATTTATTATGAGAGAAGTGTATATAGCTCTGTCACCTTTTTTCATATCATTTTAGCTCAGTGCTAGTAAAAGTTGTCATTCTTACAATTTTGTATTTCTCTTTAGCATTAATTAGTTCTTATAAGCTAAGCCTACTATCTAATGCTGAAATCTAGAAATGCTGTTATCAAATGAATAGATCTCATACATATTAACAAGCACACTTATTTCTTGTCACTTGAGTCAAAAATCATTTATTTGCTGTCATAGAGGCATAACTTGGGAATTTTGTGCTTAGAAAAAGTTGTTTTCCCTGATATTTCTTGAGTCTCATTTCAGTTTATACTATTTATTTATATATTCTTTAGTATGATTTGAAGTGAATGAGTAGTTAATTGTACTGGAATTCATGGATGCACTGATTTAAGAACTAGTAGTCTTTTCTCGTAGACATCATTTCCTGGGTAGCGTGGCCACTTCCTCCATGGGGCTTCAACAGTGAGGCTTCAGTGATGATGTTATAACTCTTCTGAAGTGTCCACTTCCTTGTGATGAGTATGACAGAAGAGCATTGTTATTAAATGTATGCTTTTTAGCAATTCAGAGATAGTTGCTACTTCCTGGCTGCAGTTGTGAAAATATAAACATCTGGGATTAACTGTAGTTATTACTTATCAGGGTAGATGTTCTTGAGAGAGAGCAAAAACCTAAAACCTTATAAGTTAATTATATTTCCCAGCACATTTTTTATTTATTACTCTTCCCTCAGTAGTTTTGCATTTTTTATGATTTTTGGTAGTTGGGAAGGTTCATTTTACTTCTCTTTGACTTGAATGGTGCTTTTTCTATGAGAGCATGGGTGTATGTGATTGTTGTGATGTCCTTAAAAATCAGACTCTGTAGACTATCAGCTAAATTTAATGCTTCCAAAAGTGTTTTGATAACTAATGGATTTTGCTCTACTGAATTTTTGAAATAGGTTGAAAAACATTCGCCCTTAAGAATATCATTTCAGTGCTTTTTTATTTTAAAAAAATCAAAGTGGCAATGTTGCTTTATTTAAAAGCATGCCATCAGAGACCTGACCCTTCTAAGTATGTGACACATACAGGTGGAAAGTAAACTGGGAGAAAATTATACAGAGGTGGTGTCTCCATCCTGTGTAGATGATGCATGTTTTCTTACAGAATGTTGTTCTAACTCCCAGGGGCAGTCTGCAGCAAAACGACAAAGAAAATTTAAAAAGGTACTGATTGTCAGTTCTTTAAAAAGATGTCTTAAAGCCTTATTTGCATATTAGTTAAACTTTTTTTCTGTCACTATTATAAATCCTTTTTAAAAAAATCTCTCCCTTAATCTTTAAGTTCTGCAGTATAGTACCTTTAGCTTATCAGTGTTGACATACTGCTTTCCTAAAGTTACTTTTCTACCATAAATTGCTAGAGGACCCCTGTTTTATATGTATATAGCGGAAAATAATGCTATTTATTTCTTACTACAGAAAAATAATAATATTTTAAATTTTGCATACCTAAAACCTTATGTAGAGAGAAATGAAACTTTTCAACTATGTAGGCCAAACAATTATTTTTAAAGTATAAAAAGCATTCTTAAATTGGATGATTTGATTAAAAATATTATTAAGATATTTCAAGTGAAGTTGATTCCTTGCTCTTGCATCTTCTTAGTTCTTAAAGGGCAGAGACAGACAGAGCAATGGACAAAGCAGGAACAGAAATAAGGACTGTTGACCCAAAATTAAAACTTATACTAAGAGCATAAGCAGATTTTCAGGCCATAACTAGTAAGTAATCTGATCAACTTTCTGCAACTTATTTGACAATCTCTGATTGACTACTAGAGCCAAAGTTAAAAAAGAAAAATTCTACTTCAGGTGTACTTTAGAGAAAGAGATACATATTCACTGAGCTCTCTGGTGAAAACCTGCTGACATCATTTAGCATTTAGTGATTTTTCCCATTCAAGCTGGAAGCATTTCAGTGGGAGAATTAGTACTTTAAGGTATGAAGAAAAGACACCTTTTGTTTCTTAATTCAGAGTGATATGAAACGGGCTCACCATTTTATAATAGTTAAATTCCTTTATAAAATATAATCTTGAACAAAAAGATAGATACAGAGACAGTAAAGCATCAAACAGACTGTCAAATTACAAGGGGAAGGTTAGGGAGAGGTGGGGGAGATAAGAGATCAATCAAAGGACTTGTATGCATGCATATAAGCATAACCAATGGATGCAAAACTCTGGGGGGTGGGGGCATATATGGGAGGGGGGTGTGGGGAGGGCAATGGTAAGATATGTACACATATAATACCTTAATAAAAAAATTGAGAAAAAAAAAAAGACCTCTGAAATGTCCATATTATTATGTAACGATAAATACTTTGTTCAAACAGAGTACATTACTAGTAGTCAGCTTTCCAGATTTTTTTTAAAAAATGTGCTTCTCTATTGACCAGTATTTCTCAACTGAGATTCTTGATCCATTTGTAGGCCATATTATTCATTTAATGAAACATCACCAGCATTAAAACAGAAACAGAATAAAGTAGGAAGTGTCAGTTCACCAGACTGATAAAACTAATTTCATTTTATAGATTGTTTATCTTTGGGTAAGTGTGAAAATAGCTTACAAGCCACTGTTTTAGAGAATGAGGAAAAGGTATTCTAGGAGCCCAGTAAAAATAGAAGATACATATCACAAAGGCATAGATTTTTTTTCTTCTTCCTGTTGTATCTTTTGGTTGAATTTTGGGGGAGTTTTGATGGGATTTTGTTTGGATTAGGGTATGTATAGAAAACTATCAAATAAATAGAAAGGTTATTATATTACTTGATGGTTAGTAAAGTTTTGCATAAGGAACTTGACAGCTAGAGTTACCTCTTCCCATTTCTCTCTTCAGTGCGAGTATACAGGAAGCTCTGATTTTAAAAATAATTAGTATTATAGTTTTATAGTCACAATATCAAAATATATTATTAACTTATCGCCTGAAAAAAATACCAACTAGGTTTTTCTGTGGACTTTTTCTTTGGGTTTCAGTGACTTTTAACTTAAAATGTGTTACACTTTTTAAAGCTCATTGTAATATGAAAGAATATAGTTACTTTTAACAGATCATAAATAGCATTCAAATATACTAATCTTTAAAATAGCTATATTAGTTTGTGTGAAGGTATTACAATTTTGAATTTAGTTAATAATTTAAGAACTAAGGAAATTGGTTTTTTACTCCAAATTTTAATGATGGTATGTTTTATCGCCCAAAGAATAGTTACTGATTATGTAGGTAAGTTTGACTTTCTAAATAATACTGTTCAGTTCAAACACTGTTGAAATATTTTGTGAGCAGAATAGTAAATAAATGTAAATAAACTCAAAAACTTACTGTTAAGTATCCACAATAGAGCACTTTAGCATTTCTGCTCTGAAGATTCTTCTTGACTATGTTTTAAAATTATAATACTCCTCAAGGTTTGCTGGTACAGATTTACTGGTACAGAATCATTTTTATTAAATTGACCCCATGCTAGGTCCTTAGAAGCAAGTTGTAAAATACTGTCAAAAAGAACAGATGACCATGATAAAGCAAATGAAAAATAACCTAATTTTTCTTTTGATTAAGAATTAAAGCGTCGGCCTGCGGACTGAAAGGTCCCAGGTTCGATTCTGGTCAAGGGCATGTACCTTGGTTGCGGGTACATCCCCAGTAGGGGATGTGCAGGAGGCAGCTGATTGATGTTTCTCTCCCATCAATGTTTGTAACTCTCTATCCCTCTCCCTTCCTCTTTGTAAAAAAATCAATAAAATATATTTAAAAAAAAAAGAATTAAAACTACCATGTTCATCATTCTTAGTAATAAAAATTCTTGTCCTGATAGACTTTATAGGATTATATATTAACATTTCTAATTTCTAATTTGATATATTTAAAAATATAAAAGGCTGATTACAAAACCTTGATCTCTGCCCCTCCCTTCCCCCAAGATCATTCATCTAAACTTTCCCTGTCTCTTTTGTGCTTTTAGTGATAGTGTATGGTTGTTTTGATAAAGGGTTTTTCCTATTTGTAGATCTTTGTTAAGTTTATTGTTAATCATAAATTATCTTTAATGGATTGCTCATTTTAAATGCAGTTCTATTTTATTTCTTCTGTACTAAAACAAATACCTTTCCTATGAGCTTCAGAGGAGGAATTGGCTCACAATAGAGGCTTCCCCTCTGGAAGTTTGTGTCTCTCCCTAATCAGGCAAGGAGGAAGGAAAACGAAGGGCGCTCACGTTAGGTTAGAGTGAATGTGGACTGCCTCTTGCAGAAGCATGACCTCAAAGAGAATAGGAGAGTAATGGTTGGAGGCCATTTATAACTTTAATTCTTAGGTTTGTTGTCTTTGTTATACAGATGACACTGAAGCAATCTGTTTGGTTAAGAACTTGGTGATACATCATCAACTCAGATTTTGCAGACACTTTAACTTGGCCTTGCCCAAGGCAGTGCCCACCAAAGAGAATGAACCTCAAGAAGGAGAAAAGGGTGGGTGGCAGGGTCCAGAAGGAGCTAGCCCCAGCAAAATACTGCTTTCTTTTCCCTCTGTCATACTTCACATAGATCTTTACATGCAGGCTGTGGGCCCCTGGAGAGAGAGAGAGAGAGAGAGAGAGAGAGAGAGAGAGAGAGAGAGAGAGAGAGAGAGAGAGAGAGAGAGAGACCCCGACCTAAATGGCTAAAAATGGATTTGTGTGGTTATTTTCCATCATTGGTTTTCTGCGCTTAAAATTAGTCATATTGAAATAGTAATTATTTTATGGTGGAATACTATTAGAACAACTATAATAATAGTTCCTTATATTACTATTACAATTATATCCCAAAATAAAGTTTAATTGTGAAACATTTAAAATGGCCATATTTATGTAGTATTTACAGCTAAAATTCCTATTTTGGGGAAGGTGGGGGCTTGCAATACTATTTTTTTAACTCAATCTATCTAAAGGTTTTTCTGGTGACTGTTATTAGAGCAGTAAAAGTCTGTTTGGTAAATATAACTTTTTCTCATTTTAGAAGTTTTAAAAATTAAAACATATAAGAATTTATTTTAATTTGGTGTTATTTTTAATGTAAACCTGAAGACAGAATTTGAGAAATTGACTTAATAAATAATGGGGAAAAATGAAAATAAATAATGATTCCATTAAGGACACCTATTTATTGTGCTAAAAATAGAACTAGTAAATACAGGTAATTATTTGATTTCCTAGATAATGCAATACTTTTCATAAGTAGAGACTTATGTGCTTTAATAAAATAGGTGGAAATACATGTAATTGGATATAATTACCACATTTCTCTGCTCTCTACAAAGAACTTTTCAAAAGACCTATCATACTTCTTACTTGATTTCTCTTTATCTTTCTTGGTCAGCCTTTACTGTCCACTGAAACTGGTCTTGTCATGGTGATCAGTAGCCACTGGCACCAGGCTTTCCAGTTATTTCATTCTCCTATCTTACGTCACCTCTCAGCTATAGTCTTCAGTTGACCTCTCCCTCTTTCTTCACACTGGCTATTCTCAGGGCTGCCATGACTTCAGATTTATCTCTGTGTTCTGTCTCTCCCCTCCCTCCCTCCCTCCCTCCCTTCCTTTCTTCTTTCCCTGTTTTTTCATTCAAGTCAGTGTTGGGATGCCTAGGTTTGCTTACTAACTTGCTTTTCCTTTTTTCTACTTTTTCCCTCTATCATCCAGAACCAAAACTTCTAATTCATACAGGATTCAATTATTAAGCAAAAAGCAAAAATCGTAATCATTTCATCACCTTGCATAAAACTCTTCTGGTAGACTTCCTTTTGCACTTAGAATAAAATCTGGATGTTCTTTTTTTCTCCCATATTTTATCAACCCTACTTAATATGGTCACTGCCCATTTGCTCAGTACATATAGCTGTGCTTCCCAGATACCAAGCTCTGGTTTTTGCACATGCTCATCATCTACCTTCAAACACTTTCCCTCTCGTTTATTTGAGGTTCTATTTTTAGGTCATTTAGGTTCAGTTAGATTGGATGATACCTCTTTGAAGTGGCCGTCTATAACCACTTTGTCTATAGTGGTTCCCCCACATTACCTAGCAGTCTTATTTTCTTCATATCATGTGAAAATCTGATATGTATTTACTTATATGTTTGTTGTCTATCTTCCCCTACTAGAATATTTGCTTCCTGAGGGCAAGGAAGGGCCTTGTCTCTTTGTTCTTTAACACTCAGAGTATTCCCTGGCACCTTAAAGGGCTCCATAAGTCCTGTTAACTGAATGAAGAAATACATTTTTCTTTAAATTTACTTACAGAAAAAGGAGGATCTTTTGTTGTTGTTGTTCTAACTTATTTTCTCCCCTTCTCAGATATAAAATGTGCAAGGCTCAATATACTTTTATAATTAGTCTGTCAAGTAAAACTAAGAATACCAAATACATTCATATAGAGAAAAATTTATTCTTACCTCCCTTATTTAAAGGAGATGGTAGAAGCATTGGTACTTTAAAGTTGGGGAGAAAATTACTTTGATCGCATATTGGAATTTTTTATGTATTATGATGCATTAGAGCAGGCATGTCAAACTCAAAGGCTAATACGGGCCAAATAAACAAGGTTCAAGTTTATGTGGGCTGTAAGAAAACAAAAGCTTCAATTTGCATAGAAACATAGGTTTATTTTGATAGAGACATGCTGAATACAAAGGGCTGAAATAAATTAGTAATCGTTAACACAAAATAATAGAACATTTTCATAAAAATTAATACCTTTCTTGAACATTAACTTATCAGACACTGAATAACTGCACAGATTAATAATCGTAATGCAAATAAACCTATTTTTCTTGTTCTCCGTAAGTGAAATATTTCCTGTTGTGCACACCAAACAAGTCAGTCCAAGGCTAATGATGTGGCAATCAGCTGTATTCACTGCTAGTATTAGTGGAGAGAAATGGTGCGCCTGTGTGTAAGGCGCGTAAGGGAAATGAATGCAACACGATTATACTAATCAGTCATTAGCGAACATTGTAGTTCGTTATTAATAATTATGTATAATAGGATATTGTAAATATTAAAGTTATAAAATTTTTATTAAAATGTTTCTTACATACTGTTTTATTGGCTGGGCTGCAAAAAATATTCGTTGTGGGCCACATGGGGCCCGTGGGCTGCGAGTTTGACATGCTTGTATTAGAGTCTGGAATACGGTGTGGTACAACTCCATGTTATGAAATATTTAGCTCTTAAATGTGATTTTAAAATATGTAAAGTAATGCATGTTAATTTAAAACTCTCTTTCCACACTCATAGGATGTAATTCCTGTTCATTACTATCTAATATCTCCACCAACAAAGACTAAGAATGGCAGCAAAGATAAAGAAAAAGATTTAGAAAAAGAGAAAGATTTCAAAGAAGAGTTTACTGAAGCATTACGAGATCTTAAAATTCAATGGATGACAAAGTAAGTTTTTAATGGATTTTAATGCTCTAAGAGTTTACTTTTATAACAATATTATGTGTATATGCTATATTCAAAAAATGTTAGGATTACAGGTACTTTTAAATTTTCTTGTAATTATATTTATTATAGAATTCTCTTGTGATAAGAATCTTTTAAATTTTTATGTTAGTCTCTTATTCTGATGTACTTTTAGAAGAGAATTTTATTGGAAGGTATAAAAAGAAAATAAAAGCATGGAACAGACAGATCTAACAGGGAAGAGAGGGACAGGAAGAGGTTAACCAAAGAATTTATATGTATATATGCATAACCCAAGGGTATAGATAATAGTGCAATGAAGGCCTGGGGTGGGGCGATAGCCAGGTGGAGGGATGCAGGGGGGAGGGATGGGAGACATCTATAATACTCCCAACAATAAAAAAGAAAAATCACTTTGCCCATTCTCCAAAGATAATCAATGTGCTAGTATTATTTACCTCTGTATTTATACATGTAGCAGTATAAATGATACTAATGTATCCTAGTTTTCTAATTACCGTTTTATATGACTATTTCCTATGTCATTTAATAGTCCTTTAAAATGCCATTTTTATTTTTCAAATTTTTTCTAGTTTAAGTAAAAAAAAAAAAGTTTATCCATTTCTCTCACTTCCACCCTCTGCCTCTGGCAAATACCAACTGTTCTCTGTATTTATGTGCTTGATTTTGTTTTCTTTGGATAAATACAAAGAAGTGGAATTGCTGGATCCATGTGGTAGTTCTATTTTTAATTTTTGAGAAACCTCCATACTGTTTACTGTAGTGCACAAGGGTTCCCTTTTCTCCACATTCTTGCCGACAATGTTTTTTCTAGTCCTTTTGATAATAGCTATTCTAACAGATATGAAGTGATATCTCATTGTGATTTTGACTGCGGCATTTTTCTGGTAATGAAGATGCTGAGCATCTTCTCATGTACCTATTGGCCAACTATATGTCTTCTTTGGAAAAATGTCTTTTCAGATCTTCTACCCATTTTTTACATTAAATTTATTGGGATGACATTGGTTGATAGGATTATATAGGTTTCAAGTGTATACATTTCTATAATACATGATCTGCATATTATATTGTGTGCCCCACTCAAAGTCATATTTTTTATCATCATATACTTGTCCCCTTTAGCCTTTACTATTCCTCCACCCCATTCCCTCTAATAACCACAATACTGTTGTCTCTGTCTATGAATTTCAGTTTTATATTCCACATATGAGTGAAATCGTATGGTTCTTAGTTTTTTCTGATTGACTTATTTCACTTAGTACAATATTCTCAAGGTCCATTCATATTGTCACAAATGGCAGTATTTTCAACTGTTCTAATAGCTGAGTAGTATTACAATGTGTATATGTTCTACATCTTCTTTATCCAACACTCTTTTGAGGGCACTTTGGCTGTCTCCGTGTCTTATCCGCTATGAGAAATGCTACAATGAACATAGGAGTGCATATTTCTTTGCAAATAAATATTTTCAAATTTTTCCAGTAGATACCCAGAAGAGGGATTTCTGGGTCATATGATTATTCTATTCTTAATTTTTTGAGGAAACCACCATACTGTTTTCCTTAGTGGTTGCACCAGTTTACATTCCCACCACCAGTGAATGAGGATTCCTTTTCCTCCACAACCTCTCCAACACTTTTTGTTATTCCGTCTTGTTGATAATAGCCATTCTAAGATGTATGAGGTGGTGTCTCATTGTAGTGTTGATTTGCTTTTCCCTAAAAGCTAATGAAGTTGAACATCTTATCAAATGTCGGTTGGTTATTTGTATGTTTTCTCAGGAGAGGTGTCAGTACAGGGCCTCTGTCCATTTTATAATTGGATTGTTTGTTTGGTGTTGAGTTGTATAAGTTTTTTATATATTTTGGATATTAACCCCATGTTGGAGCTGTCTTCCACTCATTTGATTGCCTTTTTGCATCGTTGTCAGTTTCTTTTGCTGTGCAGAAACTTTTTAGTTTGATATAGCCCCATTTATTTATTTTTACATTTCCTTGCCTTTGGGGTAAAATTCATAAAATGTTCTTTAAGACCAAGGTCCATAAGTAGTACTTACGTTTTCTTCTATGTAATTTACTAGAGGCCCGGTGCATGAAATTTATGCACTGGTAGGGTCCCTAGGCCTGGCCGGCAATCAGGTTCCCTACCTCCCCACCTCCTCCTTCTCTCGCTGCCCGTGCACCGCCACCATTTGGTTCCCCGCCTCCTCCTTCCCTCGCTCCCTCAGCACTCTGCTGCCACTGCTGGTCAGCCACCATGTTTTGCACCGCCCCCTGGTGGTCAGCACACATCATAGCGAGTGATCAAACTCCCGAGGGGATAATTTGCATATTAGCCTTTTATTATATAGGATTGTTTCAGAGCTTATATTTTAGATCTTTGATCGACTAATATCTACACTAATAAAAGAGTAAGATGCAAATTGACCATACCTTCGTGACGCCCACCAGCCAATCAGGAGTGAGTATGTAAATTAACCCAACAAGGATGTAGGGTTAATTTGCATATGCAGGCGCCGAGTGGGCAGGGCAAGACGCAGGCATTCTGCACCACCCCAGCCGCTCTGGGCAGAGTGGGAAGACGGAAAGGCGGCTCCGGGCCAGAGTGAAAAGGCAGCTCCAGGCTAGAGAGAAGAAGGTGCCAGCAGCCAGGGTAAGGAAGGCCCATTCTTGCACGAATCTTCGTGAATCGGGCCTCTAGTATTCTATATAATAAAAGCCTAATATGCTAAATGTTCGGTCATCCATTCAACCAATCAAAGCATAATATGCTAATGATATGCTAAGGCCACTCAACCACTCTCTATGATGTGCACTGACCACCAGAGGGCAGATGCTCTAACCAATAGGTTAGCTTGTTGCTGGGGTCCAGCTGATTGGGAATGAGTGAGACAGGCCGGACATGCCCTGGAGCCTTCCTGCGGTCACTCCCCAGTTGGCCAACCTCCCACATCCCTCCCTGGTCCCAATTGTGCACCGGTGGGGTCCCTCGGCCTGGCCTGCACCCTCTCACAATCCAGGACCCCTCGGGGGATGTCCAGTTTCGGCCTGATCCCACAGGCCAGGCCGAGGGACCCCACTGGTGCACGAATTTGTGCCCGGACCCCTCTAGTGTGTGTGTGTGTATCCTATATAATAAAGAGATAATATGCACATTAACCCTCACACCATCACAAGATGGCTGCACCCACAGTGAAGGCGGGGTTCCCATAACGAGCGATCAGCAGGGACCTGAGACTGCGCACCCCCGCGTGGCATGCACCAGGGAACCTGAGGCTGTGCCCCTGCCCGGTGTGTGCTGGGGAACCTGAGGCTGCACCCTCTACCCAGTGGGGCTCGACAGGGGGACCTGAGGCTGCGTCCCCCACCCAGCGGGGCTTGACGGGGGACCTGAGGCTGCACTCCCTGCCCGGCGGGGCTTGACAGGGGTGGGGCCAGCCAGGTCTGGATCTCGCCCAATGGGGGTGGGTCTGGCTGGGTCTGGGTCTCGCACAATTTCGAGGCATGCGCGGGGACTTGACTCTGGGTCCCGTGGAGCGCCTAAGACTCTGACAGGAGGAAGATTTTCATACACATTTTACTAATTTTCTTTCATCTCTGACACTTCTATTATAGAGAAAGGGCAAATAGCAATATTAAAATATTTCCTCTAATTAATTCCCTTTTCATGTGCATGAATTTCGTGCACCGGGCCACTAGTGTGTGTGTGTGTGTGTGTGTGTGTGTGTGTGTGTGTGTGTGTGTATTTCAGAGAGAGAGAGAGAGAGAGAGAGAGAGAGAGAGAAACATCGATGATGAGAGAGAATCATTTATCAGCTGCCTCTTGCAAGCCCTCTACCAGGGATCGAGCCTGCAACCCAGGCATGTGCCCTGACTGGGAATCAAACTGAGACCTCCTAGTTCAAGGTCAATGCTTAACCACGGGGCCATACTAACCAAGCAGATCTTTGATCCATTTTTAATTAATTTTTGTACATGGGGGCACACTGTAATCTAGCTTCATTCTTTTGCACAGGGCTTTCCAATTTTCCCAGCACCATTTATTGAAGAGGCTTTCTTTTCTCCATTGTGTGTTTTTGACTCCTTTGTCAAAAATTATTTGCCCATGTACATCTGTTTTTTTTTCCGGGTTCTCAGTTCTGTTCCATTGGTTTGTGTGTCTGTTTTTATGTCAATAATATGCTTTTTTGATTACCATAGCTCTGTAGCATAACTTGAAATCAGGTAGTGTGATTCCTCTGCCTTCATTCTTTTTTTCTCAGGATTGCTTTGGCTGTTCTGGGTCTTTTGTAGTTCCATACAAATCTGATGATTTTTAGTTCTATTTCTGTAAAAAATGATATTGGGATTTTGATGGATTTACAAATTTAAGTAATACGGCCATTTTGTAATTACTTACAAAATTAAGTAATACGGCCATTTAAAATATGTTGATTCTTCCCATCTTTGAATACGGAATATCTTTCCATTTTATTGTGGCTGCTTCAATCTCTTTTAATAATGCTTTGTAGTTTTCAGTATATAGGTCTTTCACATCCTTTATTAAGTTTATTCCTAGGTATTTTATTCTTTTTGCTGCAATTACAAAAGGAATTATCTTTTCCATTTCTTTTTCTGAAGTTTCATTGTAAGTATATAGGAAAGCAGTGGATTTTTGTGCATTGATTGTGTATCCTGCAACTTAACTGTGTTTGTTTATATTGCTAATAGTTTTTTGGTGTAGTATTTAGGGCTTTCTATATATTGAATCATGTCATCTACATAAAGTGACACTTTTTCTTCTTCCTTCCCAATTTGGATGCCCTTTATTTCTTCCTCTTTCCTGATTACTCTAGCTAGGACTTCCAGAACTATGTTGAATAAGAATGGTGAGAATGGACATCCTTATCTTGTTCTTCATTTTAGAGGAAAAGCTTTCAGTTTTTTACCATTAAATATGATATTGGCTGAGGATTTATCATATATGGCCTTTAGTATATTGAGGTACTTGCCTTCTATACCTATTTTATTGAGTGTTTTAATTATAATGATATTGTGTCTTATCCAATCCTTTTTTTTTTTTATATCTGTATATATAAAAGCCTAAGCGACCGGTCGACTGGTAGCTATGATGCGCACTGACCACCAGGGGGCAGATGCTCAACATAGGCGGTGCCAAGCTGCAGTGACTTGGCAGCTGCGGTTCTCAGGTGATGTACTGGGAACCAGAGAGGAGGGAGCCTGATTCCAGGGTGTGTCACCCAAGAACTGCCCCAGGGATCCCTCAGGGGATGTTGGAGAGCCAGTTTCAGCCCAATCCCCACAGGCCAGGCTGAGGGAACCCCACCAGTGCACAAATTCGTGCACTGGGCCTCTAGTGTACTAATAAGATCATACGATTTTTATCCTTTGTTTTCTTAATGTGGTATATTACATTGATCAATTTGGGTATGTTAAACCATCCTTGTGTCCCTGGAATGAACCCCACTTGATTGTGATGTATTATTTCTTCATTCAATTTGCTAGTATTTTGTTTAGGATTTTTGCATCTGTATTCAGTGATATTGGTCCATAGTTTTCTTTTAGCCATTTTATCTTTTGTTTTCTGGTAGTTCTATATCTCTATTGTTTCTTTTCCTTTGTGTTCCTCTCTGTTGTTTTTGTTTCATAGTATTCCATACTTCTTTCCTCTTTTTAAATTCTGTGTCTCAGTTTGGGTTTTTGTGTGAATATTATGAGATTTATGAAAAAGAAAATTATATATATGTATATAATAGCCCTTTTTCTTTTGAATGAATCTGATCTCCATCCTCCTTTGCAAATTCTGATCTTTACCCTCCTACCCTTTTATGTTTTTGTTGCCAAAAATTATCCCTGTTTATGCTGTACGTTTGTTGGTGATATTACTTGTGACTTTCTGTGTCTTTTTGTTTCAGGTAGAATAATTCCCTTGAGTATTTCCTATAATAGAGGTCTCCTGGTGATAAATTCCCTCAGTTTCTGTATGTTTGGAAAAGTCTTTTTTTTTTTTTCTTTTCAGATCTAAAGGTTAACTTTGCTGGATATGTTATTCTTGGCTGGTAATTTCTCCTTTTCAGTGGTTTGAATATTTGGTTCCACTCTCTTCTAGCTTATAGAGTTTCTGCTGAGGAGTCTAATGATAAGCTAATAGGCTTTCCTTTATAGATTACTTTCTTTTCCCTGGCTGTCTTGAGAATTTTTTCTTTGTCATTAATTTTTGACGGTCTTAATACAGTGTGCCTTGGAGAAGGCATTTTTAGATTGAGGTAATTAGGTGTTCTGTTTGCTTCTTGGATTCACAGATCTAATTCCATAGGTTTGGGAAGTTCTTATCAATTATTTGTTTGAGTAAATTTTCTCTCTTCTCTTGGTATGCCTATTATTCTGATACTGCTCTTTCTGATGGAGTCCAGATAGTTGTCATTGTGTTTTTTTTGTTTTGTTGTGTTTTTTTGTGTGTGTGGTTTTTTTTTAGGTTCACCTCTCTCTTTTTTCTTCTGTGTCATTTCTTGATTTCTATCTTCAGTATCACTAATCCTTTCCTCCATCTGGTTGGCTCTATTTTCTATGCTTGCTAGTTCATTCTTGATCTCTTTTAAAGTTATTCATCTCAAGAATTTCTATTTGGTTCTTTTTTAAAGTGTCAATCTCTTTGGTACAGTACTTGTTTTGTTCCTTGATTTGTTTTCTGAGTTCATTTAACTGCCTGATTTTATTTTCTTGCATCTCATTGAGTTTTTTCAGAACTGTAATCTTGAATTTTCTGTCATTTGTATCACATATTTCCATGATTTAAGTTTGGGGTTTTTTTGGTGTTTTTTCACTTTCTTTCTAAGCTGCCTCCCTACCTTGGTTATTCATGATATTTGATGGATTCCTTCTTTGTCTAGGCATTTGTATGAGTGGCACTTCTCTAGAAGATTAAAAGAAGAGGTCTTGGTATTATTTTTGAGTAGGTCAAAGTGATTCTGTAATATCAGTTCTTGGGTTTGTAGATAATATGCTCCCCAACATGGGACCAAAGGTGAAGTGAGGCGAGCTCTGGGAGGCTACCAGGCTATAGAGCTCTATAGCTTTGTTTTTCTGTCTTGAATGCCGACCTTTGTGCTATGCTTTAGCCAGGTCTATGGGCTCAGCTGCAGCTCATGCTGTGCACTCCTGCAGGAATGCCTTCTGAAACTCTTTCCTCCTCCTGGTGGAAGGGGGCACCAGCCACAACCTAATTGCTCCTCTCTCTAGGCTGAGCCTCAGTATGAGCTCCTGGCTGCAGGCTATGTCCGTGGCTCATCTCAGCTTTTCTTCCTTCTTGCCTCCTCCATTCACTCCCATTTGCCCACCTTTAGATGTTTCAGTGCGTGGTTCTTGCAGGCATGTTTTTGCATTGAGCAGGGAATTCTTAGTTGAGTTTTAGCAGTTCAGTTTGTTGAAACCAACAATCCTCTGAGGTCACTCTAAAATACCATTTTTAATAACAATTTAGTATATAGTCTTATAGATGAAATATAACCTATTTAAATACTTGACACATATATTTATAGTTTTTCTTTGTAATACTGTGATTTTTTTGTGTGTTGGTTGGTTGGGTTTTTTTGTTGATTCTCACCTAAAGATAGTTTTTCCATTGATTGATTTTTAGAGAGAGTGGAAGGGAGATGGGGAGAGAGAAAGATCGATGTGAGAGAGACACATAGATTGGTTGTCTCCCGCACCTGCTCCAACGGGCTAAGGATAGAGCCTGCAACCCAAGTATGCACCCTTGACTGGGAATTGAACTCATGTGACCCTTCAATGCATAGGCTGATGCCCTGACCATTGAGCAACACTGCCAGGGCTGTGATGGATATTTTTATACATATAGATTTATTTTTAAATTTCCATCAGATAGCATCTTAAAGTATAATTATGAATTAGAAATTAATTTTTAAAATCATCTTATGTTTTGACAAATTGCTTTGTAGAGAATATAGCAATGTATAATTCATCCATTATATGATGGGGCTCCTTGTACCTTTGCTAATGGTGAGCTTTGTAATTAAAAATAAAGCGTTGCTACTATAGGGTGCAAAGAGAAAAGGCCATTATTGCATTTCTTTTTTTGTTTGTTTGTTTAAATATATTTTATTGATTTTTTACAGATAGGAAGGGAGAAGGATAGAGAGCTAGAAACATCGATGAGAGAGAAACATCGACCAGCTGCCTCCTGCACACCCCCTACCGGGGATGTGCCCACAACCAATGTACATGCCCTTGACCGGAATCGAACCTGGGACCCTTCAGTCCGCAGACCGATGCTCTATCCACTGAGCCAAACCGGTTTCGGCTGCATTTCTTTAGTAGTTGTTAAATTTGAATTTTTAAACGTTATTTGTTCATTTTTGTATAGTTTCTGTCAGTTGAACCATGTTCTTTGCCTGTTTTTCTATTGGCACATCAGATTTTTCTTCTAACCTAGAATATATTAATGCTCTGTTGTACTTGTCACAGAATTTTTCCCCAGCTTATCATTTGACTTTTAGCTTACGTTTTACATAGGAATGTATTCTATATAGTAAAATTGATTGCTTTTTCCATTTGTGATATGCAGTATTTCTTTTACCACTGATTTTCTATGGGACTCCTCATAGCTAATTATGTGTGTATCCCTGCAGTCATGAGGTCTTACAGAGAACAGACATCAGATTTTGAAAATGATTGCCATTATAATGTCAGTCCATATTCAAAAGTACTTTTCCATTTAAAACTAGGTTGTATCTATCAGAAATCAAAGTCTTTAGGTTAGTCTGATTGTAGGATGTTATAAACAGTTGAAAATATGATGTAAATCATTCAAAAGTGAGATTAACTTCTGGCATGATAGTGATGCAGACATTTTATGCCTGGCTGGTTCTCCTCAGCTCCAGGTCACAGGAATTTCTTCCTGGGAGGAGCAGGATTTTGGCATTTCTCATACAATACAGCCCAGCTGCCTATTGTGGAGGTTAATTTTCAGGATGTCAAGAAGTGGGGAGTCTTTTTTTTCTGCTTAGCTGCTACTGTTCTGCTTTGGGTGTGGCACTGCCGAGGCCCCAGTCACCTCACCCCAACTCAGGATGCAGTGGTTCCATTTCAGGCAAGTCAAACCAAGAAGACTACAGGCTACTGCTTCCCACGCCATGTAATCAGGAAGAACTGGCCTAGTTTTATTCAATTTCCCCATCTGGGAACATGGAATGTTTCTTTATTCAATCAAGACTTTAGATTTTTCAGAAAAAAGTTAAATTTTTCTTCTGGATTTTGGACATTTCTAGATCTTTATTTTTACTTGCTATTTGTGAATGTTTTTCTCCTCCCTTTAAAAAAAAATATTGTTGGTGTTGTCATTTGTCATTAATATTTTTTAAAATATATCTTTATTGATTTCAGAGAGGAAGGGAGAGGGAGAGAGAGACAGAAACATCAACGATGAGAGAGAATCATTGACCAGCTGCCTGCTGCATGCCCCCCAACCCAGGCATGTGCCCTGACGGGAATAGAACTGCAACGCCCTGGTTCACAGGTCGATGCTCAACCATTGAGCCAACCTGGTCAAGCTTTTTCCTCTATTTAGGAAAGCTGTCGATGCTTATTTTTATCTTCCATCCTATTGAACTCTTAATTGAAATAATTTTCATTTTTTATTTCATTGATTTTCTAGGTAAGCATATTTAGACCACTTGCAAATAATGATAATCCTTGTCATTAGGTGTACTTATATTTCAAATTGAAACCTTATGTTATTGACTGGAACTTTAAAACAATGTTAAAAAAATAGGAAATATGGAAATTTTTTTTCTAAAAGAAATGAAATAATGACTTTTCTTTCTTTTGTATATAGGCTGGATTCTAGTGACATTTATAATGAATTGAAAGAAACATATCCTAATTACCTTCCTCTATATGTTGCACGACTTCATCAGTTGGATGCTGAAAAGGTTGGGTCTGTTCATTTTTAATATGAGTATCTTATTTTGTTTGTAATATTAAATAAGGTTTGTGTTTTGAATTAAAAGACAAACTTACATTTATCTTCTATTCTTGCTGACTGAAAATGTGTTTCCTCAAGTTGACTGTTCCATTAAGCTGTTTTCATTTAAGCTAAGTAAAGAACCTGGCCATTACTATAAGTTTAGGATTCTTGCTCTTTGGTCATTGGGAGGAGGAGGAGTAGTTAAGATACTCTAAGGATTGCTTTTCTGGCGTTAACCTACAGGGCGAGGAACAGAAGGCAGTGGTCCTGGCCTGCTGCAAATACTAGCATCTTCAGCAAAGAAGCACCCTTACTTTGCATTAAGTTTGTTTACAGTTCTTGCTTTTAAGAAATAGCTATAATTTCATACTTTATTAACATGGCCAGCTCTCATTAGTAATCATGGTAGTAGGAATAAGCTAGCCATAATCATTTAAAAATTATCAGGGGTTTAGAGTGAACTAGAAAGTGTTGAAAGGAGACCTCTAAAAGACTTGAACAGGAGAGAAGCAGATTGCTGAGAACACCATGAATAATCGTAGACTTGTTTCATCAGCTAGTGCTTTTTTTATGTGGCAGGTGGCATGGGACTGAAGTAAATAGCCAGTCTCTAAAATATTTTCTTAAGATACCCAGAAAAGGAGTTGCCTTTATAGAAAACACTTCACATTTTTATGAAATTTATCTTTTGCTTACTCTCACCATTTAAGGCCAGTGGGGAGCGTAAATTAGGTATTTTCTTGTCTAAGCTCAGCTTTTGAGGAGATGCTGACAGTTAACAAAGATCTCGGTAGGAGTGCAGAGCCCCCTGGGCTGCAAGTGGACTATATAGTCCCCTCACACTGGAGTTGAGACAACAGACATGAAAATGCTTCAATATACTCATTGATACATCCTTTTTTCTTCCTTATTCCTGTTTTTCCTCTCCAGGAACGAATGAAAAGACTTAATGAAATTGTTGAAGCTGCAAATGCTGTTATTTCTCATATAGATCAAACGGCCCTAGCAGTTTATATTGCTATGAAGACTGACCCCAGGCCCGATGCAGCTACTATAAAAAAGTACCTAACCAGTAAATAATCTTTCTTGCATCTCATTTCTTAGTTACCTTTTTAAAAATAGGGATTGATATTATTGAGAATATTTTTATTTCTTGGTATTTGTTATATCCTTATAACTAATGAGTTGTCAAGATTTAGATACTCCCTCCTTAGATACTTTGTAATCATTTTCTTTAATCATTTTAAGATGAAGCAGAAGAAAAGCAGTTTGCTTTCTTTACCATTAGAGGCAATCCTGGTAGAGATTTGTTACATCAGAAGAAGATAAAGATACCTGCCCTGAAACAAGGCAGTGTACCTTAGTGATTAAGAATAGGGATTCCAGAAAAAGACTAAGTAGCTTAGAATCCTGGATCTGCCTCTTTCTAATTGTAGGACCTTGAACAAATGCTTAATCTCTTTTTGTCTCAATTTTCCCCTTTGCAAAATGGGGGTAATTAATAGTATCTTACTCATAGAATTGTTTTGAGTATAAAATGGTAAAAGAGTTCCTGGCACATTCAGAGTAAGCATTATATTTGCTTTCTGCTGGCATTCTTTTTCAACCAAGTCTAGCTGTTCTAACCCATTTAACCTGTGTAAAAATAGTGGCTCATTGGATGTTTATTAGAAATTTTATTTGATGTACAATACAAATGTATATACATAGCTACTTAATAACATCTCTGCATTATAAATATTAAGCAAAAGAATGCATGAGTTTAATTCAGATAAGGCTGTACTTTTAAAGAAATTTTACTTATCTTTGAAATGTATTTTGATTTGGTGTGCAGTGACATGGACAAACAAAAATCCACCCTCGTAGATGCCCTGTGTAGAAAAGGATGTGCCCTGGCTGACCATCTTCTTCAAGCGCAGGATCAAGATGGGGCTGTTTCAAGTGATACGGAAGGAAGAGAAGAAGAAGGAGAAAGTACTTTGGATTCTCTGACGGAAACTTTTTGGGAAACTACAAAATGGACTGATCTTTTTGACAATAAGGTAACCTTTCTGCTTCTTTTTTGTGCAGTTTTTGGTCACAGATTTATCTTGTGCCCCATTGCCTACTGGTTACTGTTTCCCAGTTATTGGCCAGAAGAAGAAGAGAATAAATGTAGTGAGTCTAAGCTTGGCTCTGAAGAAGATGTGTTTAGCACTACCTATTTGTCATATCTGTTTTAAAACAATGTTTACCATTATTTTATCTGTCTGCAAAGTGGCTATTCAGCGATAATTTGAAAAACAGTTTGAGAATGTATGTAGTATTCTCTTGGTTAATCTAGGTAGTTATGTATGAAGCTAAAATGAAAAATATCTTCTAGAAATTGTCTTCATGCCTTCCCACATGTACAGGGTGTCTCCAAAAATGTACACACACACTTTGTATAATTATAAAGGCGGTATTTATTAAAATACACTTCATTTTCAAAGTTGAGCTATCAGCTGTTAAAGTATGTATACATTTTTGGGGACACCCTGTATTTATGTGCTAATTTGTCAGGGATTGGGGAGTGGGGTGGTATCCTGGTTAATTTAGATATTATTTTTCTCAGAACTCTGAAACTTCTAAATAATTATCATCTTGATTTATAGCCGATCAATTTTAAAACCCAGTTTAGTACAAATAACATCGACAAATGTTTGGGTTTTGGTTATAAAAATGTTTTTAAGTCCTTTCAGCTCTCTACTATAACTCTTATAGTAGAGATTATGTAACTACAATTTTTTGTCAACCTTTCTTTCCTCTGGAGATAAAAATAAAATCAGTGGAATTCTTACTTAGCACAAAAATTGTTTTGTTTTAGTAGACAGATGCTTATTTTCAATATGAACTATGGTAATTTCTAGGAAAAACTGTTGGAAGTAGGGGAAAAATTCTTCCTGTATGCTTCAGGTTTTCCCCCATAGCACAGTAGTGCATATGTAGGAGGAACTCAGTTATATTCAGGAAACTGCACCAGAGGTTAAGAATTTGCATCTGAGCCCGGCCAGCGTGGCTCAGTGGTTGAGTGCCAACCTATGAACCAGGAGGTTATGGTTCGATTCCCGGTCAGGGCACATGCCCAGGTTGTGGGCTCGATCCCCAGTGGGGTGTGCAGGAGGCAGCCAATCAATTATTCTCTCTCATCATTGATGTTTCTGTCTTTCTCCTTTCCTCTCTGAAATCAATAAAAATATATTAAAAAAAAAAAAAGAATTTGGATCTGAAATCAGACCCCTGGAGTTTGAATCCTGCTTCTTCTACTTTTATCTGTGTGATCTTATTCTGATGTCTCAAGTTTCTTATCTATTGAGTGAGGATAGTGAATGACACTACCTACCATAGGCTTTTATGAATGAGTATTAAGTACACAGGAGGACCTGTTGCATGTCTACTCTATGCCAAACACTGAAAAAAAGATTGCTGCTAGAAAAAGATTAATAAGCTATGGGTCCAACAGAAAGTTGATGAATATCATAATAAAATTGTTATAAATAACTCTACTTTTTCTGTAATACTACTGTATTAGGGGCCATGCATTATATTACCTGGTTATTTACATTCAGAGTTAAACAATTGTTTAACATTTTACTTGGCTCTAGAATACAAATAAATGTGACAGGATTTCTTTATTTGACAATGTTCTCACATTCTAAAAGTAGAGACCAAAGAAGTAAATAAATGGTTACAAGTATATTTGACAGATATGATAGTTAAAGGTACAAAACTTGTATAAAAGTATGAAGTTGAAAGTTTATATAATTGATACTTTTCTTTTACTCTCTTTTATAATTTTGATAATTTATAATAACTCTACTTTTGTACTTCTGTCATAAATTTGCATTTTTGCAATCATTTAGGTTAGCCCTGCTTTCTTTTTCATGAAGAGGTATTTTGGTATGGATTTCAACAGCTAGTGAATCCTATATAATAAAAGCTTAATATGCAAATCAACCGAACAGCAGACCAAATGGCGGATCGACTGGTGGAACGACTGGTTGCTATGATGCGCACTGACCACCAGGGGGCAGGCACTCAACACAGGAGCTGCCCCCAGCCCACAGACCCCAGGCCAGCCAAGATGGGTGCCAGAGGGGGCTCCCTGATTGCCCCACTGGTCGCCCCACAGATCGGCCCTGATTGCCAGCCAGGCCTAGAGACCCTACCCATGCACGGATTTCGTGCACCGGGCCTCTAGTTTATTATAAAAAATTTCTTCCTTAAGAAAAATTATCTGTTCTGTGGGATACCCACCTCTTTTGAAGACATTGTTTTTTTATTTTTATTTTTTTAAAAAATATATTTTCATTGATTTCAGAAAGAATCACAGAGGGAGAGATAGAAACATCAATGATGAGAGGGAATCACTGATTGGCTGCCTCCTGCACGCCCCCCACTGGGGATCGATCCCACAACTCAGACATGTGCCCTTGACCGGAATCAAACCCAGGACCCTTCAGTCCACAGGCCAGCTCTCTATTCACTGAGCCAAACCAGCCAGGGCGACATTGTTCTTTTAAAATTTTTTTGAAATTTACTTGATATAACATGTTAATTTTAAAAGCTATACTTCTGTAAAAGCCTTAATTTTTCATTATTAAAGCTTTATGCCTTAAAATATTAAATATTTCCTAGATAAGCTTTATCTTTACATTACAGGTTTTGACATTTGCATACAAGCATGCATTAGTAAATAAAATGTATGGGAGAGGCCTTAAATTTGCAACTAAACTTGTGGAAGAAAAACCAACAAAAGAAAACTGGAAAAATTGTATTCAAGTAAGTAATATTTTAGTTGTCACCATAAGGATCACTTCAATACTGCATAGTGATAAGATAGCCTCATCGTAGTGATATAACAGTACTGACTTTATCATGAATAATATTTAATCAGTGTAATTTGAACAATAA
The DNA here is from genome assembly GCF_951640355.1 of Cnephaeus nilssonii. Taxonomy (NCBI): domain Eukaryota; kingdom Metazoa; phylum Chordata; class Mammalia; order Chiroptera; family Vespertilionidae; genus Cnephaeus; species Cnephaeus nilssonii. Next base: position 37,487,222 of record NC_137079.1, on the reverse strand, counting down.
AATAAATACATAAAGAGGAAGTCAAATGCTATTTAAAATTTTAAAACATTTTTACTCCTGTCCAGAAAACCTGTATTTAGCTTTAGCTGTTTTTAATATACACACAATGCATTATGAATTTTGTACAGGTAGAAGACAAAGTTTTCCTTTATGAAGGAAATAATTTCTTTAAATACATATTGGCTTAATTCTAAAATGGTTGAATTTATAGAGTTTTATATTTGATTTTATTCTTCATTTGAGATGATAGGCCATTATGTTATTTTATTATTATAATTTTTTATTAATCCACACTCTGATATTTTTTCCATTGATTTTTAGAGAGAGTGGGAGGGGGCAGTCAGAGAAAGAAAGGAAGGAACAGAGAAACATCGAGGTGAGAGAGACACATTGATTGGTTGCCTCATGCTCGTGCTCTAATGGGCTGGGGATTAAACCCATGACCCTTTGGTGGGCCAATGCTATAATCACTGAAAAATACAGGCCAGGGCTTATTAAATTTTTGTATCCTCACCTGAGGATGTGTTTTTATTGATTTTAGAGAGAGAGGAAGGGCAGGGGAGAGGAAAAAACAGCAACGTGAGAGAGCTATATTGTTCGGTGCCTCTTGTATATCCTTGACCATGGTCAAACCCACAATCTGGGTGTGCCCTGACTGGGAATCGAACACATGACCTTTCGGTGTATGGGATAACGCACCAACCAATAGCCACACCAGCCAGGGCAGCCATTATGTTATTTTACAACATATTGTACTATATTGAGTGGAACTCTGTGGTTTTCCTTTTTTCAGAAGTTAATTGTCAAGTATAAAAACTTACTGAATTTCACAGATATTTATTACTAGAGGCCCGGTGCACGAAATTCGTGCACTCGGGCGGGGGGAGGGTCCCTCATCCCAGCCTATGCCCTCTCGCAGTCCAGGAGCCCTTGGGGGATGCCCAACTGCTGGTTTAGGTCCGCTGCCCGTGGGGAGCGTGCCTAAGCCGGCAGTTGGACATCCTTAGCGCTGCCACAGAGGCGGGAGAGGCTCTCACCACCACCACTGCACTTGCCAGCCGTGAGCCCGGCTTCTGGCTGAGGAGCGCTCCCCCTGTGGGACCACACCAACCATCATGGGGCAGCTCCTTTGTTGAGTGGGATTGAGCCAAAACTGGCTCTCTGACATCCCCTGAGGGGTCCTGGATTGCGAGAGGGTGCAGGCCAGGCCGAGGGACCCCACGGTGCAGGATCGGGGTCAGTGAGGGATGCGGGAGGTTGGCCAGCTGGGGAGGGACCACAGGAGGGCTCCAGGGTGTGTCCGGCCTGTCTCACTCAGTCCCGATTGGCTGGACCCCAACAGCAAGCTAACCTACCGGTCGGAGTGTCTGCCCCCTGGTGGTCAGTCATATGTCATAGCGAGCATTTGAGCAGCCTTAGCATATCATTAGTATATTACGCTTTGATTGGTTGAACGGACAACCAGATGACCGGACACTTAGCATATTAGCCTTTTATTTTAGAGGATAGCCTGACCTTGTCTTTGTGATGCATAATTGGTTTATGCATAAAGGATAAAGGGAGGTTGGGGAATGTTGGTTATGTGGTCAAGGGTCTGCTCTTTATATTTAAGGTATTCTTTGGATGTAAAACTGACCAGTAGGTTCCTATGGAAACTTTTTACTAAACTATATGTTATCTTTACTCTTAGACCCTTTTTTGCGTACCTTTACCAGTTAGTTTAAATTGTATGACATTTTAAATTAGTTCCTTCAAATCTCTGGATAGGTTAAGAGAACTCTTTCTGGAATTAATTGTTAATAAGTCTAGTCTCATCATGTAGGCTATACTCTGCAAATTTGTACATTTGTGAAGCCAGTGATCCACCCAGACATTGATTTTAGGGGTGTTTTGTAAATTGTCTTCCCTCCCTCTGCTTCCCTGTCTGTTTTTCAACTAGCAACCAGAAATATTGGCTTTGACACCTACTGGTGAATCTCTATTACATTTAGAATAAAATCCAAACTTCTCACTGTGGCCTGTAAGGCCTTGTGTAATCCGGCTCCTGCATTCCTTTCTAGCCATATCTCAGATCACACTTCCCCTATTCACTCTGCTTCTACCACACTAGCCTCCTTTCTGCTTAGGTAAAATCCTTGGCCATACCCTGTCCACAAGGGGACCTAACTATTCCTGCTGTACATAAAGCTTTTCCTCAGATTGACACAGTACATTCAGGTTTCAACTTAAATGTTACCTCCTAAGAGATCTCTTTCTTGACCATGTAACTTTTCAGTCACTCTGTATTATATGGTTTTATTTTTACTGTATACCTGATATATATGTATATAATTTACTTATTCATGTATTAACTTGCTGTTTTATTATTTTGTTTTCCTGAATGGAACATAAGTTTCTAAAAATGGGAAGTGAGTTTGTTTAGTGTTGTTCTCCCAATGCCTAGTTTGACTTCTAGTGGGCACTCTGAAAAAAAATGAATGAGAGGAAACCAGATTGGTAGGAAGGGAGCAAGTAAGTTAATTGGTAAGGAAAACAAAGGTTAGAGGGAAAGAAGGGAGGTGGGCTGGGATGATAATAATTACTAGGGTAGGTTAGCTGGTAGGAAAGTTTATAATTGGTAGTAAGGAACTTTGGTTCGTAGAAAGGAAGATGGGTAGGTTGATGCTAGGTTGGATGGAAGGAGTGTTCTACATACTACCACATTATTTAAATTTTTAATGCAGAATTTGCCTTAAACATTGAACTTGAAAATCTGTTCTTTAATAATATATCACTGTGTTTTGTTATAGCTGATGAAGTTACTTGGATGGACCCATTGTGCATCTTTTACTGAAAACTGGCTCCCCATCATGTATCCTCCTGATTATTGTGTATTCTAATCTGAGAACCAAGACTTTAAATTTTAAAAAAGAAAATTTTATAGTGGATGGACATAAAAACAAATTTGTGGCATTTTTAGTCTAATGCATGTTTTCATCTGCTATCAAATATTGATTATTAAAATGATGTGTATTTATCAGAGACTTTGCTGGCGTGTGGCTTAATACATGTAAATCTAGACCTCTGACATCATGGTGTGTTCTTAATGCCTCACATTGCTGGCAATGGGCTGTGCCCTGACTTCCAGCACCAAGGACTTTCATTTGGGTTGCAGCTACTACATGCATCATAAGTTTTGAACAGTAACTTTTAACTGCAAACCTGTAAAATTCTATTTTTTATTTTATAAAAGAACAGGGTTTTAACATTTTTGACTTTTAATTTTTCTCAATTGTATGAAAGCCTTAAAAAAGCTACATTAAGCGTAGCTAAAATTATTTATTGGACTAAAAAGTAACAGAATTTCACTTTCAGATATTGTTTTGGTTTGTCTTTTTTTTTTTTTTTACCTTTTCATTCAATTAAGGGGGAAATTTAAAGGTGCGCAAATAAATAATGTGGCAATTGCTGGAGCAGAACTGCTTCTATAAATCTTCATCTTGGAGTAATTTCAGGCCAATCATTTTTAACATCCTCTTGATGTGCAGAGCATCTGAATGAACCAATCATACATGTATAAGTGCCAGATAGCTAAATCTTTATCAGGTATTGTAAAGACACACATATGGTATGTTTATTAAAGTTGAAATAATGTAAACCACGTGAATAAATGTGCAAAACCAAGATCACAGTACACCATATACACTGATACCTTAATATTTTAATAAATAATAAACGTGAATATTGAAGCTTCTTAAAGTTGGTCTTAATTTTTCATAATTAAAATTTGGGATTAGAACAAAAGTAATATTAAATCCATAGACAAAAAACTTGAGGTAATTTATTTTATAATGTTTCTGATAGGCTTGCAATTATTTGAATGTTTCCAATCTTATTGTGATTAGATTTTGTGGATGTTTAACTTATTTTATCTTTCTGACTATTATACTTGCTTCTCTCATCCTTTCTCCATAAAATAAACAGACACACATAGACAATATTAAAAGCCTCTCCTGACTTATAGCAAGTGTGTGTGTATTTGCGTGTGCACGCATGTGTGTGTGTGTGTGTGTGTGATTTTTAAATCTTATTTCCTTAGAATTTACTACTACATATAGAAGGTCTACCAGTAATCTTGTCTAATTGTTCATAACTGGTTTTTGGTAATTGATTCCTTTATTTGATTAATACATTAGACCTTGTATGAAAAAAATAGAAACATGCATGCCAACATTTTGCATACAATGTCTGAACCATCTAGAGTCTGAAGTCCATCAATGACTAACTACATGCCTGTTCCCTCACAAACACTTTCACCTACATACATACAGGTCTCCCCATAAACACAGGTTCATCAGTCCAATAAAAAAATTGAGAAGCTCAGAAAAGATAGGTTACTTCCTAAGGTCATGCTGCTTAATTGACTATTAATTACAGAACCTGTTTTATTATCTAGGTTTTGCCATATCTGGTAAGTACCACCTGCTTGCACAGAGCTTCTGGGTCAACCAGAGGTGAGAGCTTGGGTCCTTCTCAAGTCTTTCCTAAGGATGTGTACAGCTCTACTGTGTGCGTGCCCTTCTAGATGCTCAGGAGTTGGTCAGAGCTTTCAAAGCCCCTATGAACATGCTTCCTTTTAAGCTTTTTGATTAGCCCCAAATGTTATCCACCATTTCAGGCATCCACAAAATTACACAATTGCCTATATTTATCTGGACAGCCACTGGAAAAGGCCTCTGGGCCTAAGAGAGATCTGACTTTTCAGATAGGACTGCATTTCCCGTCGTGTAAACCAAATTCTTTCTAGAATCTGACTAAACCCGTCTAATAAAGACTGCTTTGCACTTGGGGGTATTCTAGAAAACAACCAGATAAGTTAAATAATGACAATTCTCTGGAAATGGAAGTTTGGAGGAGCTCCCAACTCTATGTGGCTCCCTCCAATGTCCGCCAGGCTGCTGCTTTTCAGGATTAACCTGGAGATGGAATGGGGATAGGGCAATTTAAAACATCACAAAATACACTCAATGCTCTGAGATTCAGCCATTTTAATTGCACAAACATGCCTCAGGTTGCTACGTGCCTTTGGTTAATTTCAAGAATTGTGAAAAAGTTGCTTTTGATAATTTTTTCCTGTTTCCCCATGGCTTTAATGGAGAGAATTTTCACAGGTGCTTCTGCATTGATGAAATGGCCCACCATTACAGTGACATATTTTTCTTTCAAGCACAAGAATTTAGTAACCAATTTTAATGGAATTTTAAGATTAGAAACTACTGATTATATATTTATTTTGAAATACTACTTTCTGAGTTACGTCAAGATACAATAAATTCTAGGATCCTTCAAATAAGACGTATTTTTGCACAAAACACCATCATTCCAGGGCTCCCAAATTTCTGATTTTATTCTTCAGGGTTTGATTTTTATTTGCTTTTTTTTTTTTTAATGTGGAAGAGTTTTGGATATACACTTGAAGAAAGGTATGGTTCTGCAGGTGCAATTAGTGGCTGGGCCCACCTGACAGGCTGGTCAGTGCACCCTGAACATCTGTGATGCAAAACAGTCTTGACTATTGCACAGCAGGGAGTTGGCTGTACTCTTCTAGGGCAATGTACTGTTTTAGTATCATATTGCCCCTGCTTTGGGGAGAGGATTTCAAAGAATTAAGCATGTGTTTAAGCTCTATCAAGGTTCTGATGTGAAAACCACAATTCCAATGTCAAGGCCAGATGTCACTGTTTTCACTAGGAGACATCTAGTGACTTTTAAGATAGGATTGCATTTCCAGTCACGTAAACCAAATTCTTTCTAGAATCTGATATGCCAGGTCATATCCAAAATGTGAATAGAGGAGAGAAACCAAGATGGCAGCATAGGTAAACACATAAACTGCTGCCTCGCACAATTTCAAGACTACAACTAAAAGTCAAAACGGACAACATCCAGAACCACAGGAAGGCTGGCTGAGTGGAAATTCTACAACTAGAAGGAAAGAGAAAAGCACACAGAGACTCAGAGGAACTGCAGAAGGCAGAGGTACTGAGATGCGCGTGCGGAGAGGACTGGCAACTGAGTACGCGGCTGGCTTTCTCAATTGGGAGGGAGACAAAAGCTCCCAACTGCTCTGAACTCCAGTTCCGGGCGAGAATCTGGGGACCCAGAATCATTCGGGGAGAACCTGGACTGTCTGGCAGCAGGCGGAACTCGAGGGCAGCTTTCTCTCAGATGTGCTTGCAGCGATTACTGCGGGACACTGAGACCCAGGGGTCTCTTAGGGCAGGGCTGACGGGAAGCCATTGCTGTCTGCTCCACCCTGAGACTCTGCCCCATTCAAGCTGAGCACAGAGGCTTTTGCAAGTATTCTCCCATAAGGGTGTCTCCAGCACAGAAGTTGTCCCAGCGTAGACGCAGCTGATCCTCACAGCCAATTGACCTGGAGGTCAATTCCTGCCAGTGATACCAACAACAATCAAGGCTTAACTACAACAAGACTGTGCACACAGCCCAAAAAGGGGTGCACCAAGAGTGTCCAACTCAGGTAATGGGAGGCTGAGCCACTGGGCCCTATAGGACACATAGCACACAAAGCCACTCTTATCAACTCAGGGAAGCAGCCAAAATACGGAGACAAAGAAACAGGTCACAGATGAAAGAAATGGAGGAAAGCAAATGACTGGATATAGAGTTCAAAACCACGGTTATAAGGTTTTTCAAGAATTTTCTAAAAAAGGCCGATAAATTTAGTGAGTCCCTCGAGGATATGAAAAAGGACCAACTAGAAATTAAGCATACACTGACTGAAATAAAAAATAATATACAGAGATCCAACAGCAGACTAGAGGATCGCAAGAATCAAGCCAAAGATTTGAAATACAAAGAAGCAAAAAACAACCAACCAGAAAAGCAAGAAGAAAAAAAGAATCCAAAAAATATGAAGATAGTGTAAGGAGCCTCTGGGACAATTTCAAGCGTACCAACATCCGAATTATGGGGGTGCCAGGAGAAGAGAGAGAGCAAGATACTGAAAACCTATTTGAAGAAGTAATGACAGAAAACTTCCCCCACCTGGTGAAAGAAATAGACTTACAAGTCCAGGAAGCGCAGAGAACCCCAAACAAAAGGAATCCAAAGAGGACCACACCAAGACACATCATAATTAAAATGCCAAGAGCAAAAGACAAAGAATATTAAAAGCAGCAAGAGAAAAACAGTTACCTACAAGGGAGCACCCATACGATTGTCAGCTGATTTCTCAACAGAAACTATGCAGGCCAAATGGGAGTGGCAAGAAATATACAAAGTGATGAATAGCAAGAACCTACAACCAAGATTACCCAGCAAAGCTAGCATTCAGAATTGAAGGTCAGACAAAGAGCTTCACAGATAAGAAAAAGCTAAAGGAGTTCATCACCACCAAACCAGTATTATATAAAATGCTGAAAGGTATTCTTTAAGAAGAGGAAGAAGAAGAAAAAGGTAAAGATAAAAATTATGAACAACAAATACATATCTATCAACAAGTGAATCTAAAAATCAAGTGAATAAAAAATCTGGTGAATATAATAGAATTGGGCATAGAAAGGGAGTGAACTGACAATTCTCGGGGGGAAAGGGGTTGGGGGGTGCAGGAAGAGACTGGACAAAAATCGTACACCTATGGCCGAAACCGGTTTGGCTCAGTGGATAGAGCGTCGGCCTGCGGACTCAAGGGTCCCAGGTTCGATTCCGGTCAAGGGCATGTACCTTAGTTGCAGAGGCAGCTGATCGATGCTTCTCTCTCATCGATGTTTCTGACTCTCTATCCCTCTCTCTTCCTCTCTGTAAGAAATCAATAAAATAAAAATAAAAAATCGTACACCTATGGATGAGGACAGTGGGTGGGAGGTAAGGGCAGAGGGTGGGGTGGGAACCGGGTGGAGGGGAGATATGGGGGGAAAAAAGAGGAACAATTGTAATAATCTGAATAATAAAGATTTAATAAAAAAAACAAAATGTAAATAGAATGCATATCAACTGGAAATATCTTCTATCATTTTCATTTTATGTAGGATTTTTAAAGTTATTAACATATGTCTCAATGATTCTGTGTACCAAACTATCTCAAAACTCATTGGTTTTAACAATAATCATTACTTTTCCTCATGAATGTAACTTGGCTGGAGTTTAAACTGGACTTGGCTTATATGGTAACAAGACTGTTATTAAAATGTACAGTTTACAGGAAGAAGAGAAGATAGAGGGACTATTAAAAGGTACCTTGGTAATGCAGTGGGCATAATGCAGCAAGTAAAAATGCTACAGAACAGACTACTCAACTGCAACAAAGAAAGGCAAGATGGAGAATCTGAAGATTTGATTTGGGGTGGTGAATATACAGATTATGTATTACACTTTAAACCTATATAATTTTATTAGCCAATGTCACCCCAATAAATTTAATTTTTAAAAATCTAAAAAGAAAAGGGACATGCCAATCAAGCAGTTAATCAACGATGTGGAACTTATTTGAGTCCTTATTCAAACAAACTCAAAATGTCATAACAGAAAGTTGGAAATGGAAACTGATTAAATTTTTAATATATTAATAATACTTAGTATTAATACAAAAATTGTATATAAAATGTTTTTTAGGTGTGATCATATGGTTATGTGTCATATAGATATGAACAGAATATATAGAAGAATGGATATGCCTTCAATTTTATATAGGAGCAAAGAAGTGGGTGGAGATTTACATGAAATAAGATTTACCATGAGTTGAATGAAAATTTATATGGGGGTGAGTTTTCATAATACTTTTGTCTATTTATTTAAACAGCATTATTGAGTTATAGTTACCATATAATAAACTACATACTTCAAGTATACAACTTATCTGTTTTTATATATTCACTAGAGGCCTGGTGCACAAAATTCATGCACAGGTATGGTCCCTAGTCCTGGCCTGTGATCAGGGCCATCCTTCCTGGCTGCCTGCAGCCAGCCCTGCCCCCCGCCACCACCCACCCCCAGTTCCCCATTCACCATCAGGCGATTGGAGCCTGCTGGCCAGGGAAAGGGACCGAGAGGTGGTCAGTGTGCCTCATAGTGACTGGTCCACGGTTGTTGTGGTCATTCCGCCATTAGGGTCAATTTGCATATTACCCTTTTATTATATAGGCATAGAGGCCCGGTGCATGGGTGGGGGCTAGCTGGCCTGCACTGATGGGGGCCCCGGATCAGGGTGGGGGTCCCTGATGGGGTGTGGGGCTGGCCAGGGCAAGGGGGCGTGGTCATTCTTGTCTCTGGTCGTTCTGGTTGTTTTGTCATTTCAGTCGCTGGGCTTTTATTATATAGGATATTTTCCTATAATAAAAGTTTAAAGACAAAAATTCTATATAACTGATCAATCTGTCTTTACTAAAAGGGTAGACTTCTATCCCTTTAGAAAATAAGAAAATAAACATGATCATCATATACCTTTGTCCTGGGAATGTGAAAGATAACCATTTGAAAGTTTGAGATTTAGGGGGCAGGTCCCATTACTATACTAATAACTTTCTTACTTTTCTCTACATCATGGGCTTTAAGAGGATATTTGAAAGCAAATTTGCATATTTTATTGATGTATTGGGATGACATTAATAAAATTATATGTTTCAGATAATTGTACAATACATCATTTATATATTGTGTGTTCACCACCCCAAGTCAATTTTTCCATCACCATTTATCCCCCCTTAACCCTCATCTACCTCACCTCATTCCCCTTTCCCTCTGGTAATCATGACACTGTTGCTTTGTCTATTTCTTCCTGGTTTTTTTGTTTAATCCCTTCACTTTTTCAGCCCAGCTCCCCCCAATCCTCTCCTCTCTGACAGCTGTCAGTCTGTTCTCTATATCTATAAATTTGTTTCTATTTTATTAGTTTACTAGAGGCCCAATGCACGAAATTCGTGCAAGGGTAGGCCTTCCCCCGGCTGCCAGCACCAGCTTCTCTCTGGCACCCAGGACCTAGGCTTCCCTCGCAGCCCTGGCTTCGCCCGGAAGGTCACCCGGTCTAATTAGCATATTACGCTTTTATTATTATAGATTTTGTTCACGAGATCCCACAGATAAGTGAAATCATATGGTACTTCTCTTTCTCTGACTTATTTCACTTAGCATAATACTCTCCAGGTCCATCCATGCTGTCACAAAGGGTAAGATTTCCTTTTTACCTCTGAGTAGTATTCCATTATGACAATGTACCACAGCTTTTAATGTCCACTCATCTACTGATGGGCACTTGGCTGTTTCCAAATCTTGGCTATTGTAAATAATATTGCAATGAACATAAGGGTGACTATATTCTTTTGAATTAGTGTTTCAGTTTCTTTAGATAAATTTCCAGAATTGTAATCGCTGGAACAAAAGGCAGTTCCAATTTTAATTTTTTGAAGTATCTCCAAATTGATTTCCACAGTGGTTGCACCAATCTGCATGAGGGTTCCTTTTTCTCCACATCCTCCCCAATACTTATTTATTGACAGCCATTCTGACAGGTGTGAGGTGATATTTCATTGTGATTTTAATTTGCATTTCTCAGATGATTAGGGAAATTGAGTCTTTTTTCATTTGTCTATTGGCCATTTGTATGTCATCTTTGGAGAAGTGTCTAGTCAGGTTCTTTTGCCCATTTTTTAATTGAATTGTTGTTTTTGGTGTTGAGTTTTATAATTTCACCCTGGCTGGTGTGGCTCTGTTGAACGTTGTCCTGTGCACTGAAAGGTCGCTGGTTCAATTCCAAGTCAGGGCACATACCCAGGTTGTGGGCTTGATACCCAGTGGGAGGCTTGCAGGAGGCAACCTTTCAATGTTTCCCTCTCACATTGATGTTTCTCTCTCCTTTCTCCTTTCCTCTCTCTAAAAATCAATAAAAACATATTGTTAAAAAGGGAGATAAAATGTTAGAGTAATCCCACTATCAAAGTTCCATAATTTTATGCTATTTGTATGTGATACTGAAAAAATAGGAGAGAAGGAAATCAACACCCTTTTTCTTACCTTCTGGGCATCTGAACTACCCTTTTCTGGAAGTGCAAGCTTTTTCTGAAACCATGTCAAATCTTTATGAGCATGATCTCAAAAATAACTCCTAGGAAAATGAAAATAAAGAAAACTGGCATCCAGTCATTTTGAGAAGTCCAGGACTCTAGAAGGTCCTATAAGTTCAAAATGTATTATCTTCCAATCCAGTCATCACAGCTTTTTTAAATTAAAAAAATTGCTGACAGTTTTATATATGTGAAATAAATGGATGTATCATTCTGAAGTCTTCCTCATAACCACATGCAGCACTCTGCCAGAAAAAAATTTCTGGTGCTTCTCAGTGTCTTATCAAGGGCAGCAGTGATTAAATAAAGTGAGGTATGTGTCATAGTGGGTATTTTACTGCGTTCATATCAATTTACTTTAGCAATAATGAGATGTGTGGTGCTATAGAATTTTTACTTAAAAAAATTTTTTGTTAATCCTCTCTCGAGGATATTTTTCCATTGATTTTTTAGAGAGAATGGAAGAGAGAGGGAAAGACAGAGAGAAACATGGATTGATCACCTCCTGCACATTCCATGAACAGGGCCTGTGCTGCGGAGAAGCCTGCAACCAAGGTACGTGCACTTGCCTGCAATCAAACCTGGCACCTTTTGGTTGGCAGGCAAACGCTCTATCCACTGAGCAAATCAGCTAGGGCTAAAAATTTTTAAATAATCCTCTATTAATTTCACAAAAAGAAACACAATTCTAAGAGTAGTATAGGTGGGTTATCACTGCCCCATAATTCAAATGTAGAACAAATTTGACTGGACATACTGTTTTCTATTACCACCAGGAATAGTATATTTTATGCTTTTTTTTTTGTAATCAGGAAAATAAAAATGTAAGGTTGCCAGATTTAGGAAAAATCAAACCTATATGACCTAGTTTAAATTTAAGATAAATTCCAAATAATTTATTATTAGTAGTAGTACACTTCATTGCTATGTAGGACAGGAGAGCTTGTCTCTAATGGGTCTGCGGATTTTATTTTTTAACCTTAAAGCACCTACTTTTTAAAAATATATATATTTTATTGATTTTTTTTACAGAGAGGAAGGGAGAGGAATAGAGAGTTTGAAACATCCATGAGAGAGAAACATCAATTAGCTGCCTCCTGCACACCTCCTACTGGGGATGGGCCCGCAACCAAGGTACATGCCCTTGACCGGAATCGAACCTGGGACCCTTCAGTCCGAAGGCCTACGCTCTATCCACTGAGCCAAACCAGTTAGACAGCACCTACTTTTTTATATTTCTTTTTACTGGATGGGTCTGTTAGCAATGTTCTTCTTCAACAACCTACTATTATGCTGAAAACCAAAGTTAGATTTTGCCATGGTCTCCTGGTGAATTTCCTTTTCACCCTGGCCGGTGATTCCAAGAAGTAGCTACTTGTGATGCTTCCCGTTGTCAGAAATAGGATGGGGCAGAGCCAGATTTAAGTCCTGCTCACTCTTCCTCATAGTCACAAAGTAGACGACAGTCTGGACTATTAATGAAAATGTTAACACTACCTTGGATTTAGAGTATTTTCCCTTTGAAGATATAATTAATTCTTAGTCTTCACTTATTCAAGGTGAGTTGAGAAAAGAAATATTACTCTTTAAACCAGTTAAGTGTTCAGGCCTCTTTGGTCACATAAGTTTGAGTGCAAGGAAGATATTTGGGGCTCTTACTGTCCCACAGTATGAAAGACAGTAAGATCAAAGGCACATTTTAAGTGTCAGAGTTTAGTCTTTCAGTCTACTGGACCATAGCCTCCAGGTAGTTACATGCTTAATTTAGGTTTAACTGTTATCTTGGGGTTTATTTTTGCAAAGAATATCTTTGTAGAATACATGGTAGGCATTCATTACTTCCAGAAAAAACTTCAGCAATTCCTTTGGATTTCAGAGTAAAGTATACCCTCCTCTCTGACTCCCCACCTACACAGGGTGATTTTAAAAATTTTTTCCTATGAAATAATAATGCAACTGGCAAAACAATCTCTTGCCTATGGCAGGCATTCTCTAATTCATTTAATGTAACTACCTTAAAGGGGATTCAATGTTTTAACACTTTACTCTGTAGTTCCTTAGATTTTTCAGAGCTTATGGCACTAAACCTTTATTAGTATACCACTGAATAGCTCTTATAAAAACTTTAAAGGAATTTCTGTGTAACTCTCATGCTGATGCTTAAGTTTGCAGAGGTAAAGGGTATCCCCCTCCAGGGCTTTGTCATTCATATTTGTTAATTTCCTTGCCTACTAATAAAAGTACAATTACCTAGTTTTCAGCACAAATGAAACATTTCTGTCCTTTGCACTAGAAATTTCTCATGTCAATCTCAAGTGAGCAGAACTCAAAGTAAATGCTAACCCTGGCTGGTGTGGTTCAGTTGGAGTATTGTCCTGTACACCAAAAGATGGTGAATTCAATTCCAAGTAAGGGCACATACCCAGGTTGTGGGTTCGATCCCTGGTTGGAGCACGAGCAGGAGGCAGCTGATGGATGTTTCTCTCTCTCTCAAATCAATAATAAAAAATTTAGGTTATTAAAAAATAAAAAGTAAATGTTAAGCTAAATTTATTTTTAAATATCATAGACAATAAAAAATAATGAACACGAGAAATCACATTACTAACAGTAATAAGACACTACAGGAAAACACTCAGAAAAAAAATTGAAGTTTAAAAAAAATCTATATTGATTAATGTCACATTCTTCAAGCTATCTAGACATTGTGAACTAGGTTTTTATTCTTTATGTACCAGGGAAAAAGCCCCAATTATAGTGTGTAAATAGCAATATAAAATCAGGATTGCTCATAATGGTTAGAAATTCTGTGAATATTATATAGTTCACTACAACAAATCTTTATTGAATAATGAAAGCATGAGTCATTCAATAAATAACTAAAAAGTGCTTATAGATACAAAGATGAGTAAAAACTATTTCCTGACTTGGAGTATGTAATTTAAGTGATATGGATTAGATATGTTAATAACCTACTGAGAAGACAAAGTGTGATTAAATTGAAGACAAGATATTATGTGGGTTCCAAGGCGAGATATTTGTGTAGTCCATGTTACCTGGAGTACTGTGTACAGCAAGCATGTCAATCTCGCGGCCAACAGGCCACATGTCTCATCCTATCTAATAACAGACAAATATGCAAATTGACCATAACTTCGACACACCCACAAGCCATACCCACAAGCCACGCCCACCATCCAATCAGAGTGAGCATGCAAATTAACCCAAACCAAGATGGCTACAGCCACAGAGAGCAAGGTTTCCTAGGTAACAGAGGAAGCCAAGCTTTCCGCCTGCCCTTGCCAGGCCTAAGCCTCCACTCAAGCTACAAAGTTTCAATTATAGAAGGTAAACAAATTCAAACAATGGCGGCAGAATGAAGCTTGAGAGAGCAGGCCAGGGTTTCCGCCGGCAACAGGGGAAGCAAAGCTTTCCGCACACCCTGGCCGGGCCCACCCGCTTAAGGCAACAAAGTTTCAATTATAATCCCAACACAAATGGCTGCCAGCCATGGAGGGAGTCCCAGGCTTGGCTCCGATCCAGGCTACAAAGTTTCAATTGTAGAAGGAAAATAAATTCCAGATACCAGGGCCTCCACTTGGGTTGCCAGGGGGCGTGGCCGGCCTGCAAACCACCACAGGCCCCTCGCTCAGGCCGCCCCACACCCCAAGGGAACCCCTGCCTGATCCGGGACGCCCTTCAGGGCAAACCAGCTGGCCCCCACCCCTGTACCAGGCCTCTATCCTATCTAATAAAAGAGTAATATGCAGATTGATCACCACTGCAACACACAATATAGCTGCCCCCATGTGGTCAAAGATCCTGCCCCCATGTGGACACAAGATGGCCACCACAAGATGGCCAGCAGGAGAGGGCAGTTGGGAGGCACCCGGCCTGCAAGGGAGGGCAGTTGGGAAGCACCCTGCCTGTAAGGGAGGGCAGTTGAGAGGGACCAGGCCTGCAAGGGAGGGCAGTTGGAGGTGATCAACCCTGCAGGAGAGGGCAGTTAGGGGTGACCAGGCCGGCAGAGGAGGGAAGTTGGGGGCAAACAGGCTGGCAGCAGAGTGGTTAGGGGGTGATCAGGCTGGCAGGCAGAAGCGGTTAGGGGCAATCAAGAAGGCAGACAGGCAAGCAGTTGGGAGCCAGCAGTCCTGGATTGTGAGAGGGATGTCCGACTGCCCGTTTAGGCCCGATCCCGGTGGTCGGGCCTAAACGGGCAGTCGGACATCCCTCCAGGAGTCCCATATTGGAGAGGGTACAGGCTAGGCTGAGGGACAACCCCCCTCCATGCACGAATTTCGTGCACCGGGCCTCTAGTTTATTTATAAAAGAGGTGTACAGGTTTAGAGAATGGGGGAAATAAGGCTAAAATGTTGATAGGGCCTATTTTGCAGAGCCTTAAATTAAGGACTTTAACCTTAATAATCACCTTTGAATATCTCCCAAGTTTTTGAGTTGGAGGTATCAAGTGGTTTACTGAAGCAAGGAGACAATGAAATAGGAAAATCAATTAGGCTTCTGCAACTGTTCAGATGAGATTATTGAGGGCCTGAATTAGTGACTCAATTTACTATAGTAAAATGAGTGTTGCTTTCCTTTTTTCCCTCTGCAAAATTACTTTCTCAATTGCACAGAAAGAAGACAAAAGTTCCACTGTAACAAAATTCAAATGTTTAATTTTCTCAAACTTAACTATATTAATAAAAATAAATTATATTTAGACCGTCTTCAACATTTGTGCATCATCTTTATAGAACTATGCTTTCAAAACACATTTTGTAAAATACATCAATTTCACAATTAAAACATGTTTTATAAATGGGGGAACATTAAAGAACATTAAGTTAGTTGAAAATATACCTCATAATGCTGAGAGTTATGCTGTTCTTTATCAAATTAACTGTATTTGTATTCAAAATAACATGACTTTTAACTAAAGACAATTATTTCTTGTCCCTTTCAGTGATTTCCTGAATCCAAAACAAAATTTGTGTATTTATTTCTTTGAAAACATCATTTGTTGACCGTCCTTTCACTGCCATGGAATGATTTGCCTTCTCAATCCAGTGGATTTTATTAGGAGCTTGCATTTTCTGTGCGACTTTCTCCAACAAGTTCTAAAGGAAAAAAAGAAGAGGATACTAGACTAATGATCTATTTGTGTCTAATAAAAATTCTCTCTCCTGCCCCACCTGTGCTAGCATCCATTCACTAAATATTCATTAAATACCTACTCTACAAACAACGTTTAAGTCAATGGAATGTGCAAGGAAATGTCTACTGAGGTGGCCGACAGTCCCCCATCTCTCAGAAACAGCAATACTACAGAACAGATCAAGCAATTAATATTGATGATAAAAATTAAACAAATTATAGAGCCAAAAAATCTTCTAAAAATATTTTCCCCAAAGAAAATTATATGCTCTAGGAAATACATTAATATTTACTAATATGTACAAGTTACTATTTTTTTCCTCAAGAGTCAATTTTATAAAAAATTGGAGAATCTGCTTGAAAGTTAAAATGATAAACCAAATGTAGTCTAGTAATCCCCAACTCATAAGATTCAGATTAATCATTTCCCAAGTAAAAGTTAATCCATTTACCAATTCTCCTTATAGGGAGATTAATTTTGTCATTACACTTATTTTAGGTTCTCCAAAGCAACAGGGCAACTAAGGCACAGAACTCGCATTAGTCAAATCAGCATCTCTTTACTAGTAAAAAGACTGACTGCTGCAGGTAATATATTGTTCCCAAAATATCTGTCTTTCTTTCTCTCATGCACACAAATATCAAGTTGTAATTCACCTTTTCACACATTTCATCTGCTGAGCCTGACACAAATAGTACAGGATCTTTTATACGAAAGAGATCTTCATCTCTAAGTTTATGCTGCTGTTTCGGATGGTGCAGTGGATAAGAAATACAAACGAGACCTCGAACAAAATCATTAGCATCAGCTGGCTCAATATGACACATTACAGAAGCAGCTGCTCTTGAGCCCATTGAACGACCTAAAGACAATTAAAATTAAGTTCAGTTTGAAGTATAAACATTCACATAAAGTAGTGAGGATAATGTGGCAAATTAGATTTCATTTAGTTTATCCATCATATTTTTATATCAACAAATTAACTCTAAGAGGTGGCAATTAACAAGTCATAATAGAAATTTATAAGCTGTGAAGAGGTAAAAACTAATCCTAAGTAAAAAAAAAAAAAAAAAAAGTAATTACTTTTCTGAAGGATTGTGAAAATCTTCATGAAGGAATCATATGAGAGAAGGTGAACCAGATGTATAAATAAAAGGAGAAATCTTTGGGCTACAATACATATAATCTAACTAGCATTCCCGTTGCAGGAAAAATCCTGCAATAGGGTTTCCTGCTGCACTCTACCCCGCCCCGCCTTCTCCGCCAGCCCCCCTGCTTTTCTCCCTTCTCCGCCAGCCCGCCTGCTCTTCTTCCTTCTCCCCTGGCCCCGCCTCTGCTCCTCCCTTCTCGCCAGCCCCCCTGCTTTTCTCCCTTCTCCGCCAGCCCGCCTGCTCTTCTTCCTTCTCCCCCGGCCCCGCCTGCGCTCTTCCCTTCTCCCCCGCCCCGCCTTCTCCGCCAGCCCGCCTGCTTTTCCCTTCTCCCCCGGCCCCGCCTCTGCTCCTCCCTCCTCCCCCGCCCCGCCTTCTCCGCCAGCCCGCCTGCTTTTCTCCCTTCTCCCCCGGTTCCGCCTCCGCTCCTCCCTTCTCCTCCCCCCGGCTTGCTTGCTTCTCCGCAGCTTTGCTCCCTTCTGCAGCTCTTGGCTTCTTTCTATGCTGTCTTGATATGCAAATTAGCCGCCATCTTTGTTGGGGTAATTTGCATATCCGTCCTGATTGGCTGGTGGACGTGGCTTGGCTGGTGGGCGTGGCTTGGGCGTAGTGAAGGTGTGGTCAATTTGCATATTTGTCTATTATTAGGTAGGATAATAGAGAAATACGCAAATTTGTCCATTACAGCGTCATGTCACGACTGGATCAGGAGGCTGCGTCCCTGCCCTCTGCTCAGGCAGCTGCAAGGCCCGAAGTAGGATAGGATACGATAGGAGGGGATAAGAAAGGAGAGGGAGAGGAAGGCAGGCCTGCATGCAGACAGGCCAGGAGGAGAAACAGAAATATAGAAAGGGAACAAGAAAAAGACGCAGGAATGGAAAAGGGAAGGAAACTGCACACGGAAGGGGGTGGCAACCGCGGGGGGGGTAGAGAAGGTGCGCCCGGCGAGGGCGCCCACCCAGACATGGGAGGGTGGTGGCAGCCTTGGCAGGGAGGCGCCCACGGGTCCAGGACAAGTGGAGGACGGTCCAAGGCCTTCTGGGCAGAGGTGCTCCTGCTTTGGGCTGTGCGAGCCTCAGCCACCTCGCTGGGCCGGGCATCCAGGGCAGGGAATGGGAGCAGGAAAGTGGCAGGGAGGCCGAGGAAGAGGGGGTGGTGAACACCTGGCCGGGGCTGAGCCCTGGGCTGGGGGTTAACGAACACCCGCCAAAGGAAGCTTTAAGAAGGGAAGGAGGGAGGGAAGAACTTTATAAAGGAGTCAGTAGACAGCAGAGTTAAAGAAGGAAAGAGGATGTATGAGTGAAATGTAGGAGCTGTAATGAAAATCAAGTATAGTTGTGTACTGGGGACAGATTTTAAAAGTAGGAGTCAGAAAAGAAAAAAGATAAATGATAGTGAATAATTAGGCAGGTAGATAGATAGATATTACAACAGTGGAAGTAAGTAGAGAAGAATGTATGGGAAAGGTAGGATGAGAGAGAAAGAGGGAGGGAAGAAAAGTTTTAAAGGGGAGCCAGTAGAGCTTAAAAGGAGAATGGGAAGAAGGAAGAAATGGGGGAGGGAGCAAAGCAGGTCCGAGGGAGGAAGTAAAGAAAAAATTAAGGTGGGAAAGAAGGAAAAGGGGAGGGAGGGCAGGGCTAAAGATAAGGAAAGAAGGAATGTGGGGAGGGAGGGAGGATAGGAGAAAGATGGGAAGAAGGATGATGGAACAGAAGTAGGAAATAAGGAGGAAAGAATGTTTATAAATGATGAGTCAGTAGGAAAAAGTGTTACATAGAGAGAGAAAAATTGTGTGAGAGGGAGAAGCCAATAAGGAAGTCAAATACAATTGTGTGTGAAGAAGATTAAAAAAAAAAAGTTAATAGGGGCAACCAGGCCGGCAGGGGAGGGCAGTTAGGGGGATCAGGCAGGCAGGCAGAGTGGTTAGGGCAGGCAGGCAGGTGAGCGGTTAGGAGCCAGAGGTCCCAGATTGTGAGGGATGTCCAACTGCGGGATCGGGCCTAAACTGGCAGTTGGACATCCCCCGAGGGCTCCCAGATTTGAGAGGGTGCAGGTTGGGCTGAGGGGACTCTGTCCTCCCCCCACCCCATGCACAAATTTCGTGCACCGGGCCTCAAGTAAATATATAAAGTACTTTGATGTCATATAAGGAAGTGACTTTCCAAAACAAAACTATCCTTAAATTAGCTTCCTGTAATCTATTTTAATTCTCAATGACATAGTCCTATATTTAAAAACAAGTAGTGTAACTTACCTCCAAGGAAAACACCTGCAAGTTTGTATTCTGAGGTCTTGAGGTAACTCTAAAAAATAATAATAATAATCAACAAAAAATTACAAATTCTTCTATAAAACATTCCATTGGAAAAATCAACATATCAACATATATTTCTCATCAATACTGAAATGTATGAAAATCTTTGCAAAGATAACCACACATTCTTAAGAGATTCTTCTTGAAAGAGGTAACTAATTATTTGCTCTTCTAGTGAGGCCTTCACTGGCAAATCATGTTGGGTAATATAGGCAAATATGTAAAGCAAAAACAAACAAACAAAAACCCCAATTCACCAGTCTAAAGAAGTCAAACATTAAAATACCTTTACAGAACAAGATATATATAGATATAGACAGATATGCCAGTAAAAGCTTCCAACTAATACAAAATTTGATAATATTAACATCTAATTTAAAGCTCTGAAAAACATAGAAAGTTTAGAGTAATTTGGATTAAAAGAAATTTCAGCCCTGGCCAAGTAGCATACTTGGTTAGAGCGTCATCCCCATACACCAAGACTGTGGGTTTGATCCCTGGTAGGACACATATGAGAATCAACCAATGAATACATAAATATGTGGAACAATAAATCCATGTCTGTCTGTCAAAACCAATTAAAAAAAAAAGGAATTTCAGATTTACTTTATCCAGGGATTTTATAGTTTCCAAATAACATATACAGAAAACCATGCTAAATTTGTACATTCATATTATAGTAGGCAAAATATCCAGAACTGTATTCTAAAGTTATATAATTCCAATAAGAAAATTACATCTTAAGTAGCTTCATTGGCAGTATCATGGAGTGGTGTGAGCACTCATCTCCATGGAAATTTCAGACACTGCTGAGTTTCTAAGAAAACTCATTTAAAGATAAATTAAATCAAATGACTGCTAACAAATTTTGTCTTAACTTGACCAAGAATTTTAAAACAGAATTTTGTTATAAGTAAATACAAAGAAAATTTCTTACCAAAACTGATTTATATGCCTTAATTCTATGTACAATATTAAGGCCTTTACAGGTAAACCTCAGGCAAAAAAAGCCATGAGATGCAAGATGGGATGCCAGTGACATCAAATGAGGAAGATTCATATCTCCTGAAGCTCCGTGTGTAAGAATTATTCCATATGTTAAGCTCTTGTTAGGTACCAGACAAACAGCATCTAGTAATTTATTCCCAAAAGGTATTTTTAATTTAACCTGGAATTCAAAAGAATAAAAGGGGTAAGAAATTATTTCCTTGCCTATTCAGACAACTGAATAACTAAATGTTCTTCAAGATCCATGATTCAAGTAACAGTCTCTGATTTAGAAGCAATGATATTAATAATAGCTAGTAGTTAAATACTTATTGTGTGTCAGGTACTATTCTAATTTTTTATAGTTATTAACACATTTAACGTTCCTAATAATGCTATGAGGCAAATACTTTTATTATCTCAATTTGACAGATGAGGAAACTGAGGCACAGTAGGTTAAGTAATATGCCCAAGATTATATAAACACTAGCTGGATTCAAACTTAGGCAGTCTGCTCTAAAGTCCTTACTCTTAACCACTAATGGTATACTGTTTCTCACAATACAAGCTGAAAATAAGAAAATTACTCTGGAACCATATGACTACCAAACAACAACAAAGAATCCTGAAGATGCAGAACATAAGAAAATATGTATTACCTCTGTATGACTCATTTTCACTGTTGAATAACAAATTTAAAGTGCATTACATCTGAGAAGCAAAGGACATCTCCCTGAAAAGAAGATTCTATTGTGAAAGGTGGGTTGGCAAACATGGAAATGATACAAGAACTATGAACACATTCAGTAGCTGAAATAAACACATTTGGAATTACTTCTCTAAGAACTAGTACCTTTACATATGCATTAATTATTTTCAATAATTAAGTTCCTATGGGCACTCAGAATAGGTTATAGGGCCAGGTGTGGGGCTGACAGATGTCATATAATATAAAGCCAATGTGTTACCTTAACATGGAAGCCCTGAGAAAATTCTTATCAAAATAGGATGCTGTATGTTGGCATATATACATATATATATATATATATATATATATATATATATATATACACACACACACATATGTGTATATATATATATATACATATATATATATATATATATATATATATATATATATGAGGCCCAGTGCACGAAATTTGTGCAAGGGGCTCGGCCCTCATAGCCCTCAGGGGCTTGCCTCAGCCCTCAGAGCCACAGCTTTGTCCAGAAGGTCATTTGGCTGTCTGGTCTAATTAGCATATTACGCTTTTATTTTATTTTATATATATATATATAAATATATATGTATTCTAAGCATTTTTATTCTCAACTATCTTTAACTTAATCTCACAGCATATTTCTATTAACCCATTTCCTTCACCATTGTTGTTCTCAACTCTCCCTCTCACCATGCAAAAGTATATACCCACACCATCTGTTACGTGACTTTGCAGAACTTCCCAATAGGAAGAGTGTATATCAATCTTACTGACGTTGTGTTTGGCTATGGAACTCGCTTTAACAGAATATATGTAAAGGTTTCAATGTGCCATCTATGAGCAGAAGGGCAAATTTCCACAAACTCTCTTAATTCTCAGCCTCAGCCATAAGAAAACCATGCTCCAGGTATTTGTTTTTTAAGCCTGGGCCCCAGAATGAAAACACATGGAGCAGATCTGAACCCAAAACTAAAGCCTGGAGTGCAGCCTAATCCAGATCTAAACCACTGAATAACCATGAAATGTTGACTTTAAGAACCAAAACCATGAAATGTTGGAAGCCGCTGAGATTTTAGGATTGTTACCTAGATTCCTTACTACTATAAAAAAATCTTTCATTGTTCAGGATATTATCAACATCAGGAACTCCATTATTCATCTATTTTTCCCATTAACATTTTTTAATTCACTGAATAGATATGTTCAAAAGATACCAAAAATATACAGTGAAAAGTTTCCCTCATTCTACTCTTGTCTTGCCACCAAGATCTCCTCCCCAAAGGCACCAATATTATCCATTTCTTATCTTTCTAGATACTTTATATGTACACATACCCCTTTTTCTTTGTATAAACTGGTGATATCTTCCTTTGACCCCCACCACACACACTTTATAACTTAGTGATTATTTTTTTCTTTATATAATAAGCATCTTTCGTTGTATGTTATGGCTGCAGAATATTCCAACATAATTTATTTCACCATCTATTAGTGAAGTTTGAGACTGTTTCTAATCTTTTGCTAAAATAGTATTGCAATGAGTAGCATTATACTTTTATTTTCACATGTGTGTAAATATATAATATAAATTATGAGAGAGGAACTGCTGTGTCAAAGGGTATATTCATTTGTGACTAATTTTGTAAAGAATGCATTTCACTTTTGAATGGGTAATATATGCACATGTTCAAAATTTTAAAAGAACAATTATGTATGTAGTTGTCTCCTCACATTCTTTCCCACCAGCCACCATGTTCTTTTCTCTTCCCATAAACAACCACTGTGTTCAACTTATTTTCTTATATGTGTAGGTGTGTGTAGAAAAATGTTCTTATTTGAGCCTGAAGGGTATTAGTCTGACTACAAAAGTTCTGGGATTTGAGTGGGAGAAGGGTGAAGCAGTATCCATTTTCATAAATGTTACCCCATAATTAACTGTTTTATTCTCAAGATAATGGGAGAAAGGTGTGAATGGGAAAGGAAGTCTAGATCTAATTCGTTTTCAAACAGATGTTACCCAAGTCATCTTTACCGAAGCCCGCTACATCCATCCTCAGCACAATTCCTTTCATTGCCAGTGCTGCCAGTTTCTGTGCCTTTTTAAGATGTTTGTGGTTTATATAGAACTAGAGGCCCAATGCACGAAATTCGTGCACGGGGCTCAGCCCTCGCAGCCCAGGCTTCCTTTGGAAGGTCCTCCGGCTGTCCCGCCGAATTAGCATGTTAGGCTTTATTATTTTAGAAGAAGATTGTTCACAGTATTCCCTACTGCTGGTTTAGAACTAAGCTAAGATGTGCTAAGACATTTACTTTCTAGTGCCCAATATTTTATTGCTTTGCTTCCTTTCCCATTCTCACCATCCTTGTGGATTTGTCTTTTTTTTTTTTTTTTTAAATCCCTTTACTGTAACTCTGAGATTTCAGGAGGGAGTAAAATCAGATATGTGTCTTCAACCCACTATGTTAACCCAGAATGCTCTACCATTCCTCAACAACTTGGGCTTTTGCTTGTTTTCAAGAAAACTCTACTCCCTTCCAGCAGATGGACAGACAGTCTGCTCTTCAGAACTGGTTGGTTGGTGCACACGTCCTGGAGAACTTGGGAAACTCGGAACTGTCCCAGGATCTAGTCTCACCACAACCCGGGCCAGACGGGCTCGGTGATCACCTCCGGCTCTGGGTTCCCCTAGGGCAGGGGCTGAAAAACTCGCTCCGTTTCAGTATCTTCAGCGGCCCCCGGAGAAAACCCCACCAACCTCACAGAGAGGCTGCGAGGTGAGCTGATCATCACTGCCCTGTATTTAGTAGCCCCACATCGTCGGCGTTCCAGAGAGACTTTTATTACCGCGAATTCGCAGAACGCACACGGTGATCGCATCTTCTGCTCGAGGATCAAAAATGCCACCACCACCGTAACTTCCAAAGGGGAAAAAACGTGCACCACCGGCCGGCAGGTGCAGCTCAGGGGTTGAATGCGGGGCCAGGAACCGAGAGCCACCTTTTCCATTCCCGGGTGGGGCACACGCCAGGGCTGCAGGCCATTCCCTGTGGGGGACGTGCCGGAGGCAGCCCGCGGCTGAGGTTTCTCTCATCGATGCTTGTCTCTCCCTCTCCCTTCCTCTCTAAAATCAATAAAGCACATAAAAAAAAGAAAAAAAAATGTGTGCTATTAAGTCGACAGCAGGGCATTGGAAGTCACGGGATAACGACCACGTCAGGAGTTCGTCTTCGGGGCGGAGTGGGGGGCGGGGCGGGGCCGGGGGTCGAGAATCGGCCGGGTCGGCAACGAACCCCGAGTCGGAGAAGGGCAGCACTCGAAGCGGGGTCTCGGGAGGTGAGGGTTCAAAGGCGCCCGAGAAACGGCTTATTCTCTCCACGGCCGCGCGTGCGCCGGGCGGTGCGGCGGCCGCTACGAGGACCCGGGCGACCCCTCCAAGCCCGGAGGCAGCGTCAAGTTCTTCGCCGGGGACCGCGCCGGCTCCGCCTGGCTTGGCCCGCCCGCACCGTCCCCACACTCGGGCCTCCTAACCGGCCAGGCGGATGAAGCCCCGGCGGCCGGTGCCCGCGGGCACCCAACTTAAACCGACCGCCTCACGGAGCCGACCAACAGCCCCCGAAAGGCGACAGCCGCGAGTCCGAAGCGCTTCGGGCGAGGCGCCAGGCACTTTAGCTCTCCCTGGAGAGGCCGTCCCCCGCCTAGGAGCGCCCGCCGCCGCCGCCGCCGCCGCCGCCGCCGCACTTACCGGGGCCGGGAAAGTGGCCGGGAGCACCTAACCGCCCTGACCCGCCTCAGAGAGCAAACTCTCACGCTCCCGGGGACCGGCTGGCTGCAACCGCCGGAGCGTTCCGTTGCGGCGCATGCGCGCGCAGTCCCCGCCCCCCCGGCGCGCGGGAGGGCGCGCGGGGCACGCTGGGAGCGGGAGTTTTTCCCGCCGCCGCCCGCTGGGACCGAGCCACGTGTGCACGCGAACACGTGGGTGGCTGACGCGCAGCCTCCTGCCACTGCCCACCGCCACCTGGTTCCCCGCCGGACCCTTCCCCGTCCCAGCTACCCCTTTAGACGTTACGCAGGTCGGAAAAACGCGGTGTCACCTCTGATTTTCTCACACCCCACAATTAGTGGACCCAGTTGGCTCTATTTGCAAATATATACAGAACCCAACCACTTCTCATACTTCATACCAGACCGGTCCGAGCTCCAACCATCATTTTAGCCTGGATTATTGAAACAGCCAGGTGATCTCTTGTTCCCACGCTTCCCCCACCTCGTCCCTAGGTCAGCAGCACAGAGGCCAACTAGACCCAGTTGAAATGTAAACGCCTTGGCTGAAAACCTTCCAAAGGCTTCTCACCTGGCCCATCATCAAAAAGATGTGCCCCCTACAGGGCTTTTCAATGGCTGGTTCCTCCTCTCAGAGTATCCCCACCGGCTAGCTCCGCCAGTCTTCGCTATCATTTTCCCCTGGGCCTTCCCTAATCGCCCCAGTTTCTATCCTTTTACCCTGGTCACCTAACATACTAAGTATCTGTTTTCTTACTGGACCGCAAACTCTCCATAAAGGCAGGGAGTTCTGTTCTTGTTGTTTTATCTTGAACCTCCTGTATATAGACTAATGCCTGGCAAATCAGTACTTCTTGAATGAATGAATCTTCCCCAAGCCCAGTGTGGTTGGTAACTGTCCTCTTTTCTGCCACAGATCATGTAAGGAAATAAAATCCAGAAAACCACTTGTCATTTATCTCAAGCATTTTCCGCAATTACAAATCTTTTTTTTTAAAGTTATCTTTATTGTTGAAAGTATTACAGATGTCCCCCGCGCCCCCCCCCCGCCCCGCCCCATTAAACCCCTCTACCCCAGTCTCTTCCACTCCCAGGCCTTCTTTGCACTATTGTGTCCATGGATTGTGCATATATGCATATAAGTTCATTGGTTAATCTCTTCCTGTCCACACTCCTCCCCACCCCCCGACTTCCCTCTGAAATATCTATTGCATGCTTCAATGTTTCTGGAGCTTTTTTGTTCATCTCTTTATTTTGTTCATTAGATTCCACATATAAGTGAGATCATGTGATACTTGTCTTTCTCTGACTGGCTTATTTGGCTTAGCATTATACTCTCCAGGTCCCTCCATGCTGTTTTAAAGGGTAAGAGATCCTGCGTTATTTACAATAGCTAAGTTCTGGAAACAGCCCAAGTGCTCATCAGTAGACCAGTGGATTAAACAACTGTGGTACTATGCAGCTGTAAGAAAGGATCTGAATTACAAATCTTAATTAACATTTCTTGACTCCTAATTTTCTAGCTATGCTTTTAAAAACAACTTTATTTACATGGCATAAAATCCACTCTAAGAGTTCAATTGAATGATTTTCAGTAAATTTAAGACCAAATGCACTGGAGGAGGAAGATTCTTGCTAAAAGGACTAAGCAGGGTTCTTGCTGAAACTGGATTTTATAAGGAAGTGCACTTATGCACCTAGAAGGTTCAGGAGTCTGACTAGTTTGTCAAGAAAAGAATCTTTCTAGTAGTTACATGGGTGTTTTCTTGTAATTATTATTTTTAAAAATATATTTTTTATTTCAGAGAGGATGGGAGAAGGAGAGATAAAAACATCTATGATGAGAGAGAATCATTGATTAGCTGACTCCTGCAAGCCCCACACAGGGAATCAAGCCTGCGACCCAGGCATGTGCCCTGACCATTACCTTCTGGTTTATAAGTTGACTCTCAACCACTGAGCCACACCAGCCGGGCTTCTTATAATTATTTTTAAGCTGCAGACACATGTTATGTTTATGTACATAAGATACAACACAATTTCTCACAGACTATTTAACTGTAAGGTGGATGGAAGGGAAACTATTAGATAAATGTAAAATATTATATTATGGTTCAGTGTTAGGTTTCAAGTTCCTTTTTAATTCTCTTAATCACATTTCAAAGTGATTTTCATTCATTCAGTCGTCATTTATTTAATATTTATTGAGACTTTCTAGTTGGAGGTACTTTATTTTATTTTATTAAATATATTTTATTGTTTTTTTACAGAGAGGAAGGGAGAGGGATAGAGAGTTAGTAACATCGATGAGAGAGAAACATCGATCAGCTGCCTCCTGCACACCTCCTACTAGGGATGTGCCTGCAACCAAGGTACATGCCCTTGACCGAAATCGAACCTGGGACCCTTCAGTCCACAGGCCAACGCTCTATCCACTGAGCCAAACCGGTTAGGGCTGGAGGTACTTTATTAAATAGAAGAAGAGCATGGTCCCTGTGGTCAAGCTGCTTAAAATCTGGCAAGGGAAAGAGACAACCAACTAGATCACTACCACATAGGATGGTAAATGCAGATGGAAGGTTCAGAGGGGTGATTCCTAAAATGAGCATTGAAGGCTATCTAAGCCAGAGGAAGAAGAGAGGGTCATGGCATTGCAGACCAAGGGGAAAGCATACACAAGCAAGGTAAGAAGCCATTGAAAGAGGGTAAGGGATTTATTTTGCTAGGTTACAGAGTACACAATTAGGAAGTCATGGGAGATTTGATTAAAGATGCAGGCAGAGACCAGATTATGAAAGGACTTGTAAGATTTGTTAGGTTTGGCTGTGAGTGACTTAAATCCAAAATAATAAACAAGACAGAGGTTTATTGCTTTGTCTTGAAAACCACATTTTTGGGTTGCTGGTGGCTGCTGTGATGTTCCACACTGACTCCAGGACCCAGACTCCCCCTCTTTTTACTGATCCAAACACAATTAATAACTAGTATATCCACAGGCCTTTAAAATAAAAGTGGTTTTATTATAAAATTCTAAAAATGTGCTTTAAAAGACAGTCAAGGGAATACTGCATAATAAGAAGAAATATATCTTCATGACCCAGACAATCACATAGCAGATTTTATATTGTCCATAGCATTAATATTTTTAAAAACATTCTTCTTTTCAGTTAAGAAGAGTCTTCAGAGCACCATTATTTGAAGGGAAGGTAATTCTGCACATCAGAGTTCATCTTTGGTCTGAAATGAAGAAGCAAAATATTTAGAGCCATCAAGAAGTCACACATGAGTTAGGAAGACTTATATTAGTCTATTAATTGTTTTCCCTTAAAGATGGAAGAATGAAAAAAAAGTCAAGTTACTGCTATAGACTTATAGGGTCCAGAACTGTTTTTGGAATCACCCACGGGTAGAGTTTCATAGGACTACTGATGAGAAACCCAAACTGTAAAAAGGCCTTGTGTTATGAATGGTCAGTGACAGGGTAGGGTACACAATGAAGAAGAAATAAACAAAGCTGTCATTACAGGCCCCCTAACTTCTACAAATAAGTATAATCATTTGACAGCCCTTAAAACACTTAGACAAATATAAAAAAAAATTTTTAAAAAGGAGCGGAGAGAGGAAGCTGCCCAGTTTCACTTGGAGTCCACAGAAGTGTTCTGACACCAAATCACTAACTTTGTGAGAGGGTACCTTTCAATTCTGGCCCTGTCAGAATTGAAAGGAGAGATCTCCCTTTTTAAAAAAATATTTTTTAATAATTGGTTTTGTCTCTGGCTTTAACTAATTTTATGGTTTTGCAGCATTGACAAGAGTTAACATTGGTTGATAATGTACCACTTGATAGAAAATAAGTTCTCAAAACAAAACCAATACAATAAAAACTCTATTATAATGATGTTGCTTAAAAATGTCAATATATATTACAGATATAAATCAGAATTTTATACAATATACATTCCTTCAAACAAAAAACTATAATCAAAACAACCCTCCCCTACCACACTGTCTTTATATATAACCATGCACACAATTTGAAGATGAAAGATTAGTTTTTTGGTCCTTGCTTTCCTGTAATGCAGCTAGCTGATTCTGAATTAACTTCTTCTTTGGGATCAGTTTGGTTAATCACTAAATGAAAGCATTTATTGGATGACCTCTGAGGTCCTTTCTAGCCTGACAAGTCCCTATGTGAATCTGCCTTTTTTAAAAAATAATTTTTATTGATTTCAGAGAAAAGGAGAGAGAGAGAGAGATAGAAACATCAATGATGAGAGAGAATCATTGGTTGGCTGCCTCCTGCACGCTGCCCCCCACTGGGGATCGAGCCCGCAACCCAGGCATCTGCCCTTGACTGGAATTGAACCTGGGACCTTTCAGTCCTCAGGCTGACGCTCTATCCACTGAGCCAAACCAGCTAGGGCTGAACCTGCCTTTTATAAACAAAATCAGTATGTGGTGGTACCAACAGTTATTGCTTTTCATGAATAATTTGCTAACATGAATAATCATGGTTATATATTTTTTCATCTCTAAATTCAAATGCCATACGATGTGAATTCTCACATTAAAAAAAGACCTCCGCCCACTTTGCTGGGAGCTCCTACATCTTCTCACTCA
Source organism: Cnephaeus nilssonii (assembly GCF_951640355.1). NCBI lineage: Eukaryota > Metazoa > Chordata > Mammalia > Chiroptera > Vespertilionidae > Cnephaeus > Cnephaeus nilssonii. Next base: position 37,457,438 of record NC_137079.1, on the reverse strand, counting down.
ACTGTATCTCAGCACCCTTTCTTTTGGCTTGGAGGCTCCAGGAGAAACTCAGATTATCATTGCCTGACTGAATAAGGACTTGGATCAAAGTTAGTTGTTACTCTGACATTGGCTGGTTCTGGTTACCTTTTTCCTATGGCATGTGCAAGGAAAGAGGTCATCCTCGGTCTGTGGTTCTACCCTCTTCATGCCCTCTCGGATTTGGGGCTCACTCACTTGTAAATTGGCATATTCCTGCATAAGCAACAATACAGAAGCATTCCTTACATGATGCTTAAAGTATATTTACCAAATTAGATATGCTAAAATTTGCTAGAATATGGTTCCATTTAACTCACACGTGTCAAGTGACAATATGCAAGGTCCACCATACTCCCCTTAAACATTCCACAACAGAGTTTTTGAGGCAGCTGTCCTTTGGACACTGGCTGCCTATTTCTAGGGGATCTCTCCTTATTCATCTTTTATTTATATGACTGGATTTTTAACTTACTTTGCACCGCCTTTGCCTTGCAGTGAAAAAAACTGCGCACATAATCTTCCTTGGACTGAAAATTTGAGGACAGAGGCTATTTTTGTCTTACCTACCATGGCTTATATAGAATCAGTTACCATCTTCATTCATTATGTGCTCCTTCTGTGACAGGCTCTGGACTAGGTGCTTATACACTAGTATATGTGAGTTGAGTGAATGAACACTACTACCCTGTAGACCTTTAGGAATTTTGATAGTAAATCCCCGGCTCCTTCAGTTTACACCTTCACCCACTCCATCCCTTCACCACCCTCCAGAAGTTAAAAAGGGGAAGAGGCCAGTGCAGACCAGAAAAAAGTCTGACTTTATCTTGTAGCAGAGCCTAAGATATGGGGCTCAATATCTGCAATTCTGTGATTAAAAAAAAAAAAGCTTAATTTATATCTCGTATAATTATTAGCAAATTACTTGCTTACTATTGCTTTTTTTTTTTAAAGAACCTTTCAAATTGTCAGATATGCTTTATGATCCCTAAACGCTAAGGTCCATGAAATGATTTCTAAGAGAAATCATGGCTCATATGGAGTCAGCACAACAGTTCTAAACATACTTTGCACTATGTAGACAAAGAAATGGTAAGGCAGTAAGCAGTAATATTATACAAAGAGGAAATATGAATCCATGCATAGTAATTTTGCACAATCAGATGCCACTTTCCTAACCAAATACCACATAGTTCTAACATTAATGCCTTTCCTTTAATGTTGTAGCATTATCCAATAGCTACTCTTTGGTTTTCTTCTTTTTTCAATATTACTTAATGTTTGTCCTTGATTTTCACCCACAGAGGTACATTTGTCTCCTTTTATAATTTCAGACATTAAGTGAAATTATATTATAAATATTATTTATATAAATGTTAATATATAAATATATAAATAATATACATAATATCATTTCACTTAACTACTAATATGATCAATTACAAGTTAGATGTCATTTTCTTAGAAAATACTGACCTGGAAAAGTTTAAAGTAATAACAGAATATGTCATCACCCATGAGATTATTTCTTGCAAATTCTTGTCCTGTTTTTGCTATCTTCTTTGCCTATGGAACCAACCACAAAAAAATCCTTTCATGAAACATTTTTTTCCCCATGCAGGCATAGGAAATCTGATCTTCAGAGTACATTTTAAAAAATATATATTTTATTGATTTTTTTTATAGAGAGGAAGGAAGAAGGATAGAGAGTTAGAAACATCAATGAGAGAGAAACATCGATCAGCTGCCTCCTGCACATCCCCTATTGGGGATGTGCCTGCAACCAAGGTACATGCCCTTGACCGGAATCAAACCTGGGACCCTTCAGTCCGCAGGCCAAAACTCTATCCACTGAGCCAAACCGGTTAGGGCCTTCAGAGTACATTTTAGTGGGAAAAATATCTTTGGGGTTAGTCTTTCCTGGTACAGGGAACAGTTAACAAAGTATGTTTGTTTTAATTAAAAGGACATTTTTAAGACTTGAGAGTTTGAGAAGTCATTAAACCTTCTAGAATTAAGTCTCTCTTGGAGAGAAAGGGTATACATTAAATGAAATAACAATGACTTTGTAAAGTAAATGCAGGATTAAGCTTAACCCTTTGCACTCGCTTGCTTTTTTTCTCAATTCCTTTATTCTAATGCTA